>NC_138969.1:186482500-187122500 GCF_055761805.1 Camellia sinensis | reverse complement strand
TTATTAATTGGAGTATTTATTTGAAATTTCAGAGTACCATATAATATTATTTATACGATGCTTCCCATAAAAGATGTAGCAGAAAATTTTAGTAGTTGAGAGACAAATGATATCCTACCTAATTTATTTTACAGTTACTTATTTGTCGGCAACCCAACGCAGTAATGCATCATTTTTTTTTTTGATCAGCAAAAAAAAAAATTCATTAATAGCATGAAATTAAAGGTACAAGCAGATGACATGCATCGAGAGAGATTCGGAAAGTACAGAATACTTCTACTACTGCTACTCGCATCCATACAACCAACACCTTAACCTCACGATTTTTTTTTTTTTTTAAACAAAAAAATTAAGAAGAACTTAACTATAAAACAAAATACTAGACTCCCCACAACATCAACCCACACAATCCGAACCCAAACTAAACAAAACAGCCAAACTAAATAGCCAAACTAAACAAAGCAACACCCAATGTTGCTGCACTCCCATGCTGCTGAACAGCCAAGATTCACGCACGCCACCCAAAGCCCACACCTCTGCTGACTCACCATCATCAGCCCCTACCTCTACTGACTCACCATCATCAGCCCCTTCTTCCACTCTGCTGTTGAATCCGGATCCTCCGTCGCCCTTTCTTGTGGCGCATCCCTGTCGCCTCCAAAACGACGTCGTTTTGGAGGGTTTTTTTTTTTTTTTTTCTTCTTCTTCTTCTTTCTCTCTCACTGATAACTCTCTCTCTCTCTCACTGATAACTCTCACTGATAACTCTCTCTCTCTCTCACTGATAACTCTCTCTCTCCTCATTTCAGATTGCAAATTGAATCGGAGAGAGGAGCAACAATCTTCTTTCCATTAATACCATTTTTGTATATATTCTTTAAATTTTTATTTCAAAAAGCAATTAATAAACATCAGATTTGGGTTGTCATCTTCGAAGGAGATTAAATTTCTTAGGAAGAGGACCACAACCTACTGTGAATGGCAGCTTCAGTGTGTTTTTTTAAAAACATTTTACTAATTTTTTTGTTTCAATGGCAGACCCTCCAGAAAGCAACCCTCCTCAAAGCCTTAAATATGAAAAACAATAAAAAACAAAAACAATAGAGAGGCACAGAAGAAGGAATCCGGATCCTCCTTTCCTACCAGACCCACCACCTCTTATAATAATGTTGAACCAAAATTTAAAAATGCAAAATCATTCCACAGAAAACAAATTTTTTGGGCATTTTCTTTCCAGACTAGAGAACCCTAGAAAATTTTGCATTTTTTTTAATGTCAAGAACGAAATTTTTTTTGTAGATTAGTTTAGATTAGATTAGATTTTGCATTTTTAATTTTCTAGGCATTTTCTTTCCAGATTAGATTAGATTTTGTCAAGAACGAAATCTGTGGAACCAAGCCCTTTGTGTCTCGTTTTGCTGTGCTCTGTTATGAGAGCACGAAAAATTTGATTTGGGGTTTGATGATGATGATGAAATTTGATTTTATTCTGGGTTTGATGATGATGATGAAATTTGATTTTAGTTCTTGGGTTTGTGGATAAAAAAAAGATGAAGCAAAGAGGCAGGTCTGGAGGCCCAGAAACCAGAGGGGAAAATCAAAATAAGAAAGAAGAAGAAGAAGAGGGGTGGCATGGGTTTTCTCAATTTTTCTCTCTCTACTCTCGTATATAAACTTGTGTTTCCCGGCGAATTCACAACAACAGATAACGGAGAAACCCTCTCGACCTTCTCGCTCGAAAATTTTCCCGAGAAAATCTCCGAGAAAGTTCGTATGATTAGTAGGAGCGGAGACAAGAGAGAGCTTCATTCCAAGGAATGGTTGCTTGATCAATGGTGATTTTGGGTAGAAGCGGAGAGAGAGAAGCAAATAAGTTAATGGCGATGGGATCGGAGAGATCGAAACCTCTGCACAATTTCACGATGCCGTGTTTGAAGTAGGGGAGTCAGAGGTATCTCAGATGCATGAAGATGAATCCAAATGGCGAAGTCTGTTCTGCCAATCGGAGGTCTTCAGCTTCCGAAGTAGATAAGCGTTTGATCGGAAAGAAAGAAGAAGAAGAAAAGAAAAATAAAAAATAAAAAAAACCTCCAAAACGACGTCGTTTTGGAGGGCAACACGAAAGAGCCACAGGGGAGTGCGACGGAGGATCCGGATCCCTCTGTTGTTGCCCCTTGCGGACTCACCTACCACCTTGCTCCTGCCGCCATCATCATCCTCCACAATGGTCCGTCTCTACACTGGAACACCAACCTCCTAACCTATGAAACCATCTTTTAACTCCATGCTAACAACCTCTTTTAACTCACACTGCCAGCCGAGCCACCCATACCCAGAGCAGAACCCAAACCCACTGCAGATCCAAACCCCAATATCTTCTTTTTTCTCACACCCACGGCAGCTCCCCTGCTAGCCAACCTGCTGCTACCAACCACGCCACCCATCTGAACACCTACCGAGCACTCAATGCATCGGAACACACCCAACGCCGAGACCCACTTCCACGCCAATACCCGCTGCCAACTCCACTTCTCCACACCTATGGTCAAACACACCCAACGCTGAACACGAACACACCCACTGCCAACTCTAGATCCATGGTCGGACACCTCTGCTCTGAACCAGACTCCGAACATACCCAGTGGATACAACTGGATGAAGTACACCCCTCAAACACCCACTCGAAAAGAAGCGCTCGAATGGAATCTTAGATCTGGATCGAAGATTTGGATCTAGATCTGGACTCTTAGATCTTAGATCTGGATCGAAGCATCTCCATAGATCCGAACCAACATTCATCCCTCAAACTCCCACTTGCACAGAAGCGCCCGAATGAAACTCCTAACCAGATTAGAACAACCTCTATTCCGGTTCAAAATCGACCACCATCTACTCTGTTCTGACCCCTATACCAAGCACCCCCTGGTGAAAACAAAACATACAACTCCAAAGGGAGCTGGACTAGCAGCACCGAAACACATCTAAATGGGAAAACATTGTGGGAGTCAAGTTATTATATGGAAAAAACAACACACAAACAGAAGAGGAAGCTGGACCAGCCAACCGCCATAGCCAAAGGCGGTGGCTGGCCAGCCAAAAGTGAGGCCCGGGGGTGGAGGTTTTTAGAGAGAGAGAGAGAGAGAGAGTGTGTTAACTTGATTATTGTTCAGCTGCTGACACAGTAATGCATCATGGTATGCCGAAACTGTCTAATAATTTTTCCTGAATTGTCACGTGAATAATTTCTCCAAGTATAGTTTGTCTGACTATAGCCCCAAGGTTTCATGCTCGACCTTGCAAATTCTAAAACCTATGTGGCAGTTGAAGGCTGTAGAATGCTTTCAGGGAAGGCTTCTACGTTGATCATGACAGTGAATGAAAAGTTATACGTCCTTGCCGGAACGCAGGTGTCTTTGTTGCCAAAGCATCCTTTTGAGGTTCACGACCTGAAAAATAACTATTGGGAAAAACGTGCTAGCCCTCCGTTCCTGAAACCCAACTCCAAGTTCTTCCAAGACCCTCAATTTCGCGCCTATGTTGTTATTAATAATAAGATTCACGTGTCGACTTCAAGTTCTTCCTTCTCTTTCGATACTACGAAGGGGGAATGGACGCCCTTCACCTTGTTTGATGATCATCATCTCAAGCTACATCATCGACAATGGACTGATATTCAATATCCTACTCACTTTGGGTGGATGAAATATCCTCTGAACAAGAAAGAACAAAGATGAAAAAGGTTGTGGTCTTTCGTTTGATTTTCACGGCGAAGCTATTATGTATGATCGAGATGTAATGATTTGCTTGGTTCGATCTAGAGGGGTTGTTGCTTATAAATTGGTTGATAGGAAGGTTATGGATACCCAACTGCTGGAAGGCTTAGAAATCACTTCTGACGCAACATCTTCTTACAATAGGAAAGAGCCGCCATCACCTGGCCAACACTCTCGGCTGGCCACCACCTTTGGGGAGGGTGGGAATGATAGAAACTTGATATAGGCATGACATAGCTCAGAACAACATAGACAAAGATAATTACACTACAAAGCAACCAATAGGACTCCAAATTTTTCTAGGTGGGAGTTGTTATGTAGAATGTGGATAATGGCTCAATTTTTTCCTGAGTTGAACAATTTAAGAACTTTTTCATTTTACCTTTTTGGCGCAATTCATACTTGACTTTAGAAACTTCAAATGGTGTAGTGGAAATTTGGCAATCTTGTTTTGGTTCGTCATTGTTGGAAATATTCAAAAGACAAAGGTACCTTTCCCCAAAATTACCGGCCTCGTTTGGCAATTGACTTTTTAGTTAAAAAGTCAAAAAGTTATTAAAAAATTAAAAAGCCAACAACCTATACCAAAAAGTCAAAGATTCTATTTTCTTTCTACTTTTTACACATCTTTTCGTATAAAGTCAAAAAGTCATCTCAAACATACTAATTTTTTTTATATCATATTTTAGTCAAAAAACTAAAAAATTACTAAAAAAGTCTGTCTTCAAACGAGACTTTAAATCTTAATTTAGAGTTAAGTGTGACGATTGTGTCTTGTTAATTGTATCCATGTCATATCAATCCTACTTGGTTTGGTTCGTGTCAATCTTGTTTGATTTGTGTAGTATTAATGTACTGTGCAAACTTTTCATCCTTATCTATAATTATGTAAACTTGTACTTCTTTTTTTTTTTAAGCCAGCCTTGTATCGTATATTATCTTGTGTAGTTTAATAAACAGTTCCACAACAGAATTCTTATTATACATTTTGCTATTCTTGTTTAAATTTGGGCTTTTGAAACCAACAATGTCTTCCACATTGGTTGGTTTGTAGCTCATAAGAACTTTCTACCTTTATTTTCTCCCTTTGATTTCTCCTATCGTTGAACAGAAAATTTTAAGACAAATTAAATTGATAATGCCTATAATTTGTATCAATTTAATCTTTGTAATTTCAATTAATTTCGATTTTTCCCTTGAATTTTTATTTGTATCAAAAATTTTTTTTTTGAACAACTTTATTTGTATCATTGGTCCTTCAATAAATGTTACCAGGTAGATAACACAAAAGAAGGTAAAATTAGTTTAAAATAATTTAATAGTAAATGAAAACTTGAGGGGCAAATATAAATGGTGGCAAATGCAATACTATATGCAAACCATAAATATCAAGTAAATATAGAAGCTCAAAAACGAAGGACACACCTAAAGCAAACATGAAGACTACATTTTTCAAGACTTCCTTCACAAATGTAGTAAGTGGTTAGCAGTCTCCAATTCGAATATACAAAAATAGCATAATGCTAATAATCAATTTGGTCTAATCAATAATTGTAATTAAGTAGACAACCTAAGAACGGGTAAATTGACTTTTAATCAAGTGATTACTATGTGAAAGTGAATGAAAGTTGAAAACTTGAGAACCAAATAATAATGCTTAAGGGTAAGTGTATGCAAACAATAGATATCAAGTAAATATAGATGCTCACAAACAAGAGACACACCTACTCAATTCCATACTTTCCTTAACATTCAAACTAAAATTTTCAAGACTGCGCACAAATTTAATAAGTGGTTAGCAGTGTCCAATTCCAATCCACAAAAATACAATAATCAATTTACTCCAATCAATAATTGTAGCTAGTTTGGCAACCTAGAAGGGGGTAAATTAAGTATAAAAAACATTATACCAAGTTATTAACAATGTAACATTGAATGAAAGTTGGAAGCTTGAGAGCCAAATACGAACGCTTATGAACAAATGTACTATATGCAGAACATAGATATCAAGTAAATATATAGATGTACACAAATGAGGGACACACCTACTTAATTTCACACCGAAGCAAACATGTAGACTAAATTTTCGAACACTCTACACGTAAGTAATAAGTGATTAGCAGTCTCCAATTCTAATGCGCAAAAATTGCATAATTGTAACCACGTAGGCAGCCAAGAGGAGGTAAATTGACTTTTGAAAATTTTAAATCAAGTGATTATAAAGGTAAAATTAAATGGTAGTAGAAAATTTGAGAGCCAAATACGAATACTTAACCATGTTTGGAAACCGGTTACCTGGCCTCTGCTGCGGTGGGGTTACCCTCCATTGGTGCCCTGGTGGTGAGTCCCTCACTTGGTGAGGGTTAATTCTTAGCTGGCAACCGGTTACCCCAGGGCTAGGGCCCAACGGGACTATGATGACACCACAGAGCTCTTTTTTCTCTGGTTCAAAAGAAAAAAAAAAAAAAACATGTTTGGAAACGAAAAAAAAAAGAAAGAAAAAAGCCACCTCTTTTTGCGAACTTTTTTGTTTTTAGTGATTTTTTTTCAAAATTATGACAAATATTTTACTTTTCGGTTCAGTCTAATATAGGCGAATCTAGAAAGTAAAAATTAAAAAAAAAAATTTAAGTCCACCAAAAAAAAAAAAACCACTTTTAATTGGTATTTGTCTTTTCCGGACTTGTTTTCAAATTTTTTAATTTTTTTTTTTTTACTTTCAGTTCGTCTAATCGAGTAGAATCTAAAAGTGTCAATATTTTTATATATAATTTTTTTTTTACTAAAAATAAGAAAAGCCAACAAAAAAAAAATACTAAAAAAAGCTACTTCCAAACACCCACATAAGGACCAGTGTACTATATGCAAACAATAGATATTAGGAGTGTAAAAGTAACCCGTGACCTGTAGGGGGCCCAAAGCCTGTCCGCGGCCTGGGGTAGGCTCTGTGTGTTTAGGCAATCTGAAACCCTGGGTCTGGGCCGTCGTTTTGAAGCTCAGCCCGACAGGAGGGCTCCGACCTTCTTAGCCCAGTCTGTGGCCCGGCTCATTGACCCACTCAAGGCCCACTCAAAACCTAGTCCATCGGTCCGCCCCGCCTGCAGCCCAGTATTATTTTTAGTAGAAAAAATTAAAAAATGTTTAGACCTGTCCAAACCCAAGCCCAGGCCCACCAGCCCGACTCGATTGCCCGCCCAATGCTCGAGTACCCTCTAGGTCTGGATATAATTTTTTTTGGCCAGTAGATTGGCCCGGCCCAATTTTTTGTTGGAGCCAATGAGACCCGACATGGACCGGATCAGACCAAATTTACACCCCTAATAGATATCAAGTAAATATAGATGTTCTCAAACAAGGGACAAACCTAATCAATTCCATACCAAACCAAATATATAGGCTAAAAGTATCCAAAAAAAAAAAAAGTACATGTTAGTATAATGAAGTTTACAACTGGTGAAAATAAAGTGGATACTTAGCAAATGAGAAGGATGGATGCCCCATCGTGTTGATGTGTACACTCATAGTACAATTTATTTATGGGCAAATTATACTAATAGTTAGGGATGTAAGAAAAATAAAAAAAAAATCGACTAAACTAATCGAACCGGTCATATTTGGTCAGTTTTTTAATATGAATCGGTCTGTTCGATTTTAGAAATTAATTTTTTTCAGTTTTCGGTTCGGTGCCGATTTTGATATACTATACACCGATTTGCACCGAAACCGACCGAATATATTTACATATAATATATATTAAATGAATATTTTGACTCTATTTGATAGACTTGTGGTTTAGACTTATGGGATGATTGTTTTAAGTTTTGGTTTTATTTTGATGTTAAGACTTTGGTTCTGAGATTATATTTTGTTTCTAATTCTAATTCAGTAAAAGCTTCAAGTCTTAGTATTTATTAATTTTTTATTTGTATTTTTGTGAATGATTAGATTAGATATGGTTAAAATTGTGTACAAATGGCTAATTTAATATTTTTATATAAATTATTTATTATACTACAAGTTTAAGAAATGACTTAATTTTGAAAGTACTTAAACCGATTAAGCCGCATTGAACTGAATCGTTTGAATCAGTGTTGTTTGGTGCGGTTTGATAAAAAAATTTGGTCTGTATTGGTTTTCAATATAATAAAATCGACATTATCGGTTCGGTGCAAAATTTCACCTAAACATCGACCGTCCCGAACCGATTACATCCCTACTAATAGTCTCTATAATTTGAGACTCGTATCACTTTGATTCTTAACTTTTCAATTGTAATGCATTTGACTCTGAATTTTAAATCTTGTTCTCAATAAGGACAATTGAAGATACCATTGCTCAATTTTAAAGACAAAGTCGTCAATTTGATAAAATATAAACTAATTTGACAAAAATAAATGTCAAAAAATATTTTTAAATTTTTAAAAATAAATTTTACTCACCAAAGATGAAATTATGTAAAATTGAGAAATCTTTTTGACATTTATAATTTTTTTACCAAATTAATTTTTATTATATGTTTCGATGATGACCATGTAATTAGTCGTTGTTAAGCTTTTAATTATTTAATATATGAAATATTTTTAATTTTGGATTTTTTTATTTAATGAATTGGTTTAATAATGATATCAAATAGAAACTAATTTAATAAAAACAAAAACAGCAACTTATTAGATGATCATCATTCAAATGCATAATAAAAATTAATTTGATAAAAAAAAAATGTCTAAAAGATTTATCAATTTTACATAATTTTATTTTTAGTGGATAGAAATAATTTTTAAAAATTTAAACATATTTTTTTGACTTTTATTTTTGTCAAATTAGTTTATATTTTATCAAATTGACGATTTTACCCTTGAAATTAAATAATAGTATCTTCAATTATTGTTATTTGGAATAAGATTCAAAATTTGAGGTCAAATGTGTTACAATTGAAAAGTCAAGTACTAAAGTGACACAAGATCCAAACTATAGGGACGGTTAGTGTAATTCGCCGTTCATTTATTATTTGTATGACATTTTAATCAATTAATAAGAATAAACACATATTTTCATCTACATCCACAATATTGATTAGAGCAACTCAAAAAGTTAATGAATAATTCACAAAAGGAAAAGTCAAAAAACCACACAAATAATCATATTGACAAGTCTTCTCTCCGTAAATAGCTAGATCGATACTCCCAAAAAGAAAAACAAATGCAACGTAAAATAGCTCATTATTGACTTCAAGTTTTCAAAAAAGAAAAAGGTTAATGAGGTGTTTAGTGATGATTGTTTGGTGTAGGTGGCGGTGGTTTGGTTGCTATCTGCCTGTGTTTTCTGCTCTGTTTTTGGGTTATTGCTTTACTGTGTTCGGTTTTGGTTTGTTTCTAGCTGTTGAAGGCTCGGCAACTGGTCCTTTGTTCGGAGTGGTGTTTGCATAGGATTGAGCAATCCTTCCTGTGCCAACTTAATTGGGGTAAGCTAATTTTACTGTGATACTTTTAACACTCCTCTCTTTTTATTGATGCTTCTATATGTACCTTCATTTTGTGCATTATTATCATCAATAAAAAATTTTCTTTCACTGATTAAAAAAAAAAAAAATGTACACTAACACCATTAAAAGGGATTAGTTATGTTAAATTTAAGTCATACCAATTTAACACTAAGTTGACTTTTTAACTTTTTGTATTCTCTTGTTGATCTGTCACGTTGAGGTTCATCTCGAGAACTAGTTAATCCTAACACATTGACTTTGTATTTAGTTCATGTTGTTAGGATCAAACACGCTTAGAAAAAAATCTCACACACACAGAGCACACAATATTTACGTGGTTCGGCTCAATGCCTATATCCACGGACAGAAATGAGAATTTTCACTAAAATAGAGCAAAATACAAAACAGAGGGGGAGATAAAACCCTCACTCAACTCATAGCTCTCTCTTTCAAATTTCTAATATCATTCATCCTCTCCCTCCTATCTTTATTTATACACAAAGAAAGGGAGAGAGGGATACCAACTCACCGAAAATTTCTACCCTCTTTAATGGTTAATGGTGAGTGTCAACAATGCCAACAACGTGAAAGGAAGGGAGAAGCTTGCAGATATGCCCAGCATAGATTTTCACTTCCAGTGGAGGTCTTCCTACGCCATCTTTTATATGCGTGCGTGGGGGTTGGAGTAACAATTCTCCCTCTCCATACCCACATGCATGACTGACTTCTCACTTGAAGTCCATCCCTGCAATGTCTCTGCAGATTTCGAGTTTGTCTCTCGAGACCACCTTTGTAAGCATGTCAGTTGGATTCTTATCTGTATGGATCTTGATTAGTTCCAATAACTATTTTTCCATCACTTCGCGTATCCAATGATACCGAACATCAATGTGCTTTGTGCAAGAATGATACATAGAATTCTTGTTCAGGTGTATGGCACTCTGGCTATCACAATGTACTGTGAACTTCTCTTGTTTTAGTCCTAGTTCTTGGAGAAACCGCTTCAACCACAATATCTCTTTCCCAGCTTCCGCTGTGGCAATATACTCTACCTTGGTTGTGGATAAAGTAACACACTTCTGTAGCTTGGACTGCCAAGACACAGCCCCCCCTGCGAAAGTGAACATAAATCCTAATGTAGATTTCCTACCATCAAGATCGCCTGCCATATTTAAATCAGTATAGCCTTCCAAGATTGGTTTAGCATCTCCAAAGCACAAACACATTTTTGCCGTACCCTTGAGGTACCTCAGAATCCACTTGACTGCTTCCCAATGCTCTTTCCCTGGATTGGAAAGGAATCTGCTTACTACTCCAACAACATGAGCAATATTTGGTCGGATGGACACCATTGCATACATTAAACTCCCTACGGCGGATGAGTAGGGAATAGCCCCCATCTTTTCTCTTTCTTTTGTAGAGAAGGGACAAGAACTCTTGCTTAGCTTGAAATGATTTGCCAGTGGAGTACTGACTGGCTTGGCATCTTTCATGTTGAACTTTTTAATCACCTGTTCAACGTACTTCTCTTGTGACAGCCACAACTTCTTGGCTTTCCTGTCACGCATAATTTTCATGCCCAAAATTTGCTGAGCAGGGCCTAGGTCTTTCATGTCAAAGGACTGTGATAACTCCTTCTTCAGTGATCTGATTGCTGTGGCATTTTGTCCAACGATCAACATGTCATCAACATAGAGTAGGAGTATGATGAAGTTTCCACCGAGAAATTTCCTGACATAAACACACTGGTCTACAGCAGTTCTCTTGTACTCATGACCAACCATGAATGAGTCAAACTTCTTGTACCACGGTCTCGGCGCTTGTTTGAGGCCGTAGAGACTCTTCTTCAATCTGCAGACTAAGTTTTCTTTCACTTTGACTTTAAAACCTTCTGGCTGCTCAATGTAAATTTCTTCCTTCAGATCACCATGGAGAAATGTCGTCTTCATATCCATCTGTTCAAGTTCCAAATTCAAACTGGCCGCTAGTGCCAAAACTATTCGAATGGATGTCATCTTTACAACTGGCGAGAAGATTTTATCAAAATCAATACATTTCTTATGTCCAAAACCTTTGACAACCAATCAAACCTTATACTTGACTAGCTTTCCGCTACCATCTTTCTTCAACTTGAACACCCATTTGTTCTGCAATGCTTTTCGACCCTAGGGAAGTTTCACCAAATCATAAGTCTGATTTTTCTGCAAGAACTGCATCTTTTCTTGCATAGCTTGCTACCAGCTACTCTTCTCCTTATGATTATGAGCTTCTTGAAAACTTTCTGGCTTCCCCTCATCAGTAAGCAAAATATACTCAGAAGTAGGGTATTTGGATGACGGTTTAGACTCTCTTGTTGATCTTCATAACTGTGCACCAATAGTCTCTGGTAGAGGAGGTTGTGGCTCCCTCTGCTCAACACCCTTTGCTTCTGGATCTTCTTCTTCTGGAAATCCATCATGCAACTCTACATCATTGGTTGCATGCTGCGGTAGCTCTTCTTCATCAGTGGCATGCTGTGATGGTACAGGATTCAGAATAATTTCTGAAACATCATCAACTTTGGGTTTGGCTGGTTGCCCAAAGTCGTCTAAGGTCTGGCCTTCTTGAAACACCACATCTCGGCTTCGAATGACCTTCTTATTTTTTGGATCCCATAATCTGTATCCAAATTCTTCATCTCCATAGCCAATAAAGATGTATGGAGTGGCTTTGTCATCCAGCTTCTGTCTGTGCTCTTTGGATATATGTACAAATGCTTTGCACCCAAATACTCTTAAGTGAGAGTAAGAAACCTCCCTTCTAGACCATACTTCTTCTGGAATATGAAAATTCAGTGAAACTGATGGCGATTTGTTGATCAAATAGCAGGCAACACGAACAACTTCTCCCCAAAATGGGTTTGGCAGCTTTGCCATTTCGAGCATACATCTGACTTTCTCTGTAATGGTCCGGTTCATTCTTTCGACTACACCATTGTGTTGTGGGGTTCCAGGAATAGTCTTCTCATGTCGGATGCCGCGAGTGGCACAGTAGGCTTCAAACTCCTTTGATATGTACTCGCCTCCTGTAGACACCCCATTTTTGACCGACCTTAAGACTCAGACGTCACCGATTGAGCGCTTGGTGATGTTGCATATCGTGCTCGTTCAGAAGTCGCAAAGTCTTGGCTGCGAGCCTTGCCTTCGGATTTTCGGACTCTTTCATACCTTGCCTGGGTTTGCGAACCAGGCTCAGTTTTCTCTGTTTCTCTTCCCGAAGGGAGGAAGGGGTCTTGTAGACCATCTCTCAGTGGCCGTAGGCTACGTTTTGTGGTCGTAGGCCATTTTCGCCCATTTGGAGTCTGGTTTTCGGTTTTTCGGAGCCGTTGGCCGTGTGCCTCGGTTCGGGACCGCTTAACCACCTCCGTTTGCCTCGGTTTTTGGCATGCATCTTATTTGCTCCCTTTTGAGGGACACTGAGGGTCCAAAAACCAACTTCGTGGTCGAACCCCACTCCCGGTGCCTAACAGTCAGTTTTTGGGGCCCCGAACTGCGCGTTTTGGCCCTCGAACCTTCATTTTGCATCGGTTTGAGCTCATTTTTGGCGGGGACCTCTGTTTTATCATTAGAAAGGTCGTAGTAGGGTGGGAGGCCAGTAATTGTTCTAGCAACCAGTTTTATTCCTCCGTCGCCCTCCGTCGCCCGTTTTTCTCACTTCCAAGCCAATGTTGAACACCCTTAGGCCATTTTCTTGCACCCTGAACCCCATATTTGTGATGTACACATCTGGGAGGCGACCAATATTTGGTGGCCGGCCAGTAATTGTTGTTGACCCTTTTGAACCCCTTTGAAAAGTGGGTTGTTCTCTGTCCTGGTTCACTGTCTCCAGTTTTTGACCACAGGGTTGTGTTAAGCACACATCAGAGGCTCTCTTTCTGTGGTGGCCGGCCACTAATCCTTCTTTACCGTTTTGACCCCTAGCCGACCGGCCACCTGGCTCTACAATAGCTGGCAGGTCATGATCCTCACACCCAGTACAGTGCAGCTATGTATTCATTTTCCCCCCAGAATCTGTATCCGGAGGGGTGCATTTTGGAGGGAAACTTGGCATGTTTTCCCTCCATTTCTTCCCCCATTTTTCCCTCCCTTTTTGTCTATATAACAGCAGCTCCAGCTATGTTATTAGGGTTACAAAAATTCCCCTCAAGCCTCTTGCATTCAAGCTCTCTCTCTCTATATTTCCAAGCCCCAAACCCTCAAGTCCCACACTCATTCCTTCACCAACCCATAGCCCCACCCTTCCATCCTCCATTCCAGCAGCTGGAGGTGGTTCTTCAGAGCCTAGGAGTGTTGTATTTCAAGCCAAAAGAGTGCTAAAGACTAGTCTTCAAGGGTAAGCTCCCATTTCCCCTCTTTTGGTCCTTATTTTGCTCAATACATAAGCCATTCTTGCTTGCTGTTTTGGGCTCCGACCCTAACTGAAAACAGTCATATTTTGAGCTTATTTTCATGTTTGTTTAAGGGTATTTTCCTGTTTGAGCTTTCCTTTGTGCACTTGCTTCTTTACCTCTCTTTTTAGGCCTTATTTTGCATGTTATTTTAGGCCTATATATAAGTTGTTTTGAGGCATGTCATAAACTATGAAGTAGCTTATTTTGAGCCCTTATTCAATATTGTTGAAGGGCTCATTGCTGTTTGGGGCTTCCAGCTGCCACTTCCCTTTATATTCCCTTTTTGGTCCCATTTTTGCATGCTTTGGCAGCCCCTGATGCTTCTGTTTTTAGACTCTGGTCCGAACTAAAAATGGTCTTATTTTGACCCCCTCTTCATGTTTCATTAAGGGTCTTTCACTGTTTGAGGCATATTTTATGTACTTTGTGTTATATCTCTCTTTTTGGCCATATTTTGTACAGTACTTTTGGCTTGTATATATACTGTTTTGGGTCTGGCCACCAACTGTAAAATGCCATGTTTTGGGTCCCTCTTTAACTTTGTTGAAGGACTCTCTTGTGTTTGAGGCCAGAAACCTTCACTTGCGTCTTTGTCCATCTTTTGGCCCTTTTCTTGCATGAGAACTTAGCCATACCTGTGTTTGTTTTTGGGCTCTTTTCAGAACTGTAAAGTATCATATTTTGGGCCCCTCTTCAACATTGTTGAAGGGCCCTCATCTGTTTGATGCCTACAGATATGACTTGCTTCATTAGCTTGCTTTCGGGGCCATTTTTGCATGCTAGTTTAGCCTCATTTGGATTCGCTGTTTGACCTTGCTTAGAACTGTAAATGTGCTTAGTTTTGGGCTTTCTTGACTCTGTCTTTACATTCCATGTTCAAATAATGCATTTTTTATATAGCTGTAGGCCAATGCATGTGCCTAATTTCATGTTTCGGGTCGCATGTCATGCATCGGATGCCATTTCTTCATGTTTCGGGGCCGTTTTGCCTCGGATTTTGCTACTGAAATTTGCATGCTAGCATATCATATTCCATGCCTTGCCATGTCTTGTTAGAGTGGCATTTGGTGCCTTAGGATTGGTCCTCGGTTTGCGTGCATGCGTGCGCGTATTTCGAGTTGTCTCATTTTCATCTAATGGCCTCTTATGTGAGTGTGGTTGAGGTCCACTCATGTTAGTATAAGTCCATTATGCATTGCGTATGCCATTTCATTCCATAGCACTGTGTATGCTATATTACCTCGTGCATCGTGTATGCCATTTCGTAGCATTGTGCATGTTAGGTTGTATCTTAGTTGCATTCATGCATGTCATGCATATTGCATTGTGCTTGGGGTAGGAGTTAGCCCGAGCATGGGAAACGAGGTATGTTTCGTACTCCGAGTGACGGAACGTGTCTCAATTCCCAGTCGCCGACACTCCGGATTACCCATGATGAAGTCTAGGTTTTGTTGTGTTTTCATGTGCATTCATTCTATATTGAGTTGCATAATTCGATTCCTCGGCCATTCTGCATTGAGATGCGTGATTGGTGGCACGAGGATCGAGGCATGCATACATTTGTGAAAATACATTGCTATGCCCCTTTCTTGCTCTCTGTTGCAGCAAATCAAGAATCAGCAGTCTTCCGGGGCTTGGCGCGCTTTCCAAGAATAATTGCAAAACAGAGGCTAATTGGGGCATCCCAGTGGATTTCCGCGCAAGGCAGCCCAAACATACATCATTCATCAGAGTCGAGGCAGTCCCTGGCTTGCATGCTAGTTTACAGTTTTCCTAGTTAAATTTGTAAATTAATTAGGATTTTTTGTACATATTTGGACTATATTATTTATTCGGACTGTATTATTTGGGACTGTATATTATTTATTCGGACCCTCTGCGTGAGGGCACAACTGTAATAAGTGTGCGTGCGTGTGATGTATGTCTTCCAACCCCACGTCTTTCTTCCCTTTTATTTACCTGCTTATGATGGTTAGATTAGGGCATATTTCGATTATCATACAGTATGACAGCATATTTATATTCATTCATCTGTATTGCATGCACCGGGCTCGGCGCATCATACTAACTGCATTTGTATTTCAATTCCAAGTTGAATACATATTAGCTGTAGCATTTCATATGCCATGTTTAGGATAGCCGAGCCTGCCATAGTTTCATTCTTGCATGTGTTGCATTAGGCATTTCTGTATATTTAGGATCATGCATGATTTCTAATCAGCTTCTGTTTTGGCTTGGAGTACTCGGTAAGTTTTATGCTTTAGCATCCTTGCATGTATGTGAGTGATTACCATGAATAGCATGCTTACCATGAGGCTAACTATTTATGTGATATAACTGTCTGAATGCCTGTGGGTGAAGGTTGGGTTACTTGGCTTGGAACAAATTATCAAATGTGAGTTTTAAGCCCACTAGATAGTGGCAAAACCATATTTTCCTAAGCCCACCCGAGGGTGGCAAAATCTGCATTTTAAGCCTACTTGCGAGTAGCAAACCATCTTTCAAACAAACATGAAATGTTTTGTTCCAATTCAGGCGACCCAGTCTATACTTGTATGCTGTGCGCATCACATAGTAAATCTAGGCTAATAACCGGAATAAGAACACACAATGTTTTCAAAGCTTGATATCATGGTTAGTAGAGGCCGATCTTTGATCGGGCGAGCGAGGGTGCTCACGAAGTGACCTTCCCCAATCGTACCCAAGTTCCCAAGCCGAGGCAACTTTGGTGATGACGGACACGTGGCCTTTGGTACCGAGTCAGGGTTTCCTAAATTTCCCCATTAAAAAATATTTAGGTGGCAACTCTGTATCTGGCAAAGCAGTCCATGTTTGACACTTCTTTTCTAAAAATCTGTTTTCTCAAAACGATTTGCCGGATTTGGACTCTTTGGTTCAAATTAAGAACCGTGACATTTGAGAGTCCGAGCTGTAGTGACCCCAAATGAACAGAACGGGACTTCACCCTCCCGGGGCGTTCGGGGACGTCTACAGTTTCTGACGACTCTGCTGGGGATTAGAGAACTTGACTCGAACTCATGATATCTGGTTTTGACTATACTTGTGTGTTTCTTTGCATTGCATTTGCATTGGTGCGCCTAGGACACCGTGTTTGCCATCTGCTATTCCTGAACGGTTTGCCGGAGGCTTGTCTTGTCAAGGCATTTCCATAAGGCTGACCGGTTGTGGGCTCTGCCAATATGGGAACACAAACCCCGGTTCTACCGGGGCACCCTTTTCGACCATTCGACCTAGTGCATGTCGAAATCCATAGTGACCATTCCAAACTAGGACAGGTTACTTACCCGATATAGGTTGTTTGAAACCGCTGCGTGCGTAGTGAAACCCTAGCTCCTGACAAAATAGGACAGGGAAACCCTATCCCAACATAGGGGTGTTTTGGCTCTCGCTTACTTGTTATGTGCTTTGGAGTGCGTCTCCATGCGAATGCATGTATCAGTTTACAGAGTTTAGGCATCAGGCCTGCGGGCGTCAGTTCAGTATTATGGTTATCAAGCCTGCGGGCATCAGTCAGTATTTCAGAATCAGTTATCTGCGGGTACAGGATTCAGTTGTTCAGGGACAGTGATTCGGGGATAATAATCAGTGTTTGAGGACAGTG
Source organism: Camellia sinensis (assembly GCF_055761805.1). Lineage (NCBI taxonomy): Eukaryota > Viridiplantae > Streptophyta > Magnoliopsida > Ericales > Theaceae > Camellia > Camellia sinensis. Next base: position 187,105,194 of record NC_138969.1, on the reverse strand, counting down.
TGTATTCAGCTTATCGACTGTGTGTTGTTATGTCCTACTGTGTGTTGTGCATTTATTTTAAGCTATTATGCTGTCCGTTTATCTGGTTGTTTTATTTCCTTATTGCTTTATTTATCTTTTTGCTAGGGGCCAGTTTTAGCACAATTGCTTCAAACCCAATAGATACCCCCCAAGCACTTTGGACAAGAGGTCGTCGGCTCAATCGATCTGAGGATCTGGTTGACGGACAGCCAGTGTTCCATTCTCTACCCCCAGTTGTCAGAAGAAGGCAGAAAAAACGCAGTGTGTCTGAACAGAGGTTACCAAAACGGTGGTTTCCCCCATCAACGGACAGTCGGATTGAGATCCCTATTGTTGCTATAGAGATAGATCTGCCAGTAGTTCGGATAGATCAGAACAATATGGCAGCAACGCCAGGAGTCGAGGAGATGATGTGTCAGATGCAAGAGACTATGCGGGCCATGCAGCAGGATGCCGTTCGTCGAGATGAGTTTGCTAAGCAACAGGCCGAGATCTTGGCCCAGCAGACAGAGTTAATTCTCAGGTTGCAACAACAGGCTGGAGCATCGACCTCACACCCGCCTCCTCCCCCACCAGGGGTCCCGTTACCCGAGCAGGCACCTACTGCCCAGAATGCCCTGCCAAACACCCAGAACATCCAAGAGGACACGGATCTTCCAACGGGGCTAGCTCTGCCCCCGATCCCACCACAGCTATCCAAGGCGCCCACGCCTGTCAACATACCGAGCTCTCCTTTTGAGTTTGAAATGGACCCCACTGCTTTAAAATTAAGCAAGCTGGAAAAGATGTTTAAGAAGTCCCAGGGAGTCAAGACCATCCCTGACATCGAGGATGGGTACACCGACGCGGCCGTAACACTGGCCGACAGATTCAAGATGCTGCACATTGATTGATTTGATGGGTCCGGGGACCCCATGGTGCACCTGAGGTTGTTTTCAGATATCTTAAGACCAATGGGCCTCACTAGACTACAGAAGCTATCTCTATTTGGCCGAACCCTGTCAGGTGTAGCGGCCATATGGTATGCCAAATTGGAGGATGACGTCAAGAGAAACTGGGACGAAATGGCTGAGGCCTTTATCTCGCAATACTCATACAATACACAAATCGAGATTACGACCCGGGATCTCCAGACGACGAGGCAGGAGCCCAATGAGAGCTTCTCAAAATTTGTGACCAGATGGCGGGCTAAGGCTTCGATGATGACCTTGAGGCCCACAGACAAAGATCAGATTCGGATGATTGTGCGCAATCTCCAACTAAAATTAATGCAGAAAATGATTGACTAGGATAGGGAGCAACATGAGATGGGGGTACAAATCGAAGATACGATGAAACAGGGTCTGATCGACTAGGATAGGGAGCAACCCCGAAGAACATTTAACCGCAACAACAACGCAGGCCCGAGTGGCGCTGCGACCACGAGAGCTTCGGAGGTCAGCATGGTCACCACCATCCCCCCTCCCCTTCCAAGGCCCATGGCAGCCACACCCTTCTCCGGTGCATCCGGAAGTAACACCCAAACCAACAAATACCCACCCAGAGGCCAAAGAACCTTCACCCCACTGTACATGCCTTTGTCTAAGGCTCTGGGGGTCCTAATCAGAAAGGGGCATCTAAAACCCCTAGAGCCGAGGCCACTACCAAATCCACTTCCATCCTCTCATAACCCAGCCAAGTACTGTACATACCACCAACAGCACGGCCATGATACTGACCAGTGTTTCAGGCTGCGTCACGACATCCAAGACCTTGTTGACAAGAATGTGATCCTACCCGCAGAAAGACTTAACGTCACAACCAACCCACTCCCTACACACAACCAAGCTCTACCTCCCAAAAGAGTCAATCTTATCCAGACTGGGGTCGTGTCTTACGATCCTAGCATCTATATTACTCCTACCCACCTACCTAAGCCAGAGGTGCTCTTTCCCGACTGCACCGACTTTTTGTGCATGTTGGACATCTCTACAACCCAACCTGAGCCAGTGGTGGTGGCTGTGGAGGATAGCGCAGCAGGAGTCACGGAGGAGGATGGAATGGTCGAGGCAAGGTTTGAACAGTCTGGAAATTTTGCTGGGGAAGCCTATGATCCAAGCAAGTACATCTTGTCAGTAGGCCAATCCGAGCTGAGTGTAGGGTTGTCGGAGAGTGCAGAACTGTGTATGATCCGAGGGAGCGGGTTTGAGCATAAGGCAGATGATCTGACGGCAGTGGAAGAGGACTTAGCCAACCTCCAGTTTTTCAATGACCAAGAATCAGGGGACGCAGCAGTCAACTGGTTTGAATATGAGGAATCGGCAGGAGCTACCGGGTGGCTAGATGATCAACCCGATGTTGTGGAAGAAATCCGACTAGAACAAGGCCCGGCAGGGGCGGGAGTATCAGTTGTGGCCGGAAGGGCCGGGAATCAGAATGTATTGCCGGAGAGCGCCGGTACAAAGAATTTCGCTCGGGACAGAAACATTGAGGACACAGGGAAAGTTGAACAAAAAGCTGCACTAATGCAGGGAGAACAACAGGGTTCTGAGAGAACCAGGAAAGCCAAAATCCATGAAGGGATTGAAAGTGCTGTGGGCATGAGAACAGAGGATGCTGTGAGCATACAGGCTGAAAGTACTGTGGGTACAAACATGCCAGAACCAGACAGGTGCCTTTTGGACGCCAACGGGATGTGGTGGGAAGACGATGACTTATGTCTTGTCCACACAGATGAAGATTGGGGAAGCAATCAACCAGATGACACCTGGTATCTCGATGAGGTCAATCACATGACAAGAAGTAGGCGGTATTTCAAACCCCCACACCTAGACCAACCCGAGACATCAGGGAAGGATAAGGAAGCCGAGAGGCAAAAAGAGAAGCAGATCGAAGAGGAAGCTGTACTGAAACAGCTGAAGAAGATACAAGCAGACATCTCCATCTGGGGACTGCTTATGGCCTCACGAGTGCACAGACAGGCTGTCCTATCTGCTATGGACAAGGCCAAACTCTCTATAGATACCACACCAGAGCAGCTGGTCGGACTGGTCTTTCCGGGAGGAGGTTCCCCGACGATGACCTTTTCAGATAAAGAACTACCGCCTGAGGGCGTAAATCACAACAAACACCTCTACATCTCGGTGGAATGTAGAGGTAAGTGGATACCGGTGGTACTTGTTGATACCGGGTCCGCCATCAATGTCTGCCCAGCCAGAACAGCGTATGCAATTGGGTTGAAGCCCGCGGACTTCGTTCCGACTACTCAAGTGATCAGAGCATACAATAATACTAGCAGAGAAGTGATGGGGACTGTCAAAATCCAGACCCAGGTTGGTCCAGGACAACACAACATTGAATTCCATGTCTTGGACGTTCCCGTAACCTTTAACCTACTTCTGGGGTGACCGTGGTTGCACCAAGTAAAGGCAGTCTCTTCCACTTTACATCAGATGTTGAAGTACCCTCACGGGAAGTGGGTAGCTATTGTTTTTGAAAATTCATCCATCCATCCGCCGCCAGAAGTGTCTACGCTAGTCTTGGAAATCGAGCATGGCACGGAGGATGTGTTCTTATCGGGGTTCACTTTGGCCGAAGCTCGGGTGGTACAGAATATTATGGCTGTGAATGAGGGAGTGTACGTTAGTGCTCAATCCGTCTACCTCATGAACAAGCTACAACACGTCCCCGGGATGGGATTAGGGAGGAGCGGCCGGAAAGGCGTCGCAACATTGGCCGAAGTGCCACACAATCCTCATACCTTCGGCTTGGGTTATCTGCCCACCAAAGAGGACTGGCTGAGAAAGGGTAAAGAAATTTCCGGAAGAGCCAGAGCAAAGAAGGCTGGGAAGCCTTTCGAATTAATGCATAGGCCCATTCAGGGTACCCTGAACGGACGCTTCGTCCGGGAGGGGGGAAGACTTTCCATTTTATGGCTTCCCAGAACCATGGCTGAACGCGGAAGGGAAACGCGTGCCTGGTTTCGAGATCTTCTTCGACCTGCAACTATTTGGGGATGACGTTGCCGAGGAGCAGACAGACCCATCAGTTGAGGTTGAGCAGTGTAAGGCCAGGGACTCCGAGGGCACTGAAATTGAAATGGGGGTAGCACTGGCGAGTCTACTCTCAGATCCTTCGATCGACCAAAAGTGCTTAGAGGATAACTTCATGGTTTCCATGATTAGGGATGAAACGACTGCGGGCCTATCAGCAACTATCTTGGATGCATCTATCGCACCCTCTCTCACTTGGCAATACGAAGAGGGATTTCTATCCAGCAGCACCGGGTCAGGTAGTGAGCTGGAATCTGATTCCACCGAGTCCTGTGAGTCGGAATCAGGTTCCAGCTCGACTGAGTCTGAGTCTGGTATTCCTAGGAATGATAACCCGGATGCCACAGTTATGTCCAGGTCGTCTTTTTCTTTCTCGTTTGAGTCTGTTATAACCGAGAATTCGGACGATTTGGATGAGCTTAATGAGAATCAAGTAACTATGGTTTCTGAGTATTTTTCTGTGCCCTTGATTTATTGCATTAATTCAGACTTTCAAAATTTTGATGAAAACGACGGGGAAGAAATTCCCCCGATTTTGCAACGATTAATTGAGCAGGAGCAGGAGAGGTTTGTCAAACCCTTAATGGATGAAATCACTACAGTGAACATTGGTACTGAGGAGGACCCGCGGCTGGTCCAGATCGGGTCCACGCCGTCTTCGGAGGAACGCGAGCGCTTAGTCGCTTTATTAAAAGATTTCAAAGATGTTTTCGCGTGGTCCTACGAAGACATGCCTGGAATCGATCCTGAGATTGTACAGTACCGGATCCCCCTTGACCCCGAGGCCCGACCTATCAAACAGAAGCTTAGAAGAATCCGCCCGGACTGGGCTCTCAAGATCAAAGAAGAGGTCACCAAGCAAATCGATGCAGGCTTCCTGCTGGTATCCGAATACCCGACTTGGTTGGCCAATATTGTTCCAGTGCCGAAGAAGGATGGCAGGATCAGAGTGTGCGTGGATTTCAGGAATTTGAACAGAGCTAGTCCGAAGGACGACTTTCCCTTGCCACATATTGACGAGTTGGTGGATTTCACAGCAGGGCATGCTTTGCTCTCATTCACGGATGGCTTCTCAGGGTACAATCAGATAGTGATGGCACCAGAAGATCGGGAAAAGACTGCATTCACCACCCCGTGGGGAACATACTGCTACAGAGTGATGCCGTTTGGGCTGAAGAATGCTGGAGCTACATATCAACGGGCCGCGACTACAATACTACATGATATGATCCACAAAGAGGTCGAGGTGTACGTGGACGACATGATTGTCAAGTCCAAAGAAAGAGAGGGCCACTACACCGCCTTACAGAAATTCTTCCAAAGGATCAGGGAATTCCGGTTGGGGTTAAATCCTCAGAAATGTACATTCGGTGTTACAGCGGGAAAGATGCTGGGGTTTTTGATTACACAGAGAGGCATCGAAGTCGATCCTTCCAAAATCAAGGCCATCCTAGAAATGCCCCCACCGAGGACTGAAAAGGAGGTGCGAGGCTTTCTGGGTAAAGTGCAATTCATAAGACGGTTTATCTCAAAATTAACCTTGACTTGTGAACCACTTTTTGGTCTCCTGAAGAAAGGCAAGAAATGCCAATGGGACGGCAGATGCCAAGCTGCTTTCGAACAAATCAAGGAGTATTTGCAGAACCTGCCCGTGCTGTCACCACCAGAACCGGGGAGACCGTTGATATTGTACCTATCAGTGACTGAGACCACAATGGGCTGCATGCTCGCACAGGAATCCGATGACAAGGTGGAGAGGGCCATCTACTATCTGAGCAAGAAAATGCTAGAGTATGAGACCCGCTATACGCCATTGGAGAAGGCTTGCTTAGCTTTGGTATGGGCTACCAGGAAGCTGCGGCACTACCTGTTAGCTCACTCCGTAATGTTGGTTTTACGACTCGATCCCATCAAATATCTCTTCGAGAAACTAGCACTTACGGGTAGGCTAGCTTGTTGGTTGCTTTTGCTCTCCGAATTTGATTTGAAGTATGTAGCACGCAAGTCAGTCAAAGGAAGGGCAGTGGCAGAGTTCTTAGCTGACCATCCAGTGGAAGGGGCTGAGACAGTCGAATACCTATTTCCAGATGAAGCCATTTTGCACATCGACGACGAATATTGGACGATGTACTTTGACGGAGCATCAAATCAATACGGGTATGGGATAGGAGTGTTGCTGATAGCACCCGACAAGTCCCGTATCCCTCTAGCCTTCAAACTTCGGTTCAAAGTCTCCAACAATGAAGCAGAATATGAGGCATGCATTGCCGGTCTAGAAGCAGCTCTGGAACTAGGGGCAAGACGGTTGGATGTCATCGGTGACTCGAACCTTGTTGTGTCTCAAGCAAAAAGAGACTGGAAAGTCAAAGAAGAGAAGATGATGATGTATCACCAGACCTTGGACTTGTTAATTCCTAGGTTCGAGAAGTTGAACTTTGCTCATCTTCCAAGAGAGAACAACAGGTTCAGAGATTCTTTAGCAACTCTATCTTCCATGATAGACATCCCGTTCGGAGTCCGGATGCGTCCAATCATCATTGACCATAAATTTGCGCCAGCCTATGAGTCGATCGTAGCTATAGATGAGGTTCAGGACAAAAACCCCTGGTATTATGATATTTGGAATTTCTTGGAAAAGAAAACATACCTACCAGGGGTAAACACCAAGGATAAAAGGGCAATCAGGAGAATGGCCGTTCAGTTCATCATCTGTGGGGGTAAGCTGTATAAGAGAGGTCATCTGGGAATGCATAAGCTGTGTGTGGAAGCCGAGGAATCAAAGCGCCTGATGGAGGCCATCTATGGAGGGGAATGCGGCGCGCATATGAACGGAGTAATGTTGGCGCGGAAGATCCTCAGACAGGGTTACTACTGGTCCACCATGCAAGAGGATTGTATTGGTTTTGTTCGGCAATGCCACAAGTGTCAAATCCATGCAAATCGCATGAATATCCCGCCGTCGAAGCTGTACAACATGACTTCACCCTGGCCATTTTCAGTCTAGGGAATTGATGTGATCGGGGCTGTCACTCCAAAGGGGTCAAATGGGCATGAGTTCATCCTAGTCGCAATAGATTATTTTACAAAGTGGGTTGAGGCCCAGTCCTATGCAGTGTTGAAGGCTTCGCATGTCGCGAAGTTTATCAGAAACAAGATCATCTGTCGTTATGGGGTCCCAAACGAGATCATTTCAGATAATGATTCTCACTTCAAAAAAGAAGTGATTGACTTGTTGGAGAAATACAACGTGGCTTTTCATAAGTCATCTACATACCGGCCGCAAACCAATGGTGCGGTCGAGGCCACCAACAAGAACATCAAACATATACTGCAGAAGATGGTGGAAACCTATTGGGATTGGCCAGATAAGCTGCCGTTTGCTCTGTGGGGCTACAGGACTTCAATCAGAACTTCTACTGGGGCGACTCCGTATTCGTTGGTTTATGGGATGGAGACCGTTCTACCTATTGAGATTGAGGTTCCGTCATTACGAGTATTGGCCGAGTGTCAAATAGCCGAGGCAGATTGGCAGCAGAGCAGGTTTGAGGAACTCATGCTTTTTGATGAAAGAAGACTGAAAGCACTGTACCATGTTCAAGGTTATCAGCGCAGAATTGCCCGGGCTTTCAAAAAGAAAGTTAAGTCCAGGAATATAAAAGAAGGAGATTTGGTGCTCAAAGACAACCGAGCTCCCATCCACGACCCAAGGGGCAAGTTCAGACCCAATTGGACTGGTCCCTACATCATTAAGTCTATCTGGTCAGGCGGAGCTGTGGTTCTGATGGATCTAGATGGCTTGGAGCTCTCACAACCGATCAATATAGACAAGTTGAAGAAATATTACCCCTGAGAGGCTCGCTAGGCCGAAAACCCGAAAGGGCGACCTAGGCAAAACTTAGAGCATGAAAAATTTGAAATATAAAAACTGAGCTCGCAAGGTTGAAAACCCGCAAAGGGCGATCTTGGCAAAAGTTAGAGCGTAAAAGGAGAGTGAAAATACCCGAGTGAACCTAAGCCTGAACTACGTAAGGCTTGATTCCCATCTTTGGGATACGTAGGCAACTTCATCTTGAAGTTCAGCCATAAACTTTTCCCCGATCAACTTTGTCCATTTTGATCACCTCAGTCATCTTTATCCATCAGCATTCATCGTGATCTCCGGTGCAGTGTTATTCAGACTAGGGGCAACTTTCCGTTGCCATGCAGTGCCGCATTGTTCTTCAGACTAGGGGCAACTTTCCAGTTGCAAAAGATCCGGGGTTGTGCATCTCAGTGACAAATCTCAGGCGTGTCCAGTTCTGATCCATACCGAAAATGGTTTTGAAAAATTTTAATAAAAGTTGACTTTGTTCAAATTAATCTTTCTACAACTTAGACCATTTTTGGACCAAAGCGGAAAATTTTCAGTACCACAACCTTCAATTTCATTGATTTCAAAACAGAGTTCTCCTGCTCTTACATATAATCGAAATTGCTTTTTTATTACATGCATAAAGAAAAACTTGAAAGTACTAATAAAGCAATAAATCTGGGGCATAGTCAAGTCAAGTATCTCTGCGCCCCCTCCCAGAGCTGGTCGAAGCCTCTGATGCCAAGCTGGGCCCGACCTGTGCCTCCTCATTAAGCCAGTCCCAGCACTCGTCAGACAAAGTGCAATTGAAAGTGGGAGCAGGGGCCAAGAGTTCTCTAGTCCTCCATGCCGTGGCATACCGGGCAAGATGTGCGCCTCGAACTGGGAATGAAGCCGGATACTCTGTCCCCTCTGGTGGGCAAATCTGATCATGACCAAACTGGCATAGGAACCGAAACGGAAAGTAGAAAACACAGTGGGTCAAACCAATCAACTGGATCCCGGTCAGTCGGGACATGCTATAACTCATTGCAGGGAGATTGAGCCAAGGACAACGCCAAGCAATGCGATCCGCAGACAAATTACATATCCAGCTGTACCACCATCCCTCATCAAGGGCATTGACTAGGCGTTGTCGAAAGAAGTAGCCGCGAGCTGAGTAGGATGGGCAAGAGTCCACAACCTGCAATTTATCCATCAACCATACCTGGGGAGGGATGAAAACGAGAGAATAAAGAATAGAGAGATGTACGGTGAGAGAAAAGTGAGACAAGGGTTTTGTGAGAAAAACCGAGCTCGAGAGCCGAGTGATGTGAGAAATACATATGTGAGATTGGGTGGGAAGCATTACCTGCAGCAGTAGTGGACTCCCCGCGAACCTGGTCGTCTCCTGGCGGTGAAAAGCATCTAAACCCATCAGTGTCTCGGCTAACGTCATGGCAATACAGCTCTTTCCTTCCTTCAAGCCTTCGGCAACTTCAATCAAACGAATACTGGATCCGCCAAAGCCCGGGGAAAGCAGAAAGTGAGACAGCAGGCACAAGCAAAGAGCGTGTTGCCGGAAACCTTGCCAATAATGGTTGCTGCGATCACCAGCGTCGGAGAAGCGATGGATCAAACCGAGGATATCCAGTTCCCCATTACAGATCAGAGACCGAGCATCATGCGTGGTAAGTCCACACATCCGCCCTAAAGCCTGGGCATGGCCAAAGCGGAACTGGGGCAGGATCTGTTCATGACATTCAGATTCCATCAAAATTTGAAAATCTTCAAAAGTTGGACATACCTCTTGCCCGCCAAAGCTGAAGACGTGCGTCACTGGGTTCCAAAACCTCGCCGCAGCATGGAGGAAAGGAAGGTGCAGCGGAGTGCGGCTCAACGTGAATAGTGCATTCAAGTCGAAGCCCCGGAAGTTCAGCTTTTCCGAGCCATCTAGAGAAGCAATCCAAGCTGTGAGATTTTCGACAAGAAACGCCTCCATTTTGGTACAAGACTAAGATGAATTGAATGAACCACGGAGCTAAGGCTTTTAAAGAGGGAAAAACACTATTCAGGGGGACAAGTGTCAAAAATTGGACGGTTGCTGAGTTGAGTGGCCGGCCGGCCACTTTTTCTGGCAGGCCGGCCATTTACTTTTTCAAAACCTGGCCGGTGGCCTCCCCTCTGCAATAAATCTGGCCGACCGGTTCCCAAAAGTAGCCGACCATGCTCCAATGTGTATCTTCAGCCCTGTTTTACCCTCCAGGAGAAGGTTCCAAGCATTTCCCTGCAACGGGTATGCCGAAGGCCTCTATTTCCCTCTGTTTCGGATGCGTCCCATTGCCCAGATCGTCCGAAGTACACTTTGAGTTTTGTTTATCGAGTTGTTGTTTTGTTTATCGAGTTGTCGTTTTGCTTATCGAGTTGTTTGTCGAGCTATCGCGTTTCGTATTTCTGAATTATTACTCTTTGTTTAAGTTTTTATTTGAGTCTTGTTCATTGAGTTGTTAGCACTTTTGTATTTTGCTTATCGAGTTATAAACTTGCTAAGGTTTTGTTATATCTTAGGAAGTTAAGTTGTTGCGTCGGTTCGCTACCTGACTGGGCAAGATGCACAATGCACATTTCTAATCAATCTCATTATGGTGCAAAATGATGCGATATGATACTAAGAGTTTAAAATACAACACTTTTTCAAAAGCTGTTTCATTCCATCATGCTTCACTTGTTACAACATCTTACAGACTAAGGCACAAGTTTTGCAAAAATGAAACTGCCTAATAATGTACAATGTGCTACAACTACTAGCAAAAAGATAACTAAAACAGGAAATAGCTGTATCTGTGCTCTCAAGAGCAGGAATAAGAGGCCCTCTTCGTCCTCTTCTGCAGAATAGACTCTCCGCCACCATCGCCATCGTCATCACCAGAGTCGTCATCCTCGGAGTCCCCCTCAGCCTCGCCTCCACTCTCGGAACCAAGACCGGAGCCGTCCTCTCCGTCAGCAGATGTCTCTGACTGACGATCTGCAGCCTCCTCCTTCTCATCCTCACTGGGCTCCTCCTCTACAATGCGAGCTCGGCGTCTGCGAGATGGCCCAGCTCCCTGAAAAGGCCGAGATGGCCCAGCTCCCTGAAAAGGCCTGGATGGCCCAGCTCTTCGAAAAGGCCCAGACGGCCTAGCTCCTCGAAAAGGTCCGGATGGTCCACCTCTCCCAGAAGGCCCAGGCGGCCCTGCCTGCGGCTGAGCGTATACTGGAGGCATCTGAAAATAAAGAGTTAAATTTAAATACATCAGTCTAGATATGTGTAACAGATGCAGATACAAGAAAACTACATGAAGTGGGTACATGTAAAAGTGAGGTGTGTGTCAGATGTGCTCTACACAAATAGCCTACCAGTGCAGTAGAAATCAGCATGTCATCAGAAGTATGATAAATGCCAGAAAACTAAAGGGTACCTGGAAGCCCATGATGGACAACTGCGCCTCTCTCCGCAAGACCATCCCCTCAAGTGAGGCTACCATCTCAAGCACCTGATCTATGTACTCAACAGGGGGCTGCAGATGCAAAGACAAGAATATCAATAAAGGGATGAGCATCCAAGTATCTATGCAATGAATCAAAGCTGTAAAACATACCGGTGGTGAGTCGGGGTCCCTGACGTATCGATGGCCGGGCATCGGAGGCTCTATCGGGATCGGAATCGGAGAGGTAGTCCCAAATTGCCACTCCACCAACTCATTCGGCATATCCGTCCATCCAGGATGAGGATAAGTCGGAGGAATCGGGGAAACCACTCCACCCCCACCTCTCGATGTACCAGCCCTACTGGTGGAAGGGGCGTCTGTAGCCCGAGCCCGGGCTTGGCTCGAAGATGGCATGCCAACAGGCCTCATCGTCGGAGTACGAACTCCCGTCAATGGAGGCATCAGGTAGGTGTGACGATAAGTAGCGTAATCCCCCTCCTCAAGATGTATCAAAGCATCAGTGCCCAGCATAGCATTAACAACGTCCCGGGAAAAGAGCATATCAGCAATTCGCATATCAACTGGGGGTGCTGAGGGAGGGTCCTGAGAAGTGTACCCCCAGACCTGACGCAAGAAGTGTTCCCCCAAAAACCAGGCCCTACCAAGTGGCCCCTCAAACAGGATCCTGTATCGAGAGGCGCCCCACCCTCCGGCAAACTGGAATCGAACACCTTCACCTAAGGGTGCCCAGGGCTGCCATGTAATCTGCAGATAACAGACGCATAAGCCAAGCAATAATCGAAAATGTGCAGGGCAAATCAAAGATGAAAACAGAAAGAACTGAGAGTTCTGAAATACCTCCGATGATCGCACTGTATCAAAGTACTACCGCAAATAAAAGAGAGATTCCCGAGGTCTTGGCCGGTGCTGGCCTTCGAATGCAAGCGAGTATGGGGTCACGGGAGGTCCTGCTACCACCAACTCCGGGGCCAGTGTCGGGAAATACACATAGACCCATAACTGTGGGAAGTAATGCAAAATACGAAGTGCTGAGGGCAAAGTGAATGATATAGAGTATAAAGTATGCCGTGTGTGCAATGTGCAAATAACGAGGAGTAGAAATGTAAATCAAGAGGACAGAAAGTACCACCCAGGCCCTCCAGTAGCCACCAAGTAAATCCCCCCGTCCGCGGGAGGTCGCACTCATGTAGCAGTAAAGGGTAGCCAAGCCGGCGCCACCCCAATCATATCGTCTGACCTGTGATAGGTCCACCAGAGCACTCAACAGATAAAGCCCAACGGTGTTTCCCCTGTCGGTGAACAAAGTAGTCCCGAAGAGGAACATCAGGAAGCCGCGGGCATACTGGGCTGCCTCATCAAGAGTCCCGGGCTCCATCTCCACCCGCCGGAAATGGGAAGAGAACCAGGTGTATCGGACTCTCCCTAAAGAACTATCAACAGGCGGGCGGGCCCCCAACAAATATGTCCAAGCAGCCTCCCACTGGCCCATGTCCTCGTCATAAGGGATAGGCCAACCTCCCACGTCGAGGCCGGTCAGTACAGCAAAGTCTAACGGGGTCATAGTCAAGTCCCCCGTGGCAGAGAAATGGAAGGAATTGGTGGTGTCCCACCATCTCTCCACCAAAGCGGCCACCAATGTCCTCCTAGCAGGGCAACGAGATAGCCCAGTACAGAAGGGCCCAAACCCGGCCAAGCCGACTAAATCCCGAACAGCCTCCGGTTGCTCGGCGTACCAGTCCCTCGCCGCAGTAGAGCCGTATCCCCGTACAGTGCGCGAAGTCACCTGCATTCAGAAGGAATACATGTTTCAACAGAAAATAAATAAGCTGTGTGCTAAATGAAATGAATAAGCTGCGTACAAATGAAATGTTTGGGCTGCGTGTTCAAACTCTCAATCAGTGTGGGCTGTGTGTTCACCTTCAATCTGGGCTGTGTGTTCAGAAAATCAGTGTTTGGGCTGCGTGTTCAAATTATCAATCAATGTGGGCTGTGTGTTCACCTTCAAACTGGGCTGTGTGTTCAGAAAATCAGTGTGGGCTGCGTGTTCACCTTCAAATCTGGGCTGCGTGTTCAGAGAATCAGTGTTTGGGCTGCGTGTTCAAATTCTCAATCAATGTGGGCTGTGTGTTCACTTTCAAATCTGGGCTGCGTGTTCAGAAAATCGGTGTTCGGGCTGTGTGTTCGACTCTCAATCAGTGTGGGTTGTGTGTTCACCTTCAAATCTGGGCTGTGTGTTCAGAAAATCAGTGTTTGGGCTGCGTGTTCAAATTCTCAATCAGTGTGGGCTGTGTGTTCACCTTCAAATCTGGGCTGTGTGTTCAAAAAATCAGTGTTTGGGCTGCGTGTTCAAATTCTCAATCAATGTGGGCTGTGTGTTCACCTTCAAATCTGGGCTGCGTGTTCAGAGAATCAGTGTTTGGGCTGCGTGTTCAAATTCTCAATCAATGTGGGCTGTGTGTTCACTTTCAAATCTGGGCTGCGTGTTCAGAAAATCGGTGTTTGGGCTGTGTGTTCGACTCTCAATCAGTGTGGGCTGTGTGTTCACCTTCAAATCTAGGCTGTGTGTTCAGAAAATCAGTGTTTGGGCTGCATGTTCAAATTCTCAATCAGTGTGGGCTGTGTGTTCACCTTCAAATCTGGGCTGCGTGTTCAGAAAATCAGTGTTTGGGCTGCGTGTTCAAATTCTCAATCAATGTGGGCTGTGTGTTCACCTTCAAATCTAGGCTGCGTGTTCAGAGAATCAGTGTTTGGGCTGCGTGTTCAAATTCTCAATCAATGTGGGCTGTGTGTTCACTTTCAAATCTGGGCTGCGTGTTCAGAAAATCGGTGTTCGGGCTGTGTGTTCGACTCTCAATCAGTGTGGGCTGTGTGTTCACCTTTAATCTGGACTGTGTGTTCAGAAAATCAGTGTTTGGGCTGCGTGTTCAAATTCTCAATTAGCGTGGGCTGTGTGCTCACCTTCAATCTGGGCTGTGTGTTCAGAAAATCAGTGTTTGGGCTGCATGTTCAAACTCTCAATCAGTGTGTGCCGTGTGTTCACAATCAATTTATGGGCTGAGTGTTCAAGAATTCTAGTGATTGAACCGTGTGTTCAGAATGCATGAAAAATTCATATTATGTTGCAAAAAAGATAAGAACGGAGTAAATACCTCTCGGGCCTCGTGGGAGAGGTGATACTCTGGCTCCCGCAGAAGGAGATCCCCGGGTGCTCGCTCGTCGAAGTCAGTAAAGTGGTAGAAAACGGCCCGCGGGAGAACATGTACCGGTGGGGCGTACCTCTCGGGGATAAAGGGGCGAACCCTCGGATGCAAAGACATGATGTCAGGCTCGCCTCCGGCGCCTGGAGAACCTCCGCCATGGGGAAAGTGACCCGCAATTTCAAGAAATCTGCAAAAAGGAGCAAAAATGAGCAAAATGAGCCAAAAATTGGAAAAAGTCAACAAAAGTCAACTCTCGGGAAATGAAAAAGTCAACAAAAGTCAACTCCCGAGAAAATCTTCCAAATGTTGAGACAAACTCACCTCAAGTGGCGAAAATGAGGAAAGAAGCCCCGAAATCCAAATTTAATCGGTTCAAAGTGCTTAAAACTGAAAGATTTCGCGAAAACAACTTGCGTGGGACGTTGGAAAACGCGTATGGAGCACAGATCTGAGAGAGAAAATGGTTTGGGAAGGTAGAGGAGACAATGTCGGACCAGCACTTGTGAGCCCGAAGTGTTTGGATGGTTGTATTTAAAAAAAGGAGCTGAAAAGACAAAACTGCCCCGGATCTGGGCAAAGTAGCCGACCGGTCCTCTTTCCTAGCCGACCGGCTGCTGCTTTTTCAAAAACCGGCCGGTGGCCTCCCCCTTGCCAGAAAACTGGCCGGTGGTGTTCCCAAGAGGCTTACCTAGGTCCCTGCAAATTTTGAGGAAGATCGGAGTCCCCGGGACCTGAAAAAGTACCAGAAAAGTGCACTTTCCGTCGCGAATTCGCTCCGCCGGAACGTCAACTCCAACTTTCAGCGCGTCTGCCGTCGTCATTCATCGAAGTTGAGGTGTATCCTTTTCGAACAAGTTACGACCCCCCCAGGAAGTGAACCGGAGGCTACGATCGAGTCGCCCTCGCCAAAACGCGCATTTCCTTGCTCGTTGTTTTGTGACAAACACACATCCTGGTTTCCGCTTGTTCTGCGTTATCATGTACATAACTTGCATTCTCAGGCATATACTTGCATGGTTATGCACGTCTCTTTGGTATCACCTAGCCTCCGCGCTTAAACTCGCGTTGTCACGCGCGTCTATCCCCGCATTGCGACGCACTTTTCCATCAGTACCGCGATTGTCTGCATTTGATATCGCATTGAACATATGTTGTTAAATATGTTGTGCTTGCTGAGTTTCTTTCTTTTGCAGGAACGATATTGTATGTACGGTTCATTTGAGGCTGGTGCGACCAGACGAATTGCGCAGGTATCGTATCTTCTCCGTGTGAGACGCGACGAGAGTTGAATAATTCTCGGCATTCCCAACTGTATTGAAATATAGTTGTTGCTTTGCATTCTTGCCTAAAACTGGTGCATCTATTTGCGAATACTTGCTTCATTACAGCTCGCTGCATCTGCATGATCATGAGTGGTCTCCGGCTTCGTGTAGCGTATAAGTCCAATTATCAAACCGGCTTCGCGTAGCGTATAAGTCCAATCTTCAAAAATATTTGTGCATATCTTTTTGAGTTTTGCCCCTGCCTGCGGGCATGCCTGCAGGCACATTTCTTTGTTATCCGGTATGTTTGTCTAAGTCTTCGGCCTTGTCAAAAATGGGTCGTCTCTGGGCTTTGACATTCACTCCCGTCACTTGTGACTTCCGAGTTCTGTCAAAGAGAGGCAACTGTAGACACCCCATTTTTGACCGACCTTAAGACTCAGATGTCACCGATTGAGCGCTTGGTGATGTTGCATATCATGCTCGTTCAGAAGTCCCAAAGTCTTGGCTGCGAGCCTTGCCTTCGGACTTTCGGACTCTTTCATACCTTGCCTCGGTTTGCGAACCAAGCTCGGTTTTCTCTGTTTCTCTTCCCGAAGGGAGGGAGAGGTCTTGTAGACCATCTCTCAGTGGCCGTAGGCTACGTTTTGTGGTCGTAGGCCATTTTCGCCCGTTTGGAGTCTGGTTTTCGGTTTTTCGGAGCCGTTGGCCGTGTGCCTCGGTTCGGGACCGCTTAACCACCTCCGTTTGCCTCGGTTTTTGGCATGCATCTTATTTGCTCCCTTTTCAGGGACACTGAGGGTCCAGAAACCAACTTCGTGGTCGAACCCCACTCCCGGTGCCTAACAGTCAGTTTTCGGGGCCCCGAACTGCGCGTTTCGGCCCCCGAACCTTCATTTTGCATCGGTTTGAGCTCATTTTTGGCGGGGACCTCTGTTTTATCATTAGAAAGGTTGTAGTAGGGTGGGAGGCCAGTAATTGTTCTAGCAACCAGTTTTATTCCT
The DNA here is from genome assembly GCF_055761805.1 of Camellia sinensis. NCBI lineage: Eukaryota > Viridiplantae > Streptophyta > Magnoliopsida > Ericales > Theaceae > Camellia > Camellia sinensis. Next base: position 187,088,359 of record NC_138969.1, on the reverse strand, counting down.
TCGTCGCCCTCCGTCGCCCGTTTTTCTCACTTCCAAGCCAATGTTGAACACCCTTGGGCCATTTTCTTGCACCCTGAACCCCATATTTGTGATGTACACATCTGGGAGGCGACCAATATTTGGTGGCCGGCCAGTAATTGTTGTTGACCCTTTTGAACCCCTTTGAAAAGTGGGTTGTTCTCTCTCCTGGTTCACTGTCTCCAGTTTTTGACCACAGGGTTGTGTTAAGCACACATCAGAGGCTCTCTTTCTGTGGTGGCCGGCCACTAATCCTTCTTTACCGTTTTGATCCCTAGCCGACCGGCCATGGGATGTAGCCGACGGGCCACCTGGCTCTACAATAGCTGGCAGGTCATGATCCTCACACCCAGTACAGTGCAGCTGTGTATTCATTTTCCCCCCAGAATCTGTATCCGGGGGGGTGCATTTTGGAGGGAAACTTGGCATGTTTTCCCTCCATTTCTTCCCCCCTTTTTCCCTCCCTTTTTGTCTATATAACAGCAGCTCCAGCTATGTTATTAGGGTTACAAAAATTCCCCCCAAGCCTCTTGCATTCAAGCTCTCTCTCTCTCTATATTTCCAAGCCCCAAACCCTCAAGTCCCACACTCATTCCTTCACCAACCCATAGCCCCACCTTCCATCCTCCATTCCAGCAGCTGGAGGTGGTTCTTCAGAGCCTAGGAGTGCTGTATTTCAAGCCAAAAGAGTGCTAAAGACTAGTCTTCAAGGGTAAGCTCCCATTTCCCCTCTTTTGGTCCTTATTTTGCTCAATACATAAGCCATTCTTGCTTGCTGTTTTGGGCTCCGACCCTAACTGAAAACAGTCATATTTTGAGCTTATTTTCATGTTTGTTTAAGGGTATTTTCCTGTTTGAGCTTTCCTTTATGCACTTGCTTCTTTACCTCTCTTTTTAGGCCTTATCTTTCATGTTATTTTAGGCCTATATATAGGTTGTTTTTAGGCATGTCATAAACTATAAAGTAACTTATTTTGAGCCCTTATTCAACATTGTTGAAGGGCTCATTGCTTTTTGGGGCTTCCAGCTGCCACTTCCTTTTATATTCCCTTTTTGGTCCCATTTTTGCATGCTTTGGCAGCCCCTGATGCTTTTGTTTTTAGACTCTGGTCCAAACTAAAAATGGCCTTATTTTGACCCCCTATTCATGTTTCATTAAGGGTATTTCACTGTTTGAGGCATATTTTATGTACTTTGTGTTATATCTCTCTTTTTGGCCATATTTTGCACAGTACTTTTGGCTTGTATATATACTGTTTTGGGTCTGTCCACCAACTGTAAAATGCCATGTTTTGGGTCCCTCTTCAACTTTGTTGAAGGACCCTCTTGTGTTTGAGGCCAGCAACCTTCACTTGCTTCTTTGTCCATCTTTTGGCCCTTTTCTTGCATGAGAACTTAGCCATACCTGTGTTTGTTTTTGGGCTCTTTTCAGAACTGTAAAGTATCATATTTTGGGCCCCTCTTCAACATTGTTGAAAGGCCCTCATCTGTTTGAGGCCTGCAGCTGTGACTTGCTTCATTAGCTTGCTTTCGGGGCCATTTTTGCATGCTAGTTTAGCCTCATTTGGATTCGCTGTTTGACCTTGCTTAGAACTGTAAATGTGCTTATTTTTGGGCTTTCTTGACTCTGTATTTACATTCCATGTTCAAATAATGCATGTTTTATATAGCTGTAGGCCAATGCATGCGCCTAATTTCATGTTTCGGGTCGCATGTCATGCATCGGATGCCATTTCTTCATGTTTCGGGGCCGTTTTGCCTCGCATTTTGCTACTGAAATTTGCATGCTAGCATATCATATTCCATGCCTTGCCATGTCTTGTTAGAGTGACATTTGGTGCCTTAGGATTGGTCCTCGGTTTGTGTGCATGCGTGCGCGTATTTCGAGTTGTCTCATTTTCATCTAATGGCCTCTTATGTGAGCGTGGCTGAGGTCCACTCATGTTAGTATAAGTCCATTATGCATTGCGTATGCCATTTCATTCCATAGCACTGTGTATGCCATATTACCTCGTGCATCGTGTATGCCATTTCGTAACATTGTGCATGTTAGGTTGTATCTTAGTTGCATTCATGCATGTCATGCATATTGCATTGTGCTTGGGGTAGGAGTTAGCCCGAGCACGGGAAACGAGGTATGTTTCGTACTCCGAGTGACGGAACGTGTCTCAATTTCCAGTCGCCGACACTCCGGATTACCCATGATGGAGTCTAGGTTTTGTTGTGTTTTCATGTGCATTCATTCTATATTGAGTTGCATAATTCGATTCCTCGGCCATTCTGCATCGAGATGCGTGATTGGTGGCACGAGGATCGAGGCATGCATACATTTGTGAAAATACATTGCTATGCCTCTTTCCTGCTCTCTGTTGTAGCAAATCAAGAATCAGCAGTCTTCCGGGGCTTGGCGCGCTTTCCAAGAATAATTGCAAAACAGAGGCTAATTGGGGCATCCCGGTGGATTTCCGCGCAAGGCAGCCCAAACATACATCATTCATCAGAGTCGAGACAGTCTCTGGCTTGCATACTAGTTTACAGCTTTCTTAGTTAAATTTGTAAATTAATTAGGATTTTTTGTACATATTTGGACTGTATTATTTATTCGGACTGTATTATTTGGGACTGTATATTATTTATTCGGACCCTCTGCGCGAGGGCACAACTGTAATAAGTGTGCGTGCGTGTGATGTATGTCTTCCAACCCCACGTCTTTCTTCCCTTTTATTTACCTGCTTATGATGGTTAGATTAGGGCATATTTCGATTAGCATACAGTATGACAGCATATTTGCATTCATTCATCTGTATTGCATGCACCGGGCTCGGCGCATCATACTAACTGCATTTGTATTTCAATTCCAAGTTGAATACATATTAGCTGTAGCATTTCATATGCCATGTTTAGGATAGCCGAGCCTGCCATAGTTGCATTCTTGCATGTGTTGCATTAGGCATTTCTGTATATTTAGGATCATGCATGATTTCTAATCAGCTTCTGTTTTGGCTTGGAGTACTAGGTAAGTTTTATGCTTTAGCATCCTTGCATGTATGCGAGTGATTGCCATGAATAACATGCTTACCATGAGGCTAACTGCTTATGTGATATAACTGCCTGAATGCCTGTGGGTGAAGGTTGGGTTACTTGGATTGGAACAAATCATCAAATGTGTGTTTTAAGCCCACTAGATAGTGGCAAAACCATCTTTTCCTAAGCCCACCCGAGGGTGGCAAAATCTGCATTTTAAGCCTACTTGCGAGTAGCAAACCATCTTTCAAACAAACATGAAATGTTTTGTTCCAATTCAGGCGACCCAGTCTATACTTGTATGCTGTGCGCATCACATAGTAAATCTAGGCTAATAACCGGAATAAGAACACACAATGTTTTCAAAGCTTGATATCATGGTTAGTAGAGGCCGATCTTTGATCGGGCGAGCGGGGGTGCTCACGAAGTGACCTTCCCCAATCGTACCCAAGTTCCCGAGCCGAGACAACTTTGGTGATGACGGACACGTGGCCTTTGGCACCGAGTCAGGGTTTCCTAAATTCCCCCATTAAAAAATATTTAGGTGGCGACTCTGTATCTGGCAAAGCAGTCCATGTTTGGCACTTCTTTTCTAAAAATCTGTTTTCTCAAAACGATTTGCCGGATTTGGACTTTTTGGTTCAGATTAAGAACCATGACATTTGAGAGTCCGAGCTGTAATGACCCCAAATGAACAGAACGGGACTTCACCCTCCCGGGGCATTCGGGGACGTCTACACCTCCATTGTCTGTTCGGAGACACTTCATCTTCTTTCCGGTCTCCCTTTCCACCATAGCATGGAATGTTTGAAAATGCTGGAACACCTTAGCTTTGGTCTTTAAGACATAAACCCATACCTTCCGTGATGTATCATCAATAAACATCAGGAAGTATTTTCTACCACCCAAAGATTTCACTTCTATGGAACCTTAAACATCAGAGTATACTCTGCTTAACAACTCTGATTATCTTCTGGATAATGAGTGGAAAACGACTCTATGATGCTTCCCAAACAAGCAGTTGTCACAAGGGTTCAATTTCACATCTTTGGCAAAGGGAATAAAAGACTTCTTTTCCAGAATCTGCAACCCTTTTTCACTCATGTGACCCAACCTTTTGTGCCACAAATTTGGTGATGCCTCATCTTCTGCTGCATTGAGGCCGTCTGAATTCACCTCTACATGAGTCTTGTACAGCGTGCCAATTGTCTGTCCTCTGGCTACCACCAGAGATCCCTTTTTCAACTTCCATATGCCTTTGCCGAAGTAGTTCTCATAGCCTTGTCGATTTAAGGCTATCCCTGAGATAAGATTCAAGCGTAAATCGGGAACATGCCTGACATCTTTCAACATCATCGTGCACCCAACTTTGGTTTGGATGCGAACATCACCGATTCTCACAATCTTCGAAAAACTGGAGTTACCCATCTCCACTGTACCAAAATCTCCAGCTTGGTACGTATTGAAGAACTCCTTCTGGGATGTAGCGTGGTAAGAAGCTGTTGCATCTACCACCTACTTGGTGTCGTTGTCTGACATATGGAGGCATTCTTTTTCTTCAACAGAGAATAATGCAATATCCTCTGAAACAGTAACTGTAGTGTTCCCATCTTCGGTCTTTGGCTGTCTATTGCCTTGTTTTTGTTCTCACTTCAAGGCATAGCAATATTTCTTTTATGTGACCCTCCTGGCCACAATGGTAACACTTGAACCTTGGCCGGCTCGTACCTTCTCTGGATTTCCTTCTGTCTTGAGATCTTTCTTTGCTGCATCCTCTGCTTTTGCTTCTTCCCCTGTCTCTACCTCTGCTTCTATTTTCTGTCACGAGGGCATGAGACTGATCTCCATCCATGTCTTTCTTTCTTGCCTCTTCACTAAATAAAGCATCAGTGACCATGTTCATGGTCAGTCTTCCTTCAGGTGCAGAGTTACAGAGGGACACCACCAACATCTCCCAACTGTCTGGTAAAGAGTTGAGCAACAATAGGGCCTGCATCTCATTATCCAACTCCATTTTGACAGTTACCAGTTGGTTTACTAGATTTTGAAACTCACTGGTGTATTCAACAATAGAGGTACTGCCTTTTAGCTTCAAATTCACAAGTCTTCTCATCAGGAGGGCTTTGTTTTGAGCAGTTTTTGACTGGTACATGCCTTCTAACTTTGTCCAGAGAGCATAGACATTAGTCTCCTGGATGATATGGTGGAAGACACTGTGATCGATCCATTGTTTGATCTGGCCAATGGTTTTTCGATTCTTCTGTTTCCAGTCTTCATCATTTTTCGTTACTGGTTTGACTCCATAAAGCTCAATGGGGTCAAACAAATCTCGACAGTGCAAGACATCTTCCATTCTGGGCTTCTAAATGGCATAGTTGGAAGCATTTAGCTTGATCATGGATCCTAAAGTTGATGTTGGTTCCTCTATCATACAGAAAGTGATCTCTGTCTAAAAAATAGGTTTCGCAATGGAGTCTGAACTGGTCAAATTAGCCAGAAAAGCATTTCGGATTGCCAAAATAAAAACTGCAAAATTTTGAAATCTGATTTGAAAAATTAGACCGTACGGATGTGTCCGGAATATTCTAAATAATTGGAAAGCACTATTGGATCGCCTAAATCGGACCTCAAATGGCTCTGATCAAGCCAAAACAAGTTGAACGGTTCAGATCGGTGAAATCTGGTGCGGCTGAGAAGCACCTGATAATTTCTCTGATTCGGCTGGTGTCAGGATGACATCATCGGCTTAGAAGCTTGGTCAACGGCGCGGCGCGGCGGCTCAGCTCGGATGACATTAGCGGATGATGTCAGATCGTCTGTGTATGCCCATGTGGTGCGTGATTGTGTGTGAGATCATGCGTCTTCTTCCTCTGGCAGCACGTGCGGCCCGTGGGCACATGGGAGCGCGTGAGAACAGCGTCAGTGGCACGTGTGGCTCGCGCAAAGTCGTCCGAGCTCCGTTTTCAACGCGATTTTCATGGTTGTGCTCGTTTCGTTGAGAGCTTAAAAATGATGCGATCAAAAGTGGATTTCGACCACTTTTATTTCTGGGCAATTTTTGAGAACACGCTTTGTTTTTTTGAAAATGCACAAAACCGGCTCTGATACCACTTTGTTAGGATCAAACACACCTAGAAAATAATCTCACACACACAGAGCACACAATATTTACGTGGTTCAGCCCAATGCCTACATCCACGGACAGAAATAAGAATTTTCACTAAAATGGAGCAAAATACAAAATAGAGGAGGAGATAAAACTCTCACTCATCTCATAGCTTTCTCTCTCAAATTTCTGATATCATTCATCATGTCCCTCCCATCTCTATTTATACACAAAGAGAGGGAGAGAGAGATACCAATCCACCAAAAATTTCTACCCTCTTTAATGGTTAATGGTGAGTCTCAACAATGCCAACAACGTGAAAGGAATGGAGAAGCTTGCAGATATGCTCAGCATAGACTTTCACTTCCAATGGTGGTCTTCCTACGCCATCTTCTATATGCATGCATGGGGGTTGAAGCAACACATGTTATGTAAATATATTGTATAAAAAATACTCACCCAAAACTTAACGCTGACTTGACTTGTTTATTTTTTGTATTATCTTGTCATGTCACTTTGAGGTTCGTTCCAAGAACTACTTACTCCTAACACGTTGGTTTTATATTCCATTCATGTTGTGTAAATATACTGTATCAAAAATTCTCACTCCAAACTTGGCCATGAATCATGACAATTAGTATCACTTAAAAGTTCGAGTGATTTTTAAAATGTAATTTAAAAATTAAGTAACTTTTAAAACTGATTGAATTAAAAATTCCTTATGCATAAATATTGACATGCACCGCTATGACCTCACCACCGCCACCACAACCACTACCATCACCCTTATTACCACAGCCATTGATATCGCCATCACTACCACTACTGCTGACACCATCACAACCGCTACTATCATTGTGATTGTCGTCTCAATTACAACTATCATTTCACTATTACCACTATACCACAATGATTGTCGTTGCCATTACCACCATATCTTTACCACAACTCTCGATTTCCACTACCATCGACACCTCTGCCATAGTTTTACCACCATCACTATGTCACTGTCGTCATTACCACCATTATGCCACAACAATTACTATGGTTGGTTGCAAAGTCACTGCTTCAGGCCCTCAAGATTTGATTAAAGAAAAGGGTCTTATTTTTTTTGTAACTATTATACTAACTCACAAAAAAAAATTCACCTAAATTTAAAAGGTTGTGACAACGTTCAATGAATATTCAAAACTAATAAATAGTTGATGTGAATTATTTAAAACTAATGAATGATTACTTTTACCCAAAAAATAAAAAAAATAAAAAATCAATTAATATGGAAAATTATTTAAAATTAATAGATGATTGTTTTCAAAAGGCATATATTATGTACATAATATGTTTAACTAAACCAATTACAATTGTTTTTGGGAGAAAAAAAAACTTTTCAAATTTAAAGTTGATTAAATCTTATATTCGGTCAATTATATCACAAGAAATATTGAATGGATTAACAATTTAATCCATTGTAAAAGTTTTGGTTGATAAGTTAGATTATGTAAGCTTGATTAGTAATTTTGTAACTAGAAAAGCGAGAATAGTGATATTTAAGTGATATTTTGTTACGGTTTGATCACTTTTTATTTGGTGCTTGATCATTATTTTGATTATAAACTTTGTTTTATATTTAAATAAATTTTTATAATTATATGCAAGTAACCTTTTTCTAAGTATTGTCAAATAGAAACAGAAAAAAAAAATGAATATAAAATCTTTATATCACAATTTTTTGTTTTCTACTTTTTATTTTTATTTTTTATATTAAACGCATGAAAGGCCCCATGTTAGTACTCTTTGGGTGCTGAAAATGTCAGAGTCGATCCTGATAATTAGGCTCATTTTGAAAAGTGAATTAAAAGTCACTTTTTAACTTTTAATTCATTTTTTTCTCAAAAAAAAATACTCCCTCCGTCCCAAAATAATGGTCCCTTTTGGGGAATCCAACTTTTTTTGGTAGTACAATTATTGTACTTTTAAAAAGTTGGTTTTCCAAAATTACCCTTTGATAGTACACTTTTTTGAGAATATCAATGTCATAATTGTACTTTTTATATTATTTATGAATTTAAAAGAAGGGCAAAATGGAAAATTTATATTATTTTTGTACTTGATTTTTGAAGAGGGACTAATATTTTGGGACAATGAAAAATGGAATAAGGGACTAATATTATGGGACGGAGGGAGTATAAAAAATAATTTTTAATCATCTTTTCAAAATATTTCTTACTACCATTGACATCACTACTACCTCTCTACCATTATCACAACCACTATCCCTCCACCTCTCCCACCATTGCCATTGATGCCATAATCACCACTACCACCATCATAAAAATTAAAAAGAATAATAAATTTTAAATTTCACCGTATACATTTCACACAATTTATTTTACTTTAATACTTAAATTTTTATTCAACAAATTTTCAACTTAATAAAAAGCCAACTCACTGTCATTGTAGGTGTTTGGAAAGTTATTATTTTAGTAGGCTATTTTAGTTTTTGGTTATTTTAGTACGCTAAAATTTTTTTGTTTGGAAAGATGATTGAATTTTTTTATAGTTAGTTGTGATGCTTGTGAGAGAAAAAGTGAAATAATTATGAATTTAATGTGACATTTTGTTTTATTAAGGCCTCGTTTGGCAAGTGAATTTTTTAGCCAAAAGTCAAAAAGTCACTACCAAACCAAAAAGCGAACAACCCATACTAAAAAGTCAAAAGATTTCATTTTCTCTCTATTTTTTGCACATCTTTTCGTTAAAAGTCAAAATGTCATCCCAAACATACTAATTTTTTTTTTTACATCACATTTTAGTCAAAAAATCAAAAAATTACCAAAAAGGCCTGTTCCAAACGAGGCTTAAGCTATTTTAGCTTATTTCGTCTTTTTGTGAATTTTAGTCTATTTAGACTAAAATTTTTCTTGCCAAACATCCCTATTGTGTTAATGAATTATTCATCGTGGATGTTTAGTGTCCGGACGATTGATTGGCTTGTTGGATTTGAGTGAATTTAAGCTACGTTTGGCTAAAGATTTTTTGGCTAAAATATCACAAAAAGATAAAATAAGCTAAATAAATTAATAAGACAAACTGTTACATCTATATTATAATCATTATATTTTTTTCTCACAAAAGTCAAAAAAATCAAAAAAGTTAAACCAAGCGAGACTAAAAAAGTCAAGCTAAAAAAGTCTTAACACAAAAAAATTGATAAAAAAAACCAATGTCAAACGAAGACTCAGAAGCTTAAATTAAGTGCAGCACTTGAATTTTTTTTGCATTTGAGATAATTATTTAAAGAAAAATGTTTGGGAGCTCTAGAAAAAGAACTCTAATAATTCTAACGTGTGTATGAGTCTCATCTAATGTAATGTTTTAATCTTATATATATATATTTTACATCATTAAAATTCAATTAGAATTCTAATTTTAAAAGAATGTATTATTATTGTTATCTAAATACAATTTATGAATGATGGTGTGAGTGGGTGGCAAAAGGAAAATGTTTGGTGACACGAATTTTTATGACTTAAATGGTTTGAATGTGTCAAAACGACGTCGTTTTACATTAAAAACGACACTATTTTGAATATTTCAAATCATTCAAAACATATTTTTTGAGTTACCCAGGGTGTGTTTGGTAACGTTTACGTTTTCAGTTTATATTTACAAAAATTTTATAAATTAATTTTTGTTTTTTTTTAGAAAAACATAAACTACAAACGCGTTTGGTAATTGACAAAATGTTTAAAAAAATTTAAAAATATAAAAAAGAGTGAGAAATGACAAGTGGTGGCAAGTGGCGGCGGAAGACGATGGTGGAAAGTGGTAACGGTGGGTAGTGGGTGGTGACAGGTGGGTGGTGACGGGTGGGTGACGGTGGCTGGTGGTAGGTGGTAGCGAGTGGGTGGTGGCGGGTGGCAGTGGTGGGTGAGTGGGTGACGGTGGCGGGTGGTGGGTGGTAGCAAGTGGGTGGTGGTGGCGGGTAGTGGGTGGTGGGTGACGGGTGGTGGGTGGTGATGTTGGGTGGGTGGGTGACGGTGGCAGGTGGTAACGAGTGGGTGGTGGTGGTGGGTGGTGGCGGGTGATGCTGGTAGATGGGTGGCGGATGGCCGGTGGTGGTGGGTGGTAGCGGGTAGGTGGCGGGTGGTGGTAGTGGTGGGTGAGTAGGTGACGATGGCGGGTGGTAAGTGGTAGCGAGTGGGTGATGGTGGTGGTGGTGGTGGTGGTGAGTGGTGGGTGGTGGTGGTGGCAGGTGGCTAGTGGTGGTGGGTGGCTGGTGGTGGCAGGTGGTGGATGGTGGTGGCAAGTGGCTGGTAAGTGGTGGTGGCAAGTAGGTGGCGGGTGGTGGTGGTGGCGGGCGGTGGATAGTAGTGGCGGGTGGTGGGTAGTGGTGGTGGCGGTGGCGGTGAGTGGGTGGCAGGTGGATGGTGGGTGGTGGTGGCAGGTAGGTGGTGAGTGGTAGTAGGTGATGGTGGTGGTGGTGGGTGGTGGGTGATGGTGGTGGTGGTGGTGGGTGGTGGGTGGTGGTGGCAGGTGGGTGGATGGATGGGTGGCAGGTGGCTGGTGGTGGTGGGTGGCTGGTGGTGGCAGGTGGTGGATGGTGGTGGCAGGTGGCTGGTAAGTGGTGGTGGCAAGTAGGTGGCGGGCGGTGGATAGTAGTGGCGGGTGGTGGGTGGTGGTGGTGGCGGTGGCGGTGGCGGTGAGTGGGTGGCAGGTGGATGGTGGGTGGTGGTGACAGGTAGGTAGTGAGTAGTGGTAGCAGGTGGTGGTGGGGGGTGGGTGGTGAGTGGTGAGTGGTGATGGCGGAAGACGGTGGTGGAAAATGGTGGCGAGTGGTGGCTAGTGTTGGGTGATAAAAAAAAAAAAACTGAAAACTTAAAATAGAAACACTTTTTTTGTATTTTCACTTTTTGGCCAAATTTATAAACTGAGACTATTGATTTATAAATCAAAAATTTTATTAAATAAATTTTTATTTGAAATTTTTTAATTTTTATAAATATAAATAAAAAATTAAAAACGTAAGTATTTTCAAACAGGCACCCTAATATTATTGATGGTGAAAAATGACAGCCAGTAATGGTTGAACAGGATGGCATGGAGGCATTAAGTATTGCACGTACTCCTATGTACGAACGGCGGGAAATCCTAGAAGCATGTAGCCGAACAAAGTGTAGATGTTGCTGATGAGAAATTATTGATGGCTTCTCGGCCTCCGAATAAGAGTATCCGCATCAATTTCAATAAATTTTGAATTAAATTATAATTTAAAAAATTATTTTTTTATTTTAACTAATCACTTATTGCATCAAATTCTCTATTTTAATTTAATTTTATTAAAATATTTGTTATTTTTATTTTATAATTAAATTGATGACTTATCAACCAAACAATTCTTATGTTTTACAAAAGGTAAAACTAAAAAAAAAAAAAAAAAAATTTGCCGTTGACCGGGCGGACGTCGGGTTACACCCAGATCGCGTGTAGTAGCGATGAATAGTTGCTCGCTTCATCAGAGGAGTTACTGTAGCAAGTTTAACAAAAAATTAATTTAATTAGAAAAAATTTATTGAAATTGATGGAGGGAAAATTTAATGATTTATTAGTTATAATTTAACTTTTTATTATTTTGAAGATATTGATGCTGTTGATGCTCTAACAATGCGCCATGTGACACATTTGGACCACATGGTATTGATGCGGCATAATAATATATTACATGGCATATTATTATTGGTGTGAGGCACCACCACGTGGTGTTCCAAGAAAATTAATAATTTTTGGTTGTTGATCAAGTTGGGATGGCGAGCGCTACCGAGGAGAAATTATTCATTGTTTTTGGAATAATTTTAGGTTGTGCCCCCACACCAATCAGATTGTGTCATATGATGCATAATGTGACAAAATTATTAATGTGGCACCACATGACATTGATGCGGCATAACTTGATGGATATAAAACAGCATGTGGTGTCCTAAGACTAACAGTAATGGTAGAGGGTCCGAATTTATCAAGTTTGAATGACTCGAATTGATCAAAACGATGTCGTTTTAGACACAAAACAATACAAAACGTCATTTTGGTCAATTCGAACCATTTGAACTGCGAATATTGTGGCCACCAAATATTTTTCTAAGACTAATGAATACTGTAATTTTTTTCTGCCAAGTTATTTCTCTACAGCTTCGAATTGTGATGCGCGTCACTTCAACGAAGGACACGCAACTTGAGACAATGATAACTCCTGACACTGTCAGGTCATCCTATACCACACTCTTGAGAACCCTATAAATACCGAAGAGACTTCCACAAACATGTATGCTTATTCATTCACATATTTACGATACACTTTTCTTTTTAGGGTTTTAGACGTGGTTCACTTTTTAATTTTTTAGTTATTGTAATTTGGGATTAAAAGTTTGATTTGGAATAGATATTTTTTATTTTTTTAATTTTTGTAAAAGAAAATATATAATGATTATAAGTTGAATGTGACATTCTGTCTTATTAGACTAAAAAACTTATTTTGTCCTTTTGAGATTATTTTAGCCAAAATAACTTATGCCAAATCAAAACTAATGAAGATAACTGACTAACTCGTCGAAGGGTTCATCCGGCAGCTCCTGTTGCCCGAGTTTTTCTTCGTTTATTGTGTTTCAGGTCATTGCAAGTATCTACTCATCCATCGCAATGATTGGAAGAACGTGAGAAAATACAGCCCCCATAGATGGTATTTATACTGTATATATGACAAACATGGTTGTAATATTGAAAATAGGAATAAATTCTGTTGTGTTTTTATTTTTATTTTTATTTTTCTGATTACAATTCATCTCAATGCAACAATTATAGCATAACTCAAAATTACATATAAACCCACATCCAAGAGGAGTCAAATTTTTAATCTCATAGTGAAATATAAGATTTCTAATCAACAAACTAACCTTGTTAGTTAAATTCATATAGATTGACAATATATATGAAAAAATATTTTCATAAAATTACTGTGAAATCATTATAACTTTAATCGGACAAAAAATCATCACTAAAAGTGGACACAAATAGTTTTGGGTAAATACTCCATCGCAATAGTCTATGAGCAAAATTGAGACGAAATTTCCAAGTTATTGTGACAAAATATGTCAGGATCCAAACCCAACAAAAGTTAGCCTTTGCAGTGCCCCCTATGAGCCAACTTTTTTATTTTATTTTTTATAACCGAGTGTCCATGCTACCATTCCTTTGGAGTGTCGTATCTCGACTAATTTCGTGACCCTGAGCTGATCGACCAGGCAAAGATGCAGTAACCCACCAGCCCCCTATGAGCCAACTACCAATAAATACATTTGTTTTTGGTCTAATCGGCAAAATAAGATTTTATTAACTCAATAAAAAAGTACATTGAGATAAATTAATTAAAGAAAAAATATCTCATTCCAACTAAGTTGGCAAATACCATATCAAATCCGAAGCTTCTTCTAAAAACCCACAAAACACAACTTCAAGTTGGCAACATACCAACTCTGTACTCACAATCAAAAGAAAGAAATGCAATGGTAAGCAACTTCCAATTATTAGCCACATCTTCATCACCATTAGAGCATCTACATTCGGAGAGGCATTTAGAGTATTTTAAGGTATTTTGCTTAACTTCATCACAAAATGAAGTCACTAAGAGGGTAGTAACCCAGTAGGCATTTCGTCTAATCCTATTTTGACTAACTTCATGGAATGTTGGGAAGGGCTAAAAAAATCCAATCTCAAAAGTAGAGAGCGTTGTTGAATTGCACACTAAACAAAGTGGCTAGACAAAATTCATAATGTATTTTTTATGTACTTTTACTAGGCGAAAGGCCTATTAGTACAATCAAAAAGCAACTCAACATTGTAGTTCCCAACAACAAAACAGAAGGAAAGGAAACCAACAGCAATAGGAAGAACACACATGGTTCAAGAAACACTTCAAATAGCCAAAAAAAAAAATCCAAAAACCAAGCCAAAAAAAGAGAAATCACCACAATTAAATCCAGAATCCAACATCTCAAATTTTTGAAGACAAAGAAAAGCAGCACCAAAGTCTAATTGTACAACTGAAAGAACAATTTACTTTCCTTCAATGCTCCCCACCCAAAGACCTGTGTTCTCTCAGTAGGCCACTTATTCGTCAAAGCCAGTGTAACACGAAACAATTCAACGAACACAAATCCAAGCCTTCCTGACTTTTTTTTAAGCTGCAAAGAAAAAGACAATTTTATTGATAGAATGGAATGTGTATACATATGAGACGAGCCATGGCCATGAAATTCGCATCATTGCTACCAAGAATCATCCCAACTATGTTGGCACGACCTAGGTAGCCAATCATGTGGAATGACGGAAGCAAAACAGAGAAAACACAGGGGCAAGAAGGCAAGGTACCAACATATAAAGAGAAAAATAAAAAGAAAAAGGAGGAAAACTCAACAAGAAAAATTCATCTGTTGCAACTATTTAAGCCTCCTGCTTTTTACTCCCTCAAGACAAGATAAGAAATCATTGATAGAATAATCCAACTGATTAGAAATCTTTGTTACTATGATCACATTTGCCTTTGGCATGGCTAATAACCAAATTTGGTTATGTGTTTTAAGCCTAGAAGAAACTAGTTTCTGTATCAATTCTTAAACCCCTTAATAACTTGGTTTAAGACATAGTTAGTTTGGAACCATTTTCTAAATTAAATGCATGAAACCAATACAAGTCATTGAAATATAATATTTTGTATTGACTATTTTTAGTGAAAAACAATGGAGTTTAGATCATGTTAGTGTGTGAGGGTCGTTGGGTAAAATCATCTTACTTAGTCAGCCTGTCACACAAGGATTCAATTTGCTTCCATGCAAGGCAATGACTGCATAAATGTTTTTATTTCATTAAAATGTGTTTTTCAAAAAAGAATTCGAAACATATACAAAACATTTGTTGAAATTCTTGTGAAAAACAGACTCAAGTTGACCAAGCAATCAATCCCTTTCTTGGAGCGATCGATCGCTTTTGAGAAAGAAGCCAGTGATCGACAAGTGATTGATCCTTTTAGGTGACGATCAATTGCTTCCCCAATGTGATTGATCGCGAGTCTGATTTTTTAGAAACCTTTTCCTTATTGATTTTTAGAACTTATTTTCCTATACAGTATCTCAAATATTATTCTCTCAATCAAAATTTAGTGTGATCCTTAGAAAACTTTTAAGCATATTTTTATATCTTTGAGAAAAAGCTTTTCAAATTTGTTATATAAAAAAAAGCCTTCAAGTACTATGCATACCATTGCATTATTGTGTTTTACACCTAAGATCGATTGGTGAGATGGAGCCATTCGAGGAGCAGGGATCGAGACATGGAGCTTCGTGGAATTCAGAAGATCAAGAGGGTTGACTAGGTTAGGCTGTACTTGTGGAGTTACTCTAGGATCAGTATTAGGTATACCAAGGAAATGTTACAAGTTTTCTTGACTATTTCATGTATTCTTGTTTCTTCATAGTGGATTGTTGTTGGGTATTAGGTGTGGTTTTTTTCCCTTATGTTGTGTTTGGTTGGGGGATTTGAGGAGGGATTTGGAAAGGGAAATGGAAAAGATAGGTGGAATGTGAATAAAATATGTATATATTTCACATCGTTTTACACACCTGTTCCCTTTACCTTTCCAAATCCTTCCCCAAATCCCCCAACCAAACACACCATTAAAGTTTTCCGCATAGATCATTGTGTTCATTGTGTGATTATTTTATTGGTGATTGGTATAACTTTTAAAGGCTTAAAATTGAGTTAATTAATTAAGAATAATTAAAATTATTAATCAATTGACCTATTTTTCCCCTCCATGCATGTATTATTCAAACTCAATAATTTCAATTATAAAACATTCGATATCCTAAATAAAACACTGTAAGATATTGTCATACTCAATGTTAATTTATACTTGATCCATGTTTTTCACAAAAGGACACATGGAAAGTAGTAAATCAATTCATTTTAACAAAATTAGAGCATTTTCAACTGAATATTAGGAATAAAAACACTAAAAACGGTAGAAGGTCACCTACCTTTTAGCGAAATTTACTGGATTCGGATATTTCTCTCAAACTCTGATTCAAATTCCCCCATATGAAACCTAAAAAACCAATTACAGATTTGCAAATACATAAATAATATAACACAGTTTTCCTGGCACTTAATTGGTTCACTTACACTGGGTTTTGTTGGAAGATTTGAGGAGGGATTTGGAAAGGGAAAGGGAAAAGGTGTGTGAAACTAAGTGAAATGTAGGTATATTTTATTCACATTTCACCTAACTTTTCCCTTTCCCTTTCCAAATCCCTCCTCAAATCCTCCAACCAAACACAGCGTTAAATCTTGAAAGATTTCCAGCCATTACAGAGAGCATGAAAAACAAAGAAGAAGAAAAGGAAATAGTCGATTTCCCATGGGTCCAACCATGTAGGAAGCCTCAACAATCCATCTAAAGTTATAATCCTTCAAATTAATGATATCTTCACATACATACAACTAGGGTTTTACTTCATGCCCTAATTTATGATCGCAAGACTTCTGAATCACTCAATGATCAAACTTCATCAGCTTTGATTTATCATTTTAAGAAAAGCATTTCGCTTTTAATAGAATTGTCAATTCTAGTGAGACATGTGCTTCAACACATGCGTGAAATGTGCCATCACTCGCATTTCATTGATTTATAATTTCGTAATTCATTTCTCATTTATTAAATATTGTCTGTTTTAATTTCGATCCTTCCTTTTATGAGTTTCTTATCACTTCAATCTATGAAAATGTCCATACTTTGTCAATGTTAGATAGGTTACAACAAATCCTATACTTGAAATTTCTTATAAAACAAATGGTTTGGATTATCAGAGTGGGACCGTGGTGGGTGCCATGGGCCCAACTAGACTATCTAGTCCACATTCGTATATAGACTAGAGACAAGTTATTTTTTTCGATAAATTCTATGAAAAGAATGTAATGGGGGGGGGGGGGGAGAGGAAAGTGAGTGAATTTATTTCCAAACAATAAACAAATATTGGCAGGTAGCAGGAAAAGTGTGAACTAAATTCAAATTTCAAGGAAAAAATTGAAATGTGAAAAACAAAAATTTTTACGTTGTTATGTAAGTTCTTAACATGCATGTTTCTCTCATTGGATCATCAAATTTTGAACAAGATGTCCTTCTAGCTCTAGTTAGAGGTAGGGCCTGAATTAGGTCTGTGTGCTCAACCAAATCCATTAAAAGTTAAATACTACTACTTTTACTTTATAAATAAGGGGGGAAAAGGAAAGAAAAAAAAAAAACACATACCTAATAGATGGTGTGATTTCATGCAGCCTGAAGAAATCATACACTCTAGTAAAATACGTTGGGAACATTGATGATAAATCTCTCTCAACCTCAGCCTCTGATTTTTCCTATTTCATAGGTCGTAAAAACAGAGAACAGTGTCAGCAAAACAGTGGTAAGCAAGTTCCAAATATCGGTCTATCTTGGTCTCTTCGTAGGTAGTATGTAATATATCAATGTATGGGTGGAAATAAAAATAGTTTGTGTATTGTTTGATTCGTGATACATATTTTTTTATAGTCGATGCACAAGCAGTTCACAACCGATACAGTCGGTTTGGCTATTGCGGCTAATGTTTCAATACATATATATATATATCACCACCACAAAAGATGATTTCCAATACGACTATCTCGACTGCTATTTAAAACCTTGTTTAATAATGAATTCAAAATGTAGGATTAATTACATTAATGAGTATACGATTTGTCAGACTTCAGTTCCCATTTTTTTTAAAAAAAATTTTTGGCTCCCAAACTAAACGACATGTTACACTTTAATCACTAGTTTCAAAGTCATTTTGATGCAGTGCTAATCGAAATAATCGTAACAATCTTAAGATCCGTTGATTCACACAAGAATACCGGAAATAAGACTCCTCTTTAGACCCGTTGATTCCCCAAGAATACCGAGTTTAAAGGCTCAACCAAAGTTGATTCACACAGAATTAACCAAAGTTGGAACAAAGAGTAATAAAACTCAAAATATATTAATCAAAAAACTCTAGAGCCCTAAGGCTTTACACCCACTATTTATAAGAAAACAGAGGCTAACTCCACAAAGCAACACACGGGTTTGAAAATAGACTAAGGCAATAAAATATAATAAACTAAGGCAACAAAGGTAATAAAATATAATAAACTAAGGCAACAAGGAAAAGCTAACATAAGACAAATAATAAGGCAATTGCTAAAAGTGAACATAATAATAAACTAAAGCCATTGCTGCTTGCTGTGCTGGTCACGGAATTGCTGTGCTGGTCACGGAAGTGCTGGTCACGAAATTCCTGGCTGCTTGCTGTGCTGGTGATGTGCTGGCTGCATCACATTTTAAAATCAACAATAGTAGGAGGGTTATTTTTAGAACCACACACACACACACACAAAAAGTGCAATAAAATCAAAATATTAGGATAAAAAATATGGCCCCGAAACTGCTCAACCGGAATGTGATCTCTACCATACTTCGCGGAGCATGGAAAGTGAGAGGTGAGTTCTCGATATCCCCTTGGAGAGAGCATAACTATCTTTTTCAGTTTTCTGATGAGGAGGACTATAAGTGAATACTAATGTTGTGTTTGGTTGAGAAATTTGAAAAAGAAAAGAAAAAGAAAAAAAGTATGTGAAATTAGGTGAAATGTGAATAAAATATTTCACCTATCTTTTTCATTTTTTTTCCAAATCTTTCCTCAAATTCCCCAAGCAAACACAGCATAAGGAGTGCCCTTGGTCAGTCATGAGAGCCTTGCTTGTGCTGAAACCTCTAACCCCAGGGCAAACGGTGGAGGAGACTGACTTTCATGCCCTTTTTGGGTTCAAATCCATGGACTCCCATTTCAAAAAATGACAAAACGGTGTGGGGAAGTGATTGGGAGTAAGATTGATCGCTGTGTTTTGGTTGAAGCCCATTCTGAGGGGCTATTTCTCTATCGAAGTTTTCTCCGGGTGCGAGTGGAAATAAATACTGATCTATCCATCCCTAAGTGCTTATGGTCGAAAAGGAATCAGGAAGGAAATGACATTTGGATTGCGTTCAAGTATGAAAAGCTCTCAGGCTTCTGTTACGATTGTGGCAGAATTGGACATGAAGCCAACACTTGTAAATTTGTCTCAAAGGAGCAGGGGAAAGCTTCTAGCTACGAGCCAAGTTTGAGAACCAGTATTGCTAGGAGCTCTGGGTTACTAATTGAACATTTTAGGATGAGAGTGGATTAGTTGGAGCACGAAGTTAATGTAGTTCTTGAATCTCACCGGGAATATGCAAAGTACCATTCAGTGACTACGACGAGGAGAGTGGAATGACTGGTGTAGACCTGCAACAATCATACAACCCACTACCCTGCATAGGAGAGATCGTGCAAAAGAGCTGCACTCAGAGGCATACCAGTGGAGGTACGGAAAGCACCAGAAGAGGAGATCTCTCTAGAGCGATTGTGCAAAGTCCAGAGATTGGAGTAGGTGTCGGTGCACAAACAACAGAAGAGACTGTCGTCTTTAAGAGGCTAATCTAAAGGTAAGGAAAAGAAGTTCCTCCGAGGAGATCAACTCGTGGAGCAACTAAGAGAAATGAGCAATGGGAGGAGGAGTTTGGAAGTGATCTCGCACTTGTGGATATCCATGTACAGCAAACTGAGAAGGAGAAAGAGGCAGGGATTTCATATCCAATACAGGTCAGCTCAATCTTGTGCGATGGTGAGGATTTTATATCACAGATTCCTAGTACTTACCCTAAAATGGGTGTTGTTGATGCTGAGTGGGCTTTGGTGCCTAGCCCTAAACAGCCACACCTTTCATGTTAATTCTCACTGGAACTGTTAGGGGCTTAGACGACCCTTGACAGTCCAGATCCTCCGAGGGCTTTGTCGAGCCCATCGTTTGGTAATAATTTTCCTTATGGAAACTAAAAATAAGCAATCAAGGTTGAAGAGAATTCAGAGAAGCTTACAGTATCAACATAGTTGTTATGTAGACCCAATTAGGGCATCAGGGGTTCTTACTGTTTGGTGGTTATCAGAGATTCACTTACAGGTTTGATATAAATCACCTAATATCTTTCGATGTATTATTTCTTCTAGTAGCTTTATTGGAGACTGGCTAGCAACGTTTGTCTATGCCCCTCCGTTGGGGGGGGGGGGGGGGGGGGGGGGGGCGGCGTCAAAATACATTGGTATGGCTTGAGAGAAGCAGGGGGTGGTAAGTGGCAATCCATGCAGAATGGGGGTAGTTCCGGAGTCTTATGTCTGAGTGTGAATTGATGGATCTTGAGTTCAAAGGAGCATTGTACACATGAACAAACAATCAGGGGCATTTTTCGCACGTTCGTGAACGTTTGGATAAGGCTTTTGCCACGGTTGAGTGGAGACTGAAATTTCCTTTTGGCCAAGTCCATCATGAGATATTTACAGGGTCAGATCATTGCCTTTTACTTTTTTTTTTTTTTTTTACCAACAACAAAGAATTTTATTGATAAATCAAAAAGTAAGCGAGGATAATGCATCCTCTTACAAAAGAAAAGGAAAAACACAAAACACAAGCCTAACAAGAACCTCTTAAAGCAAAAACCTACATATTACACACTGCCAAACAATCTCTAACTAACAAAAAAAAGTGGGACTCCTTTAAAAAAAGAATTTCCCAAAACCCAAAAAAAAGTTAAATGGCAAACTCTATCCCACAAATAGTCTATCTCTCGGGACTTATCTTCAAACACCCTCGCATTTCTTTCCAACCAAAGAACCCAAAAAGTTGCAAAGATCGCACAAGACCATAGCACTTTGGCTCTCTTCAATCTTCCGAAAGCGCGAAAGTCAACTTGGAGCATATGCGCACTCCTTTGCGGCGCTACCCACATAATATTCCCTAACAAAAAAAATTTGTGCCATAGAGTCAAAGCAACTGAGCAATGCAGAAATAAATGATCCACGGATTCCCCATTCTTACAACATATAATGCACCACTGAGGATTTAGAAAGCCATTAGGTCTCCGTTTCTGCAATTTATCATTTGTCAAAATGCCTCCATGAACCAAGGCCCACATAAACACCTTCACCTTAAGAGGAGCACAAGCCTTCCATATTCTTTTGCAAAAAGGAAATTGAGAAACATGCGGAGTATTGATGAGTTAATAAAAAAAAGACTTGCAAGAAAATATCCCAGATGAATGGAAAGCCCAAACCCTCTTGTCCTTTAAAAGATGAGCCAAAGAGAAATTATCAATTCTGAACAACAAGACGCCAACTGTAATGCCTCCCTATCATTAAGATTTTTAGAAAAATCAAAATTCCAGGAAATTGGAGCCAAATGTGAACAAGCCATGGAAGCTATAGAAGAGTTATGAGATCGAGCCACTCTATAGAGATGTGAAAAATCAGAAGCAAAAGAAGATTGGCCCAACCAAGTATCCTTCCAAAAACGAACAAGTTCCCTATTGCCCACCTTTATAGAAAGATGACAAGACCAACATGTGTAGATATGCAAAATGGATTTCCAAGAAACACGACAATTACCCCTCAGAACCACCCGTGAATCCCTACCATTGTCTTGAGTCCTATACTTGCTTTTAATAACCAAATGCCATAGTGAATCACTCTCAAGTAGAAATCTCCATAACCATTTGCCAAGAAGGGCCATGTTCCTAGCCAAAATGTTACCAATAGCCAAACCCTCTTTTTCCTTAGGCAACCCCAACTCACCAGGTGATCTTTCTTCCCCTCATCCTTGCCCTCCCAAAGAAAATCCCTCATCAACTTTTCTAATGTCTTTGCCACCTTAACCGGTATCTTGAAGAAAGATAAAAAACAAATAGGAATACTACTCAAAACCAACTTAACCAAGATGTATCTACCCCCACGTGACAATAAAGCCTTACTCCATCCTTCCAATCTCTTACCAATCTTCTCTACAACGGATTCCTAAAAGCTTCACATCTCAGATTACCCTCCAATGGAAGACCTAAAAACTTAAACGGGAGTGCCTCTATATCACATCTTAAAAGAGCCACCCTATTCCGAAGCAAGTCTTGCTGCATAGTAATGCCCACCACACTACTTTTCTCCAAATTAACCTTAAGCCTAAGATTACCCCAAAAAATCTCAAAATCGAATAAAGATTAACTATCTAACTCTCATTCCCTGTTGAGAAAAATATGGTATATGTGTGACACTAACTCTATGCCCCCCACCTCCAATCTCGTAAAAAGGCCTACTTCTCTAGCTTGATCAACCATCCTTCCCAGTACATCTGCCACCAAAATAAAGAGAAAAGGAGATAATGGGTTCCCTTGTCGTAATCCTCGCGAAGCCCTAAAACACTCCCTTGGTCTACAATTAACTAAC
Source organism: Camellia sinensis (assembly GCF_055761805.1). Classification (NCBI taxonomy): domain Eukaryota; kingdom Viridiplantae; phylum Streptophyta; class Magnoliopsida; order Ericales; family Theaceae; genus Camellia; species Camellia sinensis. Next base: position 187,065,763 of record NC_138969.1, on the reverse strand, counting down.
ACAAACATATTGCCCGTCAACAAACATCCCCGAATCCAAGATCTCCACCGCCCACCATAACCCTTGTTGTCCATTACAAAATCCAAAAATTGCCAATCCACGTGATTATGTCTTCTCCAAGTCCACATGATCATTTGTCTTCCTTTCACAAAAACCGTCTGCGCCATTGACACAGTCTCCCCCAATGAAATTCTTAGCCCCTTTGATAAAACCTTCCCCAAAACCTTATAAAGTGATGTAACCAAACTAATGAGTCTAAAATCTCCAATTCTTACCACATTCACTCTCTTAGGAATTAAACAAATGAATATGACATTTGAGCTCAAATTAACAACCCCTGACCCATGAAATTCCAAGAAAACTCCCAACAAATCCTTTTTGACCACCTCCCAACAATCCTGGAAGACGGCTATAGAAAAACCACCCGGACCTGGAGCTTTGTCTGACCCACAATCAAAATCTGCCTCCCGAATTTCCATTTTATCAAATGGCCTTTCAAGCCATGATGCAACTGTTTGATCAATAGGTCCCCATTCAAGTCCTTCAATCCCTGGTCTATTCATCTCCTCCTTCGAATAAAGCTTAGAATAAAAGTCATAAATTTCAGTGACAATCTGAGTCTCTCGTTCCACCACTACCCTAGGGCGTACTTCTAATCTCTTGATGAACTTCTTCTTTCTTTTCTCATCTACCACCTCGTGAAAAAATTTTGAATTCACATCCCCTTCCTTCAACCATCTAACCTTTGCTTTTTGAGACTAGAAAATTTGCTCCCTAAAAACCAACTCTTCCAATTTTAATCTCAACTATCGCTCCCTCCTAAAGGTCTCAGCTAAACCTCTCTGAACCTATTTGACTCTTCGATTCTGCGCATCACCTCCTTCTTTGAAAGCTCCAAGTTTCCAAAAGCCTCCCTATTCTAACACTTCACATTCTCCTTGACCACCTTCAACTTTTTCATAAACTTAAAACCCTCCCATCCATAACAACTAGCATTGGCCCACCATTCCCTAAACTTTCTTTTAAAAGATGGGTGCTCCAACCACATGTTTTCAAATCTAAAAGGCATCGGGCCCTATTGTAATGGGCAAATTTCGATCATAATAGGACAATGATTTGACGTGAATCTCGATACAGACTCTTGCCTTAAATTGGGGAAAAAACCTTCCCACCCCAAGGAGTACAAAAATCTATCCAGTTTATAACACACCAAATTGTCTTGCAAATTAGACAATGTAAATCGAGTATTGCACAAAGAAGGATCCACCAACTCACAATTTGTGATAAACAAATCAAAGTCCTTCATGCCTCTAGTAGTTCTAATTCCATTGAGGTTCTTTGAGCTCTTCCTAACCACATTAAAATCTCTCCCTAAACACCAATTAGGAGAACACAGTCAAAATAACCCATATAGCACCTCCCATAAATCCTGCCTCATAGACGGTCTGTTATGACCATAAATCCCTGTTCAGCCACCACTCCGAATTGTCTAGATTTCAAAACCTAATTGATAGTGAAAAGTCCCCCACTATAGTTTCACACTGAGAAATAACTCTCTCATCCCACATCACCAAAATGCCCCCCAATCTACCAACTAAAGGCACCCAACTCTTATGTTTAACTCCCCAAAGACTCTTCATGAATCTCCTATCACACACTTCTATTTTAGATTCCTGAAAAACAACTATGTTCGGTTGATGACTCCTTAGCAAATCCTTAATAACACCCCTCTTTCACCAAGCGCCCAACCCCCTCACATTCCAACAAATAATCTTCATTGGGAAACCTGTTCACCCTTAAATACCTCCCGGCGCCTCTCATAACTAACTGAACTTGCTAAATTCCTAAGCTCCCGTACCCTTTTTTCGCTACTCTCTCTTACCTTTCTACTATTTTTCTCCCTTATGAACCTAATATTTTGACTAAGTGATCCAAAAGTCCCCTTGATTTTAACTAATGACAATTCCATAACTTGAAGTAACTGCAAAAAATGAGGCAACTCTTCCTCCTCAATTGGGCAAGTCTCATATTTACTTAATTCCTTCAACCAACTCTCCGTTTCTTTAACCCCGTTACTAGAAACTTGTCCCCCTTTGTTAACATGATTTACCTGAGATCCCTCCCTGATTGTCATCAACTTGACCTAGAGTAATATTAGCTTGTAAAGACTTAGATACAACAGTAGTGTTATTCACAATGGCCCTTGGGATATCAAAGGTAACCCCTTGTTCATGAACATCACCTGATGAAATCGGAGGAACAGAACAAATCGGTCTAGAAGAATGAAACAATGAAACCCCATCTGAAGCCCTTTCTACAGAAATAGAAGAATCTGGAATGGCTTGTACATCCTTAAGCGAAGATGAAGATGATAAAACTTGGTTAAATAAAGGACTAACCTGATTCAGAGAGTTGGAAACCTTCTCGATATCCTCACCATCAGCAGTACAATCAGCATTGAAAAGATTATTGACATCCTAATCTTGGTCAGCTGGCTCATTGTGATAACCTTGGTCCGTATTATGCTAATTAATCTTAATTATGATTGTGATTATGTGTTTGATATGATCCTGTGTGCCATTTGTAATATATGTGGTTTTGAATTTCTATCTATTCACCGTAGGAATATCTGTTCAACTTATTATTATAAACCGAAAATTGAAAGCCTTATCGGCCACAGAAACCGAAATTGATTACGCCTTTGTGATTAGCGTAATTTTTGGAGCCTACGGTGAAATTTAATTGAAAACTGATTCGGATCAGATTAAATAGATTAAATTGATAGTATAGTGCTCAATTATTTAATATTATGGGTTAAGGACATAACCGGCCAGTAATCAAGGGATTACCTACGGCCTCAAACCAAACAAGACATAACTCATCAGAGTAAAGGGGCCAAACGGAAGAAATTTCAAACTTTTGTCAATAGAGCTGTGCTTACATGGCACGACATAACATTTTACAAACATACATTAATAACTCACATCAAGGAAAGTTAACACAGAAGCTTTACACAACAGGATCATTCAAGTCATGGTCAGCCAACCAAAACTATATACAACCGTAATCCAAAGTTCTCGCCAATATGACAAAATATAACAAAATAACAAAACAGCGAAAACAAGTCTCGTACGTGAGACATATGGGCTGACTCTTCAAAACCTTGACCGTTCACACAAACTTCACTGAGGCTGGGCTTGGACCTCCCTTGGCTCACCTACAGACACATGAATGAGCGTGAGCGAAAGCCTAGTGAATAATATCAAATAAAGATGATACACGAACAATATTTAGAATGACATACATCAAACGGCCTTGGGCCCAATTCATATTTCTATCTAGTGTATGTACATATATATAGGTCAAGTGACTGCTGTTCCAAATATATCAAACGGTCTCGGGCCCAATTCGTTCATATCCGACAGCCTTCGGCCCAACCATTCCTGTCCGATGGCCTTTGGCCCAATCATTCGTGTCAAACGGCCTTTGGCCCATTCATTCATGTCATACGACCTTTGGCCCATTCATTCAGTTCATACGGCCTTTGGCCCATTTATTCAGGTCACACGGCCTTTGGCCCAACCAATTGTATCCAACGGCCTTTGGCCCAACCATATGGCACAACAGATATTTGTCCCCAATTCAATTTGACAAACTTATAAGACTTACATGGGAGTAGACAATTGGATAAATACCATACTTCAAATATCTTTATTAAGATATTGCTCACAATGTTTTGCTAGTGGATTCACCCCTGAGCTCGACCCTACACATTACACAACACATATGGGTCACAAACGATTCAATCTATTCTTAATTCATACATCCCTCTTAGGCCTCTTTCTTATTCTTTTAATTCATTCATAATGCTCAATACATGCCTAAGAGTACTTAGAAGTGAAAGAGAACGGGAAATGAAACACAAAACACCTTTACAAATTTTCTGAAACAGGGGTCTCCGCTCGAGTATGGGTTTGGCCGCTCGAGCGAACCCCTTGGGTCTGTAAAAATACTGGTTGCCTCATTTTTACGCTCGAGTGTGAAGTCGGGCGCTCGAGCTGAAAGTCCCACTACATGGCTCCCCGCTCGAGTGGACACCCATGTCTGTAAAACTTCTAGGAGCTCGCATTTCCCGCTCGAGCGGGGCTTTCCCCGCTCGAGTGGACATGCCAAATTCTGAAAAATCCAGAATTGTTCTTGAGGCTCAAACTTGATATTCAAAGGCTCCAAAGCTCGAATTAAGGTACCAAAATAGGGAAACACATTATATATCATGAGCATACAAACAATATAAGGCCAATTGCTCAAAATCGTGGTCAAATCTTCAAAATTAATCAACATTTCTTTTGTAGAATCAAGGCTCATGCATTCAACCCTCATATAAGCTCCATATCTTCCATAATCAAACATGCATGTCAATTTTTGACTTCCTTTCTATTTCACATCATACAAATGACACTTATCATTATGGAACCCATGAAAATTATGCATTCATGTGAGGATTGGTGCCCAATTCTCCATGTTCAACATCATTCATGCTAGTTTATGCAATTTCATGGCAATTCATGGTGATTCATAGTAATTTCATGCATGCATGTGCATTCTAACTTCATATTCAACTCAATCTTTGCCATGAGCTACCATACTACTTGAATTCACAAAATTACACACTCAACTCATAAATTAAGAGTTGATTACTCACCTAGGAGCTTCAAATACTCAAGTTCTTTGAGTTAATCTTCAAGATTTCCAAGTTTCAAAATCAAAGCTTCAATCCTTCCACCCTCTCTTTCACTAAATCCGGCCCCCTCTCTCTCTCTAGAGAGCAAAATCTGATTTTTGCTCAAAGCAAGTGAATGAGGGTGTAAATTGGCCCTTTATAAGCTCCTTCTCAAACACATTTCATTAATATTAAATAATTGAACACTATACCATCAATTTAATCTATTTAATCTAATCCGAATCAATTTCCAATTAAATTTCACCGTAGGCTCCAAAAATTACGCTAATCACAAAGACGTAATCAATTTTGGTTTCTGTGGCCGATAAGGCCTTCAATTTTCGGTTTATAACAGTAAGTTGAATAGATATTCCTACGGTGAACAGATAAAAATTCAAAACCACATATATTCATATAAATGGCACACAGGATCATATCAAACACATAATCACAATCATAATTAAGATTAATTAGCATAATACGGACTAGAGTTATCACACTCATTCTTTATACTTTCCCCTTCAGACTAGGAATCTGAACTCTCGAATGATCCATACTCATCTAGAGCTTTCAATACCTCATGCGGTTCAAAACGACCCCCTTCCAAGTCCTGAACCAGTTTTTCTGAAGCCAAATTAATCTCCATCAAGTCCTCAGCCACCACAGTTAATCTCTGAAAATCTTGACACGATCTATCCATGATATCGGTCAACCCTAGCTGTGCTTCCTCTGTGCTGAGGACTTCGCGAATGATCGACTACCTAGGATGAGCACAATCGACTGGTTCTGATGCGTTAGAAGTGAGGATTCTACTCCCTCTCCCTCTCATCAGTCGCTGAAATTCTGCGAGGCCCTTGGACACCGACTAACTAAGAATCTTTAACCCGTGAGGCCAAAAGAATCGGGTTGTCCTTCCTACCTAAACCCAAACCTAAAACCTCCATCGGGTTAGAAAGACAAAATTAATATGGTTATTTGAAATAACAAATCGTGGGTTAGGCCGATAGTTTGGCCAGGCCCAAATTTAATCAAACAATGCAACTGATTGCCCCTTTCATCTCTTACGCTTCCTTTGTTGCCATTATCCACGTTGTTCAGTCCACTATTCTGACTTCTCACCTCCATTCTGCCATGCGTCATATCTGTCTCTTGAGACCCCTCACCTCTCCTATCTCCGGTACTAGAATCGCCTGAAACTGGTTGGAAACTCCATTGCCGGTGACCTTTTCGTCTTCCAATAGACTTTGTTAATGCCTTTAAACAAACAACGACAGAATAGCCCCTCACTTGAACTTCAATAGACGCAGGTAAGAACCCATTACCCAAACCTTTGACTTTCAATCTTGCCTCAAAGAGATTTTCGAAAGACCTGGTTCTATTATCCACCTCTACTAACCCCCCTATACTTTGTCCTAATCCATTCAAAAATTGTATTGTTTCACAGACTAAAAAGTAAATCACAAATAGAGACCCATCCTCCATTTGAAACAATGACATCGGCCTTACTGTGCTTTTCATCAGACCAGCTGTCCAAACTCACTACAATGCTCTTATCAAAGAAACAGCATCCCCGACCACCATAGTAATCAGGCTCCTTATTACTTTTTGCAACAAACAGAGCTCTGTTTAATTGAAAAGGCCTAAGAGAAATATTAGTTTTAAAAGATCGATAGAGCTCCTTCTCAATCTGAGCCCACTCATTGAAGAAATCAGTTCTGGTGCAAACCAGCACCTTGCGCATCTCCAGAACAGAGATTGATCATTTTTTAGCAAGTATAGCAACAGTTTCGCAGTATTCTGTCTTCAAAAATACAACAACAAGGGTGGTGTCTTTATTGAGTTGTTGTAGACTCGACTTTCTTCGCGCACCCCCCTTTTAGAGAGGCGTGAATTGGTCCTACAGTTCGGACTCCTGTCACGGTTCTAAATCTAATCTCATAAAGTGCAATGTGGGACTGATAAACACCAAAGAGTCCAATTCGACAAATCATTTTGGAAAATTAGATTTTAAATTAAATAATGCCAAACAGGACTGCTTTGCTAGATTACAGAGTCGCCACCTAAATATTTTATTTTGGAGAAATTTAAGAAATCCTGACTCGTGCCAAAGGCCGCGTGTCCGTCATCACCAAAGTTACCTCGGCTTGGGAACTTGGGTACGAGGGAGGAAGGTTATGAAATGAGCACCCTCGCTCGCCCGATCAAAGGATCGGCCTCTACTAAGCATGATATGTTGTTTTATAAACCTCATGTGTTCTTATCCGATTATTAGCTAACTTTACTACGTGACGCGCGCGCAAACAAGTATAGACTAAATCGCAAGAATTGAAACAAAACAACTCATGTTTGTTTTCGAAAATGGTTTGAAGTTGCCACCCTCAAGTAGGCTAAAGCGCGGATTTGCCACCTCAAGTGGGCTTAAAACATATGATTAGCCACTTCGCAAAGTGGGCTTAAAACTCACATTTGATGAATTGTTCCAATTCAAGTAATAAAGCCTTCATCCACAGGCATTCATGCAGTTAATCATTTAAGCAAATAGCCTCATGGCAAGCATGCTATCATGGTAACACTCACACTCATGCAAGTATGCTAAAACATAAAACTTACAGTGTACTCTAAGCCAAAATAAAATCTACTTAGAAACAATACATGATCCTAACTATACAAAATGTCTAATGCAACACATGCTATAATACAACTAAATAGGCTCGGCTACTCAGATGGCATATGAATGCAACAATTTGATACACGTATTCAAAGAAGTGTATTGAAATTGCAATGCAGTTTGCATGATGCGCCGAGCCTCAGTGCATGCAAGACAAATGAATGATGCAAACATGCAAGTACAAGGTAGGCTAATTGAAAATGATCCTAATCTAATCATCGAAAGCGGTTAAATAAAAAGGAGAAAGACGTGGGGTTGGAAGACATACACACATGCATGCACACTTATTACAACATTGCTCCCTCGCGAAGGAGCGTCCGAATGAATAAACTAAGCTACACTAAGCTAAGCTAATCTAACTAATCTTATCAAACTAATTAGACTAATTATTACACAACAAAATAAAGAAATAGTTAAGCTAAGCTACTTAATTATTACAACACTTAACTAATTAACAACTAGTTAATTAAATTACAAAACCATGCTAACTAAGCATGTAAAATTCTAACTACACTATCTCAACCATGCTTCAGGAAATTAAATATGCATGCACTCGGTTTTCGTCCCGAAAAGCCCATCGGTTTGCTCTTGAGAGGCTTTGTTTGCAGGGTTGACCAAGAACTTTCCGCTCCACCTTACCAATTCAATGCTGAGGACTGCACCAGTGGCCTGCTGGCCATGATTGGTTGCTGCCGGCCAAGGATATAGCACTGCCGGCCATTAGTGAGCCACTGCCAGCCACTGGTGTGCTGAATCACCACACTACAACAGAGCACAAACAGAGGAAAATTGAGGGTTTTCCAAGAATATGTTTGTATCGTGTCTCTCCTTATCATCTCAAAACATCAAAGGAGTGATACTCTTGGATCCAAAACCACCAATCAAGCATTTTCAATGCATGATGGCCAAAGATCCAAGTTGTAAACTTTCAATAAATGCACAAAAACAAGACTCAAAGGACCATCACCCTATCATCCATGATCAAGGGTGATGGAGACAAAGGAGATTGACTCATTTCATCACTTCAAGTATGAAATGGACCAATCTACCTTGTGTTCAATATAACGTCCGATTAAACACAATGCAATGCAAACACAACATGCTTATCTTGGTCATGTTTTACTTGTCCAATTCGTGTTTACTCATTTTAAGATTACCAAGCCATTATTTAACCGTTTAAGTCCAAAATGAGTGTCCTCTAATGAGAGAGGGGTCAACCAAAGGATGGTTTAAGACATAAGAGAGATCATGCCTTTGGTTAGAAGGAACCCTCAAAAGAGGATTAAAACCATTGAGCACAAGCTCTATCTCAAGCTTAAACACAACCTTAAGATTGAATAACCCTCAAAACAAATGAAAAAGTGAAGAAATGAGGGAGGTTGCAAAATTTCAGTGCTGAAATGGCATGAAAAATAATATTACAACATGCAAGCAGCACATGCACAACATGTTCAAAAGCTAAAAACAACAAACTAGTGAAGAGCACTACACTAGAGGCATGCAATACAAAGTTCAACTGACCAAACCAGCTCAAATCAGAGCTTAAACATGTCAAAACAATGGCTGAAACTTACTGAGATTAAGGCACAAAAGAGTAGAAAAACATGTTCACATGTTAGGCTACAAACAAGGCTCAAAAGCAACTCTAAAAAGCAATGAAAGAGTGAAACTAATGAGCATGTAACAGAGCTATATACACTGAAATTACATGTAAAATGATGCTACAACATGCAAGTAACTCATGCACAACATGCTTAAAAGCCTAACTCATTAAGCTAGTGAAGAGCATTACACTATAACCATGCAATACAAAGCTCAAAAGGGGCAAACAATTTAAAAGAAGTCCTAAAACATGCTTGAAGTAAGCTAAAAAATAGCTACAATGAGAGGCCAACACATAGCACAAACTAGACTATTAAGCACCATTACACTACAAGCATACAAAGCAAGCCTCAAGTGACCAAACTAGCTCAAAATTGAGCTAAAACAAGTCAAAATAATAGCACAAACATGCTGAGATCAAGTCACAAAATGGTAGAAAATCATGCTCACATGTTAGGCTATTTACTCATGCAATCAAGACACAAGGAGGGGAGGCCAACCCCTCTTATTTTGGATCCCAAAACATGGTTTTTGTCACTAAAAAACCTCTGAGTTTCAGTGGTAAAAAGGGCCAAAAAGTTTGATTTGAAGGTGATGAAAAATGGTGCAAAAAGCTCTAAAGTCTGTCATTCAGCGAAGACAAAGAAACCAATTGGTCAAAATTAGATCTAGCACGGGAGATCGACTTTCTTTAGAATTAGAGATAAATGACCATTTAGCTTCCTACTTCACCAAGCTGTTTGAGGCTTTTCCAAGGAGAGATATGGAGGAAGCCCTAGCGATGGTGGGGCTGAAAATTACTAGTGACATGAATGGCGAACTTATCCGAGCAGTATCACATGAGAGATCAAGAGGGTAGTATTTCAACTTGTAGCGCTTAAAGCACCTGGACTTGATGGGTATCCAGGTATTTTTTCACTAGAAGCATTGGAGGATTGTGGGTCAAGAGATTTGTGAAATTGTCTAGAGTTTCTTTTCTAGTGGTATTTTGCTCTGGGAGTTAAACAAAACCAATTTGATTTTAACACCAAAGGTGGCATATCCTGAGCAGCTTACTCAATATCACCCCATCAGTCTGTGTAATTTCTTAGTGAAAGTCATCACTAAAGTCGTGGCTAACAGATTGAAAAAGATTCTTGGTAACCTCATATCACCAAGCCAGTCAGCCTTTGTTCTTGGGAGGCTAATTCAGGATAATATTTTGGTTGCCCATGAAGCTTTCCATTTTTTGAATACTAAGAGGAGGGACAAGCAAGGAAGCATGGTACTCAAGCTAGATTTCAATAAAGCCTATGACAGAGTCCAATGGGATTTCCTTGAAGCGGTTCTGGGTTTCCATGTGGGTGATGGAGTGTGTGACCACATTACAGTTTTCAATTGTCGTGAATGGGGAAAAAAGAGTGTTAGTTGCACCTTAATGTGGACTTCTCCAGGGAGATCCATTGTCACCATATCTCTTTCTTATTGTTGCAGATGTGCTTTCGAAGATGATATCACAAGGTGTTTGGAATGATCTTTACTCTGATATTAAAATGGCTAGAACCTGCCCTACTCTCTCTCATCTTTTCTTTGCTGATAATGCCATACTCTTCCTTAAGGCGGATTTAGAGGAAGGCAAGAATATGATGAAACCCTTGGAGGTTTATAGCCTTGCCTCAGGACAGCGTCTTAATCTTGATAAGTCGAGAGTCATTTTTTCTACAAATGTCCCTAGTACAGTTTGGAATGATCCTCGCAGAGAGTTGGAAATTTTTGAGGCCAATCCTACAGCCAAGTACTTAGGTCTGCCAACTATGTGGGGAAAATCAAAAAGGGAAGCCCATGACTTTTTGTTAAAAAGAACTAAGGATAAATTGCATGGGTGGAAACAGAAGTTATTATCGCAAGCAGGGAAGGAAGTTTTAATAAAAGCAGTTTTCAGGCTATTCCAAGCTATGCCATGGCTTGTTTTTTATTGCCCTATAACTTTACTTCCAAGTTAAATTCCATGGTTAGTAGGTTCTGGTGGAGTGCAGCTCAGGAGTCTAGTGGTATCCATTGGGTGTGCTGGGACAAGCTTTCAGAGCCAAAAACTCTAGGTGGTTTAGGATTTTGTGATTTCCAAGCTTTTAATTTAGCTTATGCTTGCGAAGCAAGGGTGGAGGTTACTGATGTATCCAAACGCTTTTTGGGCAGACATTTATAAGGGTCTCTACTTTCCGAACATAGGTTTTCAGCACGTAGCTAAGGGGGCTTGGGCCTCTTGGACTTGGGCCAGTATACTCAAAGGACATGATATTTTATCTAATGGTTTGAGATGGCAAATTCATAATGGGTCTTTGGTGCGTTTATGGGATGACAAATGGGTTCCAACATCCCCAAATTTCATGGTGAGTGTGCCTAAACCTCGGGGTTGTCCAATTGGTTTGGTGTCAGATGTGATCGATCCTATTACCAAATCTTGGCAGTTATGGAAGCTGCAGCATATCCTGACTGCAGAAGAGCAAAAGGCAATTTCTGCTATTCCAGCCTCTTTTGAAGGACGGATGGATCAATTGGTGTGGCATCACTCTCCAACCGGGGTTTATACTGTAAAGTCTGGTTACTGAGTATCTCTTTCCCAATCTAGTGCTTCCTCTCATAACAGGCCTTCGTCATTTTTTGTTCCTTCTTATGCTTTGTGGGAGATGATTTGGCGTCTAAAGATTGCTCCCAAAATCAGACGTTTTTGGTGGCGGGTTTGCAAAAATGCCATTGCTACTAAATCCAACTTGTATAGAAGGAAATGTTCTTCTTCAGCGAGCTGTCCCGTCTGCAATTTGGAGGAGGAGTTTGTTGAACATTTGTTATTTGATTGTGATTGGACTAGAGCTATTTGGTTCGGATGCGATCTGCATTTAAGAATTGAGAATCGATCTATCTCTAATGTGGCCAAGTGGTTTCAGGAACTCATAGGAGAGGGAAGCTTCAGTGAAGCACAACAATCTTGTATCAGTAAGGTTGCCTTAGTGGGTTGGAATATTTGGAAAGCTCGGAATGATTTTGTGTTTAATCATCAGCCAGTTGATCCAGCAGAAATAATCCACAAAGTCGTTTTTGCATGGAAGGAGAGCGTTGAGGCTTTGAGGTTGGATCCACAGTCTTCATTGGAGGATGGCGTTCCAGGAAAGAGTAGCAGCTGCTTATGGAGACCTCCTCAAGCAGGAGTGCTTAAATTTAATTGTGATGCCGCCTGGAGCAAGTCTTCTTCTAAAGCGTCTGTTGCGGTTGTACTCCGGGATCATTTGGGTAACCTCGTTGATGGTAGGACAGCTTCCTTCAAGGCAATTTCCTGTCTCCAGGCGGAAGCCTATGTGGTAAGATTGGCATCCCAGATGGCTCAAGCGCTGAACCTTCCTCACATGGAAATTGAAAGTGATAGTCGGACGGTTATCCAGCTGAGCGTTTCCAAGAAAGTCTCACCGTGGGATTGCGTGGCGGTGATCCAAGACATCCGTTGGTTACCTTCTCTGTATAGTTTTTCGTTTCTTTGGACAAATAGAGAATCTAAAAGAGTTGCACACTGGTTAGCTAACAAAAATAGCAATAGAGAATTACCACTTGACTGGGTGTCTAGAACCCCTGCCCAGCTTCGGTCAATTGTAAGTGCTGATTGCCCCGTTCAGGGCTAGTTTTTACTAATGAAATGGCCGTTGCAGTTCAACAACAAAAAAAAAAAAAAATCTATAATAAACCCAAAAATATTTGATAAATATAACCTGAAGCCTTGCGTTTTGCCCATTTTTTGCTCTGCGTATATTCTCTCTGCGTATATTCTCTTTGCGTATATTCTCATTGATGTGGACAATAGTGTTCCTCCCAAATACGAACTGATCCCAGGATTTATCTTGATATGCGCTTCCTTCTTGCCTTTCATCAAGAACTAATCTGTAACCATCCTCTTCTGTAACGTCTTCCATCCATTTCAAATCTTTACCAAACTCCTCACCATAGAGAAACATCTGATGTTCAATTGGACGCGTCCTGTACCGTAATCTGGTGTTTGCCGTAACGACTAGCAGCAATCTTTCCCCACAACTCATTAGAAGGGGATGGAAGTACAGTCTTCGCAGATTAGTCCTATTTTTATAACCAAAATAAAGTTACAAACAGAAAAATGACTTAAATTTGTGAAACACGCGGACAAAATACTTCCTCCGTCCCAAAATAAATGTCTTTTTTAGAGAATTTAATTTTTTTTTGATAGTATAATTATTGTATTTAAAAAAAATTAATTTTTTAAAATTATTCTTTTGATAGTATATTTTTTAGGAATATCAATGTCATAATTATATTTTTATATTGTTTATTAATTTAAAAGAAGGGCAAAATAGAAAATTTATATTATTTTTGTACTTGATTTTTGAAGATGGACTAATATTTTGGGACAATAAAAAATGGAATAAGGAACTAATATTTTGAGACGGAGGGAGTAATAATAATCCATACTACTCCCTCCGTCCCAAAATATTAGTCCCTTATTCCATTTTTCATTGTTCCAAAATATTAATCCCTCTTCAAAAATTAAGTACAAAAATAATATAAATTTCTTATTTTGCCTCTCTTTTAAATTAATAAACAATATAAAAAGTACAATTATAATATTGATATTTCTAAAAAATATACTATCAAAAGGATAATTTTGGAAAATCAACTTTTTTCAAAGGCAATAATTATACTATCAAAAAAAGATGAATTCCCCAAAAGAGATCGTTATTTTAATACGAATGGAGTATTATTAAAAGCCCACCCTTAATTTGGTATTTTGAAACTTTATGCCACGTAAAATTTAGATAAAAATAATAATAAAATAAATTAAGCACTCACGTTCTTTCCACTGAACACATTCTTCAAACCAATAGTTCCATACTATTTTCGACTTTATTTTCTGCCACAATTAGTTACTCTCATCATTTATTTATTTTGATTTTTTTTTCTCTTCTTAAAACAGTGTGCAGTTCCTAACTAAAAAATAATTATTATTATTGTGCAGTTTCAATTCACTTTCATCATTTTCACTTCTTTTTATTCTGTGTAAAATATCACTTCTTTATTTAAAAACATTGCAATCTTATGATTATTCAACAACATTACAATCTTATTAAGTGTAAGATTTGTTAATTATCTGTTTTTTTTAATTTTTTTTAATTTTTCATTAAAATGTTCCATCATGTTATCAAGTTCTTTGGGAAGAAAAAAAATAGAGTATAAGAAATAATTCAGTAATTCCTAAAATTTATTTATTTTTTAAAAATCATTTTTTTGTGTGTTTTTTTTAATTTTTTTTATATTAAAAATCTCTTTGACAATATAGGAGTCTTAGGTTTGTAATTTGTTAAAAAGTTATTTGTTTGTTTTCTTAATTTTTTTTTATCAAATATGTTTTACTGTTACTGTTTATTTTTCTTTGTGTATATTAAATCTCTTTGAAAATAAGTGTTCTAAGAATTTTGGATTTATGATTTTTTAAAAATTTGTTTATTTGTTTTTTTAATTTTTTTTGTGTTATGTGTGTGTGTTTTTTTTTTAAAGAAAGAATTTAGTGTTCTTAAAAAAAAAAAAAAAGGTTTCTTCTTTTGGTTTTATTATTTTTTAATGTTAATAGATTTCACTATTATTATTATTATTATTATTATTATTATTATTATTATTATTAAATTTTTTTATTTTTTTTATATTTTTTTGCGTATATCAAATATCTTTGATTATAATATTCGGTTCGTTTGGGAAGTGAGTTGGCTTTTTGGTTTATTTTTTGTTATTTTAGCCTGGGCTAAAAAGTCTCATTTGGGATAAGTTTATTTTGACTTTTTTGACTTTTGTGAGAGAAAAAATGTAATGATTATGGGTTGAATATAATGTTTTATCTTATTGAGCTAAAAAGTCTATTTTTGTTTTTTTGTAACTATTTTAGCCAAAACCCAAACCTAAACTTTCCAAACAGAGGCTAAGAGTCTTGGCTTCATATTTTTCTGTTATGCGTGCTTTATTGTATAATTTTAATTCACTTTCACTATCTTCACTTCTATCTGTTCATAGTAAAATATCACTTTTATATTCATAATCTTATGGTTATTCAAGAACATTGCAATCTTATATATTTATTAATTATACTTTTTGTTTTCTTCATTGAAAAGTTCCATTATGTTATCAAGTTCTTTGACCAAAAAAAAAAAAAAAAGTAGAATATAAGAAATAATTCTATATTTCTTACAAATTATTTATTTTTTTAAAATTAGTTTTTTTGAGGTCTATTTTTTGTTTATTTTTTAATTTTTAATTTTTTTATATTCAAATCTCTTTAACAGTATAAGAGTCCTAAGTTTGTAATTTGTTAAAAAGTTGTTTGCTTGTTTTCTTTTGTGTATATCGAATCTCTTTGAAAATAAGTGTTCTAAAAATTTTGAATTTGTAATTTTTTTTAAAATTCTTTGTTTTCTTTTTTTTTTTTTTTTTGCTGTGCATTTTTTTTTAAGAAAGAATTTAGTGTTCTTAAAAAAACAGTTTTTTTTTTTTTCTTTTGGTTTGTGTTTTTGGTTTTATTATTTTTTTAATGTTAATAGATTTCACTATTATTATTATTTTTTTTTTCCGTATATCAAGTCTCTTTGATTATAATATTTTAAGAGTTTTGGATTTATATTTTTCTATTTTGTATGCTTTTGTATTTTCATATTCATTTTTTTCATTATTCACTTTTTTAAGCTTTTGTTTGTTTTTTGTGTATAAATTTTGTTTTTTTAAAAAATAAAATTTGTTTGTTTATGTTCTTTATTTTTTTTGGTGTGTGAGTTTTTAAAAAAAGAAACATTTCAATGTTCTAGAAAAAAAAAAGTAATCTTTTTTTTGGGTTATTTTTCTTCTTTTTTTTTTTAAATTTATTTGTTTATTTTCTTAATTTTTTTCTTGTGTTTTTTTAAGAAAAAATTCAGTGTTCTTCAAATTTGTTTTGATTGTAAGTGATTAAGAGGCTTGGATTAGTGTTTTTATGCTTAACCACATTTTAAACCAAAAAATAAAAATATTCGAACTAGATCATACATTATTTTGCCAAATACATATGTATTTTATTCATTTATTTTTTTTTACAAGTTGTTCTATGATTTTTGCTATTTAGAGTAAATAATTTATGGTGCTTCTCTATTAGAGAAAAATATGAACTTCAAAACATGTGAATTTCATATCATAATTTTAAATGATTTGCACACGGATCACGTGTGCTCGGCCGCTACTAATAAATAATTCAGATACAAGTGGAAAAATAAAAATAAAAAGGAGATTTATAAGCTGGTTCTAATAGTTGGACTTATTATCCAATAGGTCCGGTAGAAGTATTACGGCATTTTTCATCAATAATTCATCATTGAAAACGTAATTAATTTTCATTTTTTATCTACAGTTTTACAATTTGTGTTAAAAAAAGAAAAAACAGAAAAAACGACTTTGGCCATGATTCTTAGCAATGAACTAACAAGACTTTCAACGCCAAATTGACAGGATTTACTAGAATTAAGTTTAACTGTTGGATCATACTGGTAATATTGTCAATTGTTTTTATGACTCAAATCTGTTAACGCTAACGGCAAACCTTAACGCTGTGTTTGGTTGGGGGTTTTGGGAAGGGAAATGGAAAGGGAAATGGAAATGAAAGGAAAAGGAGAAAGAATTAATAGAATTCCAAATCCCAACTATGTTTGGTTGTGTTGGTTATAAAATAGAATTGATGTCCTAAAAGGTATCCTATTTCTTTATTTATTTCTCACTCCCTTTCTTTTCCCATATATTTTTTATTATAACCAAACATAAATAGGATTACATTTCTCATTCCTTTTCCAAATCCCACCTCAAAAACTCCAACCAAACACAGCATAAAGGTTGGGCCAAATCGTCCTTCTATCCCCAACAATCTCAAATACAAGTGGATTAAAACAAAAAAAGAAAAAAAGGAATGAAAGAACATTCATACGATTCTCAAGATCAAAAGTGCAAGATTTCTTACCCATCATTAACGTTTGCACAGAGGTGAAAATGCTTCAACTCCTCTTTAACGTTTTCAATGTCGGGAAAATGCTTCCACTCATCGGGAATATCTCCTACTTGACCAAGAACAATCTTGAACAAGTTCTTCAAATTTGTAAAATCTGTTGCTGGCGTATCGGCATTTCTGTTTGTTATATAGGCAAATTTCGCCCGGGCTTTGATAATCACAACGTGTTTGCTTTGTAAGACTCCATGAGTGAGGCCTTCTTGTCGGATTTGACACATACCTCTTATAGTGTCACTGCAATTTATATAATTGTCTAAAATAATTATCGACAAAAACATAAACAAATGCTGTATAGTTTGCTTAAAGATTATAGAAAAGACGTATTGTTTTGTGTAACGGAAACAGTTTACCGGTTGTACAAAGTCTATAAAAAGACCTACCGGATGATATTTTGATACTGTGAGCAGAGGCGTGTTCGTGTTCGTGTTCTAAAAAATGGTTGATTGGAACGTTTGTACTCCTCTAAAGTGCAGTCAATTTTTTCCACAGCAACCCAGAAGCAGATTTGCCGTTTATAGACGGTTTTCCGTGCAAAGGCGTCTGTCTTATCTTCAATGTTCATTTCACTTTTAATGACGAAGTGTGACCTGAGGAAGCTCTCACCTTTGAGTCGTAACAAATTACGGTGAACTTCTGTTGCCGTCTCTAGCGTTTCAAAGTACAAAAAGGACGCATCAACCTCAAATGGATTTTCGCCTAATCTTATCCAACCATGCTCAATAGCATTAACGTCAAAACTAGTCCTGTCAATGTGGTACCTAGCTTCAGCTACCTCACCTTCAATCTGTAAATTAATGAGAAAAAAAATTAAATTAAATTAAGCAAAAATAAATGCACAAGATATATCTTTATGCTTTATTTAACTTTGAGAATCTGTTTTCTGTAGTTATTTATTTATTTATTTTGAATAAATAGAAACTATTTGGACAAAAACAAAAGACACACTAAAATGATATTTCCCCACCAAACACACTATTTGGATTTCTTTTCACTTTTTTTTCCCCACCAAACTATTATTTAGTAATTTTTTTTTTAAACTTAAAAAACAAAAAAAATTCTGAAAACGAAACCAAATTGAGTAAAAGTTTAATTCAAGAATCAGTCTAAAATTAAGAAACAAACCGCTTCTGGACGTGGTACATTTGCCATCGACACTCCTGCAAGTAACACTTCCATTAAAACACCACACATTTAGCAACTAAGCACATAGGATAGTAAACTCAGCACAGTGTTTAGTCACTTAAAAAAAAAAAAAAGTTGCAAAACTTGTGTTATTTTACAGTCTTTGTCATCCATAATGTTAATAAAACAGTTTTGAAAACGGATGCGTAGTAAACTGACCAGAATAACACTGGTATTTATTTTAACTATTCATCTAAATAATATTCGCTTCATGAAATGCCTTAATAGCAATAAAGATGGAAGGAAAAATTATAAGGGTCTAAAATATTTCGTTTAGCTTTTGAAAGCTAACTACATTTAGTTAGTGAATCTGGATTAAAACGAAATAACTAATTATATACCTAGTGTGTTGGAATTTAAAAAGTGAGATATACTAAACATTTTACTTAACAAAGCATCTCCAACAATACTAGTCAAAATATTTTTTAGCTAGCTATTTTTTTAATATTCTCTTTAAAAATGCTCTCTATTTTAGTTATCTTTCTTTAAATTAATATTTCTTTCACCATTTATTTCCGAAATACAATTAACTATCATATTTTTTTTCAAAAACTATAATTTTTCAATGACATTTTTTAACGGGACATTTTTTTAATAATCATATTTTTCTACATTTTTTAATGACTATCACCTTGTGTGGTTGAATTTTCATAAACTATCTTATGTTTTATTATTTTTAAAAAAATATAAACTAGTTTGATGAAAATAAACGCACAAAAAAAAAAAATTGAAAATTAAAAAATATATATTTTTGCCCCAAGAAACAGAAAATTATACAAAAACATGAGTTTTTTTTTTTTTTTTTTTTTTTTTTTTTTTTTTACAAAACTAGTTTTTAGTTTTCCTAAAAACAGTATTTTAAAACTCAACTAAAAAGGCTTTATATTTTTAACTTTTTATTTGTATAAATAAACAAGATGTAGTGGCAGCTTTCCTTGGTGAATAAATACAAACTAATCTGTGATTATAAAATAAAAAAACAACTAATCGAAGTATTCATATCCCTAGCAAATCACCCTGAAGATAATGGAACAAACAACTAATCGAGGTTAAACATTAGTTAAGCTCTTTGCCTTTCCCAAGCTTAATGCCTCATAATCACTTTCTGACTTTACTATATATGCACAATATCTCCTCATTTAACAAAAAACCCCAAAAGATTTAAATATAAATAAAGGACCACTTACCTTACAACAACTCTGCAAATTAAGAGACAGCCAAGTCTTTTCTAGAGAGAGATAGAGAGATGAAAATCAAAGCTATCACAAGAATGGACAACGTAACAAATATGAGTATTGGAAAGAGATCAGGGACGAGCAAAGGTAACGCACCTCTTGGTTTGGGCACTGCCACTGCTTGTTTCCTCGAATAATTTTCTTTTCTTCCTTCATGAGGATGAATCAAAGAGGTACCTAGTATATAAGACAAAGAGTAAGAGTATTTTTTTTTTCTTTAAAAATTCTAAAAAAAAAAAAACAATTTAGATAATTGACCAACTGTGCAAACTATTTGAGAAACTAGCTTGCTTTTTGAAATTGCATTTTGAAAATGCGATTTTGAAATTGAAATTGCATTTTCAACATGCAATTTCACTTGAAATCGCATGTTGAAAATGGAATTTATAATGACATGGATTTCACCTTTTGAAATTACATTTTCAACATGCAATTTTAAAGTGAAATTGCATGTTAAAAATGTAATTTCAATTTCAAAATTAAAAATATAATTTTAATTTTAAAATCGCATTTTCAAAATACGATTTCAAAAACCAAGTTAGTTTTTCAAATAATTTGAAAAGTAGGTTAATTCTCTAAATTATTATTATTTTTTTTTAGAATATTAAAAAGAAAAATCATAAGACAAAGACCCTGGTGTCGTTGACTTTTTATAATATTCTAGACGTCAATTGAAAATGAATAATTACTTTTTAAGCAATATTACCAATAGATCTCAATAATTGAACTTAATTCTCATCAGGTCCTGCAAGAATCACCGCTAAAATGTTTTTTGTAACGAATTTTTAAAAATATCACTAAAAACGAACAATTAGTGACCGTTTTTAAAAACTGTCGCTAAAAATTGATAATTAGTGTTTTGTTTGAAAAATTATTGCTAAAGAACAACCATTAATGGCATTTTTTTGTGAGGAATTATTGATACTGTCGCTAAAAAAATAACAATTAGTGACGTTTTTTATCTACATTTGATGAAAAATGACGTTAGTTCTTTAAAGGACCTATTGGTATTAAGTCTAACTAATGGAACTTACTCATAAGTCACCCTCATCATTAGGCTGAGCTTGTCTTCCATCTATTTTCTGGATTAGATACTGTTGTTTGGGCATGTAGGGCTCATTACGGGTGTTATTTTGATAATTAAAATTGTTTATTTTTTTTATTTTATAATGTATATATTATTTATAAAAAAAATTAAGTTGATTTGATAACCATAATTATGTTAGCTTATTGCATTTGTGCCATAAAAAATTGATAGTCTAGTTTTTTTTTAAAAAATTAATAGTTTATTTTTTGCAAATAAATGTCATAAACAAACGTGGCTATGGTTATCGAATTGATTTAATTATTTTATTTTATTTTTTATGAATGATATAAACATTGTAGCATAAAAAATAAACGATTTAAATTATTAAAATATGATCGGTGATGAGTCTCATGAACTCGAACAACACCATCTAGTCCACAAAGGACCGGAGACAACTTGATTTCTAATTATTAAGGACTAATGTTATAATGATTTGAAAATGGGTCACATTAGCCCGGAAACAGGCTTGAGAATCTCACTCTATTTGAAAATAGGATCAGTGATGAGTCTCATGAACTCGAACAACACCATCTAGTCCACAAAGGACCGGAGACAACCTGATTTCTAATTATTAAGGACTAATGTTATAATGATTTGAAAATGGGTCACATTAGCCTGGACACAGGCTTGAGAATCTCACTTGAGTCCAATGAAACTTTACCAATAGACAGACCCCTTGAAAGGACCATGAGAATTAGAGATTTTAGAAGTAAAATTGTAAAATCATGAAACTTGAAATTTAAAGTTGGCGAAAATGTCAAATAATCACAGGACGCTTGAAAGTCTAGACGAACTGTAACGCTCTCAAAATAATAACAATAAACCCATCAAATAACACATTCATTAACATATGAAATAACCACATTCTTCTATTCATCAGTGTTTCATTACAAAAAGTATTACATGTTAACAATAAAAGCAAAATGCCCTACGGGCTTACAGCTTTCCAAGTTAACACTTGGTTACAACAAAAGAGTACTAACTCATACACATTAAGCCCTTGGCTTGTATTTACATGTAATACATCAAAAAGTAAAACGACATCATTATGTCCGCCTCAAGCCTCCCAAGCTATGTCCTTGGAGGTGGCATGCTTCCTGCACCTGAAAATGATATTCCCATATAGGGTGAGCCACAGCCCAGTAGAAATACACTAAACCAACCATGAACAATGACTAAAATATTAGCAATTGATAGATGGCCAACACTGATACAATCACATAAATCACACATTTATGTCAACTGACTAATGAGTCCAAGTCACTTTTCATTTTCCCTTATTCAATAGACAAGCATGCTAGCTCTATCATCATTTCCACAGATATGTATAAAAACTATATCCCACATACAGATAAGCATACAAGCTATATCCACATTCTCAACAGATATGTATAACAACAATATCCACAGATAAGCATATAAGCTATATCCACACTTCACAAAGATAAGCATATGAGCTCTATCTTCACTTCTCTAGACAAGCATATGAGCTGTATCTACGGAGTTCATCCCCTTTCTTCTCCCAACACTATCCGGTTTAGAGGTACATCCCCTATCTTCCCCTAAACCGCGGAGTACATCCCCTATCTCCTCCTCTACACATAACGTATACAAACACAATGGTTCTATATACAATCACCCAATACATACAATTAATGTATTCTATCAACCGTCAAGTTCCATGACACATTCCATTGATTAGTTTCAGTTTGCCTAATCATCATGCATTGTCTACAACAATCACGACTATCCTCCACCGATAGCCCAAGCAGTTATTTCTAAACAGAAAATAAATGCACAATGGATATTCAATCAACATTTCATTTCCTTATTCTTCTCAATTAATTATCCCAATTAATTAAACAATGTAATTAGGTCAATTCCCATAATTAACATTTCAACCCTTAGGTCCCATTTTCATCAATGATTTAACATTCATTCCATTTCTCTAAGCCAAACATGCATCTAGGTTTATTATGAGTAAAACCCCAACTTTTGTAAAATAGCACAAAAGCCCCAAACTCTCACAAAATGACCAAACCAACCCCAACATCTCAAAATACCAAAATTTAAAGACAAAAATCCATAGAGAGGAGTAGAATATCCCTACCTCAAATTCGGAGCCCCAAAGGAGATGAAGACCAAAATCAAAATGCTCCAAACCTCGAAATTTTCAGATCAAAAGGAAGCTCTCGACGATCAACACAACTTTTGTGAAGACAAAAGGTGAGTAAACGATCCTTACTAGATCAAATCTAAGAGAGAAGGGCCGATTTAGAGTGAGAAGCTCTGAAAATGACTTTTTGGAAAAGTAAGAGAGAGAAGAGAAAGCAAAAAGTGATTTGAAGAGTCACAAATTCGGGACTTTAACCCAGGTCTCCGCTCGAGCGTAAAACACCCCGCTCGAGCGGCCACTCACAGACTTCCGCTCGAGCGGCTAACCTCCCGCTCGAGCGCAGAATGCACTCGCTCAGCACTTTTGCAGAACCAGACCTCCGCTCGAGCTCCCAACCCTACGCTCGAGCGTACAACACTGCACAACAAATACTGGATGGGTGTATTCCCCGCTCGAGCGCCAACATCTCCGCTCGAGCGGACAGGCCAAAAATCTGGGCAACTAGTTTTGGTTTCTAAACTCAACCAACCTGAAACAAACCCACCCAACACATCCCATAACTCAAATATGAAGTAAAGAGGATGCAAACAAAACAATAAACCACAACTAACATCCACGGACACATGTCCGGATCACTATTCAACAAGGGTAAAACCCGGAATCGCTATACGAACACATTTCTCAACAAATTAAATGGAACAGACAACACTCAGATACAACTCCCAATTAGAAAACAATGCATACTAGTGTGAAATTCGATGTTAAAAGTTTATGTTTAAGTTTTTTCAACATAATCATTTTTGTTGCTCTTAGTTAATTTTGGTGATGCATACTAAATTACTTGTTTGGTTAGGAGATTTGGAAAGAAATTTGAAAAGGAAAAAGAAAAAGGTAAGCGAAATGTAAATAAAACATACTTATATTTCACATACTTTCACACATCTTTTCTATTTTCTTTTCCAAATACATTTCCAAATCTCCCAATCCTCCAATCAAACACAACATAAATATCGCCAAAAACAGAAACCAAGCCTTCCTTGACCCTTGTGACTCCTCGTATATGAAACAGAGATTCCGCATATTCAGCTTTAAAAAAAATACATCAACCACCTCTTGACGCTTTGTGACTCCTAGAATGAAACAGAGATTCTACACACATTCAGCTTTAGAAAAAGTATCTCAACCACTCATTGATCCTTTGCGACTCCTGGTATGAAACAGAGACCCTACGCACATTCAACTTTAAAAACAAAAAAAAACCCTCAACCACTCCTTTATAACTCTTGGTGTGAAATACAAAACAAAAACCACCATCTGGTTTAGAAAAAGAAAAAAAAAAATTGGTTCTTAGACAACTGATCTCTTGCACACTTCAACATCTAAATGATAAATAAAGTCATTAACGGAGTTGTCTTTCAACCTATTCTTCGCCTTTACCCATCTATGTTTGGTTCAATGAAATAAAGTGAATAATTATTTCATCATAATGTTTACTTTCTTGTTTGCTTCACTGGGAAAAAAAAAATAATGAAAAATATACTACAATGAAATCATCATTCACTATTTTTAGGGAATAATCATTCTACAAAGAGGCTAAAAAATGATTATTTAATTTTATTAAGTGAATAAAATACTGCATTCAAATTGTTCTTATATTAGCAATCTCAATTCCAATTGAAATACCAGAACACTTGGTCTCTTGAAAAAACAAATACTTGATTTTCCTCTTTTTTATCTCCATTTTCCAACCCCTTTCACATTTCATGAAAGAATCCTCACATTCCAAAACCCCTAATCCTATAATGTAGTATTAGGTAAAGTTTTAACCGTTCAAGGGTGCAGTGGTCATTACTCATTAGAGGCTTCCCCGTAACAGTCTAGCCCAATCGTTGGACTTTAATGTTAGGTCTCGCGGTTATATTAGAGCATTCAACCATTACCTTCCTACTTGTTCCAGTGATCCTGGGTATTTTGAGTTCTTTTTACTTGTCTTTTTGTTTCTGTTCTGTATTTGTTTTTTCTTTTCATCTCGGCTTCTTTGGTTTTGTTCGGCAATTCTAGCTAGTTGGTTTCTTAGGCGCTATATATTTTTTGCATTCTTTATAGCAACTTGTACATTTTTCTTCATATTCTTCTTCTTTTCCACGAGATAGATTTCATTAGACCTAGACTAGATAGCAAAAGAGAGTGGTAGCAGCCTGTACCTTTTTTTTTTTTATAATCTTTTATCCTTTTCCTTTTCTTTTCCACAATATAGATTTCATTAGATAGCAAAAGAAAGTGATACGTCATGAAGCACAACAACCAACACCTACGCCAGAAAATATTGCGCCAATTACAGTAACGGGCCATATAATTTAGAAGTTGTGTCATTTTGATCATTAATTTTTTAATTATGATAGATATTTTGAAAATTATTCTAAATAAAGATAATTAAAAATATCATTATTTAATTTTAAGGACAAAATCGTTAATTTAATAAAATATAAATTAATTTAAAAAATAAATGTCCAAAAATATTTTGAATTTTTACAAATTATTTTTACCAACTATGTAAAATTCATAAATTTTTTAGACATTTATTTATTTATTTATTTTATCAAATTAATTTTTATTATGTGTTTGGATGATGATCATGTACTGGGTGGTTGTTTTTAACAACTTTGATATCATTATTAAACCAATTCATTAAATCAAAAGATCTAAAACTAAAAGCATTTCATATATCAAATATATCGATTACACATTAAAATCCTACCAATCACCCATTACATGATTATCATCCAAACATATAATAAAAATTAATTTAATAAAAATAAATAAATAAATAAATGTCTAAAAAATTTATTAATTTTACATAATTTTATCTTTGGTGGATAGAAATAATTTTTTAAAATTTAAAAATATTTTTTTGACATTTATTTTGTCAAATTAGTTTAAATTTTATCAAACTGACGATTTTACCCCAAAAAATTAAGTAATAGTATCTTCAATTGTTCTTATTTAAAATAAGATTCAAAATTTAAAATCAAATGTGTCACAATTAAAAAGTCAGAGACCAAAATGATATGAACCCAAGGCATAAGGACTGTTAGTATAATTCCCCCAAATTTATTTAGTAGGTCAGCAAAATTACTTGCTCGTGTGCTTGGCTAATCATATTTATAATTTGTCCACCTTCTCCATTACTTTAGGAACATATACTCATTTAATTCCTTACTATTGGTCCAGTGACTATCAATATGAAATACCCTGAATACCAAGTAATGTACCCTCCCAAAATAGTGCATATAGTATTAACTTCATAATTTTTTCACAAAATTTCGTAACAAAAATCACAAAAATGTCATAATTTTATGACCACAAAAATCATAACTTTTTCATTACAAAATATTAACAAAAACCATCAAGTGTCATAACAAAAAGAAAAATGCTTTGGAACTCTAATTCTTGAGCTGTAAAGCCACCTCTAATGACACTACAAGAAAAAGCACAAATGGCGACTAAAATTCAAAATTTCGTCGCTGAAAGTTGACCAAATGGCGACTAAACTCGATGTAGTCGCCAAAAATGAAGCCTTTTGCCGACTAAAATGAATTAGTCGCCGAATACCAGGGTTTTAGCGACTAAACTGTTTGTTGGTCGCCGAATGTAGCAGTTTTGCCGACTAAAGGTTGTTTGGTAGCCAAAAGCGACGGTTTTTGGCGACTAAAATAATTTAGTAGCCAAAAGTTATGGTTTTGGCGACTAAAAACCATTTTAGTCGCCAATTATAGGTCTTTTGCCGACTAAAAAAAGATTAGTCGCTGAAAATGAAGGTTTTTGGCTACAAAAAAAAAATTAGTAGCTAAAAACAGTGAATTGGCGACTAAATTTCAATTTAGTAGCCAAAACGGGACGTTTTTGGCGACTAAAAATAGATTTAGTCGCGAAAAGTGCTATTTTTAATTTAAACATATTTTTTTAGCGACAACAAATTAATTAGTAGCCCAAAAATCATAGAATTGGCGACTAAATAATTGATTTAGTCGCCAAAAGTGGCCTACATTTTTTTTAATAAATAATTTATTTTTTACATAAATTATATTCAATAAAAATAATTATATTTACAGATATGGTTTTGTATAAATACCGGTCAAAATAGTATATAAATAATATATATTGCATATATAATCATGTGAGGTTCAAGTGGCATAGTGGAGGGAGCATGTTGGTTAAGGTGTTGGCACTTGGAATGGTTCACGGTTCGAATCTCAGAAAAACCAAAGAATTTTTTTTTTTTTTTTTTTACGGAAGAACTTTTGGCGACTAAACTTTTAGTCGCCAAAAGTGTTATTTTGGGCGACAAAATTGTTTAGTCGGCGATTCATGGACTATTGGCGACTAAAATATTAGTCGCTAAATGTGAGCTTTTAAAATGTGTAATGCACCAATGGCGACTAAACATTTGGTCGCTAAAGAGCTCTTTTTTGCCGACTAAAAAAAATTTAGTCGCCGATACCTCTCGCGACCATTTATGCGCGACAAAAGGGGCGACTAAAAAAATTAGTCGCTGAAAGTAAAAACTCGACTTTCGGCGACTAAAAGCGGACTTTTGGCGACTAAAAATTTAGTCGCCAAAAGTGATTTTTCTTGTAGTGTGAGTTGGCAATGAGTCTCACCTACTGTGATATGATGTTTTGGTCTTGATTTGTTTATTTACTTTTTTTTCCCCCTCCTTGCCATGTTATTAGTATTCTATTAGAGCATGTTTGTTTTGAAAGATAAGGAGGTGGGATTGGACTATTAGTCCCACCGGACTAATAGTCCATTGTTTGTTTGAAAATTTTTGTTCCGGACTAATAGTCCCCCCGGACTATTAGTCCCACAAACATGGGACTATACTATCCCATGGGGGGTTGTGGGATAGAAATCATGGGATTGGTATCCCATGGGATTATTTTGTGAAATGTCCATTTTACCTCCCATGCTATTACTTAGTAAACAATTAGAAAAGGGTAAAATAGTCTTTTGAACATTTATAAATTATTTTTTTAGTGTTGTTAATTTAAAATTTTATATTAAATAAAAAACTTAAATTATAAATTATAAATTAAATTTAATTAAAAATAATAAATTATAAATTATTGCCTTATAAATTAAATTTTTTTAGTGTTGTTAAAAAATTAAATTTACATATTAAATAAAATTATTTTTTTAGTGTTGTTAATTTAAAATTATATATTAAATAAAAAATATAAATTATAAATTAAATTTATTTAAAAATAATAAATTATAAATTATGGCCTTATAAATTAAATTTTTTTCGTGTTGTTGAAAATTTAATTTATATATTAAATAAAATTATTTTTTTATTGTCGTTAATCTAAAATTATATATTAAATAAAAAATATAAATTATAAATTATAAATTTAATTTAATTGAAAATAATAAATTAAAAATTATGGCCTTATAAATTAAATTTTTTTAGTGTTGTTAAATTATAAATTATAGATTACAAGGGTAAAATAGTCTTTTGAACATTTATCTTTATCTAGTCCGTCTAACCAAACATTAGATTCACTAAAAATAGTCCAATCCAGATATCTAATCTCATGACTAAACAAACATAGGATACAAATCCAATACAACCAAATAGTCCCGGGACAATATATCCCGGGACTAATAATTCGATAGATTACAATCCTCCTTATCCAGTCCGTTCAAACAAACACACCCTTATAGTACTAAAATTAGTGCTTTAAATCATTGCTATAACAAAAATCATAGAGTGTCATAACTTTATTATTCATAATTTTAAGATGCGTATCATAAATTCACTATTCGTGACTTTACCACAAAACTCTCATAACACACCATAAATATTCATAACTTTTATCAAAAAAAAATATAGTGGTGCTATATTCATATAGCATTATTCCAAAAAATAATACGAGTAATGATACATAACTTTAATTTAAGAGTTTTAAATAGGGCTCTAGTGAGATAAAAGAGAGAGACTAGAGAGAGGAGAGTGAGCTTCACCTTCACATTAACACTCTCCATATCAGTAAAATTATATTAAAATTCTCAAATTAAAACTCTTAAACATTATTAAAATAATAATTTTCTTATCGTGTACGTCTTTAAAGGGTGCACGCAATAGGTTTCACCTCAAATTATTACTCCCTAATCTATAGGGTAGGAGCGGTAAAGCAAACTGAAGTCATGGGCTGTTCAGGGTGGGACAGCGACTTGTCCCTCGGCTTTGGGTTAAATAAATAAGGTAGCCTCAATATTATAATTGGATTTGTATGTGTACTTTGCACAAAATAAAAATAAATTTATAATCTCAATATATTTTTTACATATTTTAAAATATATATATATATTTTTATACTTTAATATATTTTCTAACACATTTTTTAACGTTAATAATAACCCTACGGATTGTTGGGAAAAGGGATCCGGTTGTGCCGTTGCTATGATCTTTTGGTGGATTTCATTTCGAATTTATTTTGATAAGTTGAATCGTTCAATTTATAGAATCTATTATGCATATTACTCATGTAAAATATCAAATTGATCGGATATTAATAATTATATAATCAAATCCTAATTGTTTTAAAAAAAATAAATGATTTATTATCAAAAATCATGTCCGTCATTCATTCTTTCAAAAACAAATATAACATGAGCATATGGTTGTGAATGTCCAATTAATCTAAATTTTTTCATGAATAAATTGCTCCATGGGGCCAACAAGTTACATGGACCAACAAGTTACATGTTTCTCATAATAAGCCTGGGATGAACCCCAAAAACATCACAGCAGAACCCGTCCCACGGATTGTGTGTATTATTTTCCTTTATATAATTGGATTCATTGTGGGATTTGAATTTATTTGAACTTGATAATTTGGGAATTAGCCTCGTTACTATAATCCGCTCAACTTGATAGCGGTTATTACAAAGAAGAGTAATGTTGTGCCGATTATATTTAGGTATCACTTGAGATTGAGGTGACATCTTATATGGCAATAACGGTTGAAAATTGGGCCAGATATTGAACTCGGATTTGGGTGTTCATGTGACATGACTCATGACCCATTTAAATTATTCATGTAATTTGAATTTGATTTCTTGATTATCCTATTTGTTAGGATAACTCTCTATCTATCTACATTTATCCTACTCATAGGAGATATGGATAGATTGTTATATATCTGATTTTATCCTATTCATAGGAGATATGGACAGATGGTTATATATCTGATAATATGTATCTGAATGATATAAGAATATCAGATACGTTATGTGATTTTTTACCCATAACGTTTTTCCCATACTCTCTCTCTAACCCTCTCTCATATCAGAGAACGATCTAGCCTTTGCACTGTGATTAGATGGGTGGTACTTATACTGTGGTATCACTCCATTGTTGTGTGTTCTTAGTTCGTGATCAAAGAAGCACATGATTTACCCACAAGGTTCTTCACTTCAGGTTCTATCACCTTAAGTATGATCAGAATTTTTACCCGCTGCGTTATACTTGATTTACATTGGTATCAGAGTTTTAAATAGGTTTTTTTCGTGCTTGTTTTTTGTGCATTAAAATATGTATATAATTATATATATACACATGATATATGCATGAAAAATTAATATTTTTTCTTAACTTTCTCCGATCAACTTGAAATTTACATATGTTGTAGTATATTTCATGTAGAATATATCTGCCAAGTTTTATAAAAATCCAACGGTCGGATTTTGAGAACAATGGAGATTCATATTTAATTTTTCGTAATTTTGACTGCATGCTGGTTTTACATGCTTTGTTTTTATATTCTGAAAATTACATATTTGGAATCCTTGTTTCGATACCTTCAAAATAGTATATTATGGGTCTGATTCTAACTTACGGCTGATGAGAAAAAGTAAACCCTAATTTGGGTTCGTTTTATATTTTGGTGGTTTAAGAAAGAAGATGAAGTGCAGAGTTTCTGCACTTCCACTCTCATTTGAGAGAGAGTGTAATACACCATATTATTAGGGTTTGTTAAATGTAATTTTTGATACCACCATTGATTTTATTTTGAAAAATGGAGTTCGATAATACCAAAATCGGACTAGAAAATACCTTGGAAGGCGGCGCGTGAGCCGGACATGCCATCTAATGACGTCAGTGATGCCACGTGCGCGCCACATGTCATCACGTGCCAAGAATGCGTCAGTCGCGCTGTCTATGCGCGCGTTGTCCACGTCTTCTACACGCGCTGTCCATGTCTTCTACGCGCCATCTATGCGTTGTTTATGCGTGCGCCCTGCGTTACGCCGCGCGCCAACCCGAGCCGCGCCGTTTTTTGCGCCGGCTTGGCTGGTTTGGCAGCTAGGTATAAGGTTCTGTTTGTCTGTTTTAAAAATTCAGAATTGCTTTAAATGGTCATAAATAATTCGTTATAGCTTTGTTTTAAGCGTGGTTGGTACTGTTAGACTCAAAATTAAGTTTTCTATCTTTTGTAAAATTTTCAAAATTTTATGAAAGTAAAAAATATTTTTCCTAAAATAATAATTCATTATTTCTACTTTAAAATACATACGGTGTTGTATGATTAAGTTTCCAGAGCTGAAATTTTTACTGTAGACCACTGTAATGGTTTACTATTTACTGGTATGATTGTTGCATTTTCTTAGATTTTGGAATGCTTATTTATGATTTTTTGTGTGTTTATTAATTATTTAAAATTCTAAAAAATACCAGAAAATTCTAGAAAAATTTCATAAGTGATATACTTTCTGTTATGGCATAATCTGAATATTAAACACAACATATTGTTACTTTTTGCCTAGAGTTTCTAATATGTTGTGATTAGAATAACATGATTAATTTTTTTTATTTATTTAAATTCCATTATTAAATGTAACATAGCATGAGTTGATTGTGAATCTACATTAAGATGCTATTGTATGGAATTAGAATATTTTATCATGCTTTTAGACATGCTATAGTCAGTGGGAGGTTGTTCAGTTGAGAGAAATCTTTGTAGATTTACTTCCGAAAACTAATATTTTACGTATGAATTAAATTGAATTTTGGATAATTGTCACCTATGGCGCAAGAGATGATTACGAGCATAGCGGATTTTCGATCTTGCGACTTGTGTAATATTATCACTATTTAATTTAGATTTTTGCGGCAAAATTATATTGTGCTAATCAAATTAATCTCAATGCGAATTTCTCTCTAAATTGACTTAGTTTATGGAAGTTAATTTGGTTGACCTAGACTTAGTAGAGATGTTCAAATGTGAACAATGTAATCCTATTCTTTAGATGAGCAAAAAGTCTTGAAGTCTTTAGGTCAGACCTTAATTGAGCCAAAGTAAGGAAACATGACTCAAAGTCGCTGTGGTTTTGTTGCCTTGTTTTGGCACAATAAAAAAAACTGATGTGTGCGCTATGGTTAACGGCATGCTACGTAGTTTTGATTGGTGAATTTTGGAGTTATGAAATTAGTAAGCCCTCAATAGATCTATATATGATATTGACTATTGAGCTGGGCGGATTGATTTTGTAATGTGACTTGTAATAATGTTGCGTCATTGGATGAAGTAACATTCAAGAGTCACGTCATCCAAGAAATGCGAGCTTAAATGAATTAGTCATTAAGTGTAAGACGAGTAGCTAGTATGAGCAGTGTTTTGCTCTCTATCCAACTATTGGGAGTGGATGATGAAGCAAAATTTCATGCACTATAATAGTGTGCATTAAAGTATCACTTGAAGTTAAAAGATTAGCGCAGTAGCAGAAAAATCTATTAACACTAAGTGAAACGATTAGCGCTAAGTGACTGCAAAATCTATTAGCATTGCCAACTTGTCTAAGTCTGGACACTTACTGTTTCCACACTTGAGTGTCAGACATGAGGAGGGGCTTATTTGTACGATTCCTTAGCTACACTAACGTTTTTTGAATAACGTTTAACACTAAGCGCAGACGTTGCAGCATAGTAATGAAAAGATGAAGACCGATAAGGTTGTTATGACTCTAAGAATTTGATACATCGCTTGTGAGAGTATTGTGTTGAATTAGACTCTTTAGCCTAATTCAACCTTAAGTTACTTCAAGAGCTGTTATAGATTGATAGCTTATTCTCTCATTCTTGTGGATAGTAGAATTAATTGCAAGTAGCTATGAAACAAGAAACAGAGATGGCAAGAGGGGTATCGTCATCTTTCAACTAGATGCAGTAAAGTGTATAGAGAATGAAATTGACTTGAAGGTACAGGGGATTAGTACTTACTAGTTAAATTTGTGACTTAGGCGCACTTGATATCTCCATGACATCCTTTTATGATCTAGTGAATATGAATTAGTTGTGAATCATTACCTAGTTGGGCCTAAACCTTTAAACTTGTCTTCGAGAACTCACACATTAGGATGATTGGAATTAGTTTATGACATTGGTCATGAACTGGTGGCTTATTATACTTAATCACATTAATGAGAAGATGACATAGATGGTTTGAGTAGGCCCTCTCGGGCCCACTCGCTTGTGACATCCTGCTCTCATGTGAATGTGTAAATTTGTTCGCAATGGTTGTGCACAAGTAAGTAGGAAAGTTGCAAAAGGGCATTTGTATCAGCACATTTAGTCCATTATGATATTTGTGACTGGATATGTGTAAGGGTATGATAGCTAGCCTCAATCTCGACACATTTATAGATTACGATACGTATCTGAGTCAAGACTATTTGATCTTTCATAAGTCAAAAGTTTTAAGATAATTTTTGGCATTGCACATATGAGGTCGAGATCAATCAGAAAAGAGCTTTCGTGTTTTTAGTTTTGACCAAGGTGGCGAGTATCTGTTTAAGTTATTTTTTAGAAATCTCTGTGAAGAGAAATGGATGCTTAGAAAATTGATTATTTCTAGTACTCGGCAACACCATGGTGTAGTAGAGATAAGGAATTAAGTATTGTTAATGTTAGGTAGATGATGGCGCAAAATGTTTTCCAATTGGGAATTGCACTTTAGTTTGTTGTCTATATCCCTAACTAAGTGCCCTCCATATCAGATTTTACACTCTATTTGAGTAATGAGTTAGCAGAGAGCCATCTATAGGCGATCTGTAACCGTTAAGCAGCTTATCTTTATTTTACTTCTCATAAGGTTGCAAAGTTAAGACCTAGGGTTCTGTAGCACATTATTGTATGCTGTCTTGTAAGCACGTAGGGTTATGTGGCGCATTATTGTATGCTGTCATGTAAACCCTCCGGGTCATGTGCATATGGGTAAGTAGCTTTGTGGTAGTGTAACTAAGTCACTTAAAGTTTTCTTAGTAAATGTGTCGTGAATAGAGTTTTGGAACTCTATAAGATAGAGAATTCTAAGCATAGCACTTTATGTAGCCTAGTTGAGAATTGAGAGAAATTTCCAATATCCTAGGGATAGTGGGAGCGATGTGCCTACTAGTGGATTACTCCATTAGAGAAGAATACTCTACATTCTTTGTTGTGTGGTAGCGAATGTAAAAATTTTTCACATCATCACTGGGTGATTGAGAGGGAAACATTCATGATTGCTCCGCAAGATGATAAAAAGCCTAGGATAATGCCAAAGGTTTTAGTCCCCTGTTTTTAGAAAGTGGATCAACGTTGCACAGTTTAAGACAAAGTCTTTGTGAATTAACCATTTCTATAATTTGGTTGACTTTCCATTATGACACGAAACTGTTCTAAAGTTATACGCAATTTGGATAGTCATTGTTGAGGCATAAGGCTCGCTAGATACCGAAAATTTGCACCATTGAGAAAAGTGTAGACCATGAGAAGACTTCCTCTTGGGGAGTGAGGTTATTTCGACTTATGCTATAATTGACATAAGTTCGGAACATTGATTTGTGGACGTTGTGACCCAACTTCTCGTTGGAGAATTGAATAAGTAGATCCATAGGGATTTACCTTCTGCTTTTATGGTGAAAAGTTAGGAGCGTAAAAAGGTTGCTAGCTCTAATAAATCTTTTACAGCCAAAAACAGTTATCCAAATAGTGGTTCTTAGATTTCGTCGAGCCATGATAGGCCAACGATGATCGATGAAGACCACTGAGGCATGATCAATGGTCCAAAAGAAGTTTTTCCTTACTTAGTCATTATGAGCCAGGAATTCATAAGGTTATCGCCACCTAGGGTGGGCAGTCCCCTGTTTTAGATAGGTTGGACATGGGTGATGTAATTTATATGCTTGGATGTACGATCATTAGGGATTGTTTTGGAAGAATTCCCGGTTTGTCTTTGATGACTTACATAAGAAATATCCTAGAATGATTCTAGATGCAAAATTACAAATCCATTGACTTACCTATCTGTAAAAGCCAGAGCCTTAGCTATTGAGTGAATCCTCAGATTGTCTTTGAGAGAAACAGATGACCTATATTCTTTGATCTTTTTTTTGTAATGGGAGCCTGAAGTACACTATGTGGGCGTATTTGGCATGATAAGTGTTATCTTTGGTAAATGGTCAACTGAGTAGTTTAGATATTGACCTTACTCATTAGACTATGGATAGAATGATTTACTAGTAGTACATTAATTTGCCCCTTGTAAGATTCAATGCGTTAGTTGGGTGCATCTTGAATGAATGCAGATTGGTCACTAAAATATCTTTAGAGAGGTAATTGCGCAAGAGGTAGTGATCTTGAACCACTTCATGTGAGGCGCACATGGAGGATTCTGTTGTATATGTTTATCGCAAGAGGTGCTGATAAGGCTTATGCTTGGAGTCTAGAATTGTGCAGACTGTGGTTGTGTTTTTTAAATCGATCACTTATTTGTTGTGATATGATGAGATGTTGACACTATTATGGTTTGTGTCATAATGATTAGCAAATGATGATGTCAGCAGGCAAGATTAGCTCACTCACACAAGCAATCGCCCTTGGCGCTTGGGAGCGAGCAAGGATGAGACTAGTGGTTTATTTTTATTTGGAGCCAAAAGAGACTTAAATTATCCACCATGTATGACGCCTTGGTTACAATCAAGATGAGGTCGTGTTAAGGACCAAACATGGATATTAGTACCCACTTTTCATGTTGTGCCTGTTATGATTAGCTAGATACAAGATCTCATTTGGCGCTTGGAAGACGAGCAAATAGAGAATTCAGGTTAGGCGCTAGAAAGCGACTAGACTAAGATCTGTACGGTGTATAGAGTATGACGTCACTCTTTTGGAAGAGTTACTTTACTGTAACATGTATTCGTACTATATGTGCTTGGCGACCGAGTAATGAGGTGAGAGAATGGATCCCTATTTCCTCACCGTGTGAGCCTTATGTGTCATTATTGATATGACTTTCATTTATATACCCTTTTTTTGTGACTTTTGACTATGTCATAAGGTAAGGGGTTGATGTTCTGCTATTTTGGTATGTTGCCTGCGGTCATGTATGATTCGGCCTTAGGGGACATCAGTGGGAAAGCGGTCAATCCTAAACTAAATGGCATGAGGGCAAATGGAAGATCATCTAGTATTACACCACTGTTGTATATTCATTGCCGGCAACTTACATCGCTCTGTATGAGAGGTAGATTGAGTGTGACCATATTGCAAGAATTGAGAGGGT
This sequence comes from Camellia sinensis, assembly GCF_055761805.1. Taxonomy (NCBI): domain Eukaryota; kingdom Viridiplantae; phylum Streptophyta; class Magnoliopsida; order Ericales; family Theaceae; genus Camellia; species Camellia sinensis. Next base: position 187,029,484 of record NC_138969.1, on the reverse strand, counting down.
CAAACATGCTCTTTTGAGGGATTAGAGATGTTTTTTGGACAAGTGTAATTAGATGGGTCTGGGGTATATGAGACATTTTTTTTTTTTTTTTTTTCCGAGTTGATGTTTCTATGCTAGCTCATTTTTTGAGTTCTAGTATAGAGCTCCCACATACGGGTGTTTCTCAGCGGTCGCACGGTTCATTGGCTAGTATGAAATTGTTCAATATTTGAGGAGATTGAAATAGAGATGTGGCAGTGTCATGCCAACTCATGTGCGAGTGGGAGATGTTGGAAATTGGGTTAGGTATTGGACTCGGATTTGGGCGTCCATGTGATATGACCCATGGCCCATTCAAATTACCCATGTAATTTGAATTTGATTCCTGATTATCCTATTTGTTATGATAACTCAATATCTATCTGGATCTATCATATTCATAGGAGATATGGATAGATGGTTATATATTTGGTTATATGTATCTGAATGATATAAGAATATCAGATACGTTATGTGATTTTTTATCTATAACATTTTTCCCATACGTTCTCTCTAACTCTCTCCCATATCAGAGAACGATCCAACCTTTGCACTGTGATTAGATGGGTGATACTCACACTGTGGTATCACTCCATTACTGGGTGTTCTTAGTGTGTAATTAAAGAAGCACATGATTTACTCACAAGGTTCATCATTTCGGATTTCATCAAATAAGGTATAGCTTGAATCCTTTTACCCGCTGCATTTGATATATCTTACAATAACCCATCATGATCTAGTAAATTTTATAGAATATTAATATTGATGCTAGGTTAGCTATATTTTTAGTCCTCAAAATATTAATTTTGTGTTATTTTGGTTCCTAATATTTAAATTGTGTTAATTTGGTACCCAATGCATAAAAAATATTTTAATTTAGTCCTCCATGTTTCAATTATGTCAATTTGGTCTCTAAAGGTGTTTCAATATAATCCCTCTAAACAAATTCTATTGATAGACATTGTTAAAATCAATGATAAATTTATAATTTTGGATATAAAAAATGGCACATATCATACATTTTGGAAACTATAATTGTAATTTTTTAAATGAATTTTCACTTAAATGTCATAGATCACTTACAAAATTTTGAGGTTAGAAGTGTAAATTTTTTTATGTGAGTTTCTATCTTTATCGCTAACTTTAATGTCATCTATTAATGGAGTCAGATTAGATGACTAAATTGAAACACTTTTTATATATTAGAAACTAGTTTATCACAATTTAAGCATTGGATGTCAAATCAATACACTTTTTATACATTAAGAAATAAATTGACATAATTTAAATATTAAGCAATAAAGTAACACAAAACTCATATTTTATAAATTAAAAATATAATTAACCCCTCAATGTTATTTAGATAAAATGAAGAATTTACATATACGTGATCAATGTCATATGATGAGATGACATGTGAAACGGTACTACAGAGAGTAACCACTGAGGGCTCGTTTGACAACGAATTTTCAGCAATTTTTTGTTGATTTTTTTTAAAAATTTTTATTCAATTTTTATAATTTTTTTTTTCAAATTTTCTTTACTTTTATGTCCTACTGGAATGGAAGACCCTAAAAATAAAATAAAAATTTGAAAAAATTCTACTAAAGATGAAAAAAGCAAGCAGAGTTTTTCTTTTCTTATCCTTTTTGATTTTAATAAACTATTTTTGGATATTTTTTTATGCTTTTTAGATTTTTTTAAACTAGAAAACATAAAATATAAAAATTGTTAACATCAATTTTTAAAAAATTTCACTAAGAATAAAAAGTTTAAAAAATAAATAACTTTATAAGCTTTTGCCAAACCGACGTTAATTTGGTTCATGATAATTCCTACGTGGAGTGTTTCCAAATCTTTTATTTGGTTGCAGTTTAAATAATGACCTTTTAATTTTTTAATTTTTTTTAGTGATTTTTTTTAAAAATGTTTTGAAGTCTTTTTTTTTTTTTTTTATAGGAAAATCCTCCCACTCTTCCGCAGGTCCAAGGCAGCGCCCCCTGAGAAAATCACCAAGGTGTCTTGTTATCCATTCCGAGTAAGAGACTATAATTTGGAAGCTTGTTCTGACCTCCCAAGACAAGCTCCGCTCAGGACTCGCACAGCGGGGGAGCATTAAACTCACACCAAGCTACTAATTAGGCATTCTGAGATCAACCTCCTAACTAACTATACTACGCCTAAAAGATTGATTCAGAAAAGAATCGAACCCAGAACCTTGGGACTTAAACCCCAAGCCCTTAGCAGGTTGTCACCCACCTGGGTTAAATGTTTAGAAGTTATTAAAAAAACAATAACTTTTTTAAATGTATGGAGACTAGAGAAAAGAAGTGTCAAATCATACTTTTTGTTAGTAATTTTACCATTTTATTTTTGGATAAATTATAAATACACTTTTTGAGATTTATTTAAAATATAAATTGTCTTTTTTGATTTAAAAAATTACAAATATCTCTATGTTAGAATTTTTTATTTAACAGAATTAATTGAAAAAATGAAATTTCTAACTGTTCACCTATACAATAATAAAATTATTTGAACTATTAATTGAAATAAAATTTTAATATTATTAAAAATTGTTAATTAACTTATGATGTATTAATAGAAGAACCTATTTGTTATGAAATTAAAAACCTTAGGGGGCATAATGTAATTTTTAGAATCACATTGATAATTTGTAATTTAAGTAAATCTTAGGAGGTATTTTTGTCATTTATCATCTTTTGACCAACAAAGGGGGTGTTTAGGAGGAGAGTTGAGCTAAAATAGCCCACTAAAAGATAAAATAAGCTAAAATAGATAATAAGATAAATGGAGCTTTTTTGATAAATCCATTTTCTAAGAGCTTTATTCCCTCCAACCCATATTCTTTTTTACTATTCCATTAAGTCCAATTTGAGATAAGAAGACCAAAATACCCTTTTCATCTACTTATGTTCCATTTAGTTCACATTATTTTCTTATGTTTCAATAAGTCCTATGAGTGACATAATTACCAAAATACCCTTAATGTGAATGTTCACACCGTCAATGTAAATGTTCATATCGTCAATGTGTAGGGACCCAGCCTATATCGATCCTCGTGGGTGTCCGGAAAAATTCGAGTTGGGCCGGGCCGGCCCATAGGCCAAAAAAATAGGCAGGCCCGGCCTGTTGATAATATGAACATTCACATTGACAAGTTAACATTCACATTGATAGGAGTGTAAAATTGGCCTGCGGCTCGAAACCAGCCCGCCGCCCGGGCGCGGGCGCGGGCCCGGGCCGGCCCGTTCACAATGTGAATATTCACATTGACATATTAACATTAACGTTGACATTGACAAGAGTATAAAATTGACTCGTGACCCGTGGGCAGCCCGAAGCCCGGGCCCGGGTCGGGGCGGACCCGGCCCGGCCCGTTGATAATGTGAATATTTACATTGATATGTTAACATTCACATTGATAGGAGTATAAAATTAACCCACGGCCTATGGCTGGCCCGAAACCCGCCTGCGACTCATGGGATGCCCTGGGCGGGCCCGGCCCGACCCGTTGATAATGTGAATATTCACATTGACATGTTAACATTCACATTGATAAGAGTATAAAATTAGCCCGCGCCCCGTGGCTGCCCGAAACTAGCCCACGGCCCGTGGGCGGCCCGGGGCGGGCCCGGCCCGGCCTGTTAACAATGTGAATAATCACATTGACATGTTAACATTCACATTGATAAGAATGTAAAATTGACTCGTGTCACATGGGCGGCCCGGGGCGAGCCCGGTCCGGCCGGTTGACAATGTGAATATTCACATTGACATATTAACATTCACATTGATAGGAGTGTAAAATTGGCCCATGGCCCGTGGGCGGCCCGAAGCCCGCCCGCTGCCCAGGGCGGGCCCGGCCCGGCTCGTTGACAATGTGAATATTCACATTGACATATTAACATTAACATTGATAAGAGTGTAAAATTGGCCCGTGACCCGTGAGCAGCCCGAAGCCCGGCCCGTTGACAACGTGAATATTCACATTAACATAGTAACATTCACATTGATAAGAGTGTAACATTAGCACATGCCCCGTGGCTGCCCGAAACACGCCCACGGCCCGTGGGCAGCCTGAGGCGGGCCCGGCCCAGCCTGTTGACAATATGAATATTCACATTGACATGTTAACATTCACATTGATAAGAGTGTAAAATTGACTCGCGTCCCATGGGCGGCCCGGGTTTGGGTCCGGGCCTACCGCGGGCCGCGGGCGAGCTTCGGGCAGCGGAAAAATTTTACACTCCTATCAATGTTAATGTTAACATGTCAATGTGAATATTCACACTGTCACGGGTCGGGCCAAGCTCGCCTCGGGCTGCGGTCGGGCTTCAAGCCGCCCACAGGCTGCGGGCCAATTTTACACTCCTATCAATGTGAATGTTAACAAGTCAATGTGAATATTCACATTGCCAACGAGCCGGGCCCGCCTCGGCCTGGGGTCGGGCTTCGGGCTGCACACGGGTCACGGGCCAATTGTACACACTTATCAATGTGAATGTTAACATGTCAACGTGAATATTCACATTGTCAACAGGCCGGGCCGGGCCCGCTTCGGGCCACCCACGGGCCGTGGACGGGTTTCGGGCAGCCACGAGGCGCGGGTTAATTTTACACTCCTATCAATGTGCATGTTAACATGTCAATATGAATATTCACATTGTCACGAGTCGGGCCAAGCCCGCCTCGGGCTACGATCGGGCTTCGGGCCGCCCACGGGCTGCGGGCCAATTTTACACTCTTATCAATGTAAATGTTAACATGTCAATGTGAATATTCACATTGTCAACAGTCCGGGCCGGGCCGGGCCCGCTCCAGGTCGCGGGCGGGCTTTTGGCCGTCCATAGGCCGCGGGCCAATTTTATACTCTTATCAATGTGAATGTTAACATGTCAATGTGAATATTCATATTGTCAACGGGCCGGACCAGGCCCGCCCCGGGCCGCCCATGGGTCGCGGGCGGGTTTCGCGCCGCCACGGGACGACCGCCAATTTTACACTCCTATTAATGTGAATGTTAACATGTCAATGTAAATATTCACATTGTCAACGGGCCGGGCCGGGTCGGGCCCGCGCTGGGCTGCTGTCCAATTTTATACTCTTATCAATATGAATGTTAACATGTCAATGTGAACATTCACATTGTCAACAGGCCGGGCCGGGCCCGCCCACGTGCCGTGGGCAGGTTTCGGGCAGCCACGAGGCGCGAGCTAATTTTACACTCCTATCAATGTGAATGTTAACATGTTAATGTGAATATTCACATTGTCAACGGCCGGGCCGGGCCCGCCCTGGGCCGCGGGCGAGCTTTTGGCCGCCCATGGGCCGCGGCCCAATTTTATGCTCTTATCAATGTGAATGTTAACATGTCAATGTGAATATTCACATTGTCAACGGGCCGGACCGGGCCCGCCCCGGGCCGCCCATGGGCGGCGGGTGGGTTTCGCGCCGCCACGGGACGGGGGCCAATTTACACTCCTATTAATGTGAATGTTAACATGTCAATGTGAATATTCACATTGTTAACGGGCCGAGCCGGGTCGGGTCGAGCCCGCCCTGGGCTGCTGTCCAGTTTTATACTCTTATCAATGTGAATGTTAACATGTCAATGTGAACATTCACATTGTCAACAGGCCGGGCCGGGCCCGTCCACGGGCCGTGGGCGTGTTTCGGGCAGCCACGAGGCACGGACTAATTTTATACTCCTATCAATGTGAATGTTAACATGTCAATGTGAATATTCACATTGTCAACGGGTTCGGCCGGGCCTGCCCCAGGCCGCGGGCGAGCTTTTGGCCGCCCATGGGCCGCGGCCCAATTTTATGCTCTTATCAATGTGAATGTTAACATGTCAATGCGAATATTCACATTGTCAACGGGCCGGACCGGGACCGCCCCGGGCCGCCCATGGGTCGCGGGCGGGTTTCGCGCCGCCACGGGACGGGGGCCAATTTTACACTCCTATTAATGTGAATGTTAATATGTCAATGTGAATATTCACATTGTCAATGGGCCGGGTCCGCCCTGGCTCGCGGCCGGGTTTCGGGCCGCCTACGGACCAATTTTACATTCCTACCAATGTGAATTTTAAAATATGAATGTTCACATCATTAAATTGCTAATCGTTCAAAAAATATTTATAAGGGTATCAAAATTAAATATAAGGGCATAAGTGTCCAAGAAAATAGTGTAAATCAAGAAAATGGACTTTATGGAATAAAACTATACATACATGGGACCAAATGGGTTAAAAAATTCCTTCATGGACTTCTTGGGTTAAAACACTTTTAAATTGGACTTATCAATAAAAATCCCTAAGATAAAATATCACATCTAACCCTTAATCATTTTATTTTTTGTCTTACAACCATCAAATCAACTACAAAAAAATATAAAAAAATAAAAAATAAAATCCCAAACACAATAATTTTAGCCAAGCTAAAATAGTCAAAAAATCAAATAGCCAACTAAAATAATCAACTTTCTAAATAAGACTAAGGCCAAGTTTGGGAAGTCTCAAAAAAGTCAAAATATAAAAAAGTTACTCAAAAAGTTAAAAAGTTAAAAAGTTATCACTATTCATCAAAAATCAATAATTACGGCTACACAACTCCCAATACTAATTTTCCTCTACACATTAATTTATACAATTTGTTAATACATATTTTCCATAAAAAGTCAAAAAGTTAACCCAAACATTCATATTTTCAACATCAACTTTTTAGTCTAAAAAGACAAAAAAATACACTTATTTAGAATACCCCAAACAACCCTTAAAATATAATGTATTTTTGTGGGAAATCATGGACAATTTGGTCATTTCAATTTATAACTTTTTTAGACTTCACCAAACACTCTTTTATCCAAACTTTTTAATTTTTTTTGACATTTTGAAATTTTAACGCAAGTTAACCTTTTAAGTACAACCATACACCCACCTATCAAGACTCTTAATCAATGCGGCAGTAATGGTTGTTGTTATGTTATTATTATTACTTTTACAAACTCACAATATTTTAATTGAATTTCTAATTTAGCGAGGAAAAATAAAAGACATTGGGAAATAGAATGAAAAAGACAACTCTTATGTTCAGGCACCTTAATTTTGATATATTTCTTTCTACTTCTTGTACCTACGAATAAATTTCGTTGAAGCTGACCGCTGCCTCTCTTCTGACAGTTCTATTTGTCACGTCAAAAAACGATCTACACACATTTGAGTGAATTGCCTGTAATTCTCGGGATACTTTTCTAAGGAGTATAACATTATATACCAAAACAATCAAAAAAAAAAAAAAAAAAAGACTAAAAAGGAAAGACGAAACATGGTACCAGAAAACAATTTCACCACAATAGCTATCCCACTGCAAAAGCATATTCCTCTATACCGTCAAATGTGTTTTGATACCAAATAAATAGCAAAACTGTCCCGTGATTAATTACGGAGATTCCACATTCAAAATAATTCAAAATAATTTATTTTTCTGCCTTTGCTTTATGTCTACCATTCTGCAAGAATATTTTACTTTACAACCACACAAACCACCAGAAAAGTGACACGTGTATAGCACTATCTGGCAAAGGAATCAAAAGTACTCACACCACTCATACTTGGGCCCGGGTATGACTTCCTTTTAACCTCATCCATACACATGTCCATAAGTACAACAATGGACGCCCTAGATCAGCGGGAGGGGGAGGGGTGGTGGTAATATTAATATAGCACTCCCCCCCCCCAGTCACACCACTCACACCATTCACACCGGGTTTTTTTTTAACTAATAGGGAGACCTTGTATTGCTGGTGTGAGTTCACTGTTTAAAACTACAAAATGCCTCGCCAAGCCTCTTTCCGTTTCTATGCCAAGAATGTTTTCCTCACGTACCCACAATGCCCATGCCCAAAAGAACAACTCGTGGAACTCCCCCAATCCCTTCTCTAACTAGCTTGTCAGTCATACTACATATTTGTCGTAAGGGAGCTCCACGAAGATGGAAACCCTCACCTTCATGCCATGGCTTAATACACAAAGAAGATCCAAACTACCAACCCGAGATTTTTCGATCTCACCGGAACCAACAGTAGAATCTACCATCCAAATATAGAAAAACTCCACTCTCCAACAGTAAGTCGATAGTATATATAAAAAGGGGGCGACATCGTAGAATGTGGAGAATTTTCATCAAAGAGAAAAAGTCCTTCGAAGAACATAGATGAACTCTGGAGGGGAATACTTGCAGAAACAGAAACGAAGGAACAATTCTTTGCACTCTGTAAAGAAAGATGTCTCACCGATTACGTCACAAAATATCCCCAATTAAAAACATTTTCAAGGGATCATTACAAAAGGGCGAGACCCCCATACACTAGCTCCTTTAATTCATTTCCTTTCTTAAATGAAGAAGTAAAAAAATGGACAGAAAATAATATTTTGTTTGTAAGTCGAAATTTTGTACAACATGAGTTATGTCAAAATTGATGTCTCTCCGTTTGGAGGGAAGACGACTGGATTAGATTAGGGATACACAAAAATAATATCAACAATTTATATACTAACGAAAAACTCTCTTCTTCCTCTGACAACAGAAATCAGAACAGCGGCCCATCCGCCCAATCTCCCTCTACCTTGAAGGACCCTCAAGAACAAGAAAAACCGACTGGGCCAAAAGTCTCGGACGACACAATTACTTTTTCGGTCGAATAAACTTCAAGGACTACAATCAAGACACCGTCTACAATGTCATAGACGACATCAAATACTCAACAGTCCCTGCCGAACTAATGAAAATTTAAGTAGGTTGCCAGAAAGATTTCCATGTATTTGTTAAATTCCAACCAGATCTCACTATTAGATGAGGAATTCCATGTATTATATTAACTAATGGGGACAATAGTTGGTTAAATGCAATGTCCCCAAAAATGAGATAATGGTTTGATGTTAATATAACCACTGTCATGATTAATGAAAAATTTTATTAGTATTATTTATGAAACCACTCAAACTTTTATTTACTTATTACATTTTTCTTATCATCAACTATTACATCTTGAGTCACATCACTATTTTTTACACTCATTATTACATTTCATAAAACATCAAAAAATTCTGTTGGATCCATAACAACTAATCCTCTCCAATCAACTTCTTCTTTTCTAACACCCACCTCAGAAATCAATGGACCAGGATCAATATTACTAGTTCCATCACCACCTCTACGTACATCAATCTCAGGCAAACTCAGACGACCTCTGCGTTCATGAATAACTGAACCACTTTCCCTAAAACCTCCTAACAACAAATCTCTTCGCCTCTCCGGTAAACCGACATACATAATCTATGTCAGAATTGAAATGGCCTTGGTTGGAGCATAGTGCCAAATATTAACATTATCATTAGATATTTTTAAGACAACACAACAATAAAGGGGGGGAATATTTTTTAGACAACACAACAATAGAGGGGGCCCTCATTTGCGAATCATCTGGCATGTCACTCGTATAATACTTTAAATACCCTTTCATTTTATAATACGTAATCCCCCTTTTAATATTCGAATTTTCAAGTCGATACTTCACCAACCATGACACCTGCTTGTCGTTAATTGAACAATAACCATTTCCATAACACACTAACTCGCATTGACAATCCACAGGGAAAATAAAATACGCCTGCAGACTGTCATTACCATCTAACCACCTGTCATGCACGTTTACTCTGACCAACCCACTGGCATTGGATGCGCAAATAGGGGAATATTTTATCAACCTTAATACTCTTTTGTTTGTATCTCAACCTCAACTGAGAAAATAAATTAGGCAAAGCAAGTTTAATACAATTGAAATCACTTGCTGAAACACCTTCAACAACACCAGTTCTTATATCATCCATCTCCATTCACTTGAACATTACAAATAAAAATACATAAATTACAATTCTAAACAGTTTTAAACTACATTTGACTCCTTAACGTAATTTTGCATTCTTTTCCACTAACAGTAGCAGCTACTAAATATATAGCACCCTTCTGAATACTTCAACATTTCCCAACAGCGTATCTTTGTAGTCCGTCCAAACATCAATAGGGAAGAACCGGCCCACAACTTCTATCCCGTGACGAACGTACTCTTTGTCCTTGCCAACAACAAGCTTGAATCTCATTTTCTTTAGCATCTGAAACTGGTCAGACTGGTCAGGATCAACAATCCTGGTTTCAGGATTACCCTTGCCAACTTCAATAAATATCTTGTCAGGTGTGGGGACGAAATTTGACGGACTATTATCACTTATGACGAAAAACAATATGTGGTGGACCACAGCTTCGTCTTTAGTATCTTGTCTGTGACAACCCTCACCTCTGATTGATGCTAATCTCTGATTAAGTATGATAAGTAATTGATCAGACTGAAATTCTGAACTAATTGCATGAGTATGTGTACCTTAATTGCATTTTTATCTGTTTGCCATTGATTGATCTGTTCATGTTTTAAGTTTCGAACTGCAAATTGAAAGCCTTATTGGCGACTGAATCAGGAATTGATTAGTGCTTCATGCTAATTAGGATTTATGTGAATTTATGGTAGGTTAAATTAAAATTCAATTTGGAATGATTAAATTAGATTAAATAATGTTAAACTACATTGGATTGAGCTTATTACATCTTTGCCATTGAAGTGGGCCACTTTGTCAAAACATTGGTTAGAGCTTAGTTTGGCATCATTCTTCATCCTTATCTAGACCAAATTGTGAGTAAGAGGGAGATAGGAGAAAATTGACTTCATTTAGAGTTTTGGCTTGGAATTAGTAGAATTGAAGGATACTTGCAACATTAGGCTTCTATACTTGAAATTCAAGACCTACGGTAGGAAACTCATCTTCTTAATTGTGAATTTAAGTTATTCATGCATGATTCATGGGGAAATTGGTGTATAGAGTCACAAATTGGCTTAAGGTGTTGGTTTAAGAATTAATTCATGCATGCATGCCCTCATTTTGGAATTCAAGGTTGTTTTTCATGGAATTCCCACATGCATGTCCATATCATAGCATTTTGGAGTTATCTTTCATGAAATTCTTGCATGCATGGTCATATCATGGTTGTATTCTAGAAATTTGCCATGTTTTTTGGTCAAATTGCCAATTTAATCTTGGTTTGAAGTGTTGGAATTCAAGAGAGTTCATGCATGTCGTATGTAAGCTTTGTTTTTGAGGTTATGGTTGATTTTGTGTTCAATTGGCTTACCTTTGGGCTTGATTTCACAAATTGATCTTCAAACATGTTGTGCTTTGAGTTTCCAAGTGTTTTCCTGAAAATTGGCCCAAAAGGTTGAGTTTTGTTAAGTTTAATGCTTGGTTTGAGCTTTGGAGGCAAATATAGAAAACCCAGAATTTGGCTTCCATGCTCGAGCGAAGGATTCCACGCTCGAGCGAGCACCTTTGTTTTCTGAGTTCCGCTCGAGCGACGGAATGCTGGCTCGAGCGTAGATTGCAAGCTCTCAGGTTTTCTGCATGTGCAGACACACGCTCGAGCCAGGATTGTGTCTCACGCTCGAGCGAGCATTGAGCAGAGTTTCAACAACCAGTACTTTTCATGTTTTTGCAGACCGCTCGAGCGAAGAAGTCTACACTCGAGCGACCCCTCTGTTTTGGTAAGCTCGCTCGAGCGTAGAAAGCCACGCTCGAGCGAGACCCCTATTTTCTAAAAATTTTTGAAAAGTATTTTAAAGTGCATTTTCACATCCTCATTCCATCCTAGGCATTCTTAGGCCAACTTTAAGGCATCTTAATGAGGATAATGTTATAGAATCGCACCAAGTCAAGTTAAGGGGCTAAGTTATTAATTCCTAGTGTGTAACTTAGTGTGTGTTCATTCTGTTACTGTATAGGGTTGGCATCCGAGGACGCTCATTAGCTTGCCTATAGCCCAGTGCTCTGTGAGTGACAATGTTGTAAAGATATGTTCAATTATGATTATTTCTGAACAATCAATTGTACTATTTTCTAAAGAGAATCTGTTTACTGAATGAATGTTTGTCTTATTTATGAACTGTATCCGTGGCATCCATAGCAATTTACTGTTACAGTACTGTTACTGCTACTGTTACAGAGATCTCTGTCAGTTCTAATGTTTGGAACTACTACTGTTTACTGTTGTGATGGCCATCAACTGACTGTTTGGTCTGTTAAGACCTACTGTACTGTTTTGTTATTGAATGTACCATATATGACTGCTATGGTTTCTAAGTGACTGATATGACTATTTAATTACTGAAAAGACATTCATTCTTAACCCCTTTACACAATTGTTATTCACTGTTCTTTAGCTCACTGTTTATATCTATATGTAGGTCTCCAAGCACCGAATCGGAGCTAAAAGCGTCAAGTTAAGCTCTTGTTTTGTCAAGCCAACCTTTGTGCCTCACTTCGAGGTTCCAAATCCGTTCAAGCTAAGGCTGTTTTCGGGATGTCTCAGTTTCACCCTTCCGTCTCTGTTTTGTATAAATGTTATAGACTACTATTGTACAGTCATGGCATAGGGATTGAATCCCTAACTTGTATGTTAAGTATATCTGATATGTAAATGTGTTTTGATTATGAATGTGACTTGTTAATAAAAATCTTTTTGCATTCAGATTGTCACAGCTCATTGGACATCTCTTATTTACTGTTTGGTTTCCGCTAGCCCCTTACTCTATATTACTGTTATTACTGTTAAGCAGGCCTTTGGTAATCACGGATTACTGGCCGGTTACGATACTAAATCCATAGGGGCGGGTTTGGGTCGTGACATTGTCCTAATTGAACATTCCTAATTAATTTTATACCCTTAACCACGATCTTGTCTGATTGACTGTCACATCTCTTATTATCCAACTCAATACTATTAAGTAATCTCGCCACACCTTTATTATCAAATTTAACGTCCCTTAATTGTTCATTGTGCAGTTGTAACTTCCTTACTCCCCTCTTAGTCTTCTTAATATATCGGAAAATATTTTGAATATACCGTCTGCGAATGTACGCCGCCTTAAAAAGATGCACGACCACGATTATATTCACTGGCTGTCGGTGTCCTTGATTGGCGGTACGCAAGGAGAGTCCAATACTAGCTACTCATTACTCATTCTATTTTTTATAAAGCATTCCAAATCTTTTATCCTACAAATTCTGCAGATTCTCTTACCTCTGTTAACCTCTCTATTCAGACACCTTAGTTTTGATATTTTTTTCCGTTGCTCCTCGTACCCACGAACAAACTTTGCCGGAGCTGATCGCGAAATAGTAAAATTTAAAATTCAAATTGTTTGGTAGTATTAAGAAAATGAGGAGAAAATAAGAAGAGATTTGTCTATTGAAAACACAAACGAACCTAATAATGAGTAACTTGTGTAAAAAAATAATCATTTTCACTTTGTAGATTTTCAATCAAATTGAGAATAGGTTGTTTGGGGTGTCCTAAATAAGTGTACTTTTTGTCTTTTTAGACTAAAAAGTTGCGGAAAAAAATATAGATGTTTTGGTTAACTTTTTGACTTTTCATGGAAAAATGTGTATTAAAAAATTGTATAAATTAGTGTGTAGGAGAAAATTAGGATTGAGAATTGTGCAGCCGTACTTTTTGACCTTTGGTGAATAGTGATAACTTTTTAACCTTCTAAGTAACTTTTTGACTTTTTTGGTACATGTCAAACTTGGCCTAATTCTTACATCTGAATAAGCCTTTCGAAATAGAGCCTATACTATGCAATCTATGGCCCTAAAAATTATTTTTGTTGATAAGTAGATTTGATCCTAAGACATTTTTATTTTATTTTATTTTATTTATTATTATTATTTTTTTTTTTTGAGAAAAGCGATATATAACATAGATAAGAAAATAGTACACAAAGTGTTCACAACATAACAACGAGAAAGAATAGCAAAAAAAAAACACCCAACAGATAAAAACAAAGACTAGGTCGAAGCCTAAACGCAGAAAAACAATAAAAGTCATTGCACTAAATTTAATATTTTAATTGGCCACTTCCCACAATTAAACAACAAAAGCAAAACAATAAAGAATAATATATTGTTTTGAGAAATACAATATCCTCCACTGGTTTTATTTTATTTGTTTAATTTAAACAACTGCCCTCCAGTTGTATACCTATGAAGACTTTCACCAAAGTCGTTGAATTTAATATTTTAATTGGCCACTTCCCACAATTAAAACAATAAAGGAAAACAATAAAAAATAAAATATTATTGCTTTGAGAAAACAACGTTCCTCCACCGGTTTTATTTTATTTGTTTAATTTAAACAACTGCCCTCCCCCAGTTGTATACCTATGAAGATTTTTACCAAGTCGTAGGACTAAATTTAATATTTGGGTTTTGTTAACATGTCATTTCCCACAATTAAATAACATCCACAAAAGAAAACAATAAAAAATACTGTTGTTTAGATATAGAAATAAATAACAACTAGCATATCACCCGCGCTATACACGGATTGTATTTATAATTATCTGTATATATGAATTGTGATTTTTAAATATTTTTTTTAAATGTCTTTTTTTTTTCATTTTTTATATTATATTAAAATTTAATATTTTGATAATAATCATATGTGTTGGACTTTTCAATAAATTAAATGTCTTTTTTTTATTTATTATATTATACTAAAATTTAATATTTTGATAATAACCATATGTGCTGGATTTTTTAAGAAATTTTTTTTATACTTATTCTTAATGCATTAAAGTGTTATTATGAGAGATAATAATCATATGTATTGGGACTTTTCAAGGAATTCATGTGGTGGATTTTAAAGAATTTTTTTTATACTTGTTTTTAATTCATTAAAGTGTTATTATGATGGTAAGACTTGAAAGTTGGAAGAAATTAATAAATGTTAAGATTTTTTTTTAAATCAAAAAATCAAGAAATTTGATTGAGAGATTGAAACTTCCACAAGATTTGGGATTAAAACCCCTCTCCTACTTAGTATAGATAATAATAAATAAATAAAAAGAATGAAAACAATAGCTATATGGTAATTCCTGTATGTCGAGTGGGAACTCGATTGATTCATTTTCGACCTAGAGAAGCATAAATAAAAAACAAAGTGGTCCCACACCTTGTGACCTTTGCAGAAAGCAGCTTGCAACTTGAATTTTCTTTGTTAGTAATGCAATTCTAATCTTTGAAAAATAATTAAACTGTTAGAATATTTTTAGTAAAAATAAATATTTAATTATTTGGTTTTACAAATTTAGTGTGATTTAATATTTCAATTATAATATTTATGTTCAATATTATTACTAGAATAAATATATTTTATTAAAGTGGTTACAAGCTTTACAACAAATTCAATATGTGATTTATATCAAATTAATTGTTGCATTAATCCGTGTAGTCTCTATATATTGCTATGATTTCAAGAGTACAGTGTGGAGAATAACACAACAGCGAAACCTAGAGTTTATTCACGTATATACAATATATTGAGATATTAGAAAGTACAAAGAGATTTCTATTATATTTTATATTTTTTGTATTTTGGACAACTCTAGTTTGCGACTTGGTTCAAATCTCCTGTTGGTTATGAACACTAGACGGGAGATCCTTTGAGCTAACTGGGTTTTATTTTGGAACTGCTTCACTCTGATCATACCTTCACAAGGAGAGGAAAAATAATTTTAGGACAGTGATAACGCGATTCCCAGACTCTCATAGGCTTTTGTTCTAATCTCTTATCTTTGTTCTATATTTTCTGTCATTACCTTGTGCTAATTATTCCATTTATCATTCTGCTAGATTAACATAAGCCAAAAAAAAAAAAAAAAGGGTGAATATCAAAGCTATCAGGAGGAGAATAGACAATGTAACAAATACGAGTATTTGAAGAATGGTAGTTAAGTATGTGAACCCGAGAAAGGAAGATAGAAATTGAAGCAAGTGGGCCTACAAGGACTGTTGACCCACCACTTAGGGCTAAATACATAATTCAAACACTAAAGCCCAACATTGCGAGGGCCCAACATTACACCCAGGACCAATGGCATCAAAACACCTGTCAAGAGAAGAACCAGTCACATAAGCAAACAAAGATCCTGCAAAGTTATTGCATCACACATCAGCCTTTAATGAGTTTTTCTGCAGCATTTATTACGATAATCCCTCATGTCGAAACAGAACGGCCCCACCATGAACAAGGCAAGCTAAAGCATAGACTTTCGGCCAACATGATAGCTCAGAGTGAACAAGGAAATGATGAGCAATGGATATAAGCAAACTCCTAAGACAAAGAAAAGGTTAAACTTCTCTATCACCAATCTATCCTTGCATTCAACCATCCTCTCCCTTCTCTAACTTGATCGTCGGAGGGGTCGCTGGGGGACTACTCGTTCCCCATTGGACTATTTTGCAGGTTTCACGGTGGGTCATACAACCGGGCAACGACTTGAGAAGTGTGGACAGTCCTGACCCGCTCCATCGGTGGTTGGCATCTTTCACCATCAGTTGGCGCCGTCTGTGAGAATCCTTTCGCTCCATGCGCCAGTTGTGCTCATTGTCGCCAGGGACCCCGATAACCCCTACCTGCCTCCTACCAAGGTGGATGGTCACAACTAAATCCATGGTTTCTCACCACAATGTTGCCAACCACCAAGCCGACCCCCTCAACCCAAACAACCCACCGCAGTACTTCACTGAGCTCACCAACAACATTAACCGCCTAGCCGAACAAAACCAAGCCCTGATCAATGCTCTACTTTAAAGAAACCTCCCTATACCTCTTCCACTACCTCAAGATATCCCACCCAACTAAGAACGAGCCCCGAGCCATCCTATCCAACAGTCCCACCCATCCAACTTGGAAGGCTTGTGACCCCCTCCCCTAGATATGAACCTACCACCTTGGGCCCCACATCCATCGGTCCAAGCACCCACCCCCGAGGGAGAGGCCAGCAGTGTTCAGCCTCCACTGCATTCCGGTGGTGACAATGTTCCTCTCTAGGACACGGAACTCTGCACCATGAAACTCTAGCTTCAAGGAGTCATGCAGAACATACAGAATAAGCCATCTACCACAACCAACTCACCGTTTGTTGCCTCTATCAGGGACAAACCCTTACCTCCTAAGTTCAAAATGCCCTCGCTTGACTCTTTTGACGGTACAACGGACCTGGTCGACCATTTGGAAACTTACAGGACCCTCATGGTCCTCTATGCATTCTCTGACGAGATCGTGTGTCGGGCATTCCCCATAACACTTAAGGGGTCGGCTCGACTTTGGTTTAGTCAACTGCCAACAGACTCTGTCTCTACTTTCCAGTACCTAAGCGACTCCTTTCTCAGCCATTTCATGGTGCCTAGCGCCAGCGGCGTTCGACAACCCAACTCCTCAACATCCGTCAAACTGAGGGGGAGTCGCCGCGCAGCTTCATCACCCGCTTCAACACCGAAGCCCTGCAGGTAGCAGAAAACGACGACAAGGTCATTCTCACGGCTTTCATGGCCGGCCTACGATTATCTGATTTCCTTTTCTCCCTCTCTAAAACCCCCTGACCTCCATGGCAACCTTACTTTCCAAAGCCCAAAATACATGAATGCTGAAGACTCCCTAGCCACCCGACAAGACCCTACAGCCCAAAACCCGACCCCCAGAGAGAAGAGAAAGGACTCTGAAACCAGAAACACCCCGTACACTTACCAAACACCTCAGTATACCGACCGAGTTGATTGGCCGGTACCTACCCGACCGCCCGACTGATTCGAGCGATACACATCCTTCAATTCCCCCATGGAACAAGTCCTGAACCAGATCCAACGAGATTATCCCCTAAAATGGCCCCAACCGTTACGATCTCCTTCTAACCGGCGAGACCAGTCCAAATATTACCGCTTTTATCAGGACCACGACCATAATACCGAGGAGTGTGTTAACCTCAAAGACCAGGTCGAGGGCTTGATATGCTAGGGGCGTCTCCGTCAGTTCACGACAGCCCGCCCTCAACAAAGGCAAATGACTGAACCTACCAGAAACAACCATCGGCGCACCCCTCCTCGACAGCTCGCAAAACGTAACCAAGGTCATGATAGGCCCCCGCAGCAACTCCGGGCCAACCCTGCCCCTCCGGTTGGAGAGATCAGGGTTATTGCTGGTGGGCTTGCTTGTGGAGGACCATCCCGCTCGGCTTAACGGGCAAAACTAAGAAAGATAAGGCAGGGCTCAGATAAAGAAGTTGCCACATTGGACCGCCCTTTCAAACACCCCAAGCAATGGATGGAGCCCATTACCTTTACGGAGGCCGACTGTACAGGCATCTGTTACCCCTATGACGACCCCCTTGTTATCTTTGCTCTCCTCTCCAATTACAAAGTCAGACGGCTTCTCGTCGACAACGGCAGCTCTTCAGACATTATCTTCCTAAACGCCTACCACCGGCTCAAGGTCGGGGAAGAAAGTTTGTCCCCTCTCCAAACCCCACTAGTTGGCTTCACTGGGGACCGAGTGACCTCCATAGGCTCTGTCGATCTTCCTATCACCATTGGAGAATACCCGCAGCAGACCGCAAAGTTGCTCACTTTCCTCGTCGTCGACTGTTCCTCTGCTTATAACATTATCCTCGGCCGTACCGTCCTAAATGCTTTCCAAGCTGTCACATCCACTTTCCACCTAGTCGTAAAATTCCCTACCGACCTTGGGGTTGGCACTGTGAGGGGAGAACAGACTGTAGCCAGAGAATGTTACGTCGCTTCACTTAAAGAGGTTAAGCTGAAGGAGACAATGATCATTGAAGGACTCGACGTCAGAGACGAAGACGAGTTGGTCAGAGGGGAACCAGTGGAAGAGCTTGTTGAGGTCCTTATCGACCTTACAAACCCGGTAAAAATTGCCAAGATCGGCAACCAACTATCCTCCCAAGCCAAGGCCGACCTTACGGCCCTCTTGATTGAGCACAACGACGTATTTTCTTGGACCCACTCCGACATGCCGGGTATTGACCCCTCCTTCAACACTCATCGTCTCAGCATTGAGCCTCATTTTCGACCCTTCCAACAGAAGCAGCGCATCTTTCACCCGGAACGCAACACTCTCATTGCTTCTGAAGTAGATAAGCTCCTTGAGGCACGGTTTATCAAAAATGTGGACTACTCCAGATGGCTGTCAAATGTGGTCCTGGTCCGAAAAAACAACGGTAAATGGCGACTCTGTGTCGATTACTCCGACCTCAACCGAGCTTACCCCAAAGATAGCTATCCCCTTCTCCGCATAGATCTACTTGTCGATGCCACGGTCGGACATCAAATGCTTAACTTCATGGATGCTTTCTCTGGCTACAATCAAATTCTGATGCACCCATCGG
Source organism: Camellia sinensis (assembly GCF_055761805.1). Taxonomy (NCBI): domain Eukaryota; kingdom Viridiplantae; phylum Streptophyta; class Magnoliopsida; order Ericales; family Theaceae; genus Camellia; species Camellia sinensis. Next base: position 187,010,089 of record NC_138969.1, on the reverse strand, counting down.
ACCAGGAACACACCTTCTTCATAACTGACCGGGGGACCTACCACTATCGTGTCATGCCATTCAGGTTGAAACACACTGGAGGAACTTACCAACGGTTAGTCAATGCCATTTTTCATCACCAGATAGGTCGGAACATGGAAGTATACGTTGATGACATGCTTGTCAAGAGAAAACTCTCCTTTGATCATCTGGCAGACCTGCGGGAGACCTTCGACACCCTGCGTAAGTATCAAATGAAGCTGAATCCAGAGAAATGCGCCTTCAGCATCGAATCTGGGAAATTCTTGGGTTTCATGGTCAGTCAACGGGGTATCGAGGCTAACCCCGAAAAGATCAAGGCACTGATAGAGATGTAGTCACCCAGAACAGTCAGAGAAGTTCAAAGGCCTACGAGCAGAGTCACCGCCCTCAACCGCTTTATTTCCCGTGCAACAGACAAGTGTCTTCCCTTTTTCAAAGTCCTTCGGTAGGCTTTTGAGTGGACGGCAGAATCCGAAGAAGCCTTTCAGCAATAGAAGCAGTGCATGGCCAACCCCCCCTACTTTCTCAGGCGATCACGGGTGAGCCCCTTTTTCTCTACTTAGTCGTATCAAACACTGCAGTCAGTGCAGCCCTCATTAGGGAGAACGGCTCTGTCCAGCGTCCGGTCTACTACATTAGTCAGGCTCTCAGGGGAGCAGAACAGAACTACCCACTGCTTGAAAAGATGGCCCTGGCCTTGGTTATAGCCTCAAGACCACTCCAACCTTACTTCCAGACCCACCCCATTGTCGTCCTCACTAACCAACCTTTGAAAAAGATAATGCAACAACCAGAGCTGTTCGGACTCCTCATGCAATGGTCAGTCGAGCTCAGCCAATTTGACATCTCCTACCGGCCTCGAACAGCGATCAAAGGGTAGGCTGTCGATGATTTTATCCTGGAATTCACTAATCCCACTTCAACCATGACCCACCCGCCCAAGTAATCCAACACTGAGGCAAAAGACCCACACTCTTGGACCCTCAATGTCGATGGATCATCCCGCAAAGAAGGCAGTGGGGCTAGTCTTATCCTTACCGGCCCCGAGGGTGATTATTTCAAGTGCGCTCTCCGTTTCCTGTTTGACACAAGAAATAATGAGGCTGAGTATGAGGCCCTAATAGCAGGACTTCGCCTTGCTAGAGACATTGGTGTGAGCCATATCCGAGTGTTCAGCGATTCCCAATTAATCGTCGGAAAAATCACGGGGGAATTCGACGCCAAGGACGACACCATGCAAGCCTATAGGGATATTGCACTCCCCTTTGTTTGCCTTTTCAACACTTTCCACATCAAGCACATCCCTCGGATGAAAAACTCCAAGGCAGATGAAATGGCTCAATTAGCTTCTGCCGACCAGTCAGACCTCAGCCACGGCGTCCGCCTTGAATACTTGGCCCACCTTGCCATTTCCCCAAACCAGCAGCAAGTCCACTTCCTCCAAAATGAACCTATTCCGTGGGTGGCAGACATCCTTCTATTTTTGACAAATGGGGAATTTCCAGACGACAAATAGCAGGCTGCCAAAGTCAGGGCCTGATCGTCCAACTACATTCTTATCAACGACCTCTTGTACAAACGTGGTTTTTCGCGTCCATACCTCAGACGCCTTAATCTTGCTCAAGCGACTTACGTGATGAGAGAAGTCCACGAGAGTGTATGTGGCAATCATTCGGGTGCCAAATCACTGGCCCATAAAATACTTCGTACCGGCTAATTCTGGCCTACTCTCAACCAAGATGCCATTGAATTCGTGCGCAAGTGTGATAAGTGCCAACGCTTTGCCAACATCCCTCATGCTCTTCCTACAGAACTGATCACACTTTGAAGTCCCTACCCATTTGCCAAATGGGGGATCGACTTAGTTGGCCCATTGCCCACCGGTCGAGGCCAAACCAAGTTTGCAATCGTCGCCATTGACTACTTCACTAAATGGGTGGAGGCGGAACCTCTCGCCACAATTACTGAGCGGAACACAACCAAATTCATCTGGCAGTCGATCGTATGCCGATTTGGCATTCCTCAAGCCATTGTCTCTGATAACGACAAGCAATTCGACAATGCCAAGTTCAGGAAATTTTATACAGAACTTCAAATCCACCCATGTTTCTCTTCTCCAGGCCATCCCCAAGCCAATGGCCAAGTTGAGGTCACCAACCATTCTCTTCTAAAGATTATCAAAACTAAGTTGGAAGCCGCTAAGGGACTCTGGGCCGAGGAATTACCAAACGTACTCTGGGCCTATTGCACTACAGCCCGAACCCCGATGGGGGAGACCCCATTTCGCTTAACATACGGCACAGAAGCAGTCATCCCAGTGGAAATAGGCCTGCCCACCCCAAGGGTTTTGCACCCGAATCCAGAACTAACTGAAGAACTGCATCGGGCTGACTTAGACCTGATCGAAAAGCTCCGAGAGTCTTCTGTTGTTAAACGAGCCTCATATCAACAGAAAATGCGAATGCACTACAACCGCAAAGTCCGACTGAGGGAGTTCGCCGTGGGGGACCTAGTTTTGCGTGAAGCCACTCTTGCCACCAAAAATCCAGTTGAGGGCAAGCTTGCAACCAAATGGGAAGGACCTTATGTTGTTAAGGCCAGACCTCTATCGGGCACTTATCGACTTCAGGACATGGAAGGTCGAGACCTCCCACACCCGTGGAACGCCGAGCACTTGAAGCGTGATTTTCAGTAAAGTGCTATGTCCCATTTCTGTATTAATCAATTGCTGTATGTTCTTTTTGACAATCCACACACCTGGTTACTTTGGCTTTTCTATACATGATGTAATTATCTGATCAAGCGGCTATGCTTTGAATGACAATGACTTTGCATCCCCATTATTTGCGTTGTGTTTCAATAACGACTTGTTAAGACTAAGCTATATAAAGGCTTAGCCAGACTGAGCACGAAGAGCTCGGCCAGACTGAGTTACTTAAAGCCTCAGCCAGACTGAGCACGAAGAGCTCAACCAGATGAAAAGCTTTCCCAGCAAGAGACTTAATGTTATAGCAGCCGATTTTAATGATTTCATGTTACTGCATGGTGGCCATACTTAGTCAAAATCCAGCCCATTTTAGCAGTATCTATATTTTTAATCTCACATTTTCCACATAGTTAATACTCAGGTCCATAGTTGTCCAGGTCAGTCGTTCATTTTTTATTCTTTAACATTTTCATGTATGCCCCTTTTTAATGATTTTTGCATCATGGCTTTCTCACAAGATAGGCTAATCTGCGCACAAGACTTAATTTCATATCCATTCTTCGTTGAACTATCTCCAAACTTACAACCCAGAAGAAATAAGGGCAACAATGATACAAAAGACAAGTCATCTTATTCCCCAAACTTACGGTTACATACAACTTTTTACAGAAATTACACATAAAAAAAAAAAAAAAACACATACACAAAATTGAACACAAAATTTTTACATGAATCAATCCTCTTCATTAGAGACCAAGTCTTCCTCCTCAACCCCCTCATCCAAAGGGGTCTGGGCAACGCCGCCTTCATCTATTTTCACGCTGCTGAAGTCTAAGTCTAGAAACAGCTCTTCTGCTTTACATTTGAAGGTCTTCCAGCCGCTGTCCCAGAACTCAGCCATCTCGTGCTTATAAAAATCCGACCGCTGGAAGCTTTGGATCACTTCTTCTTCACTTCTACTTCTAGCGGCCGCTCCCGATGGCCCAGCCCCTCCATCCCCCTCTCTCGCCAAGGCCTTGGCGACCGCGACATCAATGGCAATCTGGAAATCAGTGGACTCCTTGAATTGCTCTACCACCGCCTTACACAGGTCGGGGTACGCCGCTCTTTCAGATGCCAATTGAGCCCTTTCCTCCCCTAGGGCCCTCTCCAACTCAGCGACTCGCCGATCTGCTTCTTCCTTGTCCTTGATAGACTGGGCACGCAGATCTTCATTATAGGTCATATCCTCATCCCACCTTTCATTGGTGGTGGTGCAAGCTTTCTGGACCTCCTTCAGCCTCTTCTGCTCGCCGGCTAATTGGAACTCCAGTGATATAACATTGCGGCGCTCTGCTTCAAGCTCTGACCTGGTCGTGACGAGCTCGGCACTAGCTCGCTCCGCCGCGTTCCTCTGCACCACCACTAATACCTCCATGACCTTCGCTCTCCGCGCATACTCCACCCCCTTTGCACATGCCTTCCGAGCACTTTCCTTTTAACCCGCTGTCTCCTCCATCAGCTTTTGCAGCTGCCCCTTCACCCCTCCCAGCTCAATCCTTAGCGGCTCTATCTCCATTTTCACACGTGCTGATTTATTCAACAAAGCAGCCGCTTAGGTCGCTGCCTCCATTTGGGCTGAGCACAACCCTCTCAGAAGGTCGGCCTCCCCTAATCGTGCCATTGACCGCACAGCGGCATCCTCCAACACTTCAACTAGGCGATCGACCGCCGCCCTGGCTTTCCCTCCTTCCTCTACAGAGCGCTTCGCCGACACGCGCACGTGGTACAACGCGGTCGTCAGCGTGACACTTCTCCCTGGCATGCTGGCCCTGGTCTTCCCTCCTTTGGAGCGGGCGGTCACTTCTAGTACAGGCACTGCCACCGCCGTTTGGGCGCTCGAGCCCACGTGTTCTTTCAACACTTGGGCGCTTGGCCCCTGGTCTTCTTTCTCCACCTGGGCGGTCTCCAAGTTTTCTTTCAACCCTTGGGCGTTGGGACCCTTATCCTCCTTTACTGCGGGGACGGTCTCCCCTTCTGGAGTTGCCCCTATTCTTCCCTCATTCGCCTTTTCCACCATAGGGACGTCCTCACCCCCAACCTTTATCTTCTTTACGGCAGGGGCGCTCTTCCCCCCCTCGCCAGCCGCTCTCTTCTTCTTTGGCTTCTTCAGCATTGCCCCTACTTCCTGTCTGCCCTTCTCCTTTAACGGATCTACTGGTGGTGGCCGTGGGGCGAAACTAGCTAAGTCTTTGTCACCCAATGGTTTGGGACGCGGTCGGACCCGCTCCCTCATCACCAGTTTAGGGGCAGGCCCCAACGGTGCCTCCTTATACTTTTCGGCTCTAGCGAAAGTCTCTCGGTCCTCCACCTCCTCCGCCCTTCGCCTCGCCTCCACCTCCTCCGCTGCAGGGTTTCCTTCAGTCAATTGCGGTCCTAACCCCAAGGCATATAAGGATGAAGGACGGACCAGGTCGTCCCATCTGACACCCTCCTTCTCCCTCAACTCCTTCACCCGTTTGACCCTCTCTTCTGTCTCTACCCCTAACTTCGGCTCCACTGACTTTGTGGTGACCTTCCATATCGTCTGCACCCCCTCCACCCCATTTGCCGATATGAAGAACCACCTCGATCTCCACCCATTTACAGACAATGGCAGCCCAGCTACTAACCCCTTCCCCGCCACTGCCTGCAAAGTCACCAAGTCTCTTGCTAACCAGATGCTTTGTAGCATGAAAAGAACTCTTCGATTGTCATCGTCGATCCGTTGGTCGCCCGTGGCCACGCGATAACGTAGGCCATTACAATTTTCCATGCATTGGGCATCAATTGGTCGGGTGCCGCCTCCAGTTGATTAAGTATCTCTGCCACTACCTTGGGGATAAGCAACCTTAGCCCCGCCCGTAACGCTTCTTCGTACAGGGCAAACTCTGCCGGCCGCACATTTGACGCCCTCTCCTTAGAAGTGGGCACCCTCAAACCTATCTCAACCGGAATTTGGTACTTCCTTCGTACCTCTTCCAACTCCCCCACTGTGAATGTGGATCTATCTGGTCTGGTGTGTTAGTGGTCTGGCTCCACTTGGCTTATAGGCCTAGCGGCCGCGATCATTGTCATCGTCGGAGGCGGAGCCCGCACGACCTGACCAGCCCCCCTCTCCTCCCTCCGCTCCACCTAGTATCGTTCCGCTAAGTCCACTGCGTCGTCTGCACCCAACGAATCAAGCCTTGTGGCAGACACTTCCCTTTCGATCATTTCTCCTACGTGTTTACGTATTGCTTCGGACGCTGGCACAAGGAAGTTCGCAAAATGTTGCAAAGGTGTATTACTGGAAACAAATGAGTTTACTTCTAGGACGTGTTGGTTTTTTGCAAAAAGATAAGTAAAACAGATAACCCCAAAGGCCCACGGCTTACCCGTTTTCCAAGGGTTAAGATTCAACTCCGCCAGTTTGAAATATTTTGAAAAATTCCCGCCCCTCCCTTTCTACTACCCTATATCACCCTGTCCCTTCACTTCGCACCAACGCGTCACCTTGCCCACTAAGGGATTGCGCTACATGTATGGCCACGATCTCTACTCCTTTCCTCTCCCCTGTCTTTTCCATTTCACCTCATCACGTGCTACGTCGTACCTCGAGCCCCGCGCGCTGCCATTTCCCTTTCCTAATCGGTCACTCTTTGCGATCGGCCCTATTCTCGGTCGCCCTTCCCACTCGGTTACCCTTCGCAGTCTGCCCTCTCAATGGACCTTCTCACTCGGTCACTCTTCGCGGTCAGCCCTCCTCTCGGTCGACCTTCCCACTTGGTCACCCTTTGCGGTCGGCCCTTACAGTCAATCTTCCCACTTGGTCACCCCTCACGGTCGACCCTCCTCTTCGTCGACTTTTTCCCTCGGTCACCCCTCGCAGTCGGCCTTCCTCCCAGTTGACCTTCCCACTCAGTCACCCTTCGTGGTCGCCTTTCCTTTTAGTCGGACCCCCCCGTCGATCTTTCATAACCCCGTTTTCTTTCTTATTCCCTTCGTTGAGCTGAAGCTATACTCGGGAATGGGGGACTACTGATGCAAGTGGGCCTACAAGGACTGTTGACCCACCACTTAGGGCCAAATACATAATTCAAACACTAAAGCCCAACATTGCGGGGGCCCAACGTTACACCCAGGACCAATGGCATCAGAACACCTGTCAAGAGAAGAACCAGCTACATAAGCAGACAAAGATCCTGCAAAGTTATTGCACCACACATCAGCAATTAATAAGTTTTCCTGCAGCATGTATTACAATAACCCCTCATGTCGGAACAGAACGACCTCACCATGAACAAGGCAAGCTAGAGCATAGACTTTCGGCCAACATGATGGCTCAGAGTAGACAAGGAAATGATGAGCTATGGATATAAGCAGGCTCCTAAGACAAAGAAAATGTTAAACTTCTCTATCACCAATCTATCCTTGTATTCAACCATCCTCTCCCTTCTCTAACTTGATCGTCGGAGGGTTCGCTGGGGGACTACTCGTTCCCCATTGGACTATTTTACAGGTTTCACGGTGGGTCCTACAACCGGGCAACGACTTGAGAAGTGTGGACAGTCCTGATCCGCTGCATCGGTGGTTGGCATCTTTCACCATCAAAAATAGAGAGGGATAAGCAAGATTTTCCTAAGATTTTCATTGCTATCTTGATGAAGATGACGCAGACAGGTATCGAGGATATCAACAGGTTTACATACCATGTAAAAAACCAAAAAATTATTATTAGAATTTGAAATACAAAGCCAAGAATTATTCATAAGTGGCTCCACAAGAATATCAAATCTACACTTCATATATGAAATTTTGGACAAATAAAAAATTCATATAAAAACTTTCACAAGAATAATGTAGCGGTGTGATTTTGAAAATTGTAAATCACTTAATAGGTCTTTTGGTTTGAAATGAATGGACACATATCTGCCACCTTATTCTGTATAGATTTTCTGACAAGTTTATGTTTGTATATTATTACTCATATTTTTATTTTGTTTGGTTTTGAGTTTTTAAATACAATTTGTGAGGTTTTATTTATTTATTTATTAAAGTGTCTTTATCGAATTTTTTAAAAATTAAAAAATTTTACTTTTTAAATGTACTTATCTAAAAAGTAAAATATTTGTGATTTTTTTTTTTTAATAAAAAAGTTCATTAAATACATTTGTAAAGAATTCTTTAAAAAATTCACTAAATACATTTGTAGGTTAAATGTATCCAAAAAATAAAAAATAAAAAATAAATTAAAATATCTAAAAAATTCACTAAAGACCATAACAAAAATAAAAAATTATATTTAAAAATTCAAAACTAAATAGTGTTAATTATTTTATTTTGATTCTATTTAATTGTGGGGAAGCAGATTTTGGGATACTTTTTTGCCCAAAGCAGATCCTAAAGAGATCCTTTGTAAGGTACCTAAAATAGAAAGGTAGCTCCGGTCGGGGGGGTCGAAATTAGCTTTCCGATGGTCAAGTTAGTTTCCTTTTTTGGAGAGAGAAATAAGTGTTTGTTTCTTAGAGTGCAAGTTAAGTTTGTTTCACATACCTCATTTCTGAACCCTTTCCTTCTATTTATAGAGAATTCCTTCCTCACTTCCTACCTAGACCTATCTTCCTATTGGGCCCATACTTTTATGATGCCTTTTGGAGTCGGCAAGCTGACGAAGCACACTCTTTTAAACTACTCGACTTTGTCTTCCCTTACTCGGCTCTAATTCGGCCCAACAGTTTTGTTGATTTGGGCCGATCTCTGAATGGCTTTTAATTGGGTTGGGCCTTGTTATTTGGCCCGCATATTAATTCGGTCCGTAATCTCAGCTCCCATAATTGCCCTTCGTGTATTCGGCTACTCGTGGCCCGCGTAGTCGGCATCCTCGGTTGTTGAGAGGTTGCATTTTGAACGCTTTGGAATTTGAGAATGCGGCGGGCACGCTTTTTCAATATTGTTGCATTAAAGCACCAGAAAAGACACGATTTAGGCATGATTACAGCTTCCCGCCTCTTCGTACTTTCCCTTCATTTATTACGATTTGAAATTCTTCCTCTTCCTCTCCACCATTCGCTCAAGACTTTATGAGTTTCTTGCTTTAGGACCCTCTCTGCATCTTCCCTGCTCTTTCCATTGCTTGCATTTCCTTCATTTCCTCTGCAAGTTCTTTGAGCCTCTCACTTTCTTTTATTGTTTTCGCATTTTCATTCCTTTGTCCCCTTTTATTCTTTCTGTTCTAGTCCTCTAATGGCGAACTACCTAAAGGCTCTTCTTTATGAAGATAAATTCGTAGCCTTTCATCGTCACTTTTCCATTCCAAATGACGTCTAACTATCCCTGGTCGGAGATAAGGAACTCAACATGGAGAGGACCGACGAAAACACCATTTTGTTTTTTCTTTTCTAGCGATCGCCGAAGGGAGCGTCCATTTCCCCCTTCACTCCACCCTAAGAACCATCCTTCGGTATTGGGGTTTGATGCCATCTCAACCGAACGTCAATTTTTACCGAATCATAACGGGGGTGATAGAGTTAAATCGTCGCCTCCACCTTGACCTTGGGATTCCCGCAATTCAGTATTGTTTCGTCCTTGCCAAATCTTCTGGTCAGCAAGGACGATACTTCCTTAGGGCCAAGGACATCAACCACCACCTGGTTACCATGCTTGCCAGCTCAGGCAAAAGAGTGGATGACGTCATGATGGAAGTTCGCGACAACTGGGAGTTTGGCGAGGGGGAAAATCGCTAAACTCCTGTGCCCAGGCGCAAGGGTGAAGTAGGTCGCCGACCGAATTTTGCCATTTTAAAAGTTTACTTGGCTTTTACTTTACATCTATCTGCTCCTCTTTTTGCGTAGGTAACAATGTAAAAAGGGCCCTCGCCTCAACAGACGAGACTGTACTTGCTCAAGTGAAAGCCGTTCTTAAGTTTGTCGGCCATCCGAATTTGAATGGCCAAGGCCGAGCTGCCCACATTTTACTTAGATACGACCCTTCCTATACAACTTTCTCAGTGACCTATCATATCCCAATTCCTAAAGGAGAACAACATCTTACGGCCCTTGTATTTTCGTGCTACACCAACTTCAGGAAAATTGGAGTTGGGGAATCGTCTAGTGAACAGATGGGCGGCGACGATCAAAGCGCCGACCAAGGTGTCAATCAAGACGCTGAGTTGGAAGAGTAGGTGGCAGTTGATCAGGCAAAAATTGCCAACGTAGAGGTAGAAAGGGAAGAAAGAGCCGAATTTGATTCCCACCAGACCGAGCAAGTCCGCACCAGCGGCCAAATCGAGGGGGCCTTGCAAGAAGAAGACATTTCATTGACTTGGACAAGTTGCCCACAATCGGCACTGACGAGATAGCTGGTGAGTCCCTTGTGAAGTTTGCTAGAAGGAGAAATGCCAAAACGATGGTGGCGCGGAGGAAAGTGGCCAACGTTGAGGGGAGTCAAGAACCCCCTTGTGACTACCCAAGTTGTTATTGCCTAGTCCGAGCGAACGATTGAAGAAACGGCACAACAAGTGCAGGTGGAGCAAGTGGAGCCAACGGTTGAGGAAACGGCAATCGAGCAGAGAGTCGAGAAATGTCTAAGCGAATCCTCTGAACATCAGCCGATAAAAAGGAGGCCGAGAACTTCCTTCATTCTTGATCTTTTGGTACCGTTCATAATTCAACTGAAGGCCAAGGGTTTGGTAATTGCAATCGGCGCCTTCACAATGAAGGATCCTGCGGTGGTGTTAGGCGTAGCCGCGTCCATCACTTTGCCAGTTGACAAGGCCGTATTCCAGGTAGAACCAAACGTGGTTTCGGTCGCTCTAGCTACCTAATCGGCCATTTTGGTAAGCATTTCTAATTATGAACTGTACAAGTGACTCTGTTTACTTCATTTACTAATGGTTTTTCTTGTTTCAGGCTGTTGGGTGTATAGTAGAAATCGACTGTCACTAACACGACGTCGTCGTGTCGCCTCAGAGCAGGCAAACTTCACAAACGCCTCTTTGAAGACGGCTCAAGCAAAACTGGAGAAATTGAAGGTCAAGCTCCAGCCGGCTAATTCAGCGATGGAGGAAGCGAAAGCGGAGGCCACCAAAGCCTTCGAGGCCGGGGAGATGACAACTAAGGAGATGTATGCTAATGAGGCCTTGAAGTTTGAGAACCAAGGTTTCAAGCATGGCTGGCTAAAAGCCTTAGCAGGGCAAAAGTCACACTTGATATGCTGATTCCTTATGAACAGGAAGAGGTGAATCCATTAGAGTCGAACCTTGAAGACATGGAGCCATGATAGTCGCGCATGTTTGCGTTGTAATGACTTTTTTGTTACTTGTTTTTATTTCTGTCTTTTATGTTTATGTTTGATGTATTGTGGTTGTTTTCATGTATAAACTGATGTAATGTACCGATTTAGTTTATCAATGAAAACAGCCCATTTTTGCTCATTGTTTGTTTTGGTGAACTGTCTTAACTTTTCAATACATGATAATATAAGTTTTGCTAATCAATCTTGCAAGTATAACAAGTTCCATAGCAACATAACAAAAAACGACCTGTGATTATCATAACAAACTAATAGATCAAACGACAACATGCCTTGTAAAAATCTACTGGTAATTAACAAGTTTTGCTAATTAAATGCACAAGTGGGGCATTGTGTATGGATATTCAGCTTCCCTGGACGTCAAACCAATGTTGAATAGATTCATATATTTGTCCCTGTCCCTGTTGGTGTATAAGGTGTAAACGTAAATCGGCGTACGACATTCATGATTAAATGCACAAGTGGGGCATAGTTTATGGATATTTGGTATTCTTGAACGTCAAACCGATGTCGAATAGATTTATATATCTATCCCTGCCTCAGTTGGTGCATAAGGTGTAAGCGTAAATCGGCGTACGACAGTCATGGTGAAATGCACAAGTGGGGCATAGTTTATGGATATTCAGCATCCTTGAACATCAAACTAATGCCGAATAGATTCATATATATGCCTTTGCCCCAATTGGTGCATAAGGCGTAAGCGTAAATTGGCGTATGGCAGTAATGATGAAATGCACAAGTGGGGCATTGTCGTTAGACAGTCAGTGTCCTTAAACGTTGAACCAATGTCGAATATCACATCGTTTAGGGGACCGCACACTTGACGATATTTATGAGGCCTCGGGCGTAGTGCGTGTATATTACATGGATGGTGGCCCTTTGCTACTACTATATTTAAAAGAAGTAAGCACGTTGTGCAAAGAGATTCTAAGTTATGCCTCTAGTGAAGCAAGTTTGTTAGTTCACAAATGTCAAACATGATTTTCTACAACAGTAGAGGGGAATGAAGAAGCCCATCTGAGTTTGACATAGCGATGGACCAAGAAGGGCACATCGACGTTGGTCGTATAGAAGCTGGGTGTAGACGCGCCCCGAGAGGGCCTCGCTACTACAGTTCGGACTTGATTTTGTCATGGTTCTTAATCTGAACCAAAGAGTCCAAATTTGGCAAATCGTTTTTGAGAAAATAGATTTTTAGAAAAAGAAGTGCCAAACATGGACTGCTTTGCCAGATACAGAGTCGCCACCTAAATATTTTATTTTCAGAAATTTAGGAAACCCTGACTCGGTGCCAAAGGCCACGTGTCCGTCATCACCAAAGTTGCCTCGGCTCAGGAACTTGGGTACGATTGGGGAAGGTCAGCTATGAGCACCCCCTCTCGCCCGATCAAAGATCGGCCTCTACTAACCGTGATATCTTGTTTTGAAAGCATTATGTGTTCTTATTCCAGTTATTAGCCTAGAATTACTATGTTATGCGCACAACACAAAAGTATAGACTAGACCGCCTAATTTGGAAATAAGCATTGCATATCCGTTTGTTTTGAAAATGCTTTGGGATTTGCTACTCGCAAGTAGGCTAAAACATAGATTTCAATGAGCTGTTCCAACTCAAACAATCCAATCTTCACCCACAGGCATTCAGGTAGTTTATAACACATAAGCATCTAGCCATATGGTAAGCATGCTATCATGTCGACCTCCACACGCATGCGGTATGCTAAAGCAAAAAATACTTACATCGTACTCCGTGCCAAAACAATAAACTAGTTAGCAAACATGCATGACCCTAGTCCATGTTAAGTGGCTAATGCATCGCATACAGAATGCAATTAGGTTAGGCTCGGCTAATCCTAAAATGACATGTGAAATGCAATCATTTGATGCACGTATTCAAGTTAGATTTGAAATACTTATGCAGTTAGTATGATGTGTCGAGCCTGGTGCATGCAAGACAAATGTATGGATGCACGCATGCATAGCATAAGGTATACTAAATTAAACATGTCCTAATACTAACCATCAAAAGCAGGTAAGTAAAAGGGAGAAAAAAGTGGGGATTGGAAAACATGCACACACTCACCCACACTTATTACAGATTCGCCCTCGCTCGGAGGGACCAAAAGAATAATACAATTCGAATAATGAATTAACTATCCTAACTAATTAATTATTACAGACCAACTAAATTAATTAAACAAATTAATTAATTTAAGAAAGCAAGAAAAAGGGCCTTGGGAAGAGGGCTCAATGCACGCGTGCTCGGGTCTTGCTCGGAAGTCCACTGCCATACATAGGCTGCCTCTGTTTTCCCTGCTCTGCCCTTCTGAAAACTGCCAAAGTCTCAGAATTGCTTCCCTGGACATTGAGAAACACCACCGGCTGAGGAGAATGGCCACCGGCAGTAAGATATGATCATCGGCTGTTGATGAAGCTATCGGCCACGGATTTATGGCCAGTCGGCACTGAACACTGCCGGTCGGCCAAGAATGTCTGCAGAACCTGCAATTAACAGCAGCAGAGGGCAAGGCAGTGTATGGCATGGAATTTCAAGCAAATGTATGCGTGGGCACACTCCCTATCATGCAAGGGACTCAAGGGAGCATGACCCTTAACCCTCGGGCCATCAATCATGCATTTTGATGCGTGATGGCCTAAGGAGCCAAGGTTGCAATTCAATGAAAATGCATGCAACATATAAATGAATACCAAAACACTATCATGCCAAAGTCAAGGGCCTCGGTGACCGAGGGTTGAGACGCGTTACATCACTTGTAGTATGAACACTTCTCCCCCTTCACACTTGGTTTGACACCCCAAACCAAGCAATGCGATGCATGTTATGCAAACATGGCTCGAAAATGCAACATATCATTAAAATGCAAAGCATGCCAAATGTAATGCAACATATCATGGCAAGCAGGCAATGTTCCTAACATGCAATGCTACAATGCAACTCATCATGCAATGCTAATACGGTACAATGCAAGCATGCGATTAGAGGCAACAAGTCACACATACAGCCATGTCCGAGAAGGGACTTAGGCTGAAATGGGAGGCCTCAAACACCCCCCCAAAACAGTGGCCAAAAGTGTCTCAAGTGACGGACAAAATGCACTACAAGCATGCAAGTCAAAAGGGGCCCAAGGCTAAGGTATAACAACAGGGCACTCCACTACCAATAACCCAAACAAGCATGGCATGAACTACACAACCCAAAAACAGAATTTTAGCATGCAAAATAGCTCCAAAACTCGCTGGTATGGCAGCCCTAAAATGACCCAAACACATAGGCATACACAATGCACATGTCAAGACATGAAAACACAACACTTCAAGGCATTGAAAGAGACACAAAGGACAATGTAAGACCACATTATATGGACTGGAATATGATCTCAACTAATGCCAAATGATGATAATAGGCCAAGCTAGGCATGTTAATGATCCATACACTCAAGGCTCATGATCCAAAATGCAAAGCAACTATATTAAGCATGCTAAACAAGACCAAATCAGTGGCCAACAGACCTCATGCATGACAAAATATGGTCAAGAACTTCACAAAGTGAAGCCAAAATATGAGAGCATGGTAGTCAAACGTCATGATGCATTTCTAGGCACAAACAAGGGAATACAAAGCAAGTATGTTAAGCATGCAAAGGGCCACCAATCCGACCAAAAAAAGAGATAACATGTGACCTAAATAGCACCAAAAACATCTGATATGGAGCAAAAAACAACCAAGCATATATGCTACCCTTATGAGCCCAAAACATGCACAAATGAGACACAAAGGGAGAGGGGTGTCCCTCCCCTATACAAGACTTCAAACCATCTTCTTCACCACTGAAAATCCACTGGATTTCAGCGGTGAGAAGGCTAATACAACAAAGCAAATAAGGCTTAAAGAAAAAGACACCAAAAGGGGCCAAAAGAGACCTAAGAGGGGGATTTCGACCCCCAATGCCAAAACACCCTTAATGAAAGTTCTTAAGCATGAAAATATAAGACTTTTTTATGTTATACTCAAAGCTTGAATCAGCATGAAAGACAGGCCAAGAACCAATGCAAGATTGGGGATAATAAAGTGAAAGTCTTACCCTTGAAGAACACTTCAAGAACAGTTGGTCCAGCCACACTCTACTGAGCAAAATCAGTCCAAAATCTCAAAAAACAACCCTCAATGCCTCTCAATCTCGGAGCAAGGTGTAATGGTGTGTGTATTAGTGCAAAAGTAAGGTCAAAATGCACTTTTAGGCCAAGAAAACACACACAAGGGAGGAGAGAGAGGGAAATATAGAGAGAGAGTGTGTATATATTAGATGTATATGTATATAGCTCTGGTTTTTATGTTAAAAACTCCAACCCTTGACAATGGGAGAAGAGGGGTCCTTATATAGGCAAAGGGAAATGGTTTAAGCTTCTCAAAGAAGCTAAGTGAAAGGGGCAAAGGGGGAAAAGGAGTCAAGGCTTCTTGGAGAAGCCATGACAAAGGGTCAAGCTTCTCCAAGAAGCTTGACCAAAGGGTTCAACCTTCTAGAAGGAAAAAGGGGTCAAGGGTGCAAAGTGGTCATCCCTGTGCATGGGGAGGAGTGATGGTGCATTCCAGCTAGCACAGCTGGCATGCACCATACCTGAAGGGTGCAAAGGGTGCAGATCGGCCAGTAAAAGAGGTCACCGGCCAAAACAAAGTGCCGGTCGGCAAAATATAGTGCCAACCGGCCATTGGTTTTAAGAAAACACTGCCGGTGGCACCAAGAAACGGCCGGTGGGGGGATGGGGACAGCCGGTGGGGTGTGGGGATGGCCAACAAGCCATTCCCTGCCTTCCAAGGCAAAACACAAGTGTTTGGTGCAAAACCAGACACAACACGGTTGAGTCGAGAGATCCTGAGGCAAGGCACGCAACCGAGACCTCCGGGAACTCAAGACGAATACAAACAAGGGTAATCACCAAGTGTTCCAATGGTGACGTCCAAGTCTTGAGGACGGTCAAAAATGGGGTGTCTACACTGGGGCTAGCGGAGGAGAGAAACACAAATATCCCCACAGAAAAAGAAGTAGGTCTCCTCGTAGGGATGGAGTCAACAGATCTCCTTGGAGTAGGACGCAAATTAGGGAAAATGTGAGAGCTCAACCTGCTGTTCATGGCAAGTCGAGCAAGCCACCCCACCACTTAAGTTTTTCGGCGTTCATTGGGAACAAACCAATGACTAAAGCTGATTTGATCGTGCACGACCCAACCGTTGCAGTTGAGTTTACGCGGTAGACATTCCCCTTCGAAGTGCACCAGTCAATGGCCAACAGCGGGGACTACAAGGTTTTCAGAGAGGGAATTCACGACGCGGTTAAGGGGCTGTACAACGCATACGAGATCGGTATGTGGCTTCGTGAGATCGACCACAAAGATGGTCGTATAGAGAATTTGGAACGTCGTCTGCAGAAGGCTGAAGAGTCTTGCTTTGTCCATTTGTACTCTTCATGCATGCATGCCGAGTACAAAGGGTGCTCCGAATTTGGAGACTTGCATTGGTCCGAAAAGGGCGAGAGAGGCCGATAAAGCACATAAGAATGGAAATAATGCACCGGTGATAACAAACTAGAGTTATATATAAGAAAGTTGCAAAAAATATACATGTACCAATATTAATGATAAAACTTGCAGAGGTGCATTGGGTTCCATGGTTGGAGTAACTTCTTGCTCGTCATGTTCAACAGTCGGTGTGCCCTGCCTCGACGCTGGAATCGACCTGGTAGGGACCATCCCTGTTAGGGCCGAGCTTGCCGTCCGACGGAGTCTTGGCGGTGGGTAAAACTTTTTTTAGCACAAGATCCCCTGGAATGTACCAACGGAGATGCACCCGCTGATTGTATGACTTGGCCAGTTGTTGCTGATAACGAGCTATAGCGACGAGAGCTCGATTGCGGCGTTCTTCAATTAAGTCCATATCCAAAGCTAGTATCATGTCATTATAATAGGTATCAAATGCCCTAGATTGAAGAGTGGGCAGGTTGATTTCAAGGGGAATGATGGCTTCATTGCCAAAAAACAGAGCGAATGGGGTTTCCCTTGTAGACCGCCTTGGTGTAGTGCGATAAGCCCATAGAACACTTGAAAGTTTTTCAACCCACTTGCCCTTGGCCTTTTCCAATCGCTTTTTGATGCCGTCTAGGACCACCTTATTGGAGGCCTCTGCTTACCCATTGCTCTGGGGGTAAGCAGGTGAAGAGAAGTAAGGCCAAATGCCATAGAGAGTACATAAATCACGATACACTCCGCAGTTAAACTATATGTCGTTGTCTAAGATAAGAGCTCTGGGTATGCCAAATTGAGTGATAATGTTCTTATAAACAAAGCGCTTCACGTCGGTATCCTTGATATGTGCAAGTGGTTCCACTTTGACCCACTTAATGAAGTAGTTAGTTGCAATGATCAAAAACCTCTTGTTGCCGGGAGCTCGCGGTAAGGGTCCGACAATATCTAATCCCCACTGTGTGAACGGCTACAAACTGGTCAAAGAGTTCAACTCCGCGGTTGGAAGGTGTGTAAGGGGAGAAAACCTTTGACACTATTCATATTTCTTGACGTACCCTTCAACATCGGTATGTATGGTCGGCCACCAATATCCTTAGGTCACAGCCCAATGTGCCAATGACCTACCGCCCAATGAGTGCCACAACTGCCTTCATGTAACTTGGCCAGAAAGTCTTCTACTTTATTTGGATGAACGCACTCGAGGTAGGGGCCGAAGAGAGATTTTTGTACAATTTACCGTGGAGGTCCAAATAATATTGCAAAGCCTTGTTGCGTAGCATATGAGCCTCTTTCTTATCCTCGTGCAAAACTTCAGATAAAAGAAACGCGGTGATGTGATCCATCCAACTTGGGCTTTCCTAAATGATATTTACGGTGGGGGCTCAAGAGCAGTGATGCTCGGTTCGGGGTAGAAAGCTTAGCTCTATAGTCGTTTAATAGTTGAATTCATGGTGGAAGCCAGGTAAGCCAATGCATCAACTTGTGTATTCTGGTCCCTTGTGATTTGGTTGAGCTCGTGGTTGTCAAAATGCTCGAGCAAAGAATTGGCGATCCTTATGTAAGCTGCCATACGATTGTTTTTAGCAACATATCCTCCCTTCAGTTGATTTATGACTAACTTTGAATCGTTGAAAACGTGCACCTATTTGGCCTCCATTTGCAGTGAGTTTCCTTAAGCCGATCAACAAGGCTTCATACTTGGCCTCATTGTTGGAAGCGCTGAAGCCGAGTTTAATAGACTGCTCTATCACGAGCCTTCATGTGTCATGATCACTACTCTTGCTCCACTACCTCACTAATTTGAGAATCCGTCACAATACAATTGCTAAATATTACCGATGTACATTTGCCAATGTAGCGATAGATCAGGAGCCGTCTGGGGCTGATTGTCCACACTTGGCTGCATGGTAAATTCGGCCATGAAATCTGTCAGTACCTGTCCTTTGACGGTAGTCCTTGGTGAAAACTGAATGTTGTGCTGTCCAAGCGGCCCATTTGGACACTCATCATGAGGACTCTACTTTCCGAAGGACTGACCGTAAAGGATGGTTGGTCAACATGTTGATTGTGTAGGCCTGGAAATAGTGCATCAACTTCCTTGCGGCTACAACGAGGGCTTGGATTAGTTTTTCCAAGGTGAGATACCGGGTCTCGGCGTCAACCATCACCTTGTTGACATAAAATATGGGTTTTTGCTCTCTGACTTCTTCCCTTAATAGGTTGGTACTCACAGCCTGATCCGAGACTATTAAATACATGATAAGCATGTCTCTCGGAGCAGGGGTAGTCAGGAGTGGAGACGCACCTAGATACATTTTCAAACCATCCAAAGCTATTTGACACTCTAGGTTCCATCGGAAGGATTTTCCCTACCGAAGTGTTTGGAAGAAAAGTTTACATCGGTCCGAAGATCGACTGATGAATCTGTTAATAGCCGCTGCCATCCCCATGAGTTTTTGCATTTCTTTAGCGGATTTCGGCGAACCGAGTTCCAAGATAGCCTTGATTTGTTTTGGGTTTTCTGTTATCCGCCGATGATTCACTATATACTCGTGAAACTTTCCTGATCCGATGTCGAATGTGTATTTGGACGCATTGAGCTTCATTTCGTACTTGCGAAGGACATTAAACGTTGAAGCAATGTCGGTTAAATGGTCGCCTTTGGCTTTAGACTTTACCACCATGTCATTAATGTAGACCTCTATGATGCTGCCGAGTTGATCTTTGAACATATCGGTGACCAGCTTCTGGTAAGTTGCCTCGATGTTCTTTAACCCAAAAGGCATGACCTTGTAACAATAGGTGTCTCTTGGAGTAAGAAATGTCGTCTTGTCCTGGTTGGCTAGATTCATTGCAATTTGATGGTAATCCCTGTAGACGTCCAAGAAACTCATGCGTTCATGTTGGGCCGTTGTGTTCACAAGTTGATCAATTCATGAGAGGGGAAAGCAATCTTTTGGACAGGCTTTATTTAAGTCCGTGAAATCCACACACACACGCCAGGATCCTATCTTCTTTTTCACCACAACAGTATTGGATAGCCATGTGGGATAAACGACTTCCTGAATTGCTCTAGCCTCTAAGAGCCTGTCAATTTCGTCGATTACTGATGCCGCATGTTTGGCACCTGAACAATGACTTTTCTGAGTAATCGGCTTAACCGTTGGATCAATGTTCAGGCTATGCATCGCGACCGCTAGGTCGACGCCGGGCATGTCAATAGGGACTTTGTCGACATCTTCTAGGCTTTCTTGATTCGAGATCTCGACGAAATTGACATCCAAATCTTTGGGTTTCTTGATTAAGGCTGTAATAATCCCGATCCGTAATTAATTACTAATCCGTAATTAAGAATGCTAACTAAGTGTTTAGAATTGAATTATGTGTTAATTGTGTGTTTTGTAAGCTATTTAACTTTCTATCTATTACTCGTAGAAATATCTGTCTAGAATAGTTCTTTGATCTAAAAATTGAAAGCTTTATCGGCATTCGAAATTGAAATCGATTACATCAATATGCTATTTGGAATACTTGGAACAACTTGGTAAGTTCAGTTGTATTTAATTGGTCCAATGTTCTCATTAATGTATTATATCATCACAACTATAGATATATGAGTTATAAGCTCATTTTGACCTCAAAACCCTTCATTCTTTAAAGGAAAATTTTGAGAATTCATTCTAGAGAAAGAGAGAGTATGTTCACTTTTAGAGAGAGAAAGGAAGAGATTGAAGAGGAATTGAAGGCCTTGGTTAGAGTTCATCACGTTTGTGCTAGAACTAGAGTATTGAAGGCTTTTGGTAAGCATATAACCCTTAATTCTTGGAGATTATATGATTTAGAGTTGAATTCATGAACTATATGAGATTAATTGCATGTTTTTAGTTAAAGAATGCCAAGAAGATGAAGTAGCTTAACATGCATGTATAGTTTGGCATGATTCTTTAGTTTTGATCATGAATATATTGTTTAAATTGAGTTTTGAAGCTATATATCACATGCATTCTTGAATTGAGTTATTTTGAAGTTAATCTCCATGATTTGTAAGCTTTAAAAAAGAATTTGAAGTTGAATATTTCATGCATGGTCGTTGAAGTTTGAATTCATGTTTTGGAAATGAATTTTGTACATGCATGGAACTTTTGAGTTTAAATTGCTAAAGGCATGAGTTTTGAAAAAGGTTTGTAAATTTACATGCATGGGAGTTTTGAGTCGAATTTTGGTTAATCCATGAGTTTCGAGCAAAGGGTTTGTAAAGGATCATGTATTCATGTTTGTGGTTAAGTTTTCCAAGTTTTTGAACAAGTCATGCATGAATTTGCCTTTGAAATTGCATGTTTGGAGTTCAAAACTCTATTTTGAAAACCCAGAATATTTGTAGATTGCTCAAGTGATAGATTTACCGCTCAAGCGAACATTTTGAGTATCCAGTAGTTTTGTAGTCTATTACAGACTGCTCAAGCGACCACTTAGTGGCTCGAGTGAACCTTTTGTGTTTTGTTGGACCGCTCAAGCGTAGGAGTTGTGGCTTGAGCGTAGAATGAGACCATCTAGTACTTTTGCAGACAGAACAGCCCGCTTGAGTGACCGAAAGTGCGCTCGAGCGTTCAAGCCATTTTCAACATATTTTTGAAAGAAATTCTACGGTCATATTTTTGTTTCCATCCTTTTTTGAGCATATTTAGGCATGAATTATGAGTCATTAAGGAATAATAAGCTAAGGAACATCATAAGCAAGGTGAATTAGAAAATATGAGGCAATCCGAGATGTGGTTCATGCGTACAAGTTATGAGAAAAGGATTGATTAAGAAACCAATGTAATGAAAGCTAAGCTGTAATAGTCATATAGATGTGTAATGATGAATTGTGTTTTGTGTTATGTACATTTGTGTTGTAGATCGAGACTCGAGGACTGACCAATTATTTTTGGAAGCCCATTGTGAGTAACGTTATTGTAAAGATTTGTTCATATGAATTATGTTCCAATGTGATATGATAAGTTATGATTTCTGAAATGCAATTTGTTTACGTGAACGAATGTCCAATGTTTGGAATCTATTATGGCATCCATAGATAGTCCCAAGTCATGGGGGACGGCATGTTAATGCGAGTCCATGACATATATGTGATCATGAGATCTCGTTAGCATCTTCATTTTGGTGATATGTGTTTAATCGGTATTCGGAACCGATTACTCTGGTCGGATGACGATGTGATGTGTTCTATAGGATGTACCATTATTATGTTCAGATATGAAAATTGATTTTGTTATGATCTGTTTTATGAATATGATATATTCGAAATTTGTTCACTAACTTCCTTATATTAATGTTATTCACTGGGCTTTATCTCACTGTGTGTATATATATATAGGTGAGGGTTCTGGAGATCAGGCCTGAAGACCATTGTCTGGATCTGTGTTCTGTTGTCAGCCAAGCATTGTGCCTCACGTGGAGGTTCCGGAAATATCGTGTGTTTTTGTTGGTTGTTGTTTTTGTTCCAGAAATAGTTGCAGTTGTTTCTGTATATAAGACTTTGTTTGTTTTTGTTGGTTGTACTTAAGATGCTGTAGTTTAGTGTATGGGTATAACGTGAGAATAATTTATGGATATGTAAATAAAGTATTAAATATTATGTTTCATACAAGTCTGCATAGCTCAATGGACTATGTATATTTTATATATCTGCTTCTGCAACCCCTTTTTATATGGTAATCAGTTCAGAGGCCATTAGTAATTGAAGGATTATTGGTTGGTTACGATGCTAAACTTATAGGGGCGGGTTTGAGTCGTGACAAAGGTTGAAAGGTAGCAATCTTTCGATGAACCTCGCGAACCACAAACTTGCTCAATTCCATGTTGGGTCGGGAAACGGAGTAGCTGGTGATAGGTGCTGGGCACAACTTGTATTGCATGGAGCCAAGTTCTGCCTATGATTATATTGTAAGGTGAGGGGAGTTTAATGACTAAGAACTTGGCCTCCAATGTCTTGGTGACCGAGCTTTAGGAACATTTTGTAGTACATTATCTCCGAGGTGCTCCATTGGTCGATCAAGATGTGCTTGACGGCAAACTTATTAACTTGCAGTTCAACTACGAAGGCATTGTCATGTGGAACTTTGATCCCCTTAAGGTACGCATCTGAAAAGTTGATCTCATTTGACATACGGGGCCGCTTGGTGGCTGTCACGACCCAAACCCGGCCCTATGGGTTTAGCACCGTAACTGGCCAGTAATCCGAGATTACCGAAGGCCTGCAGGACAGTAATACAATAAAACAGAGTACAGGGCCTGGCGGAAGCCAATACAGTAAATAAACAGTGCCCAATGAGCTGTGACAGTCTGTATGCAAAAAGACTTCTTATACATTTATACATAAACAGTATAGAACAGTATGCACAATATTTACAATCATTCAGATTAGGGACTTAATCCCTGCATAACAGTACGGTAAACATTCAGTCTATACAGAACAGTAAGACAGTACAGAAGGGGAA
Source organism: Camellia sinensis (assembly GCF_055761805.1). Lineage (NCBI taxonomy): Eukaryota > Viridiplantae > Streptophyta > Magnoliopsida > Ericales > Theaceae > Camellia > Camellia sinensis. The sequence continues at coordinate 186,987,016 of NC_138969.1, read as the reverse complement.
AATCTAAAACACCCCTAAGCCTTAACAATTAGGATCGGAACCTCGCAGTGAGGCACAAAGGCTGGCTTGAAAAACTGGAAGAATCCTGACGCTCCTAGCTCCGATCTGGTGGCTGAACACCTACATATATATATAAACAGTGAGCTAAAGCCCAGTGAATAACATAATGCGTAAAGAGGTTTAGAATGAATGTCCTTACGGTAATGAAAACAGTTCAATTCAATCAGTATTTCAGTTGTTCAGTACAGTAAACAGTCATATGTGGTACATCCATTAGCATAACAGTAACAGTAGGTCTTAAAAGACCGAACAGTAATGATGGCCATCAGTCAGTAAACAGTAGTGGCTCCACGAGGGAACCGACAGAGATCTCTATAACAGTAACAGTAACAGTAAACAGTAGGTACTAAGGATGCCACAGTACAGTTCAGAAATAAAGGACATACATTCATTCAGTAATACCAATTCAGTAAACAGTTCAGTTCAGTATTCAAGAGATATCAGTTGAACATATCTTTACACAATTGTTACTCACAGAGTTTGGGCTACGGTATGCTAGAGCGTGTCTCCCCAGTCGCCAACTCTACACAGTTCACAGGTTGAACACACTAAGCTACACAGTTGGGAAATATCATAACTTAATCCCTAATTTGCCTTGGTGTGTTCTACAACGATATCCTCATCAAGATGTCTTAAACTAGGCCTAAGAATGCCTAGGATGGGATGAGGATGCAAAAATACACTTAGAAAACATTTTGCAAACTTTGCTGAAACTAGGAGCCTCGCTCGAGCGAGACTTTATTCGCTCGAGCGGAAGTCCAAAATCAAAGTCTTCGCTCGAGCGAGTAATCCTTCGCTCGAGCGGTCTGTCGAAACAGTAAAAATACTGGATGCTGTGATTTTGCGCGCGATGGTCGCTCGATGGTCGCTCGAGCGGATCCCTGGACAAAGGTGCTCGCTCGAGCGGGTAATCCTTCGCTCGAGCGAGGAAGCCAAATCTGGAATTTCCAGATTTGCCTCCCAAGCTCAAACCAAGCATTCTACCACTCCAAACTCGACCTCTTGGGCCCAAATTCTGGAAAACATAACTAAATTCAATGTATAACAAGTTTCAAAGCTCAATTTATGAATTCAAGCCCCAAAGGTGAGTCAATTAAAATCATATTCAAACCCAATTTCAAACCATTTTCCAAGAACAATATGAACATGCAACATGCATGATCTTAAATCATTTTCAAAGCTTTAATGCTGTTTCAAAAGAGCTTAAACCTTCAAAAACAAGATTAACTCATGGGGTACCACAAAATTATGAACATGCATGCACCATTATACCATGAATTCAACTCAAAACTCATTAATTCAAACATGCATGCATGAAATGAGCTTCAATTCACCATTAATGACCCAAATCATGACTTAGCTCTACAATCTAACCTGGACCATGCAACAATCAACTCAAAACATGAACAAGAAGACAATGGAGCTACCTTTAGTCTAGTAGTTCAAGAAGGGAGCTCAAATATGCAATCTCCTTAACAATTTCTTCAATTCCCAAACAATTCTACAAGTGAACTCAAGACTCTCACTTCCTCTCTCTCTAAATTCGGCTAGAACAAGAAGAAATGGCTGATGAAATGTTTTGATAAAGCATACACAAGGCTTCAAATATGAGTAAACAAAGGCCCCACTAGATGGCAAAAGTGTAATTACGTCAAATTCTTTAATTAGCTTATTTTAATCTAATTTAATCATACCCAATCAGTTTTCAGGTAAATACACCATAAAATCACATTAATTACGAGGGTCATGGAACATCAATCGGTTTCTAATTCGGCCGCCGATAAGGCCTTCAATTAGCAGTTTAAACATATAAGCATGAACAGATAATCATACGGTCAAACAGATAGAATGCAATTTAACTAACATATACTCAATCAATTCGATTTCCAATTTCAGTCAGTCAGTTTAGTACTTTAATCAGTTCAATTATCAGTCATAATCAATTCAGTTTAACGGTAATCGATGGTTATCGGTAATCAATCAGTCATAAGTCGGTAAACAGTATGAGGGTTGTTACAGTCTCCCCTCCTTATAAAGAGTTTAGTCCTCTAAACTCGAGTTACCTTCATTCTGGAAGAAAACAGGATTCAGTGGAAACAGTTCAGGATATCGTTTGGCCATGTCATCTTCCCTTTCCCAAGTGGCATACACGCCACCGTGGTTTTGCCAGTCAACTTTCACTAACGGGATCTCTTTGTTCCTCAGTTTCTTGATTCGTCTGTTTACAATCTGTATAGGCCGTTCCTCGTAAGTGTAGTCATCACTCAACACTACGTGGGTAGGCTCTATTACATGGAAGGGATCCCGGAGATAATCTCTTAACATAGAAATGTGGAAAACATTATGCATGTGTTCCATTTCAGGAGGAAGCGCAACTTGATACGCCACCGGATTGATTTTCTCAATAATCTCATACGGTCCGACATATCTCGGCGCTAACTTGCCTTTGACTCCAAAACGAGTCTGGCCTTTCATTGGTGTCACTTTCACAAAAACGTGATCACCCACTTCATACTCTCTGTCCCGTCTTCTGACATCTGCTGTATCAGTTTCACTTTTTCAGTTGTTTCATACACAATCTCGGGCCCAAGCAAAGGCCCATCTCCAACTTCTGCCCAGCAAATCGGAGATCTACATTTTCTGCCATACAATGCCTCGAAGGGCGCCATACCAATACTCGAATGGTAGCTGTTATTGTAGGCGAATTCAACTAATGGCAGATGACTTTCCCAGTCTCCCTGAAAATCAAGGACACACATTCTCAGTAAATCCTCCAGAGTTTGGATGGTCCTTTCTGATTGGCCATCTGTCTGAGGATGATAGGCACTACTCAGTCTCAATTCAGTACCCAGTGCAGTTTGTAGGCTTTGCCAAAACCTCGATGTAAACTTCGAATCCCTGTCAGAAACAATAGACACAGGCACTCCATGCAGTCTTACAATCTCATCAATAAAGATAACAGCCAATTTGTCCGCATTATAGATTGTCTTGACAGGTAAGAAGTGAGCAGATTTGGTTAATCTATCAACAATAACCAAAATTGAATCCATACCTTTTCTGGAGCAAGGCAATCCAACGATAAAATCCATCGTGATATGCTCCCATTTCCACTCTGGTATGGGTAGGGGTTGCAATAGTCCGGCAGGTCGTTGATGTTCAGCTTTGACCTGTTGGCAATGAAGACATTTGGATACAAAATCAGCAATTTCTTTCTTCATTCCCGGCCACCAGAAATTCTGTTTCAGATCTTGGTACATTTTCGTATTCCCCGGATGGATAGACAATTTCGAATTGTGGCCTTCTTGCAGAACTCTTCTTTTCAGTTCTGTATCATTTGGTACACACAGTCTTTCTTGAAATGTTAGTACATTATTCTCAAATTTGAATCCCGGTCTCGGTTTAGATTCTCTTTCTTCGATGATCTTTTTCAAGAAGTCATCCAGTTGCTGTTTCTCTTTAATCTCCTCAATCAGCGCCAGTTGAGCAGAAATAGCAGCTAAGATTCCACCTTGTTCTCGTAAAACAATTTCGATTTCAGATTTTTCAAGGTCACAAAGCAACTCTTTCTGTCCTGTAAGCAAACATGCTAAGTTTCCAATTGACTTCCGGCTCAATGCATCGGCAACGGTATTGGCTTTTCCCGGATGGTACAATATCTGTAGGTCATAGTCTTTAATCAGTTCCAGCCATCTCCGCTGTCTCATGTTCAGTTCTTTCTGTGTGAAGAAATACTTTAAACTCTTGTGGTCGGTGTATACTACACATGTCACCCCGTACAGATAGTGACGCCAGATTTTCAGTGCAAATACTACTGCAGCAAGTTCCAGATCATGGGTCGGGTAGTTCTTTTCGTGCGGTCTCAGTTGTCGGGAAGCATAAGCAATAACCTTCCCATTCTGCATTAAAACACATCCCAAACCCTTATGAGAAGCATCACTAAATACAGTATAACCATCCGTACCTGATGGTAAGGTCAAAACCGGTGCAGTCACAAGTCGAGTTTTCAACTCTTGGAATGCTGATTCCCTTTGGTCAGTCCAGTCAAATGATGTCCCCTTATGAGTTAACTGAGTCAATGGTAGGGCAATCTTGGAGAAATCTTTGACAAATCTTCTGTAATATCCAGCCAATCCTAAAAAGCTTCGGACTTCAGTCACATTTGTTGGTCTAGGCCAGTTCACTACAGCTTCGATTTTCTGCGGATCAACAGAAATTCCATCTTTGCTAACAACATGCCCCAAAAACATAACATGGTCAAGCCAAAATTCACATTTAGATAGTTTAGCATACAGTTTCTGTTCTCTTAAGGTTTGTAGGGCAAGTCTCAGATGATGTTCATGTTGTTCTACACTTTTGGAGTAAATCAATATGTCATCAATAAATACAACAATAAAGTCATCAAGGTACGGTTTAAAAATTCTGTTCATGAGGTCCATAAATGCAGCTGGGGCATTCGTGACTCCGAATGGCATAACTAAAAATTCATAATGGCCATACCTCGTTCTAAAAGCAGTTTTATCAATGTCTTCCGGTTTAACCTTCAGTTGATGATACCCCGATCTGAGATCAATTTTGGAAAACACTTGTGCACCCTGTAACTGATCAAATAAGTCATCAATACGTGGCAATGGGTATTTATTTTTCACAGTTACCTTGTTCAATTCACGATAGTCAATGCACAGTCTCAGTGAGCCATCTTTCTTCTTTACAAACAGAACAGGTGCAGCCCATGGTGAAGTACTGGGCCTGATGAACTTTTTGTCTAACAGTTCTTGCAATTGCCCTTTCAGTTCTTTCAGTTCTGTTGGAGCCATTCGGTAAGGAGCTTTAGAAACTGGTTGTGTTCCGGGAATCACATCAACGGTAAATTCAATCTCCCTGTCAGTCAAATCTCCTGGAAGATTATCTGGAAAAACATCTGGAAATTCCCTGACTATAGGAACACAATTCACATCAATTTTAACACTATCATCAGTAGACGCAGTCAGCACAGAACACAGATACCCTTTACACCCCTTCCTAATTAATTTAACAGCTTTCACTGACGAAATCAAATACGGAGGAGGTACTACTCCACTCCCATTAAACACAAATTCAGGCAAACCAGGTGGACGGAAAACAACTTGCTTGGTCACACAGTCAATAGTGGCATGATATTTTTGTAACCAATCCATCCCCAATATTACGTCAAAATGATCAATGTTCAATGGCAGTAAATCAATAAACAGATGCATATCCCCAACAAGGATTTCACATGCGGGGTACATAGAAGCACATGTCATGGACCCTCCTACGGGTGATGATACGGCTAGCAGATAGTTCATAGGTTCTAAGGGTCTATTCAATTTTCGTGAGAAAGCATGCGATACATAAGAATGTGTAGACCCCGAATCAATCAATACATATTCATTTTGTGTACAAATAGAGAGAATACCTGACACAACGGTCTCAGCATTTTGCACGTCTCCCGGTACTAGGGCGAACACTCGGCCTTGCCTCATGGGCTCTTTCCCGGTAGCTCTGGGGTTAGGCTTTGGTGCTACAGTTGATGCTGCTGCGCTTGGTGCAGCTTTACTACTGGCTTGTGGAGCAGAGGGGCAGTCTTTAACCATGTGGCCCACCTTGCCACACCTGTAACAGGCTCCAGATATTCTGTAGCAGACCCCCTTGTGCTTCTTGCCACACTCAGGACAGGGTGGTATGAACCCACTCCCTTGGCTGGGGCTAGTTGTCGACCCCGTATTCTGTTTCTTGTTGGCTGGGTTGTGCTTGCCTTTCTTGAATTTGAAACCCTGCCTTTTACCATGCCATTCGGTTGTTGGTGTTTCAGATTGTTTCACTGCTGCAATGTTCGACTCGGCCATCAATGCCCGGTCGAGAACACCCACAAAAGTCGGTAGTTTCAAGACATTTATTCGATCAAGGATTGCAACATCAAGGCCACCTTCGAATTTTCTGGCCTTCTTACACTCAGTATCCACCATATGCGGTGCATAACGGGCAAGTTCAGTAAATTTGGTTTCATATTCGGCAACAGACATTGTGCCCTGCTTCAGCTGTTCAAATTCAGTCACTTTCCTATCCCTGACACACTGGGGGAAATACTTTTCAAAGAAGGACTCCTTGAACTGAGCCCAAGTCATAACAGTATTTGTATCACGGATCAACATCCACCACCTTCTAGCCTCTTCTTGTAGGGTGAAGGTAGCTAACAATACTTTGTTCGCTTCTGAGCACGGAAACACTTCGAATAATTTTTCTGTTTCCAGAACCCAAGCTTCAGCTTTTAACGGTTCAAGGCCTCCCTGAAAGGATGGCGGTTTCATTTTGCTGAACTTCTGGGTCAGAGCAATTATATCCCCATCATTCACATTCACATTAGGTTCCGGCTGAACCGGAGGAGGAGGAGGCTGTTGGTTCTGTTGTTCAAGTCTAGCAGTTATCAGTTCCATCATTCTTTCCATTCTTTCCATTCTTGCCTCAGTAGATGAGGACTCAGGTTCATTTGCATTGTCCATTTCACTATAAGCAGTTATAACAGTTTTAAACATAAGCAGTCATTTGTTTAACAGTTTACCACATTAGTATGTATTCAGTCATAACATAACCACACACTTATCATGCTCATGAGATGCCCTAATCACTTTTCTAGGACACCCTATAGCTCATTTGGACACGTGTGTGCAGTATAACTCGTGGTAAGTATCGCTCTGATACCACTCTGTCACGACCCAAACCGGGCCCTATGGGTTTAGCACCGTAACCGGCCAGTAATCCGAGATTACCGAAGGCCTGCAGGACAGTAATACAATAAAACAGAGTACAGGGCCTGGCGGAAGCCAATACAGTAAATAAACAGTGCCCAATGAGCTGTGACAGTCTGTATGCAAAAAGACTTCTCATACATTTATACATAAACAGTATAGAACAGTATGCACAATATTTACAATCATTCAGATTAGGGACTTAATCCCTGCATAACAGTACGGTAAACATTCAGTCTATACAGAACAGTAAGACAGTACAGAAGGGGAAAATCTAAAACACCCCTAAGCCTTAACAATTAGGCTCGGAACCTCGCAGTGAGGCACAAAGGCTGGCTTGACAAAACTGGAGGAATCCTGACGCTCCTAGCTCCGATCTGGTGGCTGAACACCTACATATATATATAAACAGTGAGCTAAAGCCCAGTGAATAACATAATGCATAAAGAGGTTTAGAATGAATGTCCTTACGGTAATGAAAACAGTTCAATTCAATCAGTATTTCAGTTGTTCAGTACAGTAAACAGTCATATGTGGTACATCCATTAGCATAACAGTAACAGTAGGTCTTAAAAGACCGAACAGTAATGATGGCCATCAGTCAGTAAACAGTAGTGGCTCCACGAGGGAACCGACAGAGATCTCTGTAACAGTAACAGTAACAGTAAACAGTAGGTACTAAGGATGCCACAGTACAGTTCAGAAATAAAGGACATACATTCATTCAGTAATACCAATTCAGTAAACAGTTCAGTTCAGTATTCAAGAGATATCAGTTGAACATATCTTTACACAATTGTTACTCACAGAGTTTGGGCTACGGTATGCTAGAGCGTGTCTCCCCAGTCGCCAACCCTACACAGTTCACAGGTTGAACACACTAAGCTACACAGTTGGGAAATATCATAACTTAATCCCTAATTTGCCTTGGTGTGTTCTACAATGATATCCTCATCAAGATGTCTTAAACTAGGCCTAAGAATGCCTAGGATGGGATGAGGATGCAAAAATACACTTAGAAAACATTTTTCAAACTTTACTGAAACTAGGAGCCTCGCTCGAGCGAGACTTTATTCGCTCGAGCGGAAGTCCAAAATCAAAGTCTTCGCTCGAGCGAGTAATCCTTCGCTCGAGCGGTCTGTCGAAACAGTAAAAATACTGGATGCTGTGATTTTGCGCGCGATGGTCGCTCGATGGTCGCTCGAGCGGATCCCTGGACAAAGGTGCTCGCTCGAGCGGGTAATCCTTCGCTCGAGCGAGGAAGCCAAATCTGGAATTTCCAGATTTGCCTCCCAAGCTCAAACCAAGCATTCTACCACTCCAAACTCGACCTCTTGGGCCCAAATTCTGGAAAACATAACTAAATTCAATGTATAACAAGTTTCAAAGCTCAATTTATGAATTCAAGCCCCAAAGGTGAGTCAATTAAAATCATATTCAAACCCAATTTCAAACCATTTTCCAAGAACAATATGAACATGCAACATGCATGATCTTAAATCATTTTCAAAGCTTTAATGCTGTTTCAAAAGAGCTTAAACCTTCAAAAACAAGATTAACTCATGGGGTACCACAAAATTATGAACATGCATGCACCATTATACCATGAATTCAACTCAAAACTCATTAATTCAAACATGCATGCATGAAATGAGCTTCAATTCACCATTAATGACCCAAATCATGACTTAGCTCTACAATCTAACCTGGACCATGCAACAATCAACTCAAAACATGAACAAGAAGACAATGGAGCTACCTTTAGTCTAGTAGTTCAAGAAGGGAGCTCAAATATGCAATCTCCTTAACAATTTCTTCAATTCCCAAACAATTCTACAAGTGAACTCAAGACTCTCACTTCCTCTCTCTCTAAATTCGGCTAGAACAAGAAGAAATGGCTGATGAAATGTTTTGATAAAGCATACACAAGGCTTCAAATATGAGTAAACAAAGGCCCCACTAGATGGCAAAAGTATAATTACGTCAAATTCTTTAATTAGCTTATTTTAATCTAATTTAATCATACCCAATCAGTTTTCAGGTAAATACACCATAAAATCACATTAATTACGAGGGTCATGGAACATCAATCGGTTTCTAATTCGGCCGCCAATAAGGCCTTCAATTAGCAGTTTAAACATATAAGCATGAACAGATAATCATACGGTCAAACAGATAAAATGCAATTTAACTAACATATACTCAATCAATTCGGTTTCCAATTTCAGTCAGTCAGTTCAGTACTTTAATCAGTTCAATTATCAATCATAATCAATTCAGTTTAACGGTAATCGATGGTTATCGGTAATCAATCAGTCATAAGTCGGTAAACAGTATGAGGGTTGTTACAGTGGCTGACTTGTCGGGCTTGACATTGGAGCCGACGGATTGTAACTGAACCAGATTTATGCCGTCGGTCGGGGGTATGTTGTATATCATGTGGATCACGCCGACCTGTAGGGAGTTGGGACGCACGGTAAGTGTTTCTGGAGGATTCTCTATTTTTGGAAGGAATTCGGCTAGCCGACCTCCTCAAACAAGTTCTTCTGGATGCTCTCTCAAAGCATAACACTTATAGGTTGGATGCCCGTGGTCTTTGTGATATTCACATCTTTGATCCCTTCGCCTTTTATCCGACGGCCCAAACATCTTACTCAGTCATCTGAAGAATGGCTGGTGTTGGATTTTGCCAAGAATTGTTCTCATTGGCTCAATGAATTCTATGTATTGTTTATCTGGCCATTTTGGGAGCTTGTCGTCTAGCTGGTATTGCTCATCTCACCGACGAGAATCTTGGCGGCTCTCCTTTTGGGATTGGCCCCTCGTATCCAGAGTCTTTGTTGATAGAGCTCTTTCCGGTGGCACAACATTGATAAGTTGAGCCATGACGGGTGTTATTGACTCTTCGGTCTGCAAGCCGACTCTCACCCTAAGCACATCATCCTCCACCTTGCAATATTCTTCGACTTTTTATCTGGGACCAGACCATTTTGGGAGGTCTCCGGGTTAGCGTGCTTCTGAGGGGGTTATCCGGATGTAGCCCTGTCTTGAAGGCTATGATGGCCATAAAATCGTTACAATCATCGTCCACAAGATTGAAACATTCCCAATAGCGAGCCGAGTATTCGCGTAGAGTTTCTCCTTGCTTTATCTTTATCTTCCAGAGGGAATTCGTTTGTTTGGGCTGAGTTTCATTTGTGATGAACCTCGCTCGGAAGGATTTTTGAAGCTCGTGGTAGCTTCCGATTGACCCAGGTTTAAGTTTATAATACCATCTGACTGCGAGGGGTCCCAGACTACTAGGAAATATTCGGTACATAAGCGCCTTATCATCGGCATGCAACGCCATTGCTTACTTGTAATGTCGGACGAGATTTGTGGGGTCTTCTTCCCGTCATATAGCATGAATGATGATGCCTTGAACTTGGTGGGCAAAGCGGTTCTAGAAATACGTTGTACGAAAGGATTATGCTTGTCTTCTTCGGCAGAATCACCATTTCTTCTATCATTCCTGAGCCGAACTTGCGAACTACTGTCTGTCGAATCAAAGACGTCTGTTCGGTCCCGCTTTTTGGGTTCCTCGTCTAAAGAACCTGAGGCGCTGCTGCTTTCATTGTGCCTCCGAGTGTGATGCCTCTGTGCTGGTCTCCTCCTTGTTGACCATCCCTAATCATGGTGTGGTGTTATTAGTTGGGAATTTGCTAGTTCCCGATGTAGCTGCTCATTATCAGCCGCTATATCCTCCAATCACTACTCGTTTTGTTTTGCTTGATTGATAAGGGTTTGTATGGAGTTATCTACGAAAGATGATGGCAATAAATGAGTAAATGGATTGAAGTTTAAAGTCCTCCGTGCAGGAGTGTCTTCCGGTCCAAACATGGTTCCTTGCGGAACATTGTTTTGAGTAAGTGGTGGATCCTGCGTTGGGTCTGCCATGAACGAGTTTGAGTATTCCCATAGACAGCACCAGTTATAGGGAAGTGGATTTTGGGATACTCCTTTGCCCAAAGAAGATCATGAAGTGATCCTTCGTAAGGTACCTGAAATAGAAAGGTAGCTCCGGTCGAGGGTGCCGGAATTAGTACTTTGATGGTCAAGTTAGTTTCCTTTTTTGGAGATAGAAGTAAGTGTATGTTTCTTAGAGTGTAAGTTAAGTTTGTTTCGCATACCTCCTTTCTGAACCCTTTCCTTCTATTTATAAAGAATTCCTTCCTCACTTCTTACCTAGACCCACCTTCCTTTTGGGCCCATACTTCTATGACGCCTTTTGGAGTTGACAAGTTGACGAAGGCACCCTCTTTTAAACTAATCAGCTTTTTCTTCCCTTACTTGGCTCTAATTCGGCCCAGCAGTTTTGTTGATTTGGGCCAATCTCTGAATGGCTCTCAGTTGGGTTGGGCCTTGTTATTGGGCCCGCATATTTATTCGGTCCATAATGTGGGCTCCCACATTAATTTTTACAATTTTTTTAAGCAATGATAGAATCACCATTGATCATAAAACAATACTTACAAACACTCATCCCCCAAAAGCACGCAAAGAACAAAACAAAAACAGAGAAAGAAAAGCTAAAGAACGAGAGGTCTTGAAAGCTGCCTTCTCGCACGTTCATGAGCCAATTGATACAAGCTTGCCTCAAGCACCCTTCAACATTTATTTTGTCAGAGATGTTATAAACTCAGGAAAAAAAAAATACTTAAGATTTGAGATTTAAGTTCTGTTTGTTTCGCCGTAAAATATTTTATACCGTAAAATAATTTTTATGTAAAATAATTTTGCCAAAAAATAATTTTTTGTTTTTTTTTTTAGTGTTTGATTAACACTTAAAATATTTTTTACAACAAAATTTTTAATAAAGAGTCAATTATAGAATAAACTTTAAAAATGAAAATAACAAACGAATATGATATTCATACATAATATATGTATATAGCCCACCAACTTAGTTCCGATCAATTGGTTAAGTCAACCATAATATATGTATATTTGATGAGTCGTTTCACACACAAAAAATAAACACTAAACTGTACCAAATTCCTTAGAATAATGGCAAATTCAGGCATTGATCCACAAAGACAATTGTGAAATTAAAATAATTTAATTATTAAATTCCTAAATTATTTTTGATAAAAAGATTGAGGGATTCATAAATTAATAATAATTAAAATAAACTAAGAGATTAAACTAGCAATTATAAATAAAATTGGAATTATTGATTTTTGAGAAAAACCTAGGGTAATGAGTCCAGCACTAGTTACATAAATAAGGCTTCAATTTGAGATTCAATTATGCTACGGTTCAAACTAAATAATACTTTGCAACTACAAGCTCGAAGCATTTATCAAGAAAATTAACACATTCAATGTATACGCACGAACCATCTCAAGTAGTACGAATCGTTTGCTCTAAACTAGGGCAGCAACACAACTCGTCCTTCGTCGTATGGCTCGTCTCATACCTTGAACATGAAAGAGTAGAAAACTATTGTATGGGAAGCATTCAGCAATCACAAAAAGCAGAATACTCGAAGAAATAATGGAAAAATATATTAGAAAACTTCTTGAGAACCATACAATTGTTCAAACCATTACATAAAAGGAAACCAAAAAGAAAACCTATTTACTTGGCTAGGGTTTCATCAAAACCTTAGACAGATGAGCCTAGCCACTCATGGAGGAGTGGGAAGAAGTGGAGGAAGAAAAACAATCCATGGAATAGCAAGCTTGAGAATCCTCTCTTCCAAACTCTAGCCTCTTCTCTCTCTTGTAATTTTCAGAACCTTAATCCAACCTATTTTTTTGTCTTTTTATATATCTGGTGTCTTTCAAATAGGTTTAAAATAGTGGCACAAATTCTGAGGCAGGGTCGTATGTGTGGGAATGGTCACCGCATGTGCAGGAAGGTTAGGCCCTGTTTGGCTGTGGGGTAAAGGCCACACGTGCAGGAATGGGCCTCTGCATGTGCAGGAAGCAATTTTCTCTGCATTTTTGCTCATTTTCTGCTCATACTGTGTACAAACCTGATTGAGATTAAATAGGCATAAAATGTATAGTTTGATGAGCAAGTAAAGTTAAGAGATCCTAATTAACGGCCTCAATGTTGCACAATTCGGCTTTAATCACTTCCCCCAACTTACAACTTGCTAGTCCTCAAGCAAGGAATAAAGAAAAAAAAATAAAGCTAAACAAAATCTAACTATCTCCTCTTTCGTAGGAAGAACGGTTGCATTTAGCATATGCAACAAGCCTTTAAAGTACAAAGTTATCCTAAGTGGATGAGTAAAGTCTCGTGAGGGTTTCTAGAAATGATACCCACAAACATTAACGTATTTACATCTATCCAGCAACAATAAATCACACTTCATCACTCAAGAATTAACTTATGTGCCACTATAGTGGAATATTAAGACACGATGAGTCATTAAAGGCATAGTAATCAAACATGAAGAAATCTATTGAGCAGAGATCGCAATTCAGTATTACACAAATCAAGTTCTATGTACTTGTGAATGCTAGTAGAACACATCATCAGTAACCTCAGTGTAACGTGCAATCTCAATAGCTAGTTAACTGACCACTATAATAGCCCAATGTAGCTCATAATAACCCCCAACATATACAGACAAGATTAAACTTTTGTAATGTCCTGATCCGTTAAGCTTTCTAATCAACCCATATAGCAAGTATTGGGCCGATGACTCTCAAACTAGATAGTTTTAGGGCACTAGGTGTGAAGACTCCTACGAGTTTAGTAACTCAAGTTGAAAAGGCTACAAATCCAAACAAATCATTTTCCTTATTTTTCCTTAACTGTGCAATGTCTAGGTCTCTTAAGCTTTCTAATTATCCCGTGTAGCAAGTATTGAGCCAATGACTTCCAAACCAGACGGTTTTAGGGAACTAGGTGTAGAGACACCCCTACGAGCTTAATAACTCGAGTTAAAGAGGCTACGAACCCAAATAAGTCAAGTGCTTTTTTATTATTTTTTTTCAATGATTTATTTTGAGAATCAAGGCTAGTCATTTATTGTTTTCTACAACACTAGCAATTATCAATGATGTACATCAGGGATTATAATAGAGTGGTCACCGCTATGATAGCGTGTTCATGTGAATCAAGGCATACTTATGATAAATGTACCAATACTACAACCACAAACAACTATTCTAGTGCAAACATCACATGCGAGTATTTACCCAATAAACCCTTTTCATATAAGTCTACTATGCTCCCCGATTAACATATGCAAATATCATCACCCTACTAGCAACAAGTCAACATCAAGTGAAGTAGTGCAATCAGGTGAAGCAGGTATAAGCATGAATTATAAGTCAAATAGAAATGCGCAAAAGAAAATACCCTCATCCCCTAACTTGAATACGACATTGTCCTCAATGGAAGAAAATGCTAAGTAAATAGAAAAGAGATAATATTACCGGAGATTGTAGGTGCACATCCAGGTAGGCACACACCTTTTTTTTTTTTTGAAAAGAGAAAAAGAAACAAAGAAAGGTAAATATCGAAATAAAATAGACAGGGAAAAAAATAGTTGGGGACTATTGAGAATCCAGTGGCGGCGGTGGGGGAAAATGCTAGGCAAACAAGGCGTTCATCAATAACTGCGTCTCGAATGCTTCGTCCTGAACCCAGACGCCGAGCTGGTCAAACGCTGCTAGCTCGACTCTCGATATATATAAAGGCCAGTGTGCAATGAGGCAACTGACTGTTGAATATCGAGCTGGCGCGTATTGAGCTAGTTGAAAGTTGCTTGAGCATAGTCTCGATGCGCCTGAAAATTCGTGCGCAACCCCATGAGGATTTGGTGGTGATCGTGAAAAGTATTGTGAACTTGATCCACAGAGTGCTGAAGCTGTAAGTACTCCTCGTGAGTCTTGTATAATGGGTCCCATTGTGAAGGCACATGGGAGGTAGGAGGAGGTAGTTGGTCGAGCATGAGGCCATGGGCCTCATCAACCATGGCACCAACTTGTTACGGGATGCGGGATAGGCTATGCTATCATTCCCGCAGCCCAAAAATCGGATAAGCCGTGTCGATCTCCTTAGTCGGATCAATTGGAAGGTTGTTCAGCTGGAAGAGAAGTGTGAGTAAGTTGGCAAATGACAAGGGCCAAGTCAGGTTCTGCATAGATTGAGGCTGAACGACCTCCTATAGATATTTGCACATATGTATCCAGATCACGTGCGCAAGCGATACTTAATAGCCATGTTGATAACCATGTAGGGCCCAAACAAACTTCATGCGGCGCTTAGCTTTATGCCCAAGTAGAAGGGCATTCTTATGTATCACTGAGTTAATGAATAACAAGCGGCTAGGCAGCTTGCTCCGGTGCAAGCACGTGTAACTTGTGTTACTGTGGGCCCCCGGGAAGTACTCTTGGATGAGGTGGTGTATGGGTTGGCAATCCTCAACTTCTGGGAAGGGCCTGGTGTCCGGCTTGGAAAAAAACCCTAACACTGGCAATCATGGATACTGTGATGCTGATAAGGTGGCCATCAATAATGGACAGAAGTCTTACCTCAGTGAGCGACTCATACATGTTCTGGTAGAAGAGTTGTACCAGACAAGGATAAGTAGGTGCTGCAACAGTGCAAAGACCCAATTGTTGCCGGAGTTGGAGCTGCTCAATGGCCCAAGAAGTGATTGAATCATGCTAAAAATAGTTTATGTTGAACCATGTGAGCTTGTGAAGCAGGCGTGAAGCCCACTCCAATCATGGCAACTCAACCGGTGGTGGTGGCGAGGATGGTGGTGATGGTGACGACGGTGGCGCCGAGGAGGATGAACCTCTGGCCTTTTGGGAGGCCCTGGTGGATATCCGTTGACTCATGTCTTGCACACCAAAAACATACACATATATCCATGGAACCAGCATGAGAATAAAGTAAGATATTAAAGCACAAGTCTGCCCACTGATGTAACACATGCAATTCTCATCATTTTTTTTATTTTTCTTGTCTCTCTTTTTTTACTTTTTATTTTTTTGTAATATAGATAACCTAAAATAAAATTAAATAAAATAGACAATGAACTAAACTGGACATATGCATGTAAATTAAACTAGTTACTTAACTATGGTTATAATTAAACACATTATCATTTTATTTGAATAACTAATGACTAAACAAATAAAAACGAACTACACTAACAAGTAATGAATTAAACTAAATAAATAAATAAACAACTAAACAAATAAATAAGCAACCTATGAAATAAAAAGAATTAGAAAAGCTAAGCATTAGGTTTTTTTTTTTGGGCCGCATGTGCGCTGGAGATGGTCGCACGTGTAATGGTCGTCTTCTTGGCTGCCCATATATATATATATATATATTTAGGATGAACAACGGACAATGACTGAAGAAAAACAAAAACAAAAACGAAACTCTACTACTCTACTCCTACACCCATAAATCTAAACAAAAAGAAAAGTTTACCTTGAAAAAGTGGAGAAAGAGGGAAAAAGAATGGAGATTCGCTTAGTGTTTGTTAGAGATCGTTGGACTAAGAGAAGGTAGGGCACCGACGGTGAGGCTCTGGTGGTAGGGTGGTGGGGAGAAGAGGTTGGGTGAAGGTTGGTTATGGTGGGAAGAAGAATGAAGAAAGTTGGTGGTAGTGGTGGGGTTTGAGTGAAAGAGAAATGGAGGAAGAAGATGATAACGTAGAGAGAGAGAGAGAGAGAGAGAGAGAGAGAGAGAGAAAATATGAGAGGGAGAGAATCTGAGAGAGTGAGAGTGAAAAATAGGTCTAGGGTTAGATATTCAAAATTGTTTTTTTTTTTTTTTTTTTTTTTGGGAAAGACGAAAATAAAAACATTAAAAACAAACAAACAAATAAATCAATAAAACTGCAGTAATTTTTTTTTTAATGTCATGCCGCACGTGCGACGATGTGCATGCACCAGGAACCGCACTTGCATATAAAGCAGGTGCTGCATTTGACTCAGGAAATTTCCCGCACATACGGGACCCAGGCCACATGTGTGGTGACTGTGTTGTATCACCTCGCGCATCTGCATTTAAGGCAGAATTGGATTTTTTTTTTAATCTAAAGAGATTGAACCATTTCTTACCCAAGTACCACCTAAAACATTTCAAAGCAGTTCTACCTTCATTTTACATCCGACATAAATATAGCATTTCAAAAATAACTAAATTCTCAACAAATGTATAATCTTTACGCGAAAATCACGGGTACTATTTTTCTTCCTAACAATGTTTGTAACTTTCCCCATTCTCCAACAGGGTGACAGACTAGGTTGATTCGGTATCCACAATCGAGGCACATAATGCTAACTCAATCTCTAGGGCTGCCATATAAAGTTTAAGCCGGGGTGGTTTTGAAGCAATCTCCACACCCCTGGGTATTCAAACCAGACTTTAGTCTCGAAAATTCCAAACCTTTACGTTTTTTCCATTCGAACTCTAGTTTTCATCGTTTTAGTTGGTCTCCTAGGAACTCACTACAAACATAGTTAGGTGGCTATACCAGACCATCAGATGCCATTCAAGTACGACTAACACTAAAAGAATTACACCTTTAGAGGAATTAAAGTCTTCTAAACTCAAAGTAATCACTATGGAAGATATATTGGGTCCGTCAAGTGGACAACCTCAATCATCTCCCCTTTCTCAATATTATCCACATAATGTTTTAGTCGTTGGCTATTAACCTTGTAGGTCGTACTATTTTGTGGATTTTTAATCTCAACCACCCCATGCGGAAAGACTTCAATAACCTCATATGGGCCATCCCACTGAGACTGGAGTTTACCCGGGAATAAACACAATTTAGCATTGAACAACCACACTTTTTAGTGAGGCTCGAAGGACTTACGAGAAATGTGTTTATCATGAATTGCCTTAGTCCTAGCCTTGTAAATTTTGGATTTTTCATATGCATCATTGCAGAGCTCCTCTAACTCATTAAGTTGGAGTTTCTAGTGGTCACCGACTTCGGCCATATCAAAATTGAACTTCCTAATGGCCCACAAAGCCTGATGTTCTAACTCAACAGGGAGATGACACGATTTTCCAAACATAATCCTATATGGAGACATCCTGATGGATGTCTTATATGCAGTGCGATAGGTCCAAAGTGCATTAAACAACCTAGTGGACCAATCTTTCCTATCAAGCCTCACAGTTTTCTCAAGGATGTGTTTAACCTCCCTATTAGAAACCTCTACCTGACCACTAGTCTGGGGATGGTAGAGAGTGCCAACTTTGTGAGTGATCATGTATTTGTGCACCAATGCCTTGAAGAATCAGTTGCAAAAAATGT
Organism: Camellia sinensis; assembly: GCF_055761805.1. NCBI lineage: Eukaryota > Viridiplantae > Streptophyta > Magnoliopsida > Ericales > Theaceae > Camellia > Camellia sinensis. The sequence continues at coordinate 186,968,893 of NC_138969.1, read as the reverse complement.
TGGCCACCATCACTAATTATGGTACATAGGAACCCAAAATGATAGAAAATGGTCTTATAGAGAAATTTAACCACAACTTTGTGGTCATTCGTTCTAGTGGCCACTGCCTCCACCAACTTGGAGACATAGTCCACATCCACCAAAATGTATTCAAATCCAAAAGATGATGGAAAGGGACCCATAAAGTTGATGCCCCAAACATCAAAAATCTCAACAATCAAAATAAGGGTCATCGACATCATATCTCGCCGTGACATAGAGCCCGTGCATCGACAACGCTCACAAGCTCTACAGAAGTTATGGGCATCTTTGAAGATAGAAGGCCAGTAGAACCCACATTGTAAAACCTTGGCGGCCGTTTTCTGCCCACTGAAATGGTTGCCGCATACATGAGAGTGACAAAAGGTGAGCATGCTATAGGTTTTACTCTCAGGCACACAACGCCAAATCACTTGATTTGGACAATACTTGAACAATCCTAGGTGTTCCTAGAAATAATGCTTGACTTGTGAGAAAAATCGATCTTTGTCTTGCTTTGACCAAGTTTGAGGAATTTGACCAACCGCCAAGTAATTCACTACGTGAGCAAACCACGGGAGGGTCACGTGTGAAACCGCAAGAAGTTGCTTATCCAGAAATGAGTCGTGCAAGGCTAAGGGATCACTCGTGTGCTCAATAATGATGCGCGATAGATGATCTGTAACTACATTCTCAGATCCCTTTTTGTCTCGAATTTCTAGGTCAAACTCTTTAAGGAGTAGAATCCACCTAATCAACCTAGGTTTGGTCTCTTTTTTGGACAATAAGTATCACAAAGCGGCATGGTCAGTGAACACAATGACTTTAGACTCTAGAAAGTAGGACCAAAACTTATTAAGTGCAAAGACAACAGCTAGTAACTCTTTCTCAGTGGTAGTGTAGTTTAATTGAGCATCATAAAGAGTACGACTACAATAGGATATAACATGGGGCACTTTATTCACCCTTTGGCCCAAGACAACACCAATGGCATAATCAGATGCATCGTACATGATCTCAAATAGGAGCGACCAATCTGATGATTTCATGATTGGGGCGGTGGCCGCTCGCTGTGTTTCAAAGGCTTTAAGACATGAATTATGAAAAATAAAAGGTGCATCCTTAGTAAGTAAATTATACGAAGGACGTGATGTTTTGCTAAAGTCTTTGATGAATCAATGGTAAAAACCTACATACCCTAGGAAATACCTAACTTGACGCACAAAAATGGGTAGAGAAAGGCCTATAATGAGGTCAACCTTAGCTTTGTCAACCTCTATAACTCAAAGGGACACAATGTGTCCCAACACTATACCCTCACGAACCATAAAATGGCTCTTTTTCCAACTCAAAATCAGGTTTGCCTCAGTACATCGTGCCAACACTCAGTCAAGTTTCCTAGGCATTCCTCAAAAGATGGTCCAAACACCAAAAAATTATCCATGAAAACCTCTAAAAATATCTCCACCATATCGGAGAAAATGGCTACCATATACCATTGAAAAGTCTCCGGTGCATTACATAACCCAAAAGGCATGCGCCTGTAAGCAAAAGTGCCAAAAGGACAAGTGAATGTGGTCTTTTCTTGGTCAGCGGGGTACACCAAGACTTGATTATACCCCAAGTAGCCATCAAGAAAACAATAAAAACCTAGCCCTGCTAACCTCTCAAGAATTTGATCATTAAATGGAAAAGGAAAATAATCCTTTCTAGTCATGGAATTCAATCTCCTAAAATCAATACACACTCGCCACCCAGTAGTGGTTCGTGTGGGGATTATCTATCCTTGCTCATTCTCTACAACAGTGATGCCCGATTTTTTGGGCACTATTTGTGTAGCACTCACCCACTTGCTATCCAAGATGGGGTATAATATTCGCATCTAACAACTTCAAAACCTGTTTTTTCACAACCTCTTTCATGTTGAGATTAGGTCTCTGTTGCATTTTCTGAGAATGTTTGGCGTCCTCCTCTACATGAATATAATGCATGCACACGGAGGGATCTATCTCTCGCAAATCAGCCACGAACCACCCTATAGCACTTTGATGTGCCACGAGAACACCCAAAATGAGCTAAACAAGCCTCTAGAAGGTCCTTTGCCAGAATGGAGGGTAAAGCCTCTTTCACAATCCCATTCACAACATCCACAAATAAAACACTTCTTTTTTTCATGGGGTTGTTGGGATGCTTGGAAAGCATTGAGTTTCACTTACATATTTCCAAATGAAACATCCATAACCCCGTTATGGCAATTTATGCATGCATAGGCCGTAGCCAAGAAAGGTCGACCAAAGATTACCGGGATTGGTTTCCTGGAGCTTGCTACCGGTTCCATATCTAAAGCCACAAAATCAATAGGAAAATAAAACCTATTGACCTTTACTAGCACGTTCTCAATCATGCCGCGTGGCACTTTGAAGGACCGGTCAGCCAACTGGAGAGTAACAGTATTGGGCTTCAACTCGCCAAGCCCGAATTCTTCGTACACAAAGTATGGCAACAAATTGACGCTAGCCCCTATATCTAACAAGGCCCTGTCAATGAAATGATTCCCTATAATGCAAGCAATGGTTGGGGCACCCGGATCTTTAAGCTTAGGGGGTGTTTCATTCAATAAAATGGAGCTTACTTGTTCCGTGAGTATGACCTTTTGGGACATGTGTATCCTAGATTTACGCTTTTGTGTACAAAGGTCCTTCAAAAGTTTAGAATATGAGGGTATTTGCTTAATCGCCTCCAACAGAGGGAGGTTGATTTTCATCTGTTTAAAGACCTCCATCATCGCTTCCATGGATGCTGTCTTCTTATTAAAAGGGGACGGTGTATGAAGGCATTGGGGAAAAGGTGCCTTAGGCTCATGTGAAGTGCTAGAGACTAAGTCATCCCCCTTAGGTGTCTCTCCCTTACCCTTGCTCTCTTTGGGTTGACCACCATGATCCCTCTTCTTAGCCATAGTTGCATCAGACGCAACTGGATAAAGCTCTAACTCCCTTTCATTTCTCAAGCTAATCACTGCTTGCACCTACTCATGGTGCTTTCCATTCCTATCCGACCCCTCTGCCCTATATTGACCCTTAGGGTTGTGTAACATGCCCGGGGGTACTCGCACGCGTTAAACAGTACAGACTCCCGAGATCTCTTTGATCTATTCTCATGAGTGCAATGTGAAATGTAGATGAGAGTCCAGATTTGACAACTTTTATTAAAAATCCATTTTATTGCAATTTTTTCAAAAATGGACTGCGTCATCAGATCTCAGAGTCGCCACCTAATATTTATTTTGGGAAAATTAGGAAACCCATGACTCGTGCCAAGGCCACTGTTCGTCGTAACCAAGGATGCTTGGCTCGGAACCTTAGGTATGAGAGGGGAAGGTCAATAATGAGCACCCCCGCCCACCCGATCAAAGATCGGCCTTTACTAACCATGATATGAATTTTATTTTATTTATACGTTCATGTTCTGATTAGTTAATAAATCCTAAAATTTACTATGTGAAGAATACAAGTATAGACTATGCCATTTATTTTGGAACAATCTAATATCATGCATTTTGAAAGAGTTTTGACGATGTATAACCCAAATAAATTGAGTTTACAAGCATGAAAAATCAACATCATTCCAAATTAAGCGACACAACCTTCATCCACTGGCATTCATAGAGTTATATCACATAAGCAACTAGCCTCATGGTAGAATGCTAGACATAGTAAGAAAAACACACATACGGGATGCTAAAGCATAAAAACTCACATGTTTGACGTCCCACGAACAAGCTGCAAAACAAAGTTAGTAAAATATGCATGATCTTATATACAAAACCCTAATGCAATTCACTCATGAGATGCAACTAAAGATTCGGCTTCTAAAATATGATATGTGAATCATTTCAAGAACATGAGGTAGCGCACATAATCACATAGGAATTGATTAAATCCACAAATGCAAACTTAGCCGAATCAAGATGCATGAAACATGGATGCAAAGCATAACTACGATGAAAAATAAATATGATGTTTATGTACAAATAAAGAAAGCAAATAAAAAAACGGGATAGAAAGAAGCGGGGCGGGGAATTATTACAACATTTTAAAGAATAATTACAAACCAAATTAGAGAGGGATGAGGAGAATATTACAACAAAATAAAAACCTCACAATACACTCAAAATAAAATAAATAAATGAAATAAAAGCTTCATGTTCTTTAGAACCGCCGGCAGAAATTGGTCAATATTGGGAGATTACGCCATCTTGTTCGGAAGAAGCTTACCGACCGGCCAAATAGGCCGGCCGGTGAACTAGGTCAAGCAAAACCTGTCTTGTTACGAAACCAAGAAAAGAAACAAATAAAAAATATGTAGGTGGCTCAACTAACCACTACCGGTTAGTTTAAAAAAAAAGAAAATAAAATAAATATAAAATAAAATAAAAAAAGTGCAAACTCACAATATAAACCTAAAACAATAAAACAAATATAAGATAGAACATGCAAGATTATAATAGAACTAATATGAGACTAATACACAAAAAAAATAAATATGAAATAAAACATGCAAGATTACAACAAAACTAATATGAAATTAAAGTATGCGAATAAAAATAAATAAATAAATAAATAATTATGAGCTAAACAAACCACTAGGATTATAACAACACACTATGAAATATAAAGTAAGAAAATAAATATGAGATAAACAAACCACTTGAATTACAACAAAACACAATGAAATAAGAAGCAAGAAAATAAATATAAGATATAAAATATAAGAAAATGAAAGATTAAAAATTTACCTTCCAAAGAAAGATTGAACTTCTTGATTTCCAAACTTCCTCTTGATCACCCTCAAGTGTAGGAAGTGTGTTCTCAAATCCTCAATTCGAAATTATGGAGTTTATGGAGTTTTGTGGTATGGAAAGTGGCTAACTCTCTAGTTTTTCTCACTTTCAATCACTAAACATTCTTCCTTATGATCGAGGCAATTGATCTTTGGCTATATCAGAATTTTTGGAATGGTTTTGGTGTATGGAAATGAGGAATTTCAGCAGCTATGAAAGGTATGGGGTGTATATGGAAGATAGGAATATTTTTGGCTCAAAAACTCAGGTTGCGTTTGGTAGAGCTTTCTAACTATGATTTGAGAGTATGAGTTGTATTTTGAGTTTGTGAGTTTTGGAATTATGATTTGAGTGTGAAAAATTTGTTTGGTGAAAGAGTTTTGAAAATAGTTTTGAAAAGAGTTTTGAATTGAGTGAGGAATTTTTGATGTGACATTTGATATTTGATACAAAAACTTACAACTTATAACCAAATATACAACTCAAAATTCTATTAAAGCACATAAATTTTTAAAAAAAATTCAAAAAATATTTTTTTCGAATATATAAAAATTAACATATCAATTGTCAAAAAAAAAAATTGCACTGCTTCGGTCAACCGGTCGGACGACTGGTGGGATGTCCGGTAGGACATTCGGTGGGACGATTAGTTAGGCCAAATTTCAAAAAAAAAAATTCAAAAATCGCGCTTTACAGAGAGTTTTCTGCAGAGTTTTGTGTTTGTTGTGGAAAACTAGTTCCAAAACTCTATCCAAACATGATATTCCAATGTGGGGGTAGAATCAAGATTTGAAAATTATTCCAAACAGAGCCTCAATTTTTCTTTCTTTTTTCACCATTTTCTCACTCATTTCTCTTCAATTTCGTGGTCCTCTTCCTCTCTTACAATATGATCATTCTATATAGGCAATGAGAGAGAGTAAAGGTCAAAAAGAAGGTGAGAGACAAGATGGGAGACAAGAATGTGATAGGAGGGCAAATTTTCAAGGTGGTTGCATGGGATACTCCTTTATAGATGCAAACAAAATCTCTTTTTGACAATGGAGGATGATTAGGTATAATGGAGGATGAGTGGATGCACTTGAATGGCTCAAAAAATAGGTAAATGGGTTGTCCCAACCGAACCAAAACCAAGAAAAATGGGCTATTGCTGTTTTGGGTCGAATCAACAAAATCTGCTTTTAAGCCCAACTTCAAATGGGCATATCTCCCAAATATGGACTTGGTTTTAGGCAGTTCTTTGGTCCAAATTGAAGCCCCAGAAGTCTACTTTCCAATGGTGGTGACCTCACATTTAAATTCCAAGTTTACAAAGAGATATGCCTAATTTAGTGAAGGCTATCTCGGGCTGGGTCAACAAAATCTGCTCTTAAGCTCAACTTCAAATGGGCATATCTCTCTTAGTTGGACTTGGTCTAAGGTGGTTCTTGGGTCTAAATTGAAGCCCCAGAAGTCTACTTTCCAATAGTGGTAGCCTCACATTTAAATTCCAAGTGTACAAAGAGAAATTCCTAATTTAGTGAAGGCTGCTCATTTCCTTCTTAATGGTTTGATACTCATCCTTTCCTAAACCAGTTTTCTTTCCCCTCCTATTTCCTTCAACTCCAAACCTATAAAGAAGATATTTTTAAATATTTTTCAAAAAAGTTCACCTCCGTTCCATTTATTTCCACTTTGTCCTTACTCGGTTTACTAAAAGTGTAATATTTTAATCGAAATGGGAGCCTCGGGACATCGTAGAAACATTTAAAAAAACATATTTTGAAAAGAGGGTTTTAAGGTCTAAAATAGTTTGGCCAAAAAAATGGGTGAAGGTTGGGATTAAAACTTAAATTCCATCTTTCTTACTGAGAATTTTGTGAGAAACACATTTTAATTGTCATTATCGGGTAATCAAAAGAAAGCGCCCAAGTCTTAGGGCCTGTCAAAATGGGGTGTCTACAGGTTGGCCACAATTTGACTTGGTAATTTTTCTTCCTCTCTCATATTCATGTTATTAGTCATTTGACCCAATTGGGCCTCTAGCTTGGCAATGGAGTGAGTATGAGAGTGAACTACTGGTGCTAACCCCTTAAGTTATGAGAGAACTTCCAACACCTGAGTCTCAAAGGCCGAGTTGCTTTGAAGAACAGGTGAGGGTTGTGGTTATCGATAAGATTGTGGTGGTTGGTAAGAAGATTGGTTGGCAAAATTATTAAAATTCTGTCTTGGTGGTGGAGGATTGTAAAAAGTGCCTTATGAAGGAGGTCTCTATGAAAAATTAGGGTGATTTCTCCATCCCGGATTATATGTGTTAGAATATGGGTCATTACCAGGGTTGGAGAATTCTTACGCAGCATTCACATGCTCTTGGATTAATTATGAAAATTGTGATGCCGAAGGGCACTCACTCAATTCATGAGCAAGGTTCGCACAAATAGCACATGCCTCGTGAAATTGAGGCTGATCATGCTGTGTAGGGCCATGTCCCGAAGCTAACAATTGGTCCATCTTGTGGGACAATACCTCTACTTGTTGGGCTAACTCTAGGTTTTGCCCTACCTCATAAATGCCCCATCTTTTCGGGGCTCAAACTACTGGTTGCCGGACTTGCCGGGCTGCGGAGGCATGGTGAAGGGAATTATCACTTAAGTTCTCAAATAATTACTATGCCTCGGCATCATTTTTGGACATGAATGTCCCATCACAAGAAGAATCCACCATTTGGCGATGAGGCTCAGTTAAGCCATAGTAAAAGGTCTGAACAAGTTGCCAATGAGGCACTTGGTAGTGGGGACACTATTGGAGAAGGTCACGAAGTCTTTTCCATGTCTCATGAATTTGGTCGCCATTAATTTGAGCAAAATTGGTAATGGCTTGCCTTAGTTGGTTGGTCTTACTAATGGGAAAGTACTTCTCCAAAAACTTCTACTGTAATTGGTCCCAAGTTGTGATAGAATTAGCAGGTAAGGAGTTCAGCTAGTGTTTGGCTTTATTCTTCAGTGAAAAAGGAAATAATCGCAACATTAAGGCCTTATTGGTGAAATTCTAGATCCTCACTGTAGAGCAAATTTCTAGAAATTCATGCAGATGTTTGTAAAGGTCATTATAGCGATTCTGGTTTAGACCCGACCCATTTTGTATTTCGAACTCGGGTTTCATGGTTTCATTTTGTTGTTTACATCTTGCTTCCCTTGTATCTCCTTAAATTTGGCTTTTGGATTGTAGTGGTTGTGTTTGGAATAGGTTGGTTGTTTAGTTTTCAAACCTTTGTTGCCCAGAATTTTACTCTTCCGCTCAAGCGGCACTTTTTGCGCTCGAGCGGGCTTTGTGAACTCTCAGTACTTTTACAAGTCTGCAAAACTACTGGGATAGTGTATTCTATGCTTGAGCGGTTCTTTCTGCGCTCTAACGGGCTCAGCTCAAGCGGCCCTTTTTGCGCTCGAGCGTTGGTTTGTTGTCTACAAAACTATTGGAAGTCTGCATTCTGTGCTCGAACGTCATTTCTAGTGCTCGAGCGGAACAACTTATTGTGTCTGACGCTTGAGCGTCACTTCTTGCGCTCGAGCGGACTGTACATATATTAGTTCGCAACAGCACCTTTTTACATCACTTTTCCTACTCTTTTTCTCTCAAAACCCTAGATCTAGAGCCTCTCTCTCTCTCTCTCTCTCTCTCTCTCTCTCTCTAAAACATACTTTCTCTCTACATTTTCACCTTGATCTAGTGATTTCTCTACCCGTGTGCCTTTGTTAAAAAGGTAGAGCATTTCAAGGGCTGCGTTTTAATCCAAATAGAGCTTGGTTTTGGCATCTTTGAAGTCTTTCCATCTCTTCCTTTGGTCTTCTAACTTGAGGTAGGGACTTTCTACACTCTTCTATGAGTTTTAACTTAGTTATTTGTTGATGTGTAAGTAATATTGGACCTTGGAATGATTTTGGACAAGCCTAGGGTTTGGGTTTAAACCAAATGAGGGGTTTTCAAGTAAATGGGTTATAAATGGTTATGGGTGTAGATATGAGGAGGTATTATGTTCAATTTGTCGAGTTTGACACGTGGAATGGATTTTGGAAAATGAGAAGTTTGCACTAAAAATGTCTCAAGAGTTATTTTGTATAAATAAATGAAATTTGTATTGAAAAAGTGAAATGGGTTGTCACATTCAATAAAATGATTCCCTATAATGCAAGCAATGGTTAGGGCACCCGGGTCTTTAAGCTTAGGGGGTGTTTCATTCAATAAAATGGAGCTTACTTGCTCCGTGAGTATGACCTTTTGGGACACGTGTGTCCTAGATTTACGCTTTCGCGTACAAAGGTCCTTCAAAAGTTTAGAATAGGAGGGTACTTGCTTAATCACCTCCAACAGAGGGAGGTTGATTTTCATCTGTTTAAAGACCTCCATCATCGCTTCCATGGATGTCGTCTTCTTATTAAAAGGGGACGGTGTATGAAGGCATTGGGGAAAAGGTGCCTTAGGCTCATGTAAAGTGCTAGAGACTAAGTCATCCCCCTTAGGTGTCTCTCTCTTACCCTTGCTCTCTTTGGGTTGACCACCATGATCCCTCTTCTTAGCTATAGTTGTATCAGACGCAACTGGATAAAGCTCTAACTCCCTTCCACTTCTCAAGGTAATCACTGCTTGCACCTACTCATGGTGCTTTCCACTCCCACCCGAACCCTCTGCCCTATATTGACCCTTAGGGTTGGCCACAATCTGACTTGGTAATTTTTCTTTCTCTCTCATATTCATGTTATTAGCCATTTGACCCAATTGGGCCTCTAGCTTGGCAATGGACTGAGTATGAGAGTGAACTACTGGTGCTAACCCCTTAAGTTCTGAGAGAACTTCTAACACTTGAGTCTCAAAGGCCGAGTTTCCTTGAAGAACAAGTGAGGGTTGTGGTTGTCGATAAGATTGTGGTGGTTGGTAAAAAGATTGGTTGGCAAAATTATTAAAATTCTACCTTGGTGGTGGAGGATTATAAGAAGTGCCTTATAAAGGAGGTCTCTATGAAAAATTAGGGTGATTTCTCCATCCCGGATTATATGTGTTAGAATATGGGTCATTACCAGGGTTGGAGAATTCTTACGCAGCATTCACATGCTCTTGGATTAATTATGAAAATTGTGATGCCGAAGGGCACTCACTCAATTCATGAGCAGGGTTCGCACAAATAGCACATACCTTGTGAAATTGAGGCTGATCTTGCTGTGTAGGGCCATGTCCCGAAGCTAATAATTGGTCCATCTTGTGGGACAATACCTCTACTTGTTGGGCTAACTCTAGGTTTTGTCCTACCTCATAAATGCCCCATCTTTTCGGGGCTCAAAGTACTAGTTGCCGGACTTCCCAGGTTGCGGAGGCATGGTGAAGGGAATTATCACTTAAGTTCTCGAATAATTGCCATGCCTCGGCATCATTTTTGGACATGAATGTCCCATCACAAAAAGAATCCACCATTTGGCGGTGAGGCTCAGTTAAGCCATAGTAAAAGATCTGAACAAGTTGCCAATCAGGCACTTGGTGGTAGGGACACTATTGGAGAAGGTCACGAAGTCTCTTCCATGTCTCATGAATTTGCTTACCATCAATTTGAGCAAAATTGGTGATGGCTCGCCTTAGTTGGTTGGTCTTACCAATGGAAAAGTACCTCTCCAAAAACTTCTACTGTAATTGGTCCCAAGTTGTGATAGAATTAGCAGGTAAAAAGTTCAGCTAGTGTTTGGCTTTATCCTTCTGTGAAAAAGGGAATAATCGCAACATTAGGGCCTTATTGGTGAAATTCTGGATCCTCACTGTAGAGAAAATTTCTAGAAATTCATGCAGATGTTTGTAAAGGTCATTATAGCGATTCTGGTTTAGACCTGACCCATTTTGTATTTCGAACTCGGGTTTCATGGTTTCATTTTGTTGTTTACATCTTGCTTCCCTTATATCTCCTTAAATTTGGGTTTTGGATTGTAGTGGTTGTGTTTGGAATAGGTTGGTTGTTTAGTTTTCAAACCTTTGTTGCCCAGAATTTTACTCTTCCGCTCAAACGACACTTCTTGCGCTCGAGTGGGCTTTGTGAACTCTCAGTACTTTTGCAGGTCTGCAAAACTACTGGGAGAGTGTATTCTATGCTTCAACGGTTCTTTCTGCGCTATAACGGGCTCAGCTCAAGCGGCTCTTTTTGCGCTCGAGCATTGGTTTGTTGTCTACAAAACTACTGGAAGTCTGCATTCTGTGCTCGAACGTCATTTCTAGTGCTCGAGCGGAATAACTTATTGTGTCTGACGCTTGAGCGTCACTTCTTGCGCTCGAGTGGACTGTGTATATATCAGTTCACAACAACACCTTTTTACATCACTTTTCCTACCCTTTTTCTCTCAAAACCCTAGATCTATACCCTCTCTCTCTCTCTCTTTCTAAAACATACTTTCTCTCTACATTTTCACCTTGATCTAGTGATTTCTCTAGCCGTGTGCCTTTGTTAAAAAGGGAGAGCATTTCAAGGGCTACGTTTTGATCCAAATAGAGCTTGGTTTCGGCATCTTTGAAGTCTTTCCATCTCTTCCTTTGGTCTTCTAACTTGAGGTAGGGACTTTCTACACTCTTCTACGAGTTTTAACTTAGTTATTTGTTGATACGTAAGTAATATTGGAACTTGGAATGATTTTGGACAGACCTAGGGTTTGGGTTTAAACCAAATGAGGGGTTTTCAAATAAATGGGTTACAAATGGTTATGGGTGTAGATATGAGGAGGTATTATGTTCAATTTGTTGAGTTTGACACGTGGAATGGATTTTGGAAAATGAGAAGTTTGCACTAAAAATGTCTCAGGAGTTATTTTGTATAAATAAATGAAATTTGTATTGAAAAAGTGAAATGGGATGAATATTTATATAAATGGTGGGGTTGGGTATGCATCACCTTTCACCTATAGGAATTTGGATAATATATTCGTTTTGAAGATTGTATATCTGTTTAGAAATATCTATTTTGGGCTATCGGTGGAGGATAGCCATGATTGTTGTAGAAATTGCATGAGAATTAGGCGAATTGAAAGTAATCGCTTATTGTTTGTCATTGAATATGGTTGTGTTTTTAATACATTGTGTATGTATGATGTTTGGGTGGAGAAAGGGAGTGGACTCCATTAAATTAAGTTGGCCTGTGCGTCTAGGGTAAAAGTCCCAAAAACCGCATGTATACATGGGTGCCGTTTCCCGTGGATGAAATATCCGTAAAATGGCAAATGAAAGTGTTTGTATGATGACTATATTGATTTGAGAACCATTGAGTTGTATCCTCAGTTTGGTTGTTTGAAATGAGATAAAAATGAAAATGACTCAAGAATTGGGATAGAATGGATTGAGATTTAAAGCTTGGCTTATTCTAGTTTGTAAAAGAGTTATAATTGATTCATCATGGCATTGCTTATGCATATCATTGTTCATATTCATATATTATGTTAGATTGTTTCTATTAGGCTTTGGCTCACCCTACTTGGAAAAAATCATTTTCAGGTGCTGGTGATATGCTTCTGTCAAGGACTTAGCTTGGGAGGATTGTGGAGCTGAAGGCTCACTTTTGTTTATTTTGTATTTACTTTTGTACAAGCCTAGAGCTTTATTTGTATTGAGCTTATGACTCATTTTGTTGTAATCAAGCACGGTCTTGAAAAGATGTAGCCATTAGGGCATATAAATACCTATGTAGCTTTCATTTCTGGTTATTTCTTATAACACATGCAGTAGATTCATGATGAACAATTTATGAATGTATATTGCATGTGTCACCTTTTATATAGTAACTCTGATTACTAAAAGCTTCTTAATTTATTTGTAACACTTTGTACCAGTGTTTGGAGTTGGTTTATTGTATTTTTTTGGGGGCGTTACAACTCATCATGAGCTAGTCCATGGAATGATGGGAGCATTTGGATGGTGCTCGACTTAATCTCATAATAAGCAGCAGTGATGTCCGGTAACTAAATGCGTGATGGTGATGTATATGCAATGGGGGGTGAAGTAATCCTTAAGGGTCCGGTTGGGCCCATTTAGGCCATTCGGGTTTGCTATCTCTAATGGTTCGAAGTATGGGTATGGATATTCAAGCCTAGGAACACGGGAAGAGGCTCTAAGTTTCCTAAGAGTCCTTTCTAGTTCAAGGTCCAAACTCCACAATTCAGGGCGACAAGAACAGTGCCCATGCATACACTACTCACACACACATACTAAGTTCCGACTCTGTGCACTAAGTTATGAAAGCAAAATACCAAAGGGAGAAAACTCATAGCGATTTAATGAAGACACTTTATTCATCTTGCAGGTGCTTGACATGTAGACCGCTGTCTCCAACCTTTACTCGAGCTTTCTAGTTTTAGCAATTTGGTGCTTTGCTTGCAAATGTTTGCTTCTGTTTGTTTTTTTTTAGCACTTTGGTGCTGCGGTTTTTGTTTAAAACTTGGTTTCACTTTGCTTGCACTTCAGTGAAGGCTTAAATTGCAAACACTTTGTACACTTAGTAACACAAAAATATAAAATCCTAAACTAAAAATTAAAATAGAAATGTAACTTTAAATTACTCAAATTCCTTAGACTAATGGAAAGTCCAAGTATCAATCCACAGGGACAATTGTGAAATGAAACTAATTTAATTGTTAAATTTCTAAATTAATTTTGATAAAAAGATTAAGGGATTCATATACTAGTAATAATTAAAATAAAAGTAAGAGATTAAACTAGCAATTATAAATAAAATTGGAATTATTGATTTTTGAGAAAAACCTAGGGTAATGGGTCCACCACTAGTTACATAAATAAGGCTTCAATTTAAGATTCAATTATGTTACGGTTCGAACTAAATAATACTTCGCAACTACAAGCTCGAAGCATTTATCAAGAAAATTAACATGTTCAATGTATAGGCACGAAATAGTTTAAGTAGTAAGAGTCATTTGCTCTAAACTAGGGCAACAACATGACTTGTCCCTTGTAGTAAGGCTCGTCTCTTACCTTAAACATGAAAGAGTAGAAAACAATTGTATAGAAAGCATTCAACAATCACAGAAAGCAGAATACTCGAAGAAATAATGGGAAAATATATTAGAAAACTTCTTGAGAACCATACAATTGTTTAAACCATTACATAAAAAAAAAACCAAAAAGAAAACATATTTACTTGGCTAGGGTTTCATCAAAACCTTAGAAAGATGAGCCTAGCCACTCATAGAGTAGTGGGAAGAAGTGGAGGAAGAAGAACCATCCATAGAATAGCAAGCTTGAGAATTCTCTCTTCCAAACTCTAGCCTCTTCTCTCTCTTGGAATTTTCAGAACCCTAATCTAGCCTATTTTCTGTCTTTTTATGTCTCTGCTGTCTTTCAAACAGGTTTAAAATAGCGGCACAAATTTCGAGACAGGGCCGCATGTGCGAGAAGGGTGCCACATGTGTAGGAAATACCCTTCGCACGTGCGGGAGGATTAGGCCCTATTTGGCTGCGAGATAAAGGCCGCACGTACGGGAAGCAATTTTCTCTGCATTTTTGCTCATTTTATGCTTCCACTATGTACAAACTTGATTGACATTAAACAAACATAAAATATATAGTTTGACAAGCAAATAAAGTTAAAAGATCCTAATTAATGGCCTTAGTGTTGCACAATTCGGTCTTAATCAATACATATACATATATATGTGTGTATACATATATATATATATATAGAGAGAGAGAGAGAGAGAGAGAGAGAGAACAAAAATGTTTAATGTGTATGAAAGCAGTGAGACTTGATATACATGTTGAATAGTATCCATCAGAATGAGAAAAAAAATAACTTAGGAAATTTTAAAATGTAAGACATTTTAATATTTTACTTACTTTGAGCCAACTAAACAATAAAAAATAAGTAAAATACTAAAAAATATTTCATGGCGAAACAAACAGAGCCTTATGGTTAAGATTCACTCAACACTTGATTCCACAATAGCTTTAAATCCACGTCACACAATAATTTTCCATGATATTTTTATAGAAATTTTTGAGTACTTAGAATTTTTGTTTTTTTTGTTAGAGCATCTCCAACGGTTGAATAAATTTTTTACCAACTTTGAATAAAAGAAAGACGTTTGGCTTAATCTGATATCAATCACTCTAACAGTGTATTGTAGCTTTTATCAAAATGCATTGGACGTCCGGGGAGACGATCGGCCGGTCGACCGGAAAGAGTAAAATATGTACAATTCTGTAGTTAAATTTTCAAGCTTGAGGGTCATCCGAGGGGTTGACTAGGAAGTCGACCTCCCAGTGTAAAATCTGTACAAAATTTTTGCAAAAATTGATCATCTTGTGGGTCATCCGGTAGTGAAAATACAACGGTAATGAATAGTATTTTGGTGAAAGATCTAGCGCATTATCAGTTTGGTGAAAATTTGGTTCATTCTTAATTTGATATCGTGTTGATGAAACTGTTAGAGATAAAAAAAACTGTCATTTTTTACCAAATTTAAATTTGATAATGAATTTGATAAACCATTAAAGATAGTCTTAATTAAACATTTTATTGTTATTTAATAGTAAAAATAGCTTTGTATAGCCGATAGATAGCCTAGGTGGGTCTAGGCTTAGCTGATAATCAACTTTTCCGAATTACCAATCTAATAAAATAAACAATACGTTAACTTTTCTAAGTAAATTTTTTGGCCATGATTGAGTGCAACTTCTATTTCTCTACATTTGTTACTCAATAACGTCGGAGAGGATGTGATGATGCGAAACAAATTATATTATTTTATTAGACTAATAAATTATTTTTAGCCGCCAATCAAGGCTGGTGGGATTATTAGGTTGGTGTTATATGCGCTAATTAATATATTAATTAATGTATTAATACTAATTATGATTTTATTATTGACTCTACTCATTAATCACATTATAAATATAAAAAATTTCTTAAATTATGTCATATCATCAATTAGTATATTAAGGGGTTGTTTGGGGTGTCCTAAATAAGTGTACTTTTTATCTTTTTAGACTAAAAAATTGAGAAAAAAATATATAGATGTTTGGGTTAACTTTTTGACTTTTTATGAAAAAATGTGTATTAAAAAATTATATAAATTAGTGTGTAGGGAAAAATTAAGATTGAGAGTTGTGCAGTCGTAATTTTTGACTTTTGGTGAATAGTGTTAATTTTTTAACCTTTTGAGTAAGTTTTGGACTTTTTGACTTTTTTTGAACTTGTCAAACTTGACCTAATTGGTGCATATAGTATTATTGGGATTATTAAATTGGGAATGGACTCTTCAGTTCAGATCTGGATTGGAGAGTGCTCTTTGAAATTGTAGAGTCTATCATATGTCTAGTTTTGATGATTTGTTCATTTTATCAAACATTTCATATATATCATCATAAAAAAAATTTAAGTCGATCAACTAATTGTAATTAATTTAATTTATCATATTTGTCTATAAAAAAAATAAATGGTAAGTGTATTTTTTAAAAATAGACAATTCATTTTTGGTAACAAATGCTGTAAATTAAATACATTACAATTATTAGATTAATTTAATTTTTTGTGAATAGTATATATAAAGAATCCAATAAAATGAACAATTTAAATTATTAAAATGAGATCCATAATAGGTCTCACGGTCCAGACAATACTCTTCCATCTGAATTTAAGACTAAAGAGTTATTTAAGACTAAAGAGTTATTAGCGAGGTCGATGGGATTAATATTTTCAAAAGCATGCTAGAGATACAAACTATTTTACTAAATAAATTATCAACTGTTCATATGTGGGTGGGAATATACACAAATGAGCCCCACTCCTCATACGTGAGAAGTTTGTAGTTTAATTGGTAATTTGGTTTGTCTATATAATTTTTGATATTATTATTGTGTAATTTGGTTATTAAAATGATTATTGTTTTATTTAAT
The DNA here is from genome assembly GCF_055761805.1 of Camellia sinensis. Taxonomy (NCBI): domain Eukaryota; kingdom Viridiplantae; phylum Streptophyta; class Magnoliopsida; order Ericales; family Theaceae; genus Camellia; species Camellia sinensis. Next base: position 186,952,131 of record NC_138969.1, on the reverse strand, counting down.
TAGATTACTAGCCTCTGTTTGGGATTGGCTTTTTTGGGCTTTTTTGGCTAAAATAGCCACAAAAAATAAAATAGGCTATTTTAGCCACAAAAAACAAAACATCAAATCCAACCCATAATCATTACAATCCTCTCTCACAAAAAAAGTCAAAAAAGCCAAAAAGCCAAAAGCCCTTCCCAAACCAGGCTAAAATAGCCCAGGCTAAAATAGCCAAAAAGCCAAAAAGCCAAAAAGCCAACCCACTTCCCAAACGGAGGCTAAATCATTTCTAGACCGAAACAAGGGTGACGGAGCTTTTCTTTTTGGATAAGGCAGACGCTTGGACCACTATAAGCGAACTAGGCAATATTAATAAATATATAAATTATTATTTAATATCAGGGTAGGTAAGAATTTTCGGTTGTGCATGCTGAACTGTTGAAGGCATATTCCAAAACAGAATGGGTCAAGATCTCGACGGGACGGGGTTGTTTGGTTGGTGGAATTTATTTCAGTTTGGTTTTGATGATTTAAATTATTAATTTTGTTAAATTATTTATGTATATTATTAATAAAACAAATTAAGTTAATTTAATAATCATAATTTATTCAATTTATTTTGTTTGTCATTAAAAAATAAATGATCTATTTTAAAAAATACAATTAGCCCATTTTTTAATAGATAAACTCGATAAATGAAATATGCTACTCTCTCCGTCCCAAAATATTGGTCCCTTTTAAGAAATTTAATTTTTTTTGATAATACAATTATTGCATTTGAAAAAAGTTAATTTTTCAAAATTATCCTTTTGATAGTACATTTTTTAAAAATATCAATGTCATAATTGTATTTTTTATATTGTTTATTAATTTAAAAGAATGGCAAAATAAGAAATTTATATTATTTTTATACTTGATTTTTGAAGAGGAACTAATATTTTAAAACAATAAAAAATAAAATAAAGAATTAATATTTTAGAACGAAAGGAATATAATATTAAATCGATCTGATTTTTTGTCGAGATAATATGAACCATGAGCCAGACAAAATAAATAAATCGAATCATTAAAATTGATCTCGTAAGGAGCTAATGGGCCCAAACAACGAGGCCATCCCCGTTCCAAAATCAATATTTTAACAGGAAATGGGCTAAAGACAACTCTAACGGTTACAATAATTTTGGTATATGTAGATAAAGTGTATAGATATATGTATAAAAGTATTTTAAAATATATAAAAAAGTGTACCGAAATTATAACTATTTTGGTTTTATTTGGTTATATAATGACAACTTTAAAAATCATCGTTAGCAGCATTTTTTAATTTTTTGTTTTTAACCTAAACCCGTTGGATCTCTCGAATTCATCCATTACAATGTAATAAAGTTAAAACTATATTTAGATTTTAAATTTGTCAAGAAAAAAAATAAAACAAAAGTATCCATATAATTAATTTTTTTAGGATCAATAATACTAAGACCCTTAAATTATTGGGCAAAACACCAATAAATCTCAAATTTTAATTTATTAAATCATTTGATCCTGCCTTTTATTTTGTAGACTAATAAGTTCTATTTGAATGTGAATTACGTATATACCTATTTATTTAACACGTAAATTTTTTTTGATGGAGGGCAAATGTAAACTTTTACTGATGTTGTAATGACAAAAATACCCAAAAGCTTACTATAGGCCTTTTTTAGATTTCCCTCTTTTCCGAACATCAGCAACATCATCAAATATCAACAACATTAATAACATCATCAAACATCAACAAACATCATCAACATTGTGAACATCATCAACATCATCAAACATCAGCAACATCATCAACATCACAAAACATCAGCAACATTATCAAACATCACAACATCAACATCACAACATCATCAAATATCAACAACATCATCAAACATCACAACATCATCAACATTGTGAACATCATCAACATCAACTACACGTCATCAAACATGTGTACAATAATGTAATACCAAATTTTTTGCATTGCTTGATGTACAAAATTGAATAACGAGTCCAATGATGCGACACACGCCAAATCAAAATTCGGAAAACCATCACAACGAAAAACTGACCAATGGACTAACACCAACCTGAAAGAGCCGCACAGCACTTCAAACCAACAAACACCACAAAATTGTTAGAAATCAAAAAAGAGCTTTTGTGTTTTTAGTTTTGACTAAGGTGGCGAGTATCTATTTGAGTTATTTTTTAGAAATCTCTATGAAGAGAAATGGATGCTTAGAAAATTGATTATTTCTAGTACTCAGCAACACAATGGTGTAGTAGAGATAAGGAATTAAGTATTGTTAATGTTAGGAGGATGATGGCGCAAAATATTTTCTAATTGGGAATTGCACTTTAGTTTGTTGTCTATATCCCTAACTAAGTGCCCTCCATATCAGATTTTACACTCCATTTGAGTAATGAGTTAAGGGAGAGCCATCTATGAGCGATCTGTAACCGTTAAGCAGCTTTATTTTACTTCTCATAAGGTTGCGAAGTTAACACCTAGGGTTCTATAGCGCATTATTGTATGCTGTCTTATAAACACATAGGGTTATGTGGCGCATTATTGTATGCTGTCATGTAAACCCTTCGGGTCATGTGCATATGGGTAAACAACTTTGTGGTAGTGTAACTAAGTCATTTAAAGTTTTCTTAGTAAAGGTGTCGTGAATAGAGTTTTGGAACTCTATAAGATAGAGAATTCTAAGCATAGCACTTTATGTAGCCTAGTTGAGAATGGAAAGAAATTTCCAATATCCTAGGGACGGTGGGAGCGATGTGCCTACTAGTGGATTACTCCATTAGAGAAGAATACTCTACATTCTTTGTTGCATAGTAGCGAATGTGAAAATTTTTCACATTATCACTGGGTGATTGAGAGGGAAACATTCATGATCGCTCCGCAAGATGATAAAAAGCCTAGGATAATGCCAAAGGCTTTAGTTCCCTTTTTTTAGAAAGTGGATCAACGTTGCGTAGTTTAAGACAAAGTCTTTGTGAATTAATCATTTCTATAATTTGGTTGACTTTCCATTATGACACGAAACTGTTCTAAAGTTATACGCAATTTGGATAGTCATTGTTGAGACATAAAGCTCGCTAGATACCGAAAAGTCGCACCATTAAGAAAAGTATAGACCATGAGAAGACTTCCTCTTGAGGAGTGAGGTTATTTCGACTTATGCTATAATTGACATAAGTTCGAAACATTGATTTGTGGACGTTGTGACCCAACTTCTCGTTGAAGAATTAGATAAGTAGATCCATAGGGATTTACCTTCTGCTTTTATGGTGAAAAGTTAGGAGCACAAAAAGGTTGTTAGTTCTAATAAACCTTTTACAGCCTAAAACAGTTATCCAAATAGTGGTTTTAGATTTCGTCGAGCCATGATAGGCCAACGATGATCGATGAAGACCACTGAGGCATGATCAATGGTCCAAAAGAAGTTTTTCCTTACTTAGTCATTATGAGCCAGGAATTTATAAGGTTGTCGCCGCTTAGGGTGGGCAATCCTCTGTTTTAGATATGATGGACATGGGTGATGTAATTTATACGCTCGGATGTATGATCATAGGGATTGTTTTAGGAGAATTCTCGATTTGTCTTTGATGACTTACATAAGGAATATCCTAGAATGATTCTAGATGCGAAATTACAAACCCATTGACTTACTTATCGGTAAAAGCCAGAGCCTTAGCTATTAAGTGAATCCTCAGATTGCCTTTGGAAGAAACAGATGACCTATATTCTTTGATCTTTTTTTTGTTATGGGAGCCTGAAGTACACTATGTGGGTGTATTTGGTATGATAAGTGTTATCTTTGGTAAATGGTCAATTGAGTAGTTTAGACATTGACCTTGCTCATTAGACTATGGATAGAATGCTTTACTAGTAGTATATTAATTTGCTCCTTGTAAGATTTAATGAGCTAGTTGGGTGCATCTTGAATGAACGCAGATTGGTCACCAAAATATCTTTAGAAAGGTAATTACGCAAGAGGTAGTGATCTTGAACCACTACATGTGAGGCGCGCATGGAGGATTCCATTGTATATGCTTATTGCAAAAGGTGCTGATAAGGCTTATGCTTGGAGTCTAGAATTGCGCAGACTGTAGTCGTGTTTTTTAAATGATCACTTATTTGTTGTGATATGATGGGATGTTGACACTATTATGGTTTGTGTCATAATGATTAGCAAATGATGATGTCAGCAGGCAAGATTGGCTCACTCGCACGAGCAATCGCCCTTGGCGCTTAGGAGCGAGCAAGGATGAGACTAGAGATTTATTTTTATTTGGAGCCAAAAGAGGCTTAAATTATCCACCATGTATGTCGCCTTGGTTACAACCAAGATGAGGTCGTGTTAAGGACCAAACTTGGATATTAGTACCCACTTTCCATGTTGTGCCTGCTATGATTAGCCAGATACGAGATCTCATTTGGTGCTTGAAAGGCGAGCAAATAGAGAATTTGGGTTAGGCGCTAGAAAGCGACTAGACTAAGATCTGTACGGTGTATCGAGTATGATGTCACTCTTTTGGAAGAGTTACTTCACCGTAACATGTATTCGTACTATATGTACTTGGCGACCGAGTAATGAGGTGAGAGAATGGATCTCTATTTCCTCACCGTATGAGTCTTACGTGTCATTATTGACATGACTTTTATTTATGTACCCTTTTTTTGTGACTTTTGACTATGTCATAAGGTAAGGGGTTGATGTTCTGCTACTTTGGTATGTTGCCTGCGGTCATGTATGATTCGACCTTAAGGGACATCAGTGGGAAAGCGGTCAATCCTAAACTAAATGGCATGAGGGCAAATGGAAGATCATCTAGTATTACACCACTGTTGTATATTCATTGCCGGCAACTCACATTGCTCTATATGATAGGTAGATTGAGTATGAATATATTGCAAGAATTGAGAAGGTGAAACATGCTCTTTTGAGGGATTAGAGAGGATTTTTGGACCAGTGTAATTAGATGGGTCTGGGGTATATGAGACACTTTTTTTTTTTTTTTTTCGAGTTGATATTTCTATGCTGGCTCATTTTTTGAGTTCTAGTGTAGAGCTCCCACATGCGGGTGTTTCTCAGCGGTCGCACGGTTCATTGGCTAGTATGGGATTGTTCAATATTTGGGGAGATTGAGATAAAGATGTGGCAGTGACATGCCAATTCATGTGCTAGTGGGAGATGTTGGAAATTGGGCCAAGTATTGGACTCGGATTTGGGCATCCATGTGGTATGACCCATGGCCCATGAATTTTAATATTGATGTTAGGTTAGCTATATTTTTAGTCCTCAAAATATTAATTTTGTGTTATTTTGGTTCCTAATATTTAAATTGTGTTAATTTGGTACCCAATGCATAAAAAATATTTTAATTTAGTCCTCCGTATTTCAATTATGTCAATTTGGTCTCTAAAGGTGTTTCAATATAATCCCTCTAAACAAATTCTATTGATAGACGTTGTTAAAATCAATGATAAATTTATAATTTTGGATATAAAAAATGGCACATATCATACATTTTGGAAACTGTAATTTTAATTTTTTAAATGAATTTTCACTTAAATGTCATAGATCACTTACAAAATTTTGAGGTTAGAAGTGTAAATTTGTTTATGTGAGTTTCTATTTTTATCGGGTAATTCTATTTCCACACACTACTTCCTCTCTTTTCACACACTTAATGATTTTTTTATTATATTTTTGTCTTAAAATTAAATTACCAAAATATTCCTTTTCCAAAACCCTAACTCTAACTCTCTCAAACCATCAATTTTCACCATCACCATCCATGGCGACAATCCCTTAATGTTTAGAATGTAATATTATTGATTGGTTATACAGCCAGCTCAAACCAAACTTTAGGTGACAAAATTTCTTATCTTTTAAAGAAAAAGTATACTATGCTATAGAGGAATTGGTTATATCCATGTGACTAAACCATCCGTGGGTACTTTCATAAACTAGTCCCCATCTTTGGCTTTCCGTGCATGTGTTGAAGTAATTAGAAGTCTATTGGTGACATTATCATACTGTAAATTTGCCAATGATAAATATACCATCATGAGAATCAATATATAGAATCATTACATAAACGAGACAATAATAAATATATATGTTAGGTGTGTAAAATACAATATGTGATAGGAATCCTCTCTTGGACAATATTCATTCAGCGGTGGTGGCTTGTTAGGAGTAGCATTTGGATGATGATGGTAATGATATTTTTGGTATGGTAAGATGTGTATTAAGTGAAAATTGATAATTTAAATTTATTTAGTGTGTGTATTGAGAAAAGATGTGAAAAGGGAGGAAGTAGTGTGTGGAAATAGAATTTCTCATCTTTATTGCTAATTTTAATGTCATCTATTAATGGAGTCAGATTAGACGACTAAATTGAAACACTTTTTATATATTAAAAACTAATTTATCACAATTTAAGCATTGGATATCAAATCAATACACTTTTTAAACATTAAGAAATAAATTGACATAATTTAAATATTAAGCAGTAAAGTAACACAAAACTCATATTTTATAAATTAAAAACATAATTAACCCCTCAATGTTATTTAGATAAAATGAAGAATTTGACATATACGTGATCAATGTCATATGATGAGATGACATGTGAAACGGTACTACAGACAGTAACCACTGAGGGCTCGTTTGACAACGAACTTTTAGCAATTTTTTGTTGATTTTTTTTTTTAAATTTTTATTCAACTTTTATAATTTTTTTTCAAATTTTCTTTCCTTTGATTCACAAGGCTAATAGTGAATTATTAATAATCCTATCAAATTAGTGTGGTATTCACTATTCAATTAGATTAATTATCCATTGGATTAATAATCTCACTCTTACCACATTACTAATAATCTTACAAATTTGTTAGATTAATTATCCATTGAATTAATAATCTTAAACAAATATGTTAAAACAAACATAGGATAATTGGGCCCACGAATTAATAATCTCAATCCCATACTCTAATCTATCCAATCAAACATGCCTTTATGCCCTACTGGAATGGAAAACCCTAAAAATAAAATAAAAATTTGAAAAAATTCTACTAAAGATGAATAAAGCAAACAGAGTTTTTCTTTTCCATTATCCTTTTTGGTTTTAATAAACTATTTTTGGATATTTTTTTATGCTTTTTAGATTTTTTTAAACTAGAAAACATCAAATATAAAAATTGTTAACATCAATTTTTAAAATTTTTTACTAAGAATAAAAAGTTCAAAAAATAAATAACTTTATAAGCTTTTGCCAAACTGACGTTAATTTGGTTCATGATAATTACTACGTGAAGTGTTTCCAAATCTTTTATTTGGTTGCAGTTAAAATAATGATCTTCTAACTTTTTAATTTTTTTAAGCCATTTTTTTAAAAAATGTTTAGAAGTTATTAAAAAAACAGTAACTTTTTTAAATGTATGGAGAATAGGGAAAAGAAGTGTCAAATCATACTTTTTGTTAGTAATTCTGCCATTTTATTTTTAGATAAATTATAAATATACTTTTCGAGATTTATTTAAAATACGAATTGTCTTTTTTAATATAGAAAATTACAAATATCTCTATATCAAAATTTTTTATTTAACCGAATTAATTGAAAAAGTAAAATTTATAACTGTTCACCTATACAATAATAAAATTATTTGAATTATTAATTGAAATAAAATTTTAACATTATTAAAAATTGTTAATTAACTTGATGTTGTATTAATAGAGAACCTATTTGTTATGAAATTAGAAACTTTAAGGGGCATAATATAATTGTTAGAACCACATGGGTAATTTGTAATTTAAGTAAATCTTAGGAGGTGTGTTTGCAATTTATCATCTTTTGACCAACAAAGGGGGTGTTTGGGAAGAGAGTTGAGCTAAAATTGCCCACTAAAAAATAAAATAGGCTAAAATAGTTAATAAGATAAAATATCACATCTAATCCCTAATCATTTTATTTTTTATCTTACAACTATCAAATCAATTACAAAAAAATATATAAAATAAAAAATAAATTCTCAAACACAACTATGTTAGCCAAGCTGAAATAGTCAAAAAGTCAAATAGTCAACTAAAATAGCAAACTTTCCAAATAAGACTAAAATATAGTGTAGTTTTGTGGGAAATCAAGGACAATTTGATCATTTCAATTTATGACTTTTTTAGACTTCACCAAACACTCTTTTATCCAAACTTTATAATTTTTTTTGACATTTTGAATTTTTAACGCAAGTTAACTTTTTAAGTACAACCAAACACCCACCTATCAAGACTTTTAATCAATGCGGCAGTAATGGTGGTTGTTATGTTATTATTATTACTTTTACCAACTCACAATATTTTAATTGAATTTCTAATTTAGCGACGAAAAATAAAAGACATTGGGAAATAGAATGAAAAAAAAAAACTTTATCGCTCAGGCACCTTAATTTTGATATATTTCATTCTACTTGTCGTACCTACGAGCAAATTTCGTTAAAGCTGATTGTCGCCTCTCTTCTGACAGTTCTATTTGTCACGTCAAAAAACGATCTACACACATTTGAGTGAACTGCTTGTAATTCTCAGGATACTTTTTTAATGAGTACAACATTGTATACCAAAACAATAATAAAAAAAAAAGACTAAAAAGGAGGGACGAAACATAGTACCAGAAAACAATTTCACCACAATAGTTATCCCACTACAAAAGCATATTTCCTTTATACCGTCAAATGTGCTTTGATACCAAATAAATAGCAAACAGCCTCGTGATTAACTACAAAGATTCCCCATTCAAAATAATTCAAATACATTTATTTTCCCGCCTTTGCTTTATATTTATCATTCTGTATGAATATTTTACTTTACAACCACACAAACCACCAGAAATATGGCACGTGTATAGCACTATCTGGCAAAGAAATCAAAAGTACTCACACTACTTACACTTGGGCCCGGGTATGACTTCCCTTTAACCCCATTCATACACGTGTTCATAAGTACAACAATGGACACCCCAGATCAGCGGGAGGGAGAGGGGTGCTGGTAATATTAATATAACGCCCCCCCAGCCACACCACTCACACCATTCACACCGGGTTTTTTTTTAACTAATAGGGAGATCTTGTACTGTTAGTGTGAGTTCACTGTTTACCACTGCAAAATGCCTCGCCAAACCTCTTTCCGTTTCTATACCAAGAATGTTTTCCTCACTTACCCACAATGCCCATGTCCAAAAGAACAACTCGTGGAACTCCTTCAATCCCTTCTCTAACTAGCTTGTCAGTCATATTACATACTTGTCGTAAGAGAACTTCACGAAGATGGAAACCCTCACCTTCATGCCATGACTTAATGCACAAAGAAGATCCCAACTATCAACCCGAGATTTTTCGATCTCACCGGAACCAACAGCAGAATCTACCATCCAAATATAGAAAAACTCCACTCTCCAATAGTAAGTCGATAGTATATACAAAAAAGGGGCGACATCGTAGAATGTGGAGAATTTTCATCGAAGGGGAAAAGTCCTTCAAAGAACAGAGACGAACTCTGGAGGGGAATACTTGCAGAAACAGAAACGGAGGAACAATTTTTTGCACTCTGCAAAGAAAGATATCCTACCGATTACGTCATAAAATATCCCCAATTAAAAACATTTTCGAGGGATCATTACAAAAGAGAGAGACCCCCATATATTAGCTCATTTAATTCATTTCCTTTCTTAAATGAAGAAATAAAAAAATGGACAGAAAATAATATTTTGTTTGTAAGTCAAAATTTTGTATAATACGAGTTTTGTCAAAATTGTTGTCTCTTTGTTTGGAGGGAAGACGACTGGATCAGATTAGGGATACACAAAAATAATATCAACAATTTATATACTGATGAAAAACTCTCTTCCTCCTCTGACAATAGGAGTCAGAACAGTGGCCCATCCGCCCAATCTCCCTCTACCTCGAAGGACCCTCAAGAACAAGAAAAACCGCCTGGGCCAAAAGTTTCGGACGACACAATTACTTTTCTGGCAGAATAAGCTTCAAGGACTACGATCAAGACACCGTCTACAACGTCATAGACGACATCAAATACTCGACAGTCCCTGCTGAACTAATGAAAAATTTGGTAGGTTACCAGAGAGGTTTCCATGTATTTGTTAAATTCCAACCAGATCTCACTATTAGATGAGAAATTCCATGTATTATATTAACTAATGGGGACAATAGTTGGTTAAATGTAATGTCCCCAAAAATGAGAGAATGGTTTGATATTAATGTAATTACTGTCATGATTAATGAAAAATTTTATTAGTATTATTTATGAAACCACTCAAACTTTTATTTACTTACTACATTTCCCTTATCATCAACTGTTACATCTTGAGTCACATCATTATTTTTTACACTCATTATTGCATTCCATAAGACATCAGAAAATTCTGTTGGATCCATAACAACTGATCCTCTCCAATCAACTTCTTCTTTTCTAACACCCACCTCCGAAATTGGCGGACCAGGATCAATATTACTAGTTCCATCACCACCTCTACGTATATCAATCTCAGGCAAACTTAGACGACCTCTGCGTTCATGAATAACTGAACCACTTTCCTTAAAACCTCCTAACAACAAATCTCTTCGCCTCTCCGGTAAACCGATAGACATAGTCTATGTCAGAATCGGAATGGCCTTGGTTGGAGCACAGTGCCAAATATCAACATTATCATTAGATATTTTTTAGACAATACAACAATAGAGGAGGGGAATATTTTTTAGACAACACAACAACAGAGGGGGCCCTCATTTGCGAATCATCTGGCATGTCACTCGTATAATACTTTAAATACCCTTTCATTTTACAATACGTAATCCCCCTTTTAATATTCAAATTTTCAAGTCGATACTTCACCAACCATGACACCTGCTTGTCGTTAATTGAACAATAACCATTCCCATAACACACTAACTTGCATTGACAATCCATAGGGAAAATAAAATACGCCCGCAGACTGTCATTACCATCTAATCACCTGTCATGCACGTTTACTCTGACCAACCCACTGGCATTGGATGCGCAAATGGGGGAATATTTTATCAATATTTTATTAACCTTAATACTCTTGTTTGTATCTCAACCTCAACTGAGAAAATAAATTAGGCAAAGCAAATTTAATACAACTGAAATCACTTGCTAAAACACCTTCAACAACACCAGTTCTTATATCGTCCACCTCCATTCACTTGAACATTATAAATAAAAATACATAAATTACAATTCTAAACAGTTTTAAACTACATTTGACTCCTTAACGTAATTTTGCATTCTTTTCCACTAACAGTAGCGGCTACTAAATATATGGCACCCTTCTGAATACTTCAACATTTCCCAATAGTGTATCTTTGTAGTCCGTCCAAACATCAACAGGGAAGAACCGGCCCACAACTTCTATCTCGTGACAAACGTACTCTTTGTCCTTGCCACCAACAAGCTTGAATCTCATTTTCTTTAGCATCCGAAACCGGTCAGACTGGTCAGGATCAACAATCCAGGTCACTGGATTACCCTTGCCAACTTCAATAAATATCTTGTCAGGTGTGGTAACGAAATCTGACGGACTATTATCACTTATGACGAAAAACAATATGTGGTGGACCACAGTTTTGTCTTTAGTATCTTGTCCCAATTGAACATTCCCAATTAATTTTATACTCTTAACCACGAACTTGTCTGATTGACTGTCACATCTTTTATTACCTAACCCAATACCATTAAGTAATCTCGCTACACCTTTATTATCAAATTTAACGTCCCTTAATTGTTCATCGTACAGTTGTAACTTCCTTACTCCTCTCTTAGTCTTCTTAATATATCAGGGAATATTCTGAACATACCGTCTGCGAATGTACGCTGCCTTAAAAGATGCACGACGACGGTTATATTCACTGGCCGCCGGTGTTCTTGATTGGCGGTACGTAAGGGGAGTCCAATACTAGCTGCTCATTACTCATTCTATTTTTTATAAAACACTCCAAATCTTTTATCTTACAAATTTTGCAGATTCTCTTACCTCTGTTAACCTCTCTATTCAGACACCTTAATTTTGATATTTTTTTCCCCTTTGCTCCTCGTATCCACGAACAAATTTCGTCGGAGCTGACCACGAAATAGTAAAATTTAAAATTCACATTGTTTGGTAGTATTAAGAAAATGAGGAGAAAATAAGAAGAGATTTGCCTATTGAAAACACAAACGAACCTAATAATGAGTAACTTGTGTAAAAAAATAATCATTTTATAACTGTTTAATCATTTTCACTTTGTAGATTTTCAATCGAATTGAGAATAAATTAGACAGGAATATATATTTACTTATTCGTTACTCTCATTTTTTTTCCCCACTATTTTTCTCTCAACAAATGTGTGAAGAAATTTTAATTCCTTTTCTTTTGTATTTTCCCTCATCAAATCCTAAATTCAAACATAGCCAAAAGAAAAATAATAAAGAATATTTATTTTTTCGAGAAACACAATGATCCCCCACTGATTTTATTTTATTTCTTTAATTTAAGGGTAAATTACAAACACCCCTTCGAGGTTTGGTGAAAATACAGATTCTCCCTAAGGTTTGAAAAATTACATCCCGTCCACTGAGGTTTATATTTTTATAACAAATTTTTTCATAAGGTTTTTATTTTCATACAGATTCCCTCCTAATTTGTTATGCAAATTTGACTCTTAGGAGGTAATTTGTAATTTCTCAAATCTCAGGAGAAAATCTATATTTTCACCAAATCTCGAAGGAGTGTTTGTAATTTGCCCTTAATTTAAAGAACTGCACTCTTTTTTATAGAAGATATTTTGGATCAGCTTGTATATATCAGAGTAACTCTTACAGTCCGAATAAGCCTTTTGAAACAGAGCCTACGCCATGCAATCTATGGCCCTAAAAATTATTTTTGTTGATAAGTAGATTTGAACCTAAGACATTTTTATTTTATTTTATTTTATTTCTTTATTATTATTATTATTATTATTAATTTTTTTTTTTTTTTTGAGAAAAGCGATATATAACATAGATAAGAAAATAGTACACGTGTTCACAACATAACAAGGAGAAAGACTAGCAACAAAAAAACCCAAACAGATAAAAACAAAGACTAGGCCGAAGCCTAAACGCAGAAAAACAATAAAAGTCATTGGAAAATATTTTAATTGGCCACTTCCCACAATCAAACAATAAAAGGAAAAAAATAAAGAATAATATATTGTTTTGAGAAATAAAATATCATCCACTGGTTTTATTTTATTTGTTTAATTTAAACAACTGCCCTCCAGTCGTATACCTATGAAGACTTTCACCAAAGTCGTTGGATTAAGGCCTAATTTGATAAAACACAAAAAAAAAATTAAAAAGTTAAAAAGTTATTATTTTATTTAAGTTATATTATCTCTCTATCACAACATTTCAAATCTAATTAATATGTCACTTTTTTTTTATAAAAAGTCAAAAAGTACACTTATTTAGATCATCTCAAATAATTCCAAATTTAATATTTTAATAGGGAATTTTTTTAAGGTCTCTAATAATAACAATTTAGAGGATAAAGGACACCCAAAAAAATAGTGATGCATCAGGTCCCTGAACAACTTGGTGCGCATTTTTAATTATTTTGTGGACCAAAATACCCTTGTCAAAATCAACACAGAAACGAAACTCATTCCGACGTCTGAGTTCCATTCCAAACATCCAGCATCTTTACGAACAGGAGAACAGCAGAATTAGGGTTTCAACATCATCTTCACCATCGACATTAGAGCTTCATTATCTTCTGCAAAAATCATTCTCATTCATTCCTCACAAATTTCTCTGACCTTTGTTAGAGCTTCGTTTTCACTGCTCATCGTCATCTCAGTCCACATTCGCCACGTCGCATCTTCATCTCAGGCCATATCAGCTCGTCATTCAAAGTTTCATCATAACTCTGGTAAGTTTTTCTACAATACAACTAGATTTTCTTTGGAAACACAGTTAATTGCATTTTATATTAACCTTCCATAAATTAGGGTTTCAATTTCGTAATAAAAAGCTACCTGAATTTGGAAAAAGTTATTTCTGTGTGTTTTGAACTTATTCTTGAACATGTTTGTGTGATTTTATCTGTAAATTTCTCTGGCATTTGAATTTCTCTGATTTTTGCTTGATGTGTGTTTCTTCTTTCAATTTTCACTGGCATGTTTATTTTGAAAAAGTAATTTTCTGTGTTTTTATCTTATTCTTGAACATGTTTCTGTAATTTTGTCTATAAATTTTCCTGCTCTGTAAATTTCTCTGTAATATGTATTTTGAATTGGAATGTCTATCTTTCTCTGGAATGTCTATCACTCTCTTGCCTTTGTCTAAGTTTCTCTAATTTTTATAATTTTCTCTGACCACATCACATCACTTTCCTCCCTTGTGTGTCTCTATCATGTTTAATTTTCACTGGTATTTTAATATTATGGACTGGAATGAATGTTTCTTCTTTGAATTTTCTCTGACATGTGTATTTTGAAAAAAAAAAGTTATTTATCTGTGTTTTGATCTTACTCTTGAACATTTTTCTGTGATTTTGTCTATGAATTTCTCTGCTTTGTAAATTTCTCTGGAATATGTATTTATCTCTGGAATGTCTATTGCTCTCTTGCCTCTGTCTAAGTTTCTCTGGTATTCATAATTTTCTCTGACAACATCACATCACTTTCCTCCCCTTGTGTGTCTCTATCATGGTTAATTTTTTCTGGTTGTGTATGTAAATTTCTCTGACATTTTAATATTATGAATTGAAATTTTCTCTGGAATGGACATTGCCTCAAGAATGTGTAATTTCCTCCAGAATGTGTATTTATCTCTGGTATGTTTATTTTATTCAATTCTTGGTTTCAATGTGATGTAATTTTCAGTGGCATGTTTACATTACTTTGTTTATTTTATCTTGCTAATTATGGAATGAAAATTTTCTTCGCCTTGCCATGTTTACTTTTCTTTGTCATTCATTTTCTCTGGTATGTTTACTTTTATATGTAATTTTAACAATTATTGAAAATTTCTCTCCCATGTTTATGATGCTTTGTTGATTTTCTTTGACATTTAATTTTTAATGTCCAATTTTCTCTGGCATGTCCAATTTTCTCTAGCATGTCCAATTTTTTATAATTTTCCCTCATCTGTAATTTTCTTTGACATCTAAAATTTTCTCTTATCTGTAATTTTCTCCCTTACTTGTAATTTTCTCTGGCATGTCCAATTTTCTCTGGCATGTCCAATTTTCTCTGGGATTTAATGTTGACATCTTTATGTTTTAATCATTGTCTAGAAATGGCAAAACGTAAAAGCACCGAACACCGGAAACACCAAGCAAGAAACAGAAACTCTCTCAGTTTTCTTATGAGCTATGATAAAAAACCAGCAGCAAAACATTGGAAACACCAAGCAAGAAAGAACAACTCTTTCAGTCTTCTTATGATCTCAGATCAAAAACCAGCAGCAAAACACCACAAACTCCTCGCTAAATCACACAAGGTGATGAAGCAACTAGCATCCAGATGAGTACCCTAACTTCAAAAGACTCAAGCTCAAGGGGGAAAAAACCTATTAAACTCCACAGAAAGAGAGCTCACTACACCATTCAATTTCGATCCAACCTCTCATCCGTTGTCTCCTTTTTTCAAACACTTAAATTCAATTCAAAACAACTTGTAGAGCTTCAAAGGACCCTATTCTGGTATTTGATCCAAGCTCTAACCAGTGGAAGGATGGATCCAAAGAAATCTAGGAAATCCAATAATGATGTAGTTTCCATAATCAAATGTTACAATGAAAAAACAAAAGTATTCACAGTTGGTAAGAAGAACCTGACCTTAACAACAAATGACATGGCCTTGATTTTTGGTTTGGAATGAGGTAAAGGAGCCATGTCATTAAGATACTCTAAAAAGCCAAAATCTACATTCCTAAAGAGAAGATTCCAAAAGGACACAAGGCTCACTGGTCTTGTTCTTAAAAACGCCTTGGTCAAAGCAATGAAAGGCAAGCAACCAACAGGCTTCAAAGATGTAGCAATCATTGTTACATTGTACTTGTGTCTCACCCTATTTTTTGCAACAAGTGGGAATTCAATAGGGTGGGTTTTTATAAAGTATGTGGAACCTCTTCAATCAATGAAACAGTATGATTGGCCAGAAGCAATCACATCAACATTGATTGATTCTATCACGGCATTGCACAAAACTCCAGAAAAAGTTACGGGGTGTGTCATTGCATTGCTGGTAAGTATAATATCCATTCAAATTTGCAGTTATCATACTTACAAATTTGTGTGTTTAGAAAATTTTATTTACTTTAATTTTCATCACAGTATTGGCTATGTGAACATGCAACTATCATTGACTCGGAAGACAGTAACACAACTGACTTCCCAAGATGTGCCAAGTGGAACCTGCAAACCTTGACAAAACAGCTGCAGAAGACACCAGTACACTCTCTTGCGCCTCGACAGGTTAGATTCCTATCGCTACTGAAATCTCAGTGAAATTCCAAAATTTCTCTGACCACTGATTTGTTTCCCTCCTTGTGCATTGATTGATTAAGATCAATTTTCTCTAAACTATCAATTTATGTTTTCTTCTTTGGTACCAACTGGTTTTATTTTTGCCATTGTAATCTATTTTTTCTGCAATCCAAATTTCTCTGACCACAATTGTAACACATTAACTTATATACCCTGATTGATTTTCTCTAATATCTGAATTATGTTGGTTATTTCATAATTTTCTCTGACCCATAAAATTGTTTCTCCTTGTGTGTAATTTTCTCTGGCCCATAACTTATGTGCCTTGCATCTTTGATAAACACTGTTTTTTTCTGTCCTTCTAATGGATTTTCTCTAGAACCCAAATTTCTCTGACACAATTATAGTCAAACATTAACTTATATGCCTTGATTGATTTTCTCTGATATCTAAATTATGTTGCTTGTTTCATAATTTTCGCTGCCTCATAAAATTAACTCATTGTCAATAATTTTTTCTGGCCCATACAATTTTCTCTAAAGTTTGTTTCCCATTAGTATCATTTAGATAAATTTTATTTTCCTTATTTGAATTTTTTCTCTCAGTGAATTTTGTAACATTTCTCTAGTAAAATACAGATAGATACCAAGGAGCTAGTCAAAAACCCATCAGAGGAGTTCTGCCTTGGTAAAAAGACGAAGAAAGAATCAAAAAAGGCGATTGTCAAATTCAGAAAGACATTACAAGATTCATCTGAAGATCAAGCAATTGTCAAATTCAATGAAGAAGTAGAAGGCAACATAGAAGAATACGAAGCTAGCAATGGACAACAAGATCAAACAAGCAGTGGAGAAGGAGAAGCCAGAGAAGAAATGAAGAAATAGAAGTAGAAGACAAAGAACAAAATGAACAGAAAGAAGAAGACAGTGAAGAACAAGATGAAGAAGAAGATGAACAGCAAGAAGAAAACAAGGAGGAAAGTGACGAAGAAGAATGTAATGAGCCGATGGACCAACAACGTAACAGCATTTGTGGCTCAACAATGCATCAACCTCAAGAATTTGAGGAATCAAAGGATGCCCAAATTGCTGATCTACGTCAAAGACTAAAGGCACTTTCTCAATCTAAAAAAGAAGAAGAGAGAAATTGGATTGAATTACTTACTGAAAAGGATATTGCAATAAGAACCTTCACATCACTTAACTCAGAACTTCAAGCAAGTGACAGCACAATCCAACTGAAACTAAGGATGTTGGAGGTTCAAAAAGAAGACAATGCAAAAACAATTCAACAATTGAGGTGTTCAATTTCGGAGCTTGAAACTAAAAATGCTAAATTGCATGAACAAGTTCAAGAACTATCAGTCCAACTAGCAACACAACCATACCGAACACCAACACAACTTTAACCACAAGGTTAGTGAAAATCTTGAGCCACAAAAAGTTATGTCCTTGTGTCAACATAACTCAGAGAAATTTCTATTTATTATAATTTTCTATGTCATTGATAATTTTCTCTGGAAGTTATATTTCTCTGAACACATTAGTTTCTGCAACTTATTTCTATTGATTTCTACTGCTCATTTCACTTTCTCTGTCTATTTTCTTATTCAATTTTTGGGGCTTGTTTGATTTTCACTGTGTATAGTTGGAATTCGAGTGGAACAATAACCAACAACACAACAAGAACAAATGGCACACAAAGAACAACTGAAACAAAAGACGAAAGTCTATGGTAACTGAAAAATATTGAATCAAATAAATTTATATATTGAAATATTATCTGTTACTTCAGAGAAATTTCACTCTTACTAATTTTTTCACTGTTTACAGTCAAAAAAGATTAGACATCAATGATAAAAAATTTGAAGGCAAAAGAAAGGAAGGAAAAGCAGCACGATCCAGAATTTCAATATCCCAAAGTTGCGAAAGTGACTAGAGCTTCAAAACAAGCTGGAAAGCAAACTGAGCAAACCACGAAGGACAAAGAAATACTTGATGCTGATGCGTACATCTTGCCTCAACCTATAAACATCAGAAAATCTTGGGTCTTTCCACAAACTCTACCGATTTCAAGATTGATAAAAGATCATGTAAAAGACATCTTGCAGCATATATCAAATGTGTCTGGACTTGAGTAAGTACAACAAACAAAATAGAAAATAACAAACAACAAATTACAAACTTATATTGCATTAACAACAACTAAATCCCTTCTTTGTCATCTTGTAGGGCTTTAATTTGGACAAGTGAGTTGAATCTCATTACCTTCGAAGACATTGAAAACCTAATAAAGCAAAAAGAAATTGCCAACAATGTAAGTATTTCATCAAAATTTCTCTGCAATGTTCCATCAGCCTTTATAAACCAATATTACAATTATAAATCATATTTTTCAGGTCATTGATGGCTATGGAGAGATCCTTTTGGCTGACCAAATCAGAGAAAGACAAAAACCAACTTCATTTTTTTTCACATCCATGAGCTTAGTATGTTACTACTATTTTATTTGATTTTCTTTGAAATTTACTTACTACTTTCTCTTCTTAAGATACTTCTTGAAGCCAGTTATGTCACTAGTCTAATTTTCTCTGACTATTTATGTGCATTTAAAATTTCTTTATGTATATTTCTTAAATTCCTGTCATTTCAACTTTCTCGTAACATAACCATTTTTTGATTTTCTCTGACCACATAATTTCATCAAGATGACAGAAAATCAATCTTTTCGAGTGTCCTTATTTGACAAGCATATTGAAACAACATGGAGAAACTACAGGTTCCTCCATTTCGCAATAAATATTGGAGGTAATGAGAAGTCCACACATGGAAATCACTGGACCTTGCTTGTCCTGGACAAAAAAGACAATTTATGGAGGTTCTACAACTCATTGAGGCCAAGGAGAGATGATGCAGAAGACAAATATGTCAAAGGTGCAATACAATTGGTAACGAGTGCAAATTTCTCTGATCCATCATAATCTTTATGTGATGATAATTTTCATAGAATCCCATTGATTTGTCTGTAAATTTCACTGTTATTTAAAAATTATTTTTTCGCAGCAAGATTATGTGGAGAATTTTTTGAAAGCTTGCCTTGAAAGAGAAACTCAATCACAACCCTCTTTCAAATTGATAAACTCACAAAACACAAGTTACGACTTTGAGTATGTCAACAATGCTCCACAACAAGAAAGTTATTCGTAAGTTTCATATATCTATAAATAAGATAATCTGATTTGCATGTTTCTTAAAACTAACCATACCTATAATTTGTATGTAGTCTGGATTGTGGCCTATTTGTCTGCTATATAATGAAACAATATAGCAAGCATGAACCTATCAGCTCTAAATTGTCCACACAAAAGATAAGGTTGATAAGGGCAAAAGTCATAAAGAGATTTGTGACCGAAGTTGGCCAGTCATGGACTGAACCAATTGAAATACCTCCAGAAGAAGAACCAAAAATGTAATAGTGAAACTAGTGAAATGAAGACAATGTACAGATCCACACAGAGAAAATTGTCTCACATATATGTATATATCCATACAGTATTAACCATTTAGTTTTTTGTTGATACATTGAAGGAATGATGATGCTTGACATATATGTATATATCCTTTCTTCACTAATGTAAATTTCATTTTTTTTTTAATTTCGGCTAATGTAAATTTCATACCTATCGATGGTGTAATATATATATATATATATATATATTTATTGTGATTGTCAACATAATCCACACAGAGAAAGTTGTCTGCAGAAATTTCTCTGGTATGATATTACCAGAAATTCACAGAGAAATTTAACTTGTATCATACCAAGGGGATGCCTATATGATCATGTAATCTGTAATGCTTTGTGTTGGTACAAAACAATCATCAAACTCAACAAAACACAAAGCGCACAGTAATTTTATCTGCCACTGGAAAATTTCACTGCATGAATTTCAAATTTCAAAACACAATGCCCAGATAGTTTTCTCTGATAGTGGAAAATTTCTCCAGATGAAAATTGATGGATTCGAATGGTGACAGAAAATGGAATTTCTGAGTTGTGAATTTCTCTGGGTTGAGTGATTTGGAGAGGAGGAATTTCTCTAGGTTGGTGAGGAAAATTTCTCTGGCTTTGACAAAAATTTCTGAGTTGAAGTGAGTCCAGAGAAATTATTCCTTGGTCTAGAGAAATTCTCAACTCAGAGAAATTTCAAAAGAGCTTAATTTTGTTTCTTGGTTGTACTCAGTGCAATAATTTTGTGTATGCTCTGTCTGGTGTGCACATTTCTCGAAAGGACTGATATGAAGTTACAAGAAATTCACAGAGAAATTTAACTCCTATCGTGCCAAAGAAGGTGCCTATATGATCATGCAATCTCTAATGCACTGTGTTAGTACAAAACAATTATCAAATTCAAAAAACACAATCTACACAGTACTTTTCTCTGCCATTGTCAAATTTATGTGGATGAATTTGAAGCTTCAAAACACAATACACAGAGAATTTTCTCTGTCATAGGAAAATTTCTCTAGATGAATTTGACAGGTATTACAAACCCACTGCCTATAGTATATATCAACAAACACAATGCACACTTTAACTGATATTGAAAAATTTCTCTGGATGAATTTGATTAATATTATTATATACACTGTCTAAAAAATACATTTCACAAAACAAAATACACAAAGTAATCATCAAATGTATTATTCAATCAATAAAATGTATAATCCTCAACTATTTAACAAAGGTTCCTTGCATGTCCTCTTATTATGGTGACCAATACTCTCACAACGACTACACTTAATCACCCTTTTAAACTCTCCAGTAGAAGTAATTCTGCTCTTCTTCGGCCTCCCAGCTGGTCTCTTGCTCAATGGAGGTAAAATCATAGCATCTTCAATGCTACACAGAAGTTTTTCAACAGTTGGAACTGGGCCAATCGAAAATGAGTATGCTTGACGATACATATTAGCATGAAAAAATGGTTCAACAAATGAATTCAAATTCTTTCCACTCCTAAAAATTGCAGCAACAGCATGTTGACATGGATACCTATTTATTTTTCATTTTTGACATGAACAAGTTCTCAACCCAAGATCAACCATAACCGAAGGAAAATAATGCACTTCAAAGACATTATCAGATGATAAACTCACATTCCATGTCCTCCCATCCAAGAAAGCCTTCTCCAATACACTATCCATACGAGGACAGAGAACTTTATTCCATTTACTAGAGAGCAGCCTCCTATCAGACCTCATATTCATGATTTGCAACCGTATCATGTCCACCAAATTTGTTATTGGCAAGTGCCGAGCGTCTCGTATCCATGAATTGAATGACTCAGCAACATTTGAGTACATCTCACCATAACGTTTCCCCTCAAAATATGCATCACTCCAATTTTCATACGGTAAACTTCTCAAGAAAACACTCACAATGTCTCATCCCTCCCTTTTTAATTCATTTAACTTGAAATGAAATGATGCCTTTGTTGGCGCATATGCACATTTTGAAAACTTGGACACAATCGTCTCCCTAACCAAATTTGTGTTTCTACATGACAACTTATCCCTCAAATTTCTCTTTAGATGTTCAAGACAAAATCCATGAAAGCAGCTAGGGAAAAACCTAGCAATTCCTTCCACAATATCACAATGTCGATCTGATATGAAACTTATCACCCTTTCTGATCCCAATACTCCATATAAATGTTTAAAAAACCAACACCAATTGTCTTTATTCTCAGTATCAACAACAACAAAAGCTATAGGAAAAAAACCTACAAAACAAATAGTAACAAGCATATTAGATATACACATGTAGAGAAAATTAGAACAATAAACAACCAGAGAAATTTGACACTGCAAACATCCAGAGAAAATTCACTTAGTGCCCAACTCTAGAGAAAATTCACACATTGGCAACATCCAGAGAAAATTGACTTAGTAACCAACTACAGAGAAAATTCACACAATCAGAATATCTAGAGAACATTCACTTAGTGAACAACTACAAATACAATTCACACAATGACAATATCCAGAGAAAATTCACATACTGACCAAAATCCAGTGAAAATTCTCACAATGGCCACAACAATACAAAATCCACACAGTGGCCAAAACCAAAGAAAATTTAAAGTGTCAGAGAAAAATCACATTCACTCAATTCATACATGTATAGAAAATTCACATACTTAGATAAAATTATATATATTTACAATTACCTTCATTCCCATCTTTCCCCGTTGCAGCAAGCATAACTCCTTTGCATTGTCCTTTCAAAATGTTCCATCAAGAAAAAGCAATGACTGACAATATTTGAAACTAGCAATGCATGCATGAAAAGCCACAAACACTCTTTTGAAACACTTGTTATCTTCAAAATCTAACTCAAAACGACTACCTGGATTGTTCTTCAATGCCTCATCAAAATATTACCGTAATTGATCGAATGACAAACAAGAATCCCCATATGTACTATATTTTGCTTTTTCAACCTCCAACCAACCACAGCTATAACTGATTGAGACCTCATACTTGTCTTTCATTTCTTTGACAACATCCATTGGACGAGTTAAAGGTTTTGCACTTACCTCTTCAAGTATCAGTCCAGAAACTAAGCTGGAACTCATCCTAGCATGTTTACTCATACGAACCGCCACACCACAAGTATGTTCATTGTTCAAAGTCCTTATGTAGAAGTACCCATTTGTTTTTTCAACTGAAGCATGTACACGCCACATACATCCCCTTGATTCCTTATATGCACATTCTTCCGTAACCCTCAGCTTGTCATTTTTAACATACGTAAATTGAAAACCAACCTCAATAGTATACTTGCATAAAAAAGTACGGAATTCAACCACACCACCCTCAAACTTTTGTCCAACACTCGTAATATTATTTCTCCAACCAGTTGACAATAACACTTTTTCTTGGTGAGAACAAAACTTAGAGAGTGAATTCCTTTCAATATCCACCAGCCTATCACATTCACCATCCACAACATCTACGCAATTAGACCACACTTTATCCTCTTCATAAGAAGTACTACACCTACTAACTGAAACATCAACTATATCAATACCGCGTGCACAAACAGCCCTCAACATATTCAGAAAATCAATATTATTCCGAACCATACAATTCGGATGGCCCACAATAGAATATGAAATACACATAGTCTCAGGTTTCAAATTCTCCCATGTTTTACACAAAATGCCAACCAATTCATCAAAATTCAATTCACATGAAACATTAATGACAATAGTATTATCCTCATATTTGCACAGCAACAACACTGCACTGTCTATCGAAACTGAAAGAAAAAACTAGAAAAATAATTTGTTCAACATAAAAACACTTCACAATAACAACATAAAAGTCCAGAGAAATTTAAGAACTGTTGCTCAGAAAAACAAAAAATTATATTCATTTTATACAAGCATATAATTTTCTCTAAACTACAAACTGAAAGTGAATAACAAACTTATAATTTTCTATCAACTACAAATAAAAGTCCAGAGAAATTTAAGAACTTACATTTGCTTTCTCAGATTCAATCTGCATTAGAAACTTTGGATTGTAATAACAAACTTACAATTTTCTCTGGACTATACCAACAAAAGTGCAGATAATGAAATTTCTCTAGTTTAAACAAATTTTTCTGGTTTGAAAAAATAGAGAACAAAACTTATCATTGATCAGCATGTTAATGAAAAACAGAGCACGAAAAATGAACTCTAAACATCAAAATCA
Organism: Camellia sinensis; assembly: GCF_055761805.1. Lineage (NCBI taxonomy): Eukaryota > Viridiplantae > Streptophyta > Magnoliopsida > Ericales > Theaceae > Camellia > Camellia sinensis. Next base: position 186,927,808 of record NC_138969.1, on the reverse strand, counting down.
ACTACACTGTCAACAGTCTTTGAAATTGATCAAAAAACAGAGATCAAAATTAATTCCAAAAAATAAAAATCAACTCTATCAAGATGGCCTCTGTCTAAAATTGATCAATAACAGAAAATGAAAAATCAACTCCAAAAATCATAAACAACTTCATTGAGCTAGCCTCTCTTTAGTTACGAATTGTTTAAACCCTGTCACAAAATCAAATCGGAACTGAAAACAAAATCAAATCGGAACTTAATTATGAATTGATCGAAACTGAAAACAAAAACCTAATGCAAAAACACACTCGATCAAAACTGAACAAAATCAAATCGGAATCCTTACATAAAATTCAAAACAAAAATCAAAATTCATATGGAATCTGTATCGAAACCATACCTGATTCAACTCAACTCAAAAACCTATGCAATCAACACATTATATCACCTACACGATCGTCGAAATCTCTATCGTCAAGTACACTGCAACACTTGCGAAATCCCTACAAAATCTCCGACAAAATCTTCACCGCGAAACCAGTTTCCAAAATCTCCACCAAGAAATCAGCAACTGAATATTCTTGTCTGTTTTTGTTTTTTTGAACTGAGCAATAGAATATTCCAAAATCCAAACAAGGGTAAATTAGGTATTTTGTAATATAAAATAAAGTTGAGGGACTTTATCCATCAAAACATATTATTATGTACCTCTTCTCTTATCAAAAGTTGGAGAGGGACCTTAGACTAATTTTTTCTATTTTAATTGGCCACTTCCCACAATTAAAACAATAAAGGAAAACAATAAAAAATAAAATATTATTGTTTTGAGAAAACAACGTTCCTCCACCGGTTTTATTTTATTTGTTTAATTTAAACAACTGCCCTCCCCCAGTTGTATACCTATGAAGATTTTTACCAAGTCATTGGACTAAATTTAATATTTGGGTTTTGTTACCATGTCATTTCCCACAATCAAATAACATCCACAAAAGAAAACAATAAAAAATACTATTGTTTAGATATAGAAATAAATAATAATAATAATAAATAAATAAAAAGAATGAAAACAATAGCTATATGGTAATTCCTGTATGTCGAGTGGGAACTCGATTGATTCATTTTCCACCTAGAGAAGCATACATAAAAAACAAAGTGGTCCCACACCTCGTGACCTTTGCAGAAAGCAGCTTGCAACTTGAATTTTCTTTGTTAGTGATGCAATTCTAATCTTTAAAAAATAATTAAACTGTTAGAATGTTTTTAATAAAAATAAATATTTAATTATTTGGTTTTACAAATTTAGTGTGATTTAATATTTCAATTATAATATTTATGTTCAATATTATTACTAGAATAAATATATTTTATTACAGTGGTTACAAGCTTTACAACAAATTCAATATGTGATTTATATCAAATTAATTGTTGCATTAATCCGTGTAGTCCATATATATTGCTATGATTTCAAGAGTATAGTGTGGAGAATAACACAAAAGTGAAACCTAGAGTTTATTCAGGTATATACAATATATTGAGATATTAGAAAGTACAAAGAGATTTCTATTATATTTTATATTTTCTGTATTTTGGACAACTATAGTTCACAACTTGGTTCAAATCTCCAGGTGGTTATGAACACTGGACGAGAGATGCTTTGAGCTAACTGGGTTTTATTTTGGAACTACTTCACTCTGATCATACCTTCACGAGGGGAGGAAAAACAATTTTAGGATAGTGACAACGCGATTCCCAGACTTTCATAGGCTTTTGTTCTAATCTCTTATCTTTGTTCTATATTTTCTGTCATTATCTTGTGCTAATTATTCCATTTATCATTTTGCTAGGTTAACATAAACCAAAAAGAAAAAAAAAAGGGTGAATATCAAAGCTATAAGGAGAATAGACAATGTAACAAATATGAGTATTTGAAGAATGGTAGTTAAGTATGTGAACCCGAGAAAGGAAGATAGAAATTAATGCAGGTGGGCTTACAAGGACTGTTGACTCACCACTTAGGGCCAAATATATAATTCAAACACTAAAGCCCAACATTGCGGGGGCCCAACGTTACACCCAGGACCAATGGTATCAGAACACCTGTCAAGAGAAGAACCAGCCACATAAGCAGACAAAGATCCTGCAAAGTTATTGCACCACACATCAGCCATTAATGCGTTTTTCTGCAGCATTTATTACGATAACCCCTCATGTCGGAACAAAACGGCCTCACCATGAACAAAGCAAGCTAGAGCATAGACTTTCGGCCAACATGATGGCTCGGAGTGGACAAGGAAATGATGAGCAATGGATATAAGCAGGCTCCTAAGACAAAGAAAAGGTTAAGCTTCTCTATCACCAATCTATCCTTACATTCAACCATCCTCTTCCTTCTCTAACTTGATCGTCGGAGGGTTCGTTGGGGGACTACCCGTTCCCCATTGGACTATTTTTCAGGTTTTACGGTGGGTCCTACAACCAGGCAACGACTTGAGAAGTGTGGACAGTCCTGACCCGCTCCATCCGTGGTTGGCATCTTGCACCATCAGTTGGCGCCGTCTGTGGGAATCCTTTTGCTCCGTGCGCCAGTTGTGTTCATTGTCGCCGGAGACCCCGATAACCCCTACCTGCCTCGCACCAAGGTGGATGGTCACAACTAGATCCATGGCTTCTCATCACAATGTTGCGGACCACTAAGCCGATCCCCCTAACCCAAACAACCCACCGCAGCACTTCACCGAGCTCACCAACAGCATTAACCGCCTAGCCGAACAAAACCAAGCCCTGATCAATGCTCTACTTCAAAGGAACCTCCCTATACCTCCTCTATCACCTCAAGATATCCCACCAAACCAAGAACGAGGCCCGAGCCATCCTATCCAACAGTCTCACCCATCCAACTTGGAAGGCTTGCACCCCCTTCCCCAGATATGAATCTGCCACCTCGGGCCCCATATCCAACGGTCCAAGCACCCACCCCCGAGGGAGAGGCCAGTAGTGTCTAGCCTCCACTGCATTCTGGTGGTGACAATGTTCCTCTTGGGGACGAGAAACTCCGCGCCATGAAACTCCAGCTTTAAGGAGTCATGCAGAACATACAGAATAAGCTATCTACCACAGCCAACTCACTGTTTATTGCCTCTATCAAGGACAAACCCTTACCTCCTAAGTTCAAAATGCCCTCGCTCGACTCTTTCGACGGCACAATGGACCTGGTCGACCATGTGGAAACTTACAGATCCCTCATGGTCCTCCATGCATTCCCTGACGAGATCATGTGTCGGGCATTCCCCGTAACACTTAAGAGGTCAGCTCGACTCTGGTTTAGTCAACTGCTAACAGACTCTGTCTCTACTTTCCAGCACTTAAGCGCCTCCTTTCTCAGCCATTTCATTGGTGCCCAGCGTCAGCGGTGTCCGGCAACCTAACTCCTCAACATCCGTCAGACCAAGGGGGAGTCGTTGCGCAGCTTCGTCACCTGCTTCAACATCGAAGCCTTGCAGGTAGCAGAAAACGACAACAAGGTCATTCTCACGGCTTTCATGGCCGGTCTACGATCATCTGATTTCCTTTTCTCCCTCTCCAAAAACCCCCCGACCTCCATGGCAACCCTACTTTCCAAAGCCTAAAAATACATGAATGCTGAAGACTCCCTAGTCGCCCGACATGACCCTACAGCCAAAAACTCGACCCCCAGAGAGAAGAGAAAGGACTCTGAAACCAAAAACACCTCGTACACTTACCAAACACCTCAGTATACCGACCGACCTGCCCGAGTCGACCGGACGGCACCTACCCGACCGCCCGGCCGATTCGAGCGATACACACCCCTCAATTCCCCCATGGAACAAGTCTTGAACCAAATCCAACGAGATTATCCCCTAAAATGGCCCTAACTGTCACGGTCTCCTTCCAACTGGCGAGACGAGTCCAAATACTGCTGCTTTCATCAAGACCATGACCATAATACCGAGGAGTGTGTTAACCTCAAAGACCAGGTCGAGGGCTTGATATGCCAGGGGCGTCTCAGTCAGTTCATGGCAGCCCGCCCTCAGCAAAGGCAAAGGACTGAACCTACCAGAAACAACCATCGGCACACCCCTCATCGATAGCTCGCACAACCTAACCAAGGTCATGATAGGCCCCTACAACAACCCCGGGCACAAGGCAACCCTGCACCTCTGGTTGGAGAGATCAGGGTTATTGCTGGCGAGCTTGCTTGGGGAGGACCATCCTGTTCGGCTCAACGGGTAGAACTTAGAAAGATTAGGCAGGGCTCAAATAAAGAAGTTGCCACATTGGACCGCCCTTTCAAACACCCCAACCAATGGATGAAGCCTATCACCTTTACGGAGGCCGACTGCACAGGCATCTGTTACCCTCATGATGACCCCCTCGTCATCTTTACTCACCTCTCCAATTACAAAGTTAGACAGGTTCTCGTTGACAACGGCAGCTCTTCAGACATTATATTCCTAAACGCCTACCGCCAGCTCAAGGTTGGGGAAGAAAGTTTGTCCCCTCTCCAAACCCCACTGGTTGGCTTCACTAGGGACCGGGTGACCTCCATAGGCTCCATCGATTTTCCCATCACCATTGGAGAATACCCGCGGCAGACCACAAAGTTGCTCACTTTCCTTGTCGTCGACTGTCCCTCTGCTTACAACATTATCCTCGGCCGCACCGCCCTAAATGCTTTTCAAGCTGCCACATCCACTTTCCACCTAGCCGTAAAATTCCCTACCGACCTTGGGGTTGGCACTGTGAGGGGAGAACAGACTGTAGCCAGAGAATGTTACGTCGCTTCACTTAAAGAGGTTAAGCTGAAGGAGACAATGATCATTGAAGGACTCGACATTAGAGACGAAGACGAGCTGGTCAGAGGGAAACCAGTGGAAGAGCTTGTTGAGGTCCTCATCGACCCTACAAACTCGACGAAAACTGCCAAGATCGGCAGCCAACTATCCTCCTAGGCCAAGGCCGACCTTACGGCCTTCTGATTAAGCACAATGACGTATTTTCCTGGACCCACTCCGACATGCCGGGTATTGACCCCTCTTTCATCACTCATTGTCTTAGTATTGAGCCCCATTTTCGATCCTTCCGCCAGAAACAGCGCATCTTTCACCCAAAACGCAATACTCTCATTGTTTCTGAAGTAAATAAGCACCTTGAGGCACAGTTTATCAAAAACGTGGACTACCCCAGATGGTTGTCAAATGTGGTCCTGGTCCGAAAAAACAATGGTAAATGGCAACTCTGTGTCGGTTACTCCGACCTCAACCGAGCTTGCCCCAAAGATAGTTATCTCCTTCTTCGCATAGATCTACTTGTCGATGCCACGGTCGGACATCAAATGCTTAGCTTCATGGATGCTTTCTCTAGCTATAATCAAATTCTGATGCACCCATTGGACCAGGAACACACCTCCTTCATAACTAACCGGGGGACCTACCACTATCGTGTCATGCCATTCGGGTTGAAAAACGCTGGAGTAACTTACCAATGGTTAGTCAATGCCGTTTTTCATCCCCAGATAGGTCGGAACATGGAAGTATACGTTGACGACATACTTGTCAAGAGAAAACTCTTTTCTGATCATCTGACAGACCTGTGGGAGACCTTCGATACTTTGCATAAGTATTAAATGAAGCTGAATCCGGAGAAATACGCCTTCGGCGTTGAATCTGGGAAATTCTTGGGTTTCATGGTCAATCAACGGGGTATCGAGGCTAACCCCAAAAAGATCAAGGCTCTGGTAGAGATACAGTCACCCAGAATAGTTAGAGAAGTTCAAAGGCTTACGGGCAAAGTCACCGCCCTCAACCGCTTTATTTCCCGCGCAACAGACAAGTGTCTCTCCTTTTTCAAAGTCCTTCGGTAGGCTTTTGAGTGGACAGCAGAATCCGAAGAAGCCTTTCAGCAATTGAAGCAGTGCATGGCCAACCCTCCCTACTTTCTTAGGTGATCATGGGTGAGCCCCTTTTTCTCTACTTAGCCGTATTGAACACTGTAGTCAGTGCAGCCCTCATCAGGGAGGACGACTCTGTCCAGCGTCCGGTCTACTACATTAGTCGGGCTCTAAGGGGAGCAGAACAGAACTACCCACTGCTTGAAAAGATGGCCCTGGCCTTGATCATAGCCTCAAGACGACTCCGACCTTACCTCCAGGCCCACCCCATTGTCGTCCTCACTGACCAACCTTTGAAAAAGATAATGCAACAACCAGAGCTGTCTGGACGACTCATGCAATGGTCAGTCGAGCTCAGCCAATTTGACGTCTTCTACCGGCCTCGAACAGCGATCAAAGGACAGGCTGTCGCTGATTTTATCTTGGAATTCACTAATCCCACTCCAACCACGACCCACCCGCCCAAGCAATCCAACACTGACGCAGAAGACCCCCACTCTTGGACCCTCAATGTCGACGGATCATCCCGCAAAGAAGGCAGTGGGCCTGGTCTTATCCTCACTGCCCTCGAGGGTGATAACTTCAAGTGCGCTCTCCGTTTCTTGTTTGACGCAAGCAATAATGAGGCTGAGTATGAGGCCCTGATAGCAGGACTTCGCCTTGCCAGAGACATTGGTGTGAGCTATATCCGAGTGTTCAGTGATTCCCAATTGATCGTCGGACAAATCACGGAGGAATTCGACGCCAAGGACGACACCATGTGAGCCTATAGGGATATTACACTCCCCTTTGTTCGCCTTTTCAACACTTTCCACATTAAGCACATCCCTCAGACGGAAAACTCCAAAGCAGATGAAATGGCTCAATTAGCTTCTGCCGACCAGTCAGACCTCAGCCACGGCGTCGGCCTTGAATACCTGGCCCACCCTGCCATTTCCCCAAACCAGCAGCAAGTCCATTTCCTCCAAAATGAACCTATTCCATGGGCGACAAACATCCTTCTATTTTTGACAAATAGGGAATTGCCAGACAACAAACAGCAGGCCACCAAAGTCAGGGCTTGATCGCCCAACTACATTCTTATCAGCGGCCTCTTGTACAAACATGGTTTTTCGCACCCATACCTCAGATGCCTCAATCCTGCTCAAGCGACCTACATGATGAGAGAAGTCCACGAGGGCGTATGTGGCAATCATTCGGATGCCTAGTCACTGGCCCATGAAATACTTCGCACCGGTTTCTTCTGGCCTACTCTCAACCAAGATGCCACTGAATGCGTGCACAAGTGTGATAAGTGTCAACGCTTTGCCAACATCTCTCATACTCCTCCTACAGAACTGATCACACTTTGCAGTCCCTACCCATTTGCCAAATGGGGGATCGACTTAGTTGGCCCATTGCCAATTGGTCAAGGCCAAACCAAGTTTGCAATTGTCGCCATTGACTACTTCACTAAATGGGTGGAGGCGGAACCCCTCGCTACAATTACTGAGCGGAGCACAACCAGATTCATCTGGCAGTCGATTGTATGCCGATTTGGCATCCCTCAAGCAATCGTCTCCGACAATGGCAAGCAATTCGACAATGCCAAGTTCAGGAAATTCTGTACAGAACTTCAAATCCAACCATGTTTCTCTTCTCTAGGCCATCCCCAAGCCAATGGCCAAGTTGAGGTCAGCAACCGTTCTCTTCTAAAGATCATCAAAACTAAGTTGGAAGCCACTAAGGGACTCTGGGCTGAGGAATTACCAAACGTACTCTGGGCCTACCGTACTACAGCCCGAACCCCGACGGGGGAGACCCCCTTTCGCTTAACATACGGCGCTGAGGCGGTCATCCTAGTGGAAATATGCCTGCCCACCCCAAGGGTTTTGCACCCGAATCCAGAACTAACTGAAGAACTGCGTCGGACTGACTTAGACTTGGTCGAAGAGCTCCGAGAGTCCTCTGCTGTTAGACGAGCCTCATATCAACAGAAAATGCGAATGCACTACAACCGCAAAGTCCGACCGAGGGAGTTCGCCGTGGGGGACCTAGTTTTGCGCGAAGCCACTCTTGCCACCAAAAATCTAGTCGAGGGCAAGCTTGCAGCCAAATGGAAAGGATCTTACGTTGTTAAGGCCAGACCTTGACCGGGCACTTACCAACTTCAGGACATGGAAGGTCGAGACCTCCCACACCCGTGGAACGCCGAGCACTTAAAGCATTATTTTCAGTAATGTGCGATGTCCTATTTCTGTATTAATCAATTACTGTATGTTCTTTTTGACAATCTACACACTTGGTTACTTTGGCCTTTTCCATACATGATGTAATTATCTGATCAATCGGCTACGCTTTGAATAACAATGACTTTGCATCTCCATTATCTGTGTTGTGTTTCAATAACGACTTGTTAAGAGCCTCAGCCAGATTGAGCACGAAGAGCTCGGCCATACTGAGTTACTTAAAGCCTCAGCCAGACTGAGCACGAAGAGCTCAACCAGATGAAGGGCTTTCCCAGCAAGAGACTTAATGTTACAGCAGCTGATTTTAATGATTTCATGTTACAGCATGGTGGCCATACTTAGTCAAAATCCAACCCATTTTAGTAGTGTCTATTTTTTTAATCTCACATTTTCCACATAGTTAACATTCAGGTCCATAGTTGTCCAGGTTAGTCGTTCATCTTTTATTCTTTAACATTTTCATGTACGCTCCTTTTTAATGATTTTTGCATCATGGCTTTCTCACAAGTTAGGCTAATCTGCGCACAATTCTTAATTTCATATCCATTCTTCATTGAACTATCTCCAAATTTATAACCCAGAAGAAATAAGGGCAACAATGATACAAAAGACAAGTCATCTTATTCCCCAAAACTTACGGTTACATACAACTTTCTACAAAAATTACAAAAAAAAAAAAAAAAAAACACATACACAAAAATAAAAACAAAATTTTTACATGAATCAGTCTTCTTCACTAGAGACCTAGTCTTCCTCCTCAACCCTCTCATCCAGGGGGGTCTAGGCAACGTCGTCTTCATCTATTTACACTGCTGAAGTCTAAGTCTGTGAACAACCCTTCCGCTTTACATTTGAAGGTCTTCCAGCCGCTGTCCCAGAACTCAGCCATCTCGTGCTTATAAAAATCTGACCGCTGGAAGCTTTGGATCACTTCTTCTTCACTCCTACTTCTAGCGGCCGCTCCTGATGGCCCAGCCCCTCCATCTCCCTCTCTCGGCAAGGCCCTAGCGACTGCGGCATCAATGGCAATCTAGAAATCGACGGACTCCTTGAATTGCTTTACTGCCGCCTTACACAGGTCGAGGTACGCCGCTCTCTCAGACGCAAATTAGGCCCTTTCCTCCCCTAGGGCCCTCTCTAACTCAGCGACCCGCCGATCTGCTTCTTCCTTGTCCTTGATAGGCTGGGCGCGCAGATCTTTATTACAGGTCATAGCCTCATCCCACCTTTCATTGGTGATGGTGCAGGCTTTCTGGACCTCCTCCAGCCTCTTCTGCTCGCCGGCCAACTGGAACTCCAGCGATATAACATTATGGTGCTCTGCTTTAAGCTTTGACTTGGTCGCGACGAGCTCGGCACTAGCTCGCTCCGCCGCGTTCCTCTATACCACCGCTAATACCTCCATGACCTTCGCTCTCCACTTATACTCCACCCCCTTTGCACATGCCTTCCGAGTGCTTTCCTTCCAACCCGCTGTCTCCTCTATCAGCTTTTGCAGTCGCCCCTTTACCCCTCCCAGCTCAATCCCTAGCGGCTTTATCTCCATTTTCACACGTGCTGATTTATTCAACAAAGCAGCCGCTAAGGTCGCTGCCTCTATTTGGGCTGAGCATAACCCTCTCAGGAGGTCGGCCTCCTCCAACCGTGTCATTGATAGCACGGCGGCGTCCTCCAACACTCCAACTAGGCGGTCGGCTGCCGCCCTGGCTTTGCCCCCTTCCTCCACAGAGCGCCCCCCTCAACGCGCGCGCGCGGTACAACGCGGCTCTTGTCCCTGGCGTGCTGGCCCCGATCTTCCCTCCCTTGGGGCTGGCGGTCACTTCTAGTATAGGCACTGCCACCGTCGTTTGGGCACTCGAGCTCACTTGTTCTTTTAACACTTGGGCGCTTGGCCCCTGGTCTTCTTTCGTCACCTGGGCGTCTCCAAGTTTTCTTTCAACCCTTGCGCGCTGGGACCCTTATCCTCCTTCATTGCGGGGACGGTCTCCCTTTCTGGAGCTGCCCCTATCCTTCCCCCATTCGCCTTTTCTACCATGGGGACGTCCTCACTCCTAACCTTCATCTTCTTCACGGTAGGGGCGCCCTTACCCCCCTCGCCAGCCGCCCTCTTCTTCTTTGGCTTCTTCAGCACTGCCTCCACTTCCTGTCTACTCCTCTCTTTTAACGGATCTACTGGTGGTGGCCGTGGGGCAAAACTAGCTAAGTCTTTGTCACCCAATGGTTTGGGACCCGGTCGGACCTGCTCCCTCATCACCAATTTAGGGGCAGGCCCCAACTGTGCCTCCTTATACTTTTCGGCTCTAGCGAAAGTCTTTCGGTCCTTCGCCTCGTCCGCCCTTCGTTTCGCCTCCACCTCCTCCGCTGCAGGGTCTTTTTCAGTCGGTTGCGGTCCTAACCCCAAGGCATATAAGGATGAAAGGCGGACCAGGTAGTCCCATCTGACACCCTCCTTCTCCCTCCACTCCTTCACCTATTTGACCCTCTCTTCTGCCTCCACCCTTAACTTCGACTCCACCAACTTTGTGGGGACCTTCCATATCGTCCGCACCCCCTCCTCCCCATTCGCTGATACGAAGAACTACCTCGGCCTCCACCCCTTTACAGACGGTGGCAGCCCAGCTACTAACCTTTTTCCTGCCACCGCCTGCAAAGTCACCCAAGTCTCTTGCTGATCAGATGCTTTGTAGCATGAAAAGAACTCTTCGACTGTCATCGTCGATCCGTTGGTCGCCCGTGGCCACGCGATAACGCAGGCCATTATAATTTTCCATGCATTGGGCATCAAATTGCCCCGGCGCCGCCTCCAGTCGATTAAGTATCTCTGCCACTACCTTGGGGATAGGCAACCTCAACCCCGCCCGCAACGCTTCTTTGTACAGGGCGAACTCTGCCGATCGCACATCTGACGCCCTCTCCTTAGAAGTGGGCACCCTCAAACCTATCTCAACCGAAATTTGGTACTTCCTTCGTACCTCTTCCAACTCCTCCACTGTGAATGTGGATCTGTCTGGTCTGGTGTGCTAGTGGTCCGGCTCTACTTGGCTTATAGGCCTAGCAGCCGCGATCATTGTCATCGTCGGAGGTGGAGCCCGCACGACCTGACCACCCCCCTCTCTTCCCTCCGCTCCACCCGGTATCATTCCACTAAGTCCACTGCGTCGTCTTCACCCAACGAATCAAGCCTTGCGGCAGACACTTCCTTTTCGGCCATTTCTCCTACGTGTTTACGTATTGCTTCGGACACTGGCACAAGAAAGTTCGTAAAATGTTGCAAAGGTGTATCACTGGAAACAAATGAGTTTACTTCTGGGACGTGTTGGTTTTTTGCAAAAAGATAAGCAAAATGGATAACCCCAAAGGCCCACGGCTTACCCGTTTTCCAAGGGTCACGATTCAACTCCGCCAGTTTGAAATATTTCGAAAAATTCCTGCCCTTCTCTTTTCACTACCCTATGTCACCCCGTCCCTTCACTTCGCACCAACGCATCACCTTCCCCGCTAAGGGATTGCGCCACGTGTACGACCACGATCTCTACTCCTTTTCTCTCCTCTATCTTTTCCACTTCACCTCATTGAGCCTCGTGCACCGCCATTTCCCCTTCCCAATCGGTCACCCTTCGCGGTCAGTCCTCACAGTCGACCTTCCCACTCGGTCACCCCTCACGGTTGACCCTCCACTCCGTCGACTTTCCCCCTCGGTCACCCCTCACGGTCGGCCTTCCTCCCAGTTGACCTTACCACTCGGTCACCCTTCGCGGTTGCCTCTCCTTTTAGTCGGACCCCCCTGTCGACCTCTCATAACCTCGTTTTCTTTCTTAATCCCTTTGCTGGGCTGAAGCTGCACTCGAGAATGGGGGACTACTGATGTAGGTGGGCCTACAAGGATTGTTGACCCATCACTTAGGGCCCACTACATAATTCAAACACTAAAGCCTAACATTGCGGGGGCCCAACGTTACACCCAGGACCAATGGCATCAGAACACCTGTCAAGAGAAGAACCAGCCACATAAGCAGACAAAAATCCTGCAAAGTTATTGCACCACACATCAACCATTAATTAGTTTTCATGCAGCATTTATTACGATAACCCCTCACATCAGAACAAAACGGCCTCACCATAAACAAGGCAAGCTAGAGCATAGACTTTCGGCCAACATGATGGCTCGGAGTGGACAAGGAAATGATGAGCAATGGATATAAGTAGGCTCCTAAGACAAAGAAAAGGTTAAGCTTCTCTATCACCAATCTATCCTTACATTCAACCATCATCTCCTTTCTCTAACTTGATCGTCGGAGGGTTAGCTGGGGGACTACTCGTTCCCCATTGGACTATTTTGCAAGTTTCACAGTGGGTCCTACAACCGGGCAACGACTTGAGAAGTGTGGACAGTCCTGACCCGCTCCATCGGTGGTTGGCATCTTTCACCATCAGAAATAGAGAGGGATAAGCAAGAGTTTCCTAAGATTTTCATTGCTATCTTGATGAAGATGACGCATACAGGTATCGAGGACATCAACAGGTTTACATACCATGTAAAAAACTAAAAAATTATTATTAGAATTTGAAATACAAAGCCAAGAATTATTCATAAGTGGCTCCACAAGAATATCAAATCTACACTTCAGATATGAAATTTTGGACAAATAAAAAATTCATATAAAAACTTTCACAAGAATAATGTAGCGGTGTGATTTTGAAAATTGTAAATCACTTAATAGGTCTTTTGGTTTGAAATGAATGCACACATATCTGCCACCTCATTCTGTATAGATTTTCTGATAAGTTTTATGTTTGTATATTATTGCTCTTATTTTTATTTTGTTTGGTTTTGAGTTTTTAAATACAATTTGTGAGGGGTTTTTTTTTTATATTTATTTTTTAAAGTGTCTTTATCGAATTTTTTAAAAATTAAAAAATTTTACTTTTTAAATGTACCTATCTAAAAAGTAAAATATTTGTGATTTTTTTTTTTATAAAAAAATTCATTAATTACATTTGTAAAGAATTCTTTCAAAATTCACTAAATACATTTGTAGGTTAAATGTATCCAAAAAATAAAAAATAAAAAATTAATTAAAATATCTAAAAAATTCACTAAAGACCATAACAAAAATAAAAAATTATATTTAAAAATTCAAAATTAAATAGTGTTAATTATTTTATTTTGATTCTATTTAATTGTGGGGAAGCGGATTTTGGGATACTCCTTTGCCCAAAGCAGATCCTAAAGAGATCCTTTGTAAGGTACCTAAAATAGAAAGGTAGCTCCGGTCGGTGGTGTTGAAATTAGCATTCCGATGGTCAAGTTAGTTTCCTTTTTTGGAGAGAGAAGTAAGTGTATGTTTCTTAGAGTGCAAGTTAAGTTTGTTTCACATACCTCATTTCTGAACCCTTTCCTTCTATTTATAGAGAATTCCTTCCTCACTTCCTACCTAGACCTATCTTCCTATTGGGCCCATACTTTTATGATGCCTTTTGGAGTCGGCAAGCTTACGAAGGCACCGTCTTTTAAACTACTCGACTTTGTCTTCCCTTACTCGGCTCTAATTTGGCCCAACAGTTTTATTGATTTGGGCCGATTTCTGAATGGCTTTTAATTGGGTTGGGCCTTGTTATTGGGCCCACATATTAATTCGGTCCATAATCTCAGCTCCCATAATTGCCTTTCGTGTATTCAACTACTCGTGGCCCGCGTAGTCGACATACTCGATTGCCGAGAGGTTACATTTTGAACGCTTTGGAATTTGAGAATGCGGCGGGCACGCTTTTTCAACATTGTTGCATCAAAGCACCAGAAAAGATGCGATTTAGGCATGATTATAGCTTCCCGCCTCTTTGTACTTTCCCTTTATTTATTACGATTTGAAATCCTTCCTCTTCCTCTCCACCATTCGCTCAAGACTTTATGAGTTTCTTGCTTCAAGACCTTTTCTGCATCTTCCCTTCTCTTTCCATTGCTTGCATTTCCTTTATTTCCTCTGTAAGTTCTTTGAGCCTCTCACTTTCTTTTATTGTTTTTGCATTTTCATTCCTTTGTCCCCTTTTATTCTTTCTGTTATAGTCCTCTAATGGCGAACTACCTAAAGGCTCTTCTTTATGAAGAGAAATTCGTAGCCTTTCGTCGTCACTTTTCCATTCCAGATGACGTCCAACTATCCCTGGTTGGAGATAAGGAACTCAACATGGAGAGGATCGACGAAAACACCATTTTGTTTTTTCTTTTCTAGCGATCGCCAAAGGGAGCATCCGTTTCCCCATTCACCCCACCCTAAGAACCATCCTTCGGTATTGGGGTTTGATGCCATCTCAACCGAACATCAATTTTTACCGAATTGTAACGGGGGTGATAGAGTTAAACCGTCGCCTCCACCTTGAACTTGGGATTCCCGCGATTCGGTATTGTTACGTCCTTGCCAAATCTTTTGGTCAGCAAGGACGGTACTTCCTTAGGGCCAAGGACATCAACCACCACCTGGTTACCATGCTTGCCAGCTCAGGCAAAAGAGTGGATGACGTCATGATGGAAATTCGCGACAACTGGGAGTTTGGCAAGGGGGAAGATCGCTAAACTCTTGTGCCCAGGCGCAAGGGTGAAGCAGGTCACTGATCGACTTTTTCCATTTTAAAAGTTTACTTGGCTTTTAATTTATATCTAACTACTCCTCTTTTTGTGTAGGTAACAATCTAAAAAGGGCCCTCGCCTCAACAGACGGGACCGTACTTGCTCAAGTGAAAGCCGCTCTTGAGTTTGTCGGCCGTCCGAATTTGAAGGGGCAAGGCCGAGCTGCACACATTTTACTTAGATACGACCCCTCCTACACAACTTTCTTGATGACCTATCACATCCCAATTCCTAAAGGCGAACAGCATCTTACGGCCCTTGTATTTTCGTGCTACACCAACTTCAGGGAAATTGGAGTTGAGAAATGGTCTGGTGAATAGGTGGGTGGCGACGATCAAAGCGCCGACCAGGGTGTCAATCAAGACGCCGAGTTGGAAGAGTAGGTGGCAGTTGATCAGGCAAAATTTGCCAACGTAGAGGTAGAAAGGGAAGAAAGAGCCGAATTTGATTCCCACTAGACCGAGCAAGTCTGCACTAGCGGCCAAATCGAGGGGGCCTCCCAAGAAGAAGACATTTTCATTGACTTGGACAACTTGCCCACAATTGGCGCTGACGAGATGGCTGGCGAGTCCCTTATGCAGTTTGCTAGAAGGAGAAACGTCAAAAAGATGGCGGCGTAGAGGAAAGCGGCCAACGTTGAGGGGAGTCAAGAACCTCCCTGTGACTACCCAAGTTGTTATTGCCGAGTCCGAGCCAACGGTTGAAGAAACGACTCAACAAGTGCAGGTGGAGCAAGTGGAGCCAACGGTTGAGGAAACGGCAATCGAGCAAGAGCCGAGAAACGTCTAAGTGAATCCTCTGAACATCAGCTGATTGAAAAGAGGCCGAGAACTTCCTTCATTCTTGATCTTTTGGTACCGTTCATGATTCAACTGAAGGCCAAGAGTTTGGTAATCGCAACCGGTGCCTTCACAATGAAGGATCCTGCGGTGGCGTTAGGCGTAGCCGCATCCATCACTTTGCCAGTTGACAAGGCCATATTCTAGGTAGAACCAGATGTGGTTTCGATCGCTCTAGCTACCTAATCGGCCATTTTGGTAAGCGTTTCTAATTATGAACTGTACAAGTGACTCAGTTTACTTCATTTACTAATGGTTTTGCTTGTTTAAGGCGGCTAGGTGTATAGTAGAAATCGGCTGTCACTGACACGACGTCGTCGTGTCGCTGCAGAGCAGGCAAACTTCACAAATGCCTCTTTGAAGACGACTCAAGCAAAATTGGAGAAACTGAAGGTCAAGCTCCAGCAGGCTAATTTGGCGATGGAGGAAGCGAAAGCGGAGGCCACCAAAGCCTTCGAAGCAGGGGAGATGACAACTAAGGAGATGTATGCTAATGAGGCCTTGAAGTTTGAGAACCAAGGTTTCAAGTATGGCTGGCTAAAAGCCTTAGCAGGGCAAAAGTCACACTTGATATGCTGATTCCTTATGAACAGGAAGAGGTGAATCCATTAGAGTCGAACCCTGAAGACATGGAGCCATGATAGTCGCGTATGTTTGTGTTGTAATGACTTTTTTGTTGTTTTTATTTCTGTCTTTTATGTTTATGTTTGATGTATTGTGGTTGTTTTCATGTATAAACTAATATAATGTACTGATTTAGTTTATCAATGAAAACAACCCATTTTTGCTCATTGTTTGTTTTGGTGAACTGTCTTAACTTTTCAATACATGATAATATAAGTTTTGCTAATCAATCTTGCAAGTAAAACAAGTTCCGTAGCAACATAACAAAAAATGACCTATGATTATCATAACAAACTAATAGATCAAACGACAACATGTCTTCTAAAAATCTACTAGTAATTAACAAGTTTTGCTAATTAAATGCACAAGTGGGGCATTGTGTATGGATATTCGGCTTCCCTGGACGTCAAACCAATGTTGAATAGATTCATATATTTGTCCCTGTCCCTATTGGTGCATAAGGTGTAAACGTAAATCAGCGTACGACATTCATGATTAAATGCACAAGTGGGGCATAGTTTATGGATATTTGGTATTCTTGAACATTAAACCGATGTCGAATAGATTTATATATCTATCCTTGCCTCAGTTGGTGCATAAGGTGTAAGCGTAAATCGGCGTACGACAGTCATGGTGAAATGCACAAGTGGGGCATAGTTATGGATATTCAGCATCCTTGAACATCAAACTAATGCCGAATAGATTCATATATATGCCTTTGCCCCAGTTGGTGCATAAGGCGTAAGCGTAAATTGGCGAATGATGAAATGCACAAGTGGGGCATTATCGTTAGACAGTTAGCGTCCTTAAACGTTGAACCAATGTCGAATATCGTATCATTTAGGGGACCGCACACTTGACGATATTTATGAGGCCTCGGGTGTAGTGCGCGTATATTACATGGATGGTGGCCCTTTGCTACTACTATATTTAAAAGAAGCATGCACATTGTGCAAAGAGATTCTAAGTTATGCCTCTAGTGAAGCAAGTTTGTTAGTTCACAAATGTCAAACAGGGTTTTCTACAACAGTAGAGGGGAATGAAGAAGCCTATCTGAGTTTGACGTAGCGATGGACCAAGAAGGGCACATCGACGTTGGTCGTATAGAAGCTGGGGCTAGTGAAGGAGAGAAACACAAATCTCCCTGCAGAAAAAGAAGTAGGTCTCCTCGTGGGGATGGAGTCAGCAGATCTCCTTGGAGTGGGACGCAAATTAGGAAAAATGTGAGAGCTCAACCTGCTGATCGTGGCAAGTCGAGCAAGCCACCCCACTGCTTAAGTTTTTCGGCGTTCATTGGGAATAAACCAATGACTAAAGCTGATTTGATCGTACACGACCCAACTGTTGCAGTTGAATTTACGCGGTATATATTCCCCTCCGAAGTGCACCAGTCAATGGCCAACAACAGGGACTATAAGGTTTTCAGAGAGGGAATTCACGACGCGGTTAAGGAGCTGTACAGCGCATACGAGATCGGTATGTGGCTTCGTGAGATCGACCACAAAGATGGTCGTATAGAGAATTTGGAACGTCATCTGCAGAAGGCTGAAGAGTCTTGCTTTGTCCATTTGTACTCTTCATGTATGCATGCTGAGTACGAAGGGTGCTCCAAATTTGGAGACTTGCATTGGTCCGGAAAGGGGGAGAGAGGCCGATAAAGCACATAAGAATGGAAATAATGCACCGGTGATAACGAACTAGAGTTATATATAAGAAAGTTGCAAAAAATATACATGTACCAATATTAATGATAAAACTTGTGGAGGTGCATTGAGTTCCATGGTCGAAGTAACTTCTTGCCAGTCAAGTTCAACAGTCGGTATGCCCTGCCTCGACGCTGGAATCGACCTGGTAGGGACCATCCCCCTTAGGGCCGAGCTTGCCGTCCGACGGAGTCTTGGCGGTAGGTAAAACTTTTTTTAGCACAAGATCCCCTAGAATGTACCAACGGAGATGCACCCGCTGATTGTATGACTTGGCTAGTTGTTGCTGATAACGAGCTATGGTGACGAGAGCTCAATCGAGGCGTTCTTCGATTAAATCCATATCCAAAGCTAGTATCATGTCATTACAACAGGTATCAAATGCCCTAGATCGAAGAGTGGGCAGGTCGATTTCAAGGGGAATGATGGCTTCATTGCCAAAACACAAAGCGAATGGGGTTTCCCTTGTAGACCGCCTCGGTGTAGTGCAATGAGCCCATAGAACACTCGGAAGTTTTTCAACCCACTTGCCTTTGGCCTTTTCCAGGCATTTTTTGATGTCGTCTAGGACCACGTTATTGGAGGCCTCCGCTTGCCCATTGCTCTGGGGGTAAGCAGGCGAAGAGAAGTAAGGCCAAATGCCATAGAGACTACATAAATCATGATACGCTCCTCAGTTAAACTATATTTCGTTGTCTGAGATAAGAGCTCTGGGTATGCTGAATTGAGTGATAATGTTCTTCCAAACAAAGCGCTTCACGTCGGTATCCTTGATATGTGCAAGTGGTTCCACTTTGACCCATTTAGTGAAGTAGTTAGTTGCAATGATCAAAAATCTCTTGTTGTTGGGAGCTTGAGGTAAGGGTCCGACAATATCCAATTCCCATTGTGTGAACGGCCACAAACTGGTCATAGAGTTCAACTCCGCGGTTGGAAGGTGTCTAAGGGGAGAAAACCTTTGACACTGTTCACATTTCTTGACGTACCCTTCAACATCGGTATGTATGGTCGGCCACCAATATCTTTAGGTCACAGCCCAATGTGCCAATGACTTACCGCCCAATGAGTGCCACAACTGCCTTTATGTGTCTCGGCTAGAAAGTCTTCCACTTTATTTGGATGAACGCACTCGAAGTAGGGGCCGAAGAGAGATTTTTGTACAATTTACCATGGAGGTCCAAATAATATTGCAAAGCCTTGTTGCGTAGCTTATGAGCCTCTTTCTTATCCTCGTGCAAAACTTCGGATGAAAGAAACGTGGTGATGTGATCCATCCAACTTGGGCTTTCCTAAATAATGTTCATGGTGGGGGACTCAAGAGTAGTGATGCTCGGTTTGGGGTAGAAAGCTCAGCTCTATAGTCATTTAATAGTTAAATTCATGGCGGAAGCTAGGTAAGCCAATGCATCTGCTTGGGTATTCTGGTCCCCTGTGATTTGGTTGAGCTCGTGGTTGTCAAAATGCTCGAGCAAAGAATTGGCGATCCTCATGTAAGCTGTCATACAGTTGTTTTTAGCAACATATCCTCTTTTTTTGAGCATATTTAGGCATGAATTATGAGTCATTAAGGAATAATAAGCTAAGGAACATCATAAGCAAGGTGAATTAGAAAATATGAGGCAATCCGAGATGTGGTTCATGCGTACAAGTTATGAGAAAATGATTGATTAAGAAACCAATGTAATGAAAGCTAAGCCGTAATAGTCATACAGATGTGTAATGATGAAATGTGTTTTGTGTTATGTACATTTGTGTTGTAGATCGAGACTCAAGGACCGACCAATTATTTTCGGAAGCCCATTGTGAGTAACGTTATTGTAAAGATTTGTTCATATGAATTATGTTCCAATGTGATATGATAAGTTATGATTTCTGAAATGCAATTTGTTTACGTGAACGAATGTCCTATGTTTGGAATCTATTATGGCATCCATAAGAAGTCCTAAGTCATGGGGGACGACATGTTAATGCGGGTCCATGACATATATGTGATCACGATAGCTCGTTAGCATCTTCATTGTGGTGATATGTGTTTAATCGATTTTCGGAACCGATTACTCTAGTCGGATGACGATTTGATGTGTTTTATAGGATGTACCATTATTATGTTCATATATGAAAATTGATTTTGTTATGATCTGTTTTATGAATATGATATATTTGAAATTTGTTCACTAACTTCCTTACATTAATGTTATTCACTGGGCTTTATCTCACTGTATGTGTATATCTATAGGTGAGCGTTCTGGAGATTAGGCCTGAAGACCTTTGTCCGGATTTGTGTTCTGTTGTCAGCCAACCATTGTGCCTCATGTGGAGGTTCCGGCAATATCATTTGTTTTTGTTGGTTATTGTTTTTGTTCTGGAAATAGTTGTGGTTGTTTCTTTATATAAGACTTTGTTTTTGTTGGTTATACTTAAGCTGCTGTAGTTTAGTGTGTGGGTATAACGTGAGAATAATTTATGGATATGTAAATAAAGTTTTAAATATTATGTTTCATACAAGTCTGCATAGCTCAATGGACTATGTATATTTTATATATCTGCTTCCACAGCCCCTTTTTATATAGTAATCAGTTCAGAGTCCTTTAGTAATTGAAGGATTACTGGTCGGTTACGATGCTAAACCTATAGGGGTAGGTTTGAGTCGTGACAAAGGCTGAGAGGTAGCAATCTTTCGATGAACCTTGCGAACCACAAACTTGCTCAATTCCATGTTGGGTCGGGAAATGAAGTAGCTGGTGATAGGTGCTGGGCACGGCTTGCATTGCATGGAGTCAAGTTCTGCCTATGATTATATTGTAAGGTGAGGGGAGTTTAATGACCAAGAAATTGACCTCCATTGTCTTGGTGACCGAGCTTTAGGAACGTTTTGTAGTACATTATCTCCGAGGTGCTCCCTTGGTCGATCAAGATATGCTCGACAACAAACTTATTAACTCGCAGTTCAACTACGAAGGCATTGTCATGTGGAACTTTGATCCCCTTAAGGTACGCAACTGAAAAGTTGATCTCATTTGACATACGGGCCGCTTGGTGGTTGACTTGTCGGGCTTGACATTGGAGCCGACGGATTGTAACTGAACCAGATTTATGCCGTCGGTCGGGGGTATGCTGTATATCATGTGGATCACGCCGACCGGTGGGGAGTTGGGATGCACGTTAAGTGTTTCTGGAGGATTCTCTATTTTTTAAAGGAATTCGGCTAGCCGACCTCCTCAAGCAAGTTCTTCTAGATGCTCTCTCAAAGCAAAACACTTATAGGTTGGATGTCTGTGGTCTTTGTGATATTCACATCTCTGATCCCGTCGCCTTTTATCTGGCAGCCCAAACATCTTACTCAACCATCTGAAGGATGGCTGGTGTTGGATTTTGCCAAGAATTGTGCTCATTGGCCCAATGAATTCTGTGTATTGTTTATCTGGCCGTTTTGGGAGCTTGTCGTCTAGCTGGTATTGCTCATATCACCGATGAGAATCTTGGAGGCTCTCCTTTTGGGATTGGCCCCTCGTATCCAGAGTCTTTGTTGATAGAGCTCTTTCCGGTGGCACGACATTGATAGGTTTAGCCATGACGGGTGTTATCGACTCTTCGGTCTGCAAGCTGACTCTCACCCTAAGCGCATCATCCTCCACCTTGCAATATTCTTCGACTTTTCATCTGGGACCAGATCGTTTTGGGAGGTCTCCGGGTTAGTGTGCTTCTGAGGGAGCTGTTCGGATGTAGCCCTATCTTGAAGGTTGTGATGGCTACAAAATCGTTACAATCGTCGTCCATGAGATTGAAACATTCCCAATAGCGAGCCAAGTATTCGCGTAGAGTTTCTCCTTGCTTTATCTTTATTGCCCAGAGGGAATTCGTTTGCTTGGGCTGAGTTTCATTTGTGTTGAACCTGGCTTGGAAGGATTTTTGAAGCTCGTGGTAGCTTCCGATTGACCCAGGTTTAAGTTTATAATACCATCTGACTGCGAGGGGTCCCAGACTACTAGGAAATATTCGGCACATAAGCGCCTTATCATCGGCATGCAACGTCATTGCTTACTTGTAATGTCGGACGAGATTTGTGGGGTCTTTCTTCCCGTCATATAGCCTAAATGACGGTGCCTTGAACTTGGTGGGCAAAGCAGTTCTGGAAATACGTCGTACGAAAGGATTATGCTTGTCTTCTTCGGTAGAATCACCATTTCCTCTATCATTCATGCGCCGAACTTGCGAACTACTGTCTGTCGAATCAAAGATGTCTGTTCGGTCCCGCTTTTTTGGTTCCTTGTCTAAAGAACTTGAGGCGCTGCTGCTTTCATCGTGACTCCGAGTGTGACGCCTCTGTGCTGGTCTCCTCCTTGGTGACCATCCCCAATCATGGTGTGGTGTTTTTAGTTGGGAATTTGCTAGTTCCCGACGTAGCTGCTCATTATCAGCTGCCATATCCTCCAATCGCTACTCGTTTCGTTTCGCTTGATTGATAAAGGTTTGTATGGCATTATCTACGAAAGATGATGGTAATAAAGGAGTAAATGGATCGAAGTTTAAAGTCCTCCGTGTGGGAGTGTCTTCCGGTCCAAACATGGTTCATTGCGGAACATTGTCTTGAGTGAGTGGTGGATCTTGTGTTGGGTTTGCCATGAATGAGTTTGAGTATTCCCATAGACGGCACCAGTTGTGGGGAAGTGGATTTTGGGATACTCCTTTGCCCAAAAAAGATCATGAAGAGATCCTTCGTACGGTACCTGAAATAGAAAGGTAGCTTCGATCAGGGGTGCCAGAATTAGTACTCTGACGGTCAGGTTAGTTTCTTTTTTTGGAGATAGAAGTAAGTGTATGTTTCTTAGAGTGTAAGTTAAGTTTGTTTCACATACCTCCTTTTTGAACCCTTTCCTTCTATTTATAAAGAATTCCTTCCTCACTTCTTACCTAGACCCACCTTCCTTTTGGGCCCATACTTCTATGACGCCTTTTGGAGTTGACAAGTTGACGAAGGCACCCTCTTTTAAACTACTCGGCTTTTTCTTCCCTTACTTGGCTCTAATTCGGCCCAGCAGTTTTGCTAATTTGGGCCAATCTCTAAATGGCTCTTAGTTAGGTTGGGCCTCGTTATTGGGCCCGCATATTAATTCGGACCATAATGTGGGCTCCCACATTAATTTTTACAATTTTTTTAAGCAATGATAGAATCACCATTGATCGTAAAACAATACTTACAAACACTCGTCCCCCAAAAGCATGCGAAGGACAAAACAAAAACAGAGAAAGAAAAGCTAAAGAACGAGAGGTCTTGAAAGCTGCCTTCTCGCACGTTCATGAGCTAATTGATACGAGTTTGCCTCAAGCACCCTTCAACATTTATTTTGTCAGAGATGTTATAAACTCAGAAAAAAAAATACTTAAGATTTGAGATTTAAGTTCCGTTTGTTTCGCCGTAAAATATTTTATACCGTAAAATAATTTTTATGTAAAATAATTTTGCCAAAAAATAATTTTTTGTTTTTATTTTTTAGTGTTTGATTAACACTTAAAATATTTTTTACAACAAAAATTTTAATAAAGACCCAATTATAGAATAAACTTTAAAAATGAAAATAACAAAGGAATATGATATTCATACATCATATATATACATAGCCCACCAACTTAATTCCGATCAATTGCTTAAGTCAACCATAATATATGTATATTTGATGAGTCATTTCACACACAAAAAATAAACACTAAACTGTACCAAATTCCTTAGAATAATGGCAAATTTAGGTATCGCTCCACAAAGACAATTGTGAAATTAAACTAATTAATTGTTAAATTACTAAATTAATTTTGACAAAAAGATTGAGGGATTCATAAATTAGTAATAATTAAAATAAACTAAGAGATTAAACTATCAATTATAAATAAAATTGGAATTATTGATTTTTGAGAAAAACCTTGGGTAATGAGTCCAGCACTAGTTACATAAATAAGGCTTCAATTTGAGATTCAATTATGTTACGGTTCAAACTAAATAATACTTCGCAACTACAAGCTTGAAGCATTTATCAAGAAAATTAACACATTCAATGTATACGTACGAACCATCTCAAGTAGTACAAATCATTTGCTCTAAACTAGGGCAGCAACACGACTCGTCCTTCGTCGTATGGCTTGTCTCATACCTTGAACATGAAAGAGCAGAAAACTATTGTATGGAAAGCATTCAACAATCACAAAAAGCAGAATACTCGAAGAAATAATGGAAAAATATATTAGAGAACTTCTTGAGAACCATACAATTGTTTAAACCATTACATACAAGAAAACCAAAAAGAAAACCTATTTACTTGGCTACAGTTTCATCAAAACCTTAGACAGATGAGCCTAGCCACTCATGGGGGAGTGGAAAGAAGTGGAGGAAGAAGAACAATCCATGGAATAGCAAGCTTGAGAATCCTCTCTTCCAAACTCTAGCCTCTTCTCTCTCTTCCAATTTTCAGAATCTTAATCCAACCTATTTTTTTGTCTTTTTATATATCTGGTGTCTTTCAAATAGATTTAAAATAGTGGCACAAATTCTGAGGCAGGGTCGTATGTGTGGAAATGGTCACCACACGTGTGGGAAGGTTAGGCCCTGTTTGGCTATGGGGTAAAGGCCACACGTTCGGAAATGGGCCTCCGCATGTGCGGAAAGCAATTTTCTCTGCATTTTTGTTCATTTTCTGCTCATACTGTGTACAAACCTAATTGAGATTAAATAGGCATAAAATGTATAGTTTGATAAGCAAGTAAAGTTAAGAGATCTTAATTAACGGCCTCAATGTTGCACAATTTGGCCTTAATCACTTCCCCCAACTTACAACTTGCTAGTCCTCAAGCAAGGAATAAAGAAAGAAAAATAAATCTAAACAAAATCTAACTATCTCCTCTTTCGTAGGAAGAACGGTTGCATGTAGCATATGCAACAAGCCTTTAAAGCACAAAGTTACCCCAAATGGATGAGTAAAGTCTCATGAGGGTTTCCAGAAATGATACCCACAAACATTAACGTATTCACATCTATCCAGCAACAATAAATCACACTACACCACTCAAGAATTAACTTATGTGCCACTATAGTGCGATATTAAGACATGATGAGTCATTAAAGGCATAGTAATCAAGCATGAAGAAATCTATTGAGTAGAGACCGCAATTTAGTATTACACAAATCAAGTTCTACGTACTTGTGAATGCTAGTAGAACACATCATCAGTAACCTCAGTGTAACGTGCAATCTCTATAACTAGTTAACTAACCACTATAATTTCCCAATGTAACTCATAATAACCCCCAACATATACAGACAAGATTAAACTTTTGTAATGTCCTGATACATTAAGCTTTCTAATCAACCCATGTAGCAAGTATTGGGCCGATGACTCCCAAACTAGACAGTTTTAGGGCACTAGGTGTGAAGACACCCCTACGAGCTTAATAACTCAAGTTGAAAAGGCTACAAATCCAAACAAATCATTTTCCTTATTTTTCTTTAACTATGCAACGTCTAGGTCCCTTAAGCTTTCTAATTAACCCGTGTAGCAAGTATTGGGCCAATGACTTCCAAACCAAACGGTTTTAGGGCACTAGGTGTAGAGACACCCCTACGGGCTTAATAACTCGAGTTAAAGAAGCTATAAACCCAAACAAGTCAAGTGCTTTTTTTATTATTTTTTTTCAATGATTTATTTTGGGAATCAAGGCTAGTCATTTATTATTTTCTGCAACACTAGCAATTATCAATGATGTACACCAGGGATTATAATAGAGTGGTCACCGCTATGATAGCGTGTTCATGTGAATCAAGGCATGCTTATGATAAGTGTACGAATACTACAACCACAAACAACTATCCTAGTGCAAACATCACATGCGAGTATTTACCCAATAAACCCTTTTTATATAAGTCTATTATGCTCCCCAATTAACATATGCAAATATCATCACCCTACTAGCAACAAGTCAACATCAAGTGAAGTAGTGCAATCAGGTGAAGCAGGTATAAGCATGAATTATAAGCCAAATAGAAATGCACAAAAGAAAATACCCTCATCCCCCAACTTGAATATGACATTGTCCTCAATGGAAGAAAATGCTAAGTAAATAGAAAAGAGATAATATTACCAGAGATTGTAGGTGCACATCCAGGTAGGCACACACCTTTTTTTTTTTGAAAAGAGAAAAAGAAACAAAGAAAAGTAAATACTGAAATAAAAGAGACAGGGAAAAAAATAGTCGGGGACTATTGAGAATCCAGTGGCGGCAGTGGGGGGAAATGCTAGGCAAACAAGGCGTTCATCAATGACTGCGTCTCGAATGCTTCGTCCAGAACCTAGGCGCCGAGCTGGGCAAACGCTGCTGGCTCAACTCTCGATATGTATAAAAGTCAGTGTGCAATGAGGCAACTGATTGCTGAATGTCAAGCTGGCGGGTGTTGAGCTGGTCGAAAGCTGCTTGAGCATAGTCTCGATGCGCCTGAAAATTCATGCGCAACCCCATGAGGATTTGGTGGTGATCGTGAAAAGTACTGTGAACTTGACCCACAGAGTGCTGAAGCTGTAAGCTCTCCTCGTGAGTCTTATATAATGGATCCCCTTGGGAAGGCACATAGGAGATAGGAGGAAGTAGTTGGTCGAGCATGAGGGCATGGGCCTCATCAACCGTGGCACCAACTTGTTACGGGATGCGAGATAGGCTATGCTACCATTCCCGCAGCCCAAAAATCGGATAAGCCGTGTCGATCTCCCTAGTCGGATCAATTGGGAGGCTGTTCAGCTCGAAAAGAAGTGTGAGTAAGTTGGCAAATGACAGGGGCCAAGTCAGGTTCTGCATAGGTTGAGGCTGAAAACCTCCTATAGATATTTGTGCATATGCATCCAAATCATGTGCGTAAGCGATACTTAATAGTCATGTTGATAACCATGTAGGACCCAGACAAACTTCATATGGTGCTCAGCTTTATGCCCAAGTGGAAGGGCATTCTTATGTATCACTGAGTTAATGAATAAGAAGCGGCTAGGCAGCTTGCTCCGATGCAAGCACGTGTAACTTGCGTTACCGTGGGCCCCCGGGAAGTACTCTTGGATGAGGCGGTGTATGGGTTGTCAATCCTCAACTTCTGGGAAGGACTTAGTGTCCGGCTTGGAAAAAAGCCCTAACACTAACAATCATGGATGTTGTGATACTGATGAGGTGGCCATCAATAATGGACAGAAGTCTTACCTCAGTGAGCGACTCATACATGTTCCGGTAGAAAAGTCGTACCAGACAAGGATAAGTGGGTGCCATAACAGTGCAAAGGCCCAATTGTTGCCGGAGTTGGAGTTGTTCAATGGCCCAAGAAGTGATTGAATCATGCTAAAAATAGTTGATGTTGAACCGTGTGTGCTTGTGAAGCGGGCGTGAAGCCCACTCCAATCATGGCAACTCAACCGGTGGTGGTGGCGGGGATGGTGGTGATGGTGACGACGGTGGCGTCGAGGAGAATGAACCTCTGGCTTTTTTGAAGGCCCTGGTGGATATCCGTTGACTCATGTCTTGCACACCAAAAACATACACATATATCCATGGAACCAGCATGAGAATAAAGTAAGATATTAAAGCACAAGTCTGCCCATTGATGTAACACATGCAACTCTCATCATTTTTTTAAAATTTTTCTTGTCTCTTTTTTTTTACTTTTTATTTTTTTGTAATACAGATAACCTAAAATAAAATTAAATAAAATAGACAATGAACTAAACTAGACATATGCATGTAAATTAAACTAGTTACTTAACTATGGTTACAATTAAACACATTATCATTTTATTTGAATAACTAATGACTAAATAAATAAAAACGAACTACATTAACAAGTAATGAATTAAACTAAATAAATTAAATAAACAACTAAACACATAAATAAGCAACCTATGAAATAAAAAGAATTAGAAAAGCTAAGCATTAGTTTTTGCTTTTGTTTTTGTTTTTTTGGGCCGCATGTGCGCTGGAGATGGTCGGACGTGCAATGGTCGTCTTCTTGGCTGCCCATATATATATATATATATATACATATTTAGGATGAACAATGGACAATGACTGAAGAAAAACAAAAACAAAAATGAAACTCTACTAATCTACTCCTACACCCATAAATCTAAACAAAAAGAAAAGTTTACCTTGAAAAAGTGGAGAAAGAGGGAAAAAGAAGGGAGATTCACTTGGTGTTCATTAGAGATCGCTGGACTGAGAGAAGGTAGGGCACCGACGGTGAGGCTCTGGTGGTAGAGTGGTGAGGAGAAGAGGTTGGGTGAAGGTTGGTTATGGTGGGAAGAAGAATGAAGAAAGTTGGTGGTAGTGGTGGGGTTTGAGTGAAAGAGAAAGGGAGGAAGAAGATGATAAGGTAGAGAGAGAGAGAGAGAGAGAGAGAGAGAGAAAATATGAGAGGTAGAGAGAGGGAGAGAATCTGTGAGAGTGAGAGTGAAAAGTGGGTATAGGGTTAGATATTCAAAATTATTATTATTTTTTTTTCGGAAAGATGAAAATAAAAACATTAAAAACAAACAAACAAACAAATAAATAAAATTGCAGTAATTTTTTTTTTAACGTCGTGCCGCACGTGTGACGATGTGCACGCACTAGGAATCGTACTTGCAGATAAAGCAGACACTGCATTTGACTCAGGAAATTCCCACACTTGCGGGACCCAGGCTGCATGTGCGGTGACTGTGCTGCATCACCTCTCGCACTTGCATTTAAGGCAGAATTTGATTTTTTATTTTTTTATTTTTAAATCTGAAGAGATTGAACCATTTCTTACCCAAGTACCACTTAAAACATTTCAAAGAATTTCTACCTTCATTTTACATCCGACATAAATATAGCATTTCAAAAATAACTAAATCCTCAACAAAGGTATAATCTTTACACGAAAACCGCGGGTACTACTTTTCTTCCTAACAATGTTTGTAACTTTCCCTATTCTCTAACAGGGTGACAGACTAGGTTGATTCGGTATCCACAATCGAGGCGCATAAAGCTAACTCAATCTCTAGGTCTGCCATACAAAGTTTAAGCCGGGGTGGTTTTGAAGCAATCTCCACACCCCTGGGTATTTAAACTAGATTTTAGTCTTGAAAATTCCAAACCTTTATGTTTTTTCTATTCGAACTCTAGTTTTCATCGTTTTAGTTGGTCTCCTAGGAACTCACTACAAACATAGTTAGGTGGCTATACCAGACCGTCAGATGCCATTCAGGTATGACTAACACCAAAGGAAGTACACCTTTAGAGGAATTAAAGTCTCCTAGACTCAAAGTAATCACTATGGAAAATATATTGGGTCCGTCAAGTGGACAACCTCAATCATCTCCCCTTTCTCAATATTATCCACATAATGTTTTAATCGTTGGCTATTAACCTTGTAGGTCGTATTATTTTGTGGATTTTTAATCTCAACCGCCCCATGCGGAAAGACTTCAATAACCTCATATGGGCCATCCCACTGAGACTGGAGTTTACCCGGGAATAAACACAATTTAGCATTGAACAACCACACTTTTTAGTGAGGCTCGAGAGACTTACGAGAAATGTGTTTATCATGAAATGCCTTAGTCCTAGCCTTGTAAATTTTGGAGTTTTCATATGCATAATTGCGGAGCTCCTCTAACTCATTAAGTTGGAGTTTCTAGTGGCCATCGACTTTGGCCATATCAAAATTGAACTTCCTAATGGCCCACAAAGCCCGGTGTTCGAACTCAACAGGGAGATGACACGATTTTCTGAACACAATCCTATATAGAGACATCCTGATGGGTGTCTTATATGCAGTGCGATAGGTCTAAAGTGCATTAAACAACCTAGTGGACCAATCATTCCTATCAAGCCTCACAGTTTTCTCAAGGATGTGTTTAACCTCCCTATTAGAAACCTCTACCTGACCACTAGTCTGGGGATGGTAGAGAGTGCCAACTTTGTGAGTGATCATATATTTGCACACCAATTCCTCGAAGAATCGGTTGCAAAAAATGTTGGCCACCATCACTAATTATGGCACATAGGAGCCCCAAATGATAGAAAATGGTCTTATGGAAAAATTTAACCACAACTTTGTGGTCATTCGTTCTAGTGGCCACTGCCTCCACCCACTTGCAGACATAGTCCACATCCACCAAAATGTATTCAAATCCAAAAGATGATGGAAAGGGACCCATAAAGTCAATGCCCCAAACATCAAAAATCTCAATAATCAAAATAAGGGTCATCGACATCATATCTCGCCGTGACATAGAGCCCGTGTGTTAACAATGCTCACAAGCTCTACATAAGTTATGGGCATTTTTGAAGATAGAGGGCCAGTAGAACCCACATTGTAAAACCTTGGCGGCCGTTTTCTGCCCATTGAAATGGCTGGCGCATGCATGAGAATGACAAAAGGTGAGCATGCTATAGGTTTTACTCTCAGGCACACAACGCCAAATCACTTGATCTGGACAATACTTGAACAATCCCAGGTCCTCCTAGAAATATTGCTTGACTTGTGAGAAAAATTGGTCTTTGTCTTACTTTGACCAAGTTTGAGGAATTTGACCAACCGCCAAGTAATTCACTACGTGAGCAAACCACGGGAGGGTCATGTGTGAAACCGCAAGAAGTTGCTCGTCCAGAAATGAGTCATGCAAGGCTAAGGGATCACTCGTGTACTCAATAAAGATGCGCGATAGATGATCTGTAACTACATTCTCAGATCCCTTTTTGTCTTGAATTTCTTGGTCAAACTCTTTAAGGAGTAGAATCCACCTAATTGACCTAGGTTTGGTCTCTTTTTTGGACAATAAGTATAACAAAGCGGCATGGTCAGTGAACACACTGACTTTAGACTCTAGGAAGTAGGACCAGAACTTATCAAGTGCAAAGACAATAGCTAGTAACTCTTTCTCAGTGGTAGTGTAGTTTAATTGAGCATCACAAAGAGTACGACTAGCATAGGATATAACGTGGGGCACTTTATTCACCCTTTAGCCCAAGACGACACAGATGGTATAATCAGATGCATCGCACATGATCTCAAATAGGAGCGACCAATTTGGTGATTTCATGATTGAGGCGGTGGCCGCTCGCTGTGTTTCAAAGGCTTTAAGACATGCATTATGAAAAATAAAAGGTGCATCTTTAGCAAGTAAATTACACAAAGGACGTGATATTTTGCTAAAGTCTTTGATGAATCAATGGTAAAAACTTGCATGCCCTAGGAAAGACCTAACTTGACGCACAAAAATGGGTGGAGAAAGGCCTATAATGAGGTCAACCTTAGCTTTGTCAACTTCTATACCTCAAGGGGACACAATGTGCCCCAGCACTATACCCTCACGAACAATAAAATGGCTCTTTTCCCAACTCAAAATCAAGTTTGCCTCAGTACATCATGCCAAACTCTAGTCAAGTTTCCTAGGCATTCCTCAAAAGATGGTCCAAACACCAAAAAATTATCCATGAAAACCTCTAAAAATATCTCCACCATATCAGAGAAAATGACTATTATACACCGTTGAAAAGTCTCCGGTGCATTACATACCCCAAAAGGCAAGCGCCTGTAAGCAAAAGTGCCAAAAGGACAAGTGAATGTGGTCTTTTCTTGGTCAGCAGGGTACACCGAGACTTGATTATACCCCGAGTAGCCATCAAGAAACCAATAAAAACCCAGCCCTGCTAACCTCTCAAGAATTTGATCATTAAATGGCAAAGGAAAATGGTCCTTTCTAGTCATGGAATTCAATCTCCTATAATCAATACACACTCGCCACCCAGTAGTGGTTTGTGTGGGGACTAACTATCCTTGCTCATTCTCTACAATAGTGATGCTCGATTTTTTGGGCACTATTTGTGTAGCACTCACCCATTTGCTATCTAAGATGGGGTATAATACCCGCATCTAACAACTTCAAAACCTATTTTTTCACAACCTTTTTCATGTTGAGATTAGGTCTCTGTTGCATTTTCTGAGAAGGTTTGGCGTCCTCCTCTAAATGAATATAATGCATGCACACGGAGGGATCTATCTCTCGCAAATTAGCCACGAACCACCCTATAGCACTTCGATGTGCCACGAGAACACTCATTAATTGAATCTCCTACTCTGCAGTCAAGTTAGATGCAATGATGATAGGTAAAGTATCCTTAGGCCCCAAAAATGCATACTTGAGTGTAGCAGGGATTGGCTTCAACTCAAGTATTGGTGGTGTGACTAAGGATGGCATGGTAGGCTCTCTAGACAAAGGAGGAAGGGACTCAAACCAGGCTTTCTACAGAGAAAAATCCGGTGTAGAAGAAGAATTAAGTAAGGCATTCACCTCATCAACTGACTCATCAATATCAAAATTTTCAAACCCAAAATGAGCTAAACAAGCCTCTAGAGGGTCCTTTGCGAGAATGGAGGGCAAAGCCTCTTTCACAATCCCGTTCATAACATCCACAAATAAAATATTTCTCTTTTTCATGGGATTGTTGGGATGCTTGGAAAACATTGGGTTTCACTTATATATTTCCAAATGAAACATCCATAACCCCGGTATGGCAATTTATGCATGCATAGGCCGTAGCCAAGAAAGGTCAACCTAAGATTATCGGGATTAGTTTCCTAGAGCTTGCTACCGGTTCCATATCTAAAGCCACAAAATCAATAGGAAAATAAAACCTATCGACCTTTACTAGCACGTTCTCAATCATGCTGCGTAGCACTTTGAGGGACCGGTCAGCCAACTGAAGAGTAACAATATTGGGCTTCAACTCGCCAAGCCCGAATTCTTCGTACACAAAGTATGGCAACAAATTGACACTAGCCCCTAAATCTAATAAGGCCCTGTCAATGAAATGATTCCCTGTAATGCAAGCAATGGTTAGGGCACCTGGGTCTTTAAGCTTAGGGGGTGTTTCATTCAATAAAATGGAGCTTACTTGCTCCGTAAGTATGACCTTTTGGGACACGTGTGTCCTAGATTTACGCTTTTGCGTACAAAGGTCCTTCAAAAGTTTAGAATAGGAGGGTACTTGCTTAATCGCCTCCAACAGAGAGAGGTTGATTTTCATTTGTTTAAAGACCTCCATTATCGCTTCCATGGATGCCGTCTTCTTATTAAAAGGGGACGGTATATGAAGGCATTGGGGAAAGGGTGCCTTAGGCTCATGTGAAGTGCTAGAGACTAAGTCATCCCCCTTAAGTGTCTCTCCCTTACCCTTGCTCTCTTTGGGTTGACCACCATGATCCCTCTTTTCAGCTATAGTTGTATCAGACGCAACTAGATAAAGCTCTAACTCCCTTCCACTTCTCAAGGTAATCACTGCTTGCACCTACTCATGGTGCTTTCCATTCTCACCCGACCCTTCTGCCCTATATTGACCCTTAGGGTTGGCCACAATCTGACTTGGTAATTTTTCTTTCTCTCTCATATTCATGTTATTAGCCATTTGACCCAATTGGGCCTCTAGCTTGGCAATAGAGTGAGTATGAGAGTGAACTACTGGTGCTAACCCCTTAAGTTTTGAGAGAACTTCCAACACTTGAGTCTCAAAGGCCGAGTTTCCTTGAAGAACAAGTGAGGGTTGTGGTTGTCGATACGATTGTGGTGGTTGGTAAGAAGATTGGTTGGCAAAATTATTAAAATTTTGCCTTGGCGGTGGAGGATTGTAAGAAGTGCCTTATGAAGGAGGTCTCTATAAAAAATTAGGGTGATTTCTCCATCCCGGATTGTATGTGTTAGAATGTGGGTCATTACCAGGGTTGGAGAATTCTTACGCAGCATTTACATGCTCTTAGATTAATTATGCAAATTGTGATGCCGAAGGGCACTCACTCAATTCATGAGCAGGGCTTGCACAAATAGCACATGCCTCGTGAAATTGAGGCTGATCTTGGTGTGTAGGGCCATGTCCCGAAGCTAATAATCGGTCCATCTTGTGGGACAATACCTCTACTTGTTGGGCTAACTCTAGGTTTTGTCCTACCTCATAAATGCCCCATCTTTTCGAGGCTCAAACTACTGGTTGCCGGACTTGCCGGGTTGCGGAGGCATGGTGAAGGGAATTATCACTTAAGTTCTCAAATAATTGCCATGCCTCGGCATCATTTTTTGACATGAATGTCGCATCACAAAAAGAATCCACCATTTGGCGGCGAGGCTCAGTTAAGCCATAGTAAAAGATCTGAACAAGTTGCCAATCAGGCACTTGGTGGTGGGGACACTATTGGAGAAGGTCGCGAAGTCTCTTCCATGTCTCATGAATTTGCTCGCCATCAATTTAAGCAAAATTGGTGATGGCTTGCCTTAGTTGGTTGGTCTTACCAATGGGAAAGTACTTCTCCAAAAACTTCTACTGTAATTGGTCCCAAGTTGTGATAGAATTAGCAGGTAAGAAGTTCAGCTAGTGTTTGGCTTTATCCTTTAGTGAAAAAGGGAATAATCGCAACATTAGGGCCTTATTGGTGAAATTCTGGATCCTCACTGTAGAGCAAATTTTTAGAAATTCATGCAGATGTTTGTAAAGGTCATTATAGCGATTCTGGTTTAGACCTGACCCATTTTGTATTTCGAACTCGGGTTTCATGGTTTCATATTGTTGTTTACATCTTGCTTCCCTTGTATCTCCTTAAATTTGGCTTTTGGATTGTAGTGGTTGTGTTTGGAATAGGTTGGTTGTTTAGTTTTCAAACCTTTGTTGCCCAGAATTTTACTCTTCCGCTCAAACGGCACTTCTTGCGCTCGAGCGGGCTTTGTGAACTCTCAGTACTTTTGCAGGTCTGCAAAGCTACTGGGAGAGTGTATTCTATGCTTGAGCGGTTCTTTCTGTGCTCTAACGAGCTCGGCTCAAGCGGCCCTTTTTGCACTCAAGCGTTGGTTTGTTGTCTACAAAACTACTGGAAGTTTGCATTCTGTGCTCGAGCGTCATTTCTAGTGCTCGAGCGGAATAACTTATTGTGTCTAATGCTTGAGCGTCACTTCTTGCGCTCGAGCGGACTGTACATATATCAGTTCGCAACAACACCTTTTTACATCATTTTTCCTACCTTTTTTCTCTCAAAACCCTAGATCTATACCCTCTCTCTCTCTCTCTCTCTCTCTCTCTCTCTCTTTCTAAAACATACTTTCTCTATACATTTTCGCCTTGATCTAGTGATTTCTCTACCCGTGTGCCTTTGATAAAAAGGGAGAGCATTTCAACGGCTACGTTTTGATCCAAATAGAGCTTGGTTTCGGCATCTTTGAAGTCTTTCCATCTCTTCCTTTGGTCTTCTAACTTGAGGTAGGGACTTTCTACACTTTTCTACGAGTTTTAACTTAGCTATTTGTTGATACGTAAGTAATATTGGATCGTGGAATGATTTTGGACAAACCTAGGGTTTGGGTTTAAACCAAATGAGGGGTTTTCAAATAAATGGGTTATAAATGGTTATGGGTGTAGATATGAGGAGGTATTATGTTCAATTTGTCGAGTTTGACACGTGGAATGGATTTTGGAAAATGAGAAGTTTGCACTAAAAATGTCTCAAGAGTTATTTTGTATAAATAAATGAAATTTGTATTGAAAAAGTGAAATGGGATGAATATTTATATAAATGGTAGAGTTGGGTATGTATCACCTTTCACCTATAGGAATTTGTATAATATATTCGTTTTGAAGATTATATATCTGTTTAGAAATATCTATTTTGGGCTATCGGTGGAGGATAACCATGATTGTTGTAGAAATTGCATGCGAATTGAAAGTAATCCCTTATTGTTTGTCATTGAATATGGTTGTGTTTTTAATATATTGTGTATGTATGATGTTTGGGTGGAGAAAGGGAGTGGACTCCATTAAATTAAGTTGGCCTGTGCGTCTAGGGTAAAAGTCCCAAAAACTGTATGTATACATGGGTGCCGTTTCCTGTGGACGAAATATCCGTAAAATGGCAAATGAAAGTGTTTGTATGATGACTATATTGATTTGAGAACCATTGAGTTATATCCTCAGTTTGGTTGTTTGAAATGAGATAAAAATGAAAATGACTCAAGAATTGGGATAGAATGGATTGAGATTTAAAGCTTGGCTTATTCTAGTTTGTAAAAGAGTTATAATTGATTCATCATGACATTGCTTATGCATATCATTGTTGATATTCATATATTATGTTAGATTGTTTCTATTGGGCTTTGGCTCACCCTACTTGGAAAAAAACATTTTCAGGTGCTGGTGATATACTTCTGCCAAGGACTTAGCTTGGGAGGATTGTGGAGCGGAAGGCTCACTTTTGTTTATTTTGTATTTACTTTTGTACAAGCCTAGGGTTTTATTTGTATTGAGCTTATGACTCATTTTGTTGTAATCAAGCACGATCTTGAAAAGATGTAACCATTAGGGCATATGAATACCTATGTAGCTTTCATTTCTTGTTATTTCTTATAACACATGCAGTAGATTCATGATGAACAATTTATGAATGTATATTGCATGTGTCACCTTTTATATAGTAACTCTGATTACTGAAAGCTTCTTAATTTATTTGTAACACTTTGTACCAGTGTTTGGAGTTGGTTTATTGTATTTTTTTTGGGGCGTTACAACTCATCATGAGCTAGTCCATGGAATGATGGGAGCATTTGGATGGTGCTGGACTTAATCTCATAATGAGCAGTAGTGATGTCCGGTAACTGAATGCGTGATGGTGATGTATATGCAGTGGGGGGTGAAGTAATCCTTAAGGGTCCAGTTGGGCCCATTTAGGCCATTCGGGGTCGCTATCTCTAATGGTTCGAAGTATGGGTATGGATATTCAAGCCTAGGAACACGGGAAGAGGCTCTAAGTTTCCTAAGAGTCTTTTCTAGGTCAAGGTCCAAACTCCACAATTCAGGGCGATAAGAACGGCGCCCATGCATACACTACTCACACACACATACTAAGTTCCGACTCCGTGCACTAAGTTATGAAAGCAAAATACCAAAGGGAGAAAACCCATAGCGATTTAATGAAGACACTTTATTCATCTTGCAGGTGCTTGACGTGTAGACCGCTGTCTCCAACCTCTACTTGAGCTCTCTAGTTTTAGCACTTTGGTGCTTTGCTTGCAAATGTTTGCTTCTGTTTGTTTGTTTTTTTAGCACTTTGGTGCTGCGGTTTTTGTTTAAAACTTGGTTGCGCTTTGCTTGTACTTCAGTGAAGGCTCAAATTGCAAACACTTTGTACACTTAGTAACACTAAAATATAAAATCATAAACTAAAAATTAAAATAGAAATGTAACTTTAAATTACTCAAATTCCTTAGAATAATGGAAAGTCCAAGTATCGATCCACAGGGACAATTGTGAAATGAAACTAATTTAATTGTTAAATTTCTAAATTAATTTTGATAAAAAGATTAAGGGATTCATAAACTAGTAATAATTAAAATAAAGTAAGAGATTAAACTAGCAATTATAAATAAAATTGGGATTATTGATTTTTGAGAAAAACCTAAGGTAATGGGTCCACCACTAGTTACATAAATAAGGCTTCAATTTAAGATTCAATTATGTTACGGTTCGAACTAAATAATACTTCGCAACTACAAGCTCGAAGCATTTATCAAGAAAATTAACACGTTCAATGTATAGGCACGAACCAGTTTAAGTAGTACGAGTCATTTGCTCTAAACTAGGGCAGCAACATGACTTGTCCCTCGTAGTAAGGCTCATCTCTTACCTTAAACATGAAAGAGTAGAAAACTATTGTACAGAAAGCATTCAACAATCACAGAAAGCAGAATACTCGAAGAAATAATGGAAAAATATATTAGAAAACTTCTTGAGAACCATACAATTGTTTAAACCATTACATAAAAGAAAACCAAAAAGAAAACATATGTACTTGGCTAGGGTTTCATCAAAACCTTAGAAAGATGAACCTAGCCACTCATGGAGGAGTGGAAAGAAGTGGAGGAAGAAGAACCATACATAGAATAGCAAGCTTGAGAATCCTCTCTTCCAAACTCTAGCCTCTTCTCTCTTTTGGAATTTTCAGAACCCTAATCTAGCCTATTTTCTGTCTTTTTTATGTCTCTGCTGTCTTTCAAACAGGTTTAAAATAGCGGCACAAATTTCGAGACAGGGTCACATGTGCGAGAATGGTCATCGCACGTGCGAGAAGGGTGCCACATGTGCAGGAAATACCCTCTGCACGTGCGAGAGGATTAGGCCCTATTTGGCTACGAGATAAAGGCCGCACGTGTGGGAAGCAATTTTCTCTGCATTTTTGCTCATTTTATGCTTCCACTATGTACAAACTTGATTGACATTAAACACATATAAAATATATAGTTTGACAAACAAATAAAGTTAAAAGATCCTAATTAATGGCCTCAGTGTTGCACAATTCGGTCTTAATCAATACATATACATATATATGTGTGTATACATATATATATATATATAGAGAGAGAGAGAGAGAGAGAGAGAGAGAGAACAACGATGTTTAATGTGTATGAAAAGAGTGAGACTAGATATACATGTTGAATAGTATCCATCAGAATGAGAAAAAAAATAACTTACGAAATTTTAAAATGTAAGACATTTTAATATTTTACTTACTTTGAGCCAACTAAACAATAACAAATAAGTAAAATACTAAAAACTATTTTACGGCGAAACAAATAGAGCCTTATGGTCCAAATTCACTCAACACTTAATTCCACAATAGCTTTAAATCCACGTCACACAATAATTTTTCATGATATTTTTATAGAAATTTTTGAGTACTTAGAATTTTTCTTTTTTTTGTTAGAGCATCTCCAACGGTTGAATAAATTTTTCACCAACTTTGAATAAAAGAAAGACGTTTAGCTCAATCTGATATCAATCACTCTAAC
The DNA here is from genome assembly GCF_055761805.1 of Camellia sinensis. Classification (NCBI taxonomy): domain Eukaryota; kingdom Viridiplantae; phylum Streptophyta; class Magnoliopsida; order Ericales; family Theaceae; genus Camellia; species Camellia sinensis. The sequence goes on along the minus strand of NC_138969.1, from coordinate 186,889,045 downwards.
GGTATACTGTAGCTTTCATCAAAATGCACTGGACGTCCGGAGGGACGACCGGCTGGTCGACCGGAAAGAGTAAAATATGTACAATTCTGTAATTGAATTTTCAAGCTTGAGGGTCATCCGGGGGATCGACTAGGTAGTCGACCTCCCAGTGTAAAATCTGTACAAAATTTTGCGAAAATTGATCATCTTGTGGGTCATCCGATAGTGAAAATACAACGGTAATGAATAGTGTTTTGGTGAAAGATGCAGCGCATTATCAGTTTGGTGAAAAATTTGGTTCATTCTTAATTTGATATCGTGTTGATGAAACTGTTGGAGATTAAAAAATTGTCATTTTTTACCAAACTTAAATTTAATAATGAATTTGATGAACCATTAAAGATGGTCTTAGTTAAACATTTTACTGTTATTTAATAGTAAAAATAGCTTTGTATGGCCGATAGATAGCCTAGGTGGGTCTAGGCTTAGCTGACAATCAACTTTTCCGAATTCAACAATGATAGAGACCACTAATTTTGGAACTCTAAAAAGACCACTAATGACATGGCACTCAATAAAAAAAGAAAAAAAATACAATACCAAGACCAAAACATCAAATAATTCCTGGTGAGGCCCACTGCCACATCATTAATGATAACACTAATTAGTACTCTCACTCATTATTCTTTCCGAATTACCAATCTAATAAACAAACAATACGTTAACTTTTCTAAGTAAATTTTTTGGTCATGATTAAGTGCAACTTCTATTTCTCTACATTTATTACTCAATAACGTAGGAGAGGATGTGGTGACGCGAAACAAATTATATTATTTTATTAGGCTAATAAATTATTTTTAGCCGCCAATCAAGGCGGTGGGATTATTACGGTGGCGTTATATATACTGATTATTATATTAATTAGTGTATTAATATTAATTATAATTTTATTATTGACTCCATTCATTAATCACATTATAAATATCAAAAATCTCTTAAATTATGTCATATCATCAATTAGTATATTAAATGGTTGTTTGGGGTGTCCTAAATAAGTGTACTTTTTGTTTTTTTAGACTAAAAAATTAAGAAAAAAAATATAAATATTTGGGTTAACTTTCTGACTTTTCATGGAAAAATGTGTATTAAAAAATTGTATAAATTAGTGTGTGGGAAAAATTAAAATTGAGAGTTGTGCAATCGTAATTTTTGACTTTTGGTGAATAGTGTTAACTTTTTAACTTTTTGAGTAACTTTTGGACTTTTTAAATTTTTTTTAACTTGCCAAACTTGGCCTAATTAGTGCATATGGTATTATTCGGATTATTAAATTGAGAAAGGACTCTTTAGTTCAGATCTGAATTGGAGAGTGCTCTTTAAAATTGTGGAGTCGATCATATGTCTAGTTTTGATGATTTGTTCATTTTATCAAACATTTCATATATATCATCATAAAAAAAATTTAAGTCGATCAACTAATTGTAATTAATTTAATTTATCATATTTGTCTATAAAAAAAATAAACGGTAAGTTAATTTTTTTAAACTAGACAATTCATTTTTGGTAACAAATGCTGTAAATTAAATATATTACAATTATTAGATTAATTTAATTTTTTGTGAATAGTATATATAAAGGATCCAATAAAATGAACAGTTTGAATTATTAAAATAAGATTCATAATAGGCCTCACGGGTTCAGATAACACCCTTCAATCTAAATTTAAGACTAAAGGGCATGTTTGATTGGAAGGATTAAAGTATGGGATTAGGATTATTAATCCGTGGGCCCAACTATCCTATGTTTGTTTTGACATTTGGTTTAGGACTATTAATCCAATGGATAATTAATTCAACAAATTTGTAGGATAATTAGTAATGGGGTAGGGGTGGGATAGCCATGTTTGTTTGGGCGGACTGGATTAGCATTCTCATGACTAATAATCCTAGGACTATGAATCCATTGGATTATGTATCCTATCTTAACTAATAGTCAAGTTTAAAATAATTAGTCCGTACTTCAATTGTTTAACCAAACATCGGATTAATAATTTTATTGGACTATTAGTCCAATCCCAAGCTCATGTCCACCCAAACAAACATGGCCATTTGATAGGATTATTAATACCTCACTATTAGTATTGTGAATCAAACATGACCAAAGAGAATTCATACCCTATTAAATTATTATTATTTGGTAAAGCTGTTTTCCATAGATGGAAGCAAGGTCGATGGGATTAATATTTTCAAAAGCATGCTAGAGACACAAATTATTTTACTAAATAAATTATCAACCGTTCATATGTGGGTGGGAATATACACAAATGAGCCCCACTCCTCATACGTGAGAAGTTTGTAGTTTAATTGGTAATTTGGTTTGTCTATATAATTTTTGATATTATTATTGTGTAATTTGGTTATTAAAATGATTATTGTTTTATTTAATTAGATTACTAAATCATTTCTAGACCGAAACAAGGGTGACGGAGCTTTTCTTTTTGGATAAGGCAGACGCTTGGACCACTATAAGCGGACTAGGCAATATTAATAAATATATAAATTATTATTTAATATCAGGGTAAGTAAGAATTTTCGGTTGTGCATGCTGAACTGTTGAAGGCATAATCCAAAACAGAATGGGTCAAGATCTCGACGGGACGGGGTTGTTTGGTTGGTGGAATTTATTTCAGTTTCGTTTTGATGATTTAATGGGCAAAACACTAATAAATTTTACACTGTTAAATCATTTGGTCCTGCCTTTTAATTTATAAATTAATAAGTCCTATTTGAATGTTAATTACGGATATACTCATTTATTTAACACGTAATTTTTTTTTATGAAGGATAAATGTAAATTTTTACTGATGTTGTAATGACATAAATACCCAAAAAGCTTACTATACGCACTTTTTAGATTTTCCACATTTTCTGAACATCAGCAACATTAACTACATCATCAACATCATCAACATTGTGAACATCATCAATATCAACTATATCTTCAAACATCAACAATATCATCAAACATCATCAACATTGTGAACATCATCAACATTCACTACATCTTCAAACATCATCAACAAAACATCAATAACATCATCAAACATTGTGAACATCAGCAACATCAACATCATCAAAATAAAATATCAAACATCAACATCATCATCATCAAACATCAACAACATCATCAAACATTGTGAACATCATCAACATCAACAACATCATCAACATTGTGAACATCATCAATATCAACTACATCTTAACTTAAACGTAATGCTATGGACATTGCATTCCAATGTATGAAACAACGACACAAACATTATCATGGTTGACAATACGCCGAATCCAAAAGCAGACATGACTGCCAATTGAATAAAACATAAATGGGGTGGCAACTGCGTGATTAATGAATTGTGTCAAAATAAAACACACCGACACTGAAGCCATTTTTTTGTTATTGACTGATGAATCAAAAACCAACATATGGGCTCGTTGTTTCCTTGCGAACATCCAACCAATATCACACACCTCCCTTATTTGGGAATTAATGATCTGTGAGAATATATTTTCTGAATACCAACACATGACAATGTGACGCCGACGTGTAAGCCGAGGTTCCACGTGTCTTGGTTATTATGCCGAGGTCATCTCAGACAGGCTGAGGTTACCTCCGAAGATATCGGAATCCGACCTAAGCGGATAAGGGATAAGAATCCTAGAGTGAGAAAAGACTTCAGTTTGGATAAAGATAAGACTCTTAGAGAGTTTATCCTAATTCTACTGGGAATTCAAGATTAGTAGTAATCCGAAGTCTATTAGAGCTAGGCTTCTATTAAGACTAGGTTTGTGTTGGCTATAAAAGAAAGGCACCCTCATGGGTTTAAGGTATGTCTTTTATGCTTTGTCTAGTGAGTTAAGCACTATTGATTATCTTTGAGAGATATACTGACTTGATTGTCGGAGTGCTCCCGGGTAGACGAACCACTGTCGGAATCTTCTCTTTCTGTTGCAGGTCAGCCAGGTGTCATCTATTCTGCCAGTATTCTCCAGCTGAATACTGAGTTGGCAGTGTGGTTGGAAAATCACTCACACAATTTGGCGCCGTTTGTGGGAAAGAAAGAAGAATAGATGGCCAGTAACGGACAGAAGAAAAAGATTGGGGACGACACTCCTGCTGGGAGTGGGAGACCTATTGATCTTGATATCGAAGGAAACGAATGCAACGCATAAACTCGTGACCAGAATCACGAAGTGAAAGACGTCGGCCAGACTGGCGACGCACCAAAGAAACCAGATCGAAGTGGCTACTACAACAAGGACAACCTCTAGGTATGGAAGGATAGATGCCTGCGGAGGGACGAAGAAGTGAAAGAGATGGCAAACAAATTGGCAGACCTGCAGTCGGTCGTTAATTTTATGATGCAAAATAACGTCATGCAGCCACCATTCCCGCTGTAGGACACGCCGATCCCAGTGGCCAATGCCTAGAAGGGAGGGCAGAAGACAATCCCCGTAGCCCCTCAGCACACCAGGAGCAAAAGACACTCTCATCGACCTTCTAGGGAGGTCGGACGAGGAGAATCAAGAAGGGAAGAATCACGGAGGACGCATCACACAAATGAGGCAAACCCCAAAGAACATCGGCATGTTCAAGGGCAGGCGTTGTGCTTCGACACAACTAATGGGGAATGGATCTTGTCGGACAACTACCCCAAGCAACTGGGCAAAGGAAGTACCTGCTGGTAGCAACTGATTACTTCACCAAGTGGATAGAAGCTGAGTCCTTAGCCAAGATCCGAGATGTGGACGTAAAGAGCTTCATATGGAGGAACATCATCACCAGATTTGGGATTCTAAGAGCAATAGTTGTCGACAATGGAACACAATTTGACAATAAGCTAATCAAGAGCTTCTGCGTAAAGTTCAAGATCAAGAACTACTTTTCAACCCCAAGCTTTCCTCAAAGCAATGAACAAGCAGAAGCATCCAACAAAGTTATCTTAGATGGGATAAAGAAGAGGCTGCAGGCAGCAAAGGGAAAGTGGGTGGATGAATTACCAAGTGTGCTCTGGGCATATCGGATTACACCGAGAAGATCAACAGGGGAATTCCCCTTTGCCATGACTTATGGCACAAAAGCTGTCATCCCGCTGGAAGTCGGCATCCCTGGGATCAGAACCTAGGGAGTAGAGAACGGGACTGATGATGTACTCTTAGCCCGAGATCTGGACCTACTAGAAGAAAGAAAGAAGAGAGCTGCAATTCAGCTGGCAGCATACCAGCAGTAGCTTGCCAGAGCTTATAATAAAAGGGTCAACCTAAGGGAGTTTCAAATCGGTGACCTCGTCTTGAGGAAAGTCGTCGGCAACAAAAAGGATCCCAAAAAGGGGAAGTTTAGCCCAAATTGGGAAGGACCCTATAGAATCATCTCGGTACTGGGCAATGGGGCATATCGGCTTGAAGATAATGAGGGCAAAGAGTTGCCAAGGCCTTAGAACACTTGCAATTCGAAAATTTTCTATCATTAGAATTTTTTGTCATCTTGCTGAAGTAAATAAATAAAGTTTTTAGCCCGTTTATATGTTTATACACTTGTGATTGATAAAGATACGTAACGTTGTTTCTAGAATACATGCATAATGAGAACTCAAGTGGAACTTAGGTTCACATTAGGGGGCAGAGAAAAGAGATGATGTTTAACACTTGTTGAAACTTGAGAAAAGTTTACAAGTTGAAATTAAACCGAGATGATGTTTAACACTTGTTAAAACTTGAGAAAAGTTTACAAGATAAAGTTAAACCAAGTTTGTATGCCCGAGGTATGTCACCCCGAGAAGGCTGCACAAGGATTGAAGTATATGTTAAAAATATACAAAATATTGTAAGTATAGAATCATGCAAAAGCAGTAAAGAGAAGACAAAGATACAAGCATTCAGAGAAGGAAAGTTGTATTAACATTTCAAAGAAGGCACGTTGGCCAAAACTTACTAATTGTTCCAAAAAATAGAAGAACAAAAGTACAAAGTACAAAGGAAAAAGACATCAAAGTAAAGACTCTTCGGCAACAACAGATGGTTGGGTCTGAAGTTCGGACGACTGTTGAGAAGACACCTCGGCAGCCTCTTTGGCCGCAAGCTCGGCATCAATTTCTTGAAGGGTTTCATCAAGGCTCTTGTCGGCAAGGGTCACGTCGACTGATACCTTCTCAGCTGTAGCGTCTTTGGGAATTTCCTTACCCCCCTCATCTTGAGTCAACTCCAGGACGTGTTCATTTTGAGAAGGGGACTTGGCCCCAGCAACATCTTTTGGCTTCCTCACCAAAACCTCTTCCTCAGATTCAGAGTCGTCATCGGATTGGCTTGGAGACGGGGGGAATGGCAGAAGAATGACGTCGGTGTTCCTGAGGGGCGAGTCCTCGGGGACTTCAAGTTTTTTTAGAAGAGACATTCAGCCAAGGGTGAAACCCTTGTTGCATGCCTGCTTCACTGGCTTGTCATAGTCCGCCGTGACATCGGCCACCCCCTCATTGTAGCCCTTCTCATCGGTTGCCTTGAGCTCGGCATCCTTTGTGGCCAAGGCATCCTGAAGTTCTTTTTGGGCTTGGGCCATCTTTTCCTCAGACTCTTTCCTCTGGGCCTTAAGAACCTTGTTAATGGCCTCAGCAGCACCTGCTTTTTCATCGGCATCGTATTTAGCCTTGATGGCAGCCTCGGCCTGGTCTTCTAACTTCTTCATTTTTTATTATAAGCTTTTATTGGTCTTTTGCAGACTGGAGATCTCCCTCTTCTTCTCGGCCAGCTTCTCCCGGGTCTCGAAAGATTGTACTGAGAAAGAATGAGCATGCTGGATGGCCTGAAAGTGAACAAAACAAAAGGTATTAGAAAATTTTCTAAATACAAGAAAGAAAGAAAAAAGACCAAATAAAGGCACATACTTGAACGGAGTGCTGAAGCAATAGAGCATAGTTCTCATATTCACTCAACTCGGCGTTTTGATCAAGATCGCCATGAAGAAGCAAAGCGGTGCTAAGGGCAAGGTCGATATTGATGTCATCGGCGCTATCGTTGGCCATAACTGGCTTATCTTCCAGAGTGATTTAGGGGGCTAAGAGGTCTTTTACGACAGCTTTCTAGCGGCCCATCTCAGAAGAAAAAACAGTTCACCACTGACTTTGTCGCTGAGATGGTGGGATCAGGTATGGAGCCGAGGTTGACGGCTGCTCAGCTGGATCAGAGGTTGATCCTTGGTTTGTCCGAGATGTGGACGCGACTTGTGGAGTTGTGGCAGAAGGTGGAGAAAGGCTTTTCTTCTTCTTTTTTGGGACGTCAGGAAGAGTCGACTTATAAGTGGGGATGAAGTTGAGAAGCAGAGGGGCCTTCCGCTTGTGGACTGGCAAATTCAGTAGTTTCTTCAAGTCTTTGCTGGGAAAGAAAGACTGACAGAAGCCCTTTGGTGGCTGAGGAAGAACTGCAAAAAGGAAAAAAACGTAGACATCAGAGCAGAATGTTGAAAACTTTATACAAGAAAGCACGAAAATTTGTGAAGGGTGGCCCTTACCAGCTCCTTCCCTGAAAACTATTCGACTTAGGGGATAAAGACAGAGGTCATCGTTTGGCTGAAACTCCCAATTACCCAAGACGATGAAGCAATCATCGCCCGCTCCCTTGTTGGAGTTAGGGAGGTTGGCAACGATTTTGTATTTAGTGGACCTCGGCTTGAGGTAATAAATGTGGCCTTTTTCCAATTTCAGGCGACACATGGTATAACAGTACTTGAAGTCGGCAAGAGTAATCCTAGCATTTTTTTGTTTGGCTAAGGCTATGGTACCATTAATAACTCGGTAAGAATTGATGGCAAGCTGCATTGGGTTCAACCTATAGAAATGAAGGATTTCACGAAAAAAAGGGTAAAGTGGAAACCTAAGTCCACACTTAATAAACGCAGCCACTGGGAAAGGTATGAGGTTTACATCGGGCATGATATAGTCATCCTCCCCAGCCAACCTTAGATGAATGTCGGCCGGGATTTCGAACTCCTGCCAAAAGTGCTCTAATTTGGCCGGGGTGTCTACCCTATGCTTTCGCATACCCATGATATCGGCTAAAATTATGGGAGCTGGATTTCAGAAAGAAGGTGTTCAAGGTTTTCTAAAACTTTTTGGGTTCTATAAACAAATCTCAAAACCTAGATTTAAGGAAATGAACATTGAATGCACGGATCTAGAAAACAGAAAAAATAGGGATCCGTTTTAGAATCAAGAATGGTGATGAAGCCATTAAGAAATCAAGACAAAAAGTTTGCACAGGTGTGTCACGCCAAGAATAGTGACAGAAATCAACAGGTGTGTGAACAAGTATATATTCAAGAAGATGATTTGGGTAAAAACAGAATCATGAAACAAACATGTTCAAATATATGGTGGAATACAAGATGCAAGATGAAATATCAAAAATATGGACCAGATTGCAAAGACAGCAGGTAAAACAGTAAAGTTCAGTAAGGTAACAAGAAACTGAGACCAGGAGGAACAGTGACTTACCAGAACAAAGGAAGACAGTGTTGAGTTCCCGAAGTCAGGCGAACGACGGCAATGGAAAAGAGTAGCAAGAGTCTCGCCGGAGAGGGTGAACAACAGCGATGGCAGAGCTTGAAAGCTTGAAAAGATGGAAAAAGAGGAAAAAGCTTCAGGTGCGAAAGTGAAGATTGAAGAGACGGAGAGAGAAGAAGACAAGTTTTGTCAAAAACTTGAAACGGCGGCAAAAAGGGTAATTGAAGAGTCTAGAAAAACGGATTTGTCAGACGGCGCATACAGGCGCGAAACGACTTATAAGCGCGTCCGAAGTACGATGCAGTAAGGGGGAGACGCGTGGCTAAACGGTTGAGTTATTGTGTATGACAGCTCATACGCGTGAAGAAGCTCTTGGAAATCTTGATCTTTAAAGAAGGCATGCCGGCCTATAATGAGGATCTCGTATTAAGCCGATGTACTGGCAGGAAGTACCGATATAGGTTCTATCACCTCAGGATGCCGAGGTAATAGAACCTAGGGGGCAGTTGTGGGGATATATTTTCTAAGTACCAACACGTGGCCAAGGTGACGCCGACGTATTAGCCGAGGTGCCACGTGTCCTGGTTATGACGCCGAGATTATCTCGGTAAGGCCGAGGTTATTTCCGAATATGTCGGAATCCGAGATAAGCGGATAAGACACAAGAGCCCTAGAATGATGAGGGGACTCAGCCTGGATAAAGATAAAGCTCTTAGGGAGTTTATTTCTATCTATTGAAGAGTCCAGGATAAGTACTAAGCTAAAGTTCATTAAAGCTACGCTTCTATTGGGACAAGGATTGAGTTAACTATAAAAGAGAGGCGCCCCCGTGGGTCTAAGGTATGCAATTATTACTCAGATCAGTGAGTTTAGCACTATTGATTATCTTTGAGAGATATACTGACTTGATCGTCGGAGTGCCCCGGGTGGACGAACCACCGCCGGAATCTTCTCTTTCTGTTGCAGGTCAGCCAGGTGTCATCTATTCTGCCAGTACTCTCCAGCTGAATACTGAGTTGGTAGTGTGATCGGAAATTCACTCACACAAATGATCCCACTCACATTCTCACTAGTGACAACATTGGCTTTACTACTTTGGGGACAAGATATTACCAACACCAAATGTTGACAATGCCACGACAATCCCACACTAACATAACAAACTATTACACAACGATGGCAATCATTTCACATATACACGTAAGGGCAAACGATGCGAATTTCAAACAACCCAACATATGGACCGGCGTTCCGATCCAAGCCGCGACACTTCCATGATCCTCAATTCTGTCGATCAGGAGATTTCTGAGGTTGAGGTTGATGTTGATGATGTTTCTGAGGTTGATGTTGACGTTGATGATGTTTCTGAGGTTGATGTTGATCCTTAATTCCACCGATCACCTTCTTCTCCGATCTGGAATCAAGGGTTCGGATGTTGATGTTGATGATGTTGTTCAATGGTGGGTTTTGAATTTTGTTTAACTTCAATTGGAAAGATTGGGCAAAATGTAAACTCTATATACAATATATCAAAAACATATATAAAGCTTCTCACCTAGAGCAACATTTAGTAAAAAAGAAATGTTAGAGATTATGAAAATTTTGTCATGAAAAGGATCATGAAAAATTTATGATCCTTAGATTGCCTTGATTAGTGTGTGGTGCTTTATTGTAAGTGTAATCCAAAGATCACAAATCCTTCATGACCATTTTCATAAAAGACTTTTCATGATACTTAGCATTACTGTTAGTAAAATGAGATTTATGAGGGATTTTTTTTTATCTAATAGCTTATTGGAATGTACTTAAAAAAGTTTGTACATATATAAAGCTCCTCACCTCGGCTCACAAGTAGACCCATTTGTCCGCACGATGAGTTTCATAATACAAATTCAACTTACAAGACTCTCGAGGTGTGAATATCATTCCCTAAAAACATATGGAAAAAAATGGTATCAATAAAAGGAGAACAGAAACAGAACGGGTGTACATGGTTTTCTCAGGGGGAAAAAAAAATTATATAAGAATAATGAGTGATTTGTTTTTTTTTTCACCAAATTAATTTTTGAAAATATTTTAAAAAATAGATTTTCAAAATTCAATCAAATAAAAACACAAAATAATAATAATAATAACAATTACAGATCAATTGAGTATACGTGAGCATTGTGTCATTTTTCTGCAATTTTTAATTTGTACTATGCACATATCTTGCTTGCACTCCACTAATTTGTAATTATTCAAACTAGGACTATGGAGTCCGACTATATACAAATGGAAGCAGGCAGATGAAGATAATTACAGACAATAACGCTATGATAATCCCATTCCCATGTTCTTACTATATTTTATTTACCATCTCATATCTCAACACTACATTGGCAACAAAAAAACCCACTAAACCAATGCAGCATTGACACACATGAAATGATAATCAAACTGTGGTAAGAAGATATGGTCGTCTTAGCATTATTGAATTACGCAACAAAACAGTTAATACAACTCCACATTTGGTTGTCTGAAGAGGACTGATTTAGGGATGGCAGAGAGAACATTTTCAGGTCTTTACAACAGACAATTTCGTTTGGGTCCCGAAAAACACGAAACGTTGTCATGGAAATCCATGTTTTGTAATCTTCGTTGTGATCGAAACAAGACACAACAAGGCAAAGGAAGCCACGGTCGATTTCAGCCAAACAGGCAGATATTGCATGACTTGGGAGTTCTAAGTCTTGCACATGTTTGCTCTCCTTAACCTTCCCATCCTCGCCCAATTGGTGAGCAACGACGAACCCTTCGGATAGAACCGCACAAATCAATATGTCGCCGTCGTATAAAACAGATCCACCGTTGAAGCCAAAAGGGGCACCACCGCGACAGCTTTGTTCGCTTCTTTTATTGGGATAGTTCATCCACTCAAACGGTGGAGGATACTCAATATCCTCCGTCCACGGACGAGCATCGCCGAACATGGTGCATGTCTTCCATTCCTCGGCCTTCGTATCAAAAGAAAACGAAGAGCTGGCAGTGGACACGTGAATCTTGTCGTCAAAGACAGCATAAGCGCAGTAGTCAGGGTCTTCAAAGTACTTGCAGTTGGGATCAAGAAACGGAGGGCTGGGAAGTCTCGACCACTTCCAAGTCGAACTTGCGTTGTCAAAGTTGTATTTCTCAAAAGGCGGGTCCGGCACTGCGGACACCGGTGCTCCCGCAAGGACGTAAAGGCTTTCCCCCACAGGTAGAACTAGTGGAGAAGCCTTTCCTGACAGCAATGAGTCAGTTTCTATCATTGGACGGTAACCCCAACCTGCTTTCTTCGTGACGAAGACCTTTGAACTGTATTCGTACCGACTATACCGTGGTGAAGATGAAGCATCCGAATCTTTTTCGCCTTCTGTGCCGTATAAATTATTTTGTGGTTTTTGACCGCCAACAAAAAATATTTTTGAGCCCAAGTTGCCGCAACCCATCCCTTTAGCGTCGTCAATCAAAGAATCTGGTTGTCGTAATTTCTTTAGAGGTATTGTTGCTCTTCCTTCTTTATTCCCTCTACCAGTGAGGTTTAAATTTAAATTAAAGAAGTTCGGTGAAACAGTGCAAAGAGCATAAGATACACGAGGACCACCACAACCTGCTAAGTACAGATGTACAAGTTTTTTTTCTGCTGACCACACCAGGTTCTGCAGCATTTGCTCAGCCGTAATCTCCATTGGTATCAGTGCAATAAACTTAATTGTGTCTGACATATTTCAAGTGGAAAGAGAGAAAGCTGATCAAAAGAGGTGGAAAGAGAGAAAGGTTCACAGGTTTCAATGGATGATATACACAATTTTTTTCTTTCCCTTTTCTTTTTTTTTTTTTTTGTTTTTGGTTTTGGGAACACTCATTTGGGTTCAAAGGTTTTTTTGGTTCACAAGTTGGAAGAAGGCATATTCAGAGCATACTCGAGAACCAACTTCCTCTATGGCTTTTTTCTTGCCATACAGGCGGAAGGGAGATAGATCTACAGTTGGATTAATGTTTTGGGTAACCATTTTGGTTTTTCGCTTACCAAGTTTCTCTGCCTAAGCTGTGTTTTTATATTCAATCATGGACTGTTCTCTCTCTCCTGTCTTATTATCAACAGCATCTCCACGCAATGGAAGGAGAGAATTTCATTTTCTATTTGATCATGAGCAGTAATAGTATTGAGTCCTGGTCAAAAAAATATTGCATTAATTTTGTTCTTCTAATTCTAATTCCATCAATTTAATTGGGGCAAAACATCAATAAATCCCAAATTTTAATTTGTCAAACCATTTGGTCATACCTTTCATTTTGTAGATTAATAAGTCCTATTTGAATGTTAATTACGTATATACCCATTTATTTAACACGTAATTTTTTTTTTATGGAGGATAAATGTAAGTTTTTACTGATGTTGTAATGACATAAATACCCAAAAAGCTTACTATAAGCCTTTTTTAGATTTCCTCCTTTTCCGAACATCAACAACATTAACTACATCAGCAGCATCATCAACATTGTGAACATCATCAAATATTGTGAACATCATCAACATTGTGAACATCATCAACATCAACAACATCATCAACATCATTAACATTGTGAACATCATCAACATCAACTGCATCTTAACTTAAACGCAATGCTATGGACATTGCATTCCAATGTATGAAACAACGACACAAACATTATCATGGTTGACAATATGCTGAATCCAAAAGCAAACATGACTGCCAATTGAATAAAACATAAATGGGGTGGCAACTGCGTGATCAATGAATTGTGCCAAAATAAAACACACCAACACTGAAGCCATTTTTTTTATTATTGACTGATGAATCAAAATCCAACATATGGGCCTGATGTTTCCCTGCGAACATCCAACCAATATCACACACCTCCCTTATTTGGGAATTAATGATCCCACTCACATTCTCACTAGTGGCAACATTGGCTTTACCACTTTGGGGACAAGATATTACCAACACCAAATGTTGACAATGCCGCGACAATCCCACACTAACATAACAAACTATTACACAACGATGGCAATCATTTCACAAATACACGTAAGGGCAAACGATGCGAATTTCAAACAACCCAACATATGGACCGGCGTTCCGATCTGAGTCGCGACACTTCCACGATCCTCAACTCTGTCGATCAGAAGATTTCTGAGGTTGATGTTGATGATGTTTCTGAGGTTGATGTTGATCCTCAATTCCGCCGATCACCTTCTTCTCCGATCTGGAATCAAGGGTTCGGATGTTGATGTTGATGATGTTGTTCAATGGTGGGTTTTGAATTTTGTTTAACTTCAATTGGAAAGATTGGGTAAAAATGTAAACTCTATATACAATATATCAAAAACATATATCATACCAAAAATAAAAAGGACTAAATGGTTTAAGAAAAAACACTTAGGACTAACTAGAGTAACATTTATTAAAATGTGATTTATGAATAATTTTTTCATTTAATTTTAAATTTTTAATATTATGTAAATTTAGTGTAATTGAAGACGCCCTTTTAAAAGTTAGAGAAATTATACAAATTAGTAACCGTTGAAGCTTAATTTGATAAATAAAAAATTATTTCAAAATTTAAACAACTTAAATCTTATGATCAAACATTCATGTTTTTTATTATTTTCAACAGACATACACCCCACAACCAATTTGATAGGTATTTAATTGTATGATTTAGTTGTCGAAATTATAAAATTACTTTTTATATCCATTAAATTGGGCTTCCACCATTACTGATTTGGATGAGCATCCCTGTTAGATCATATGATTTGAAACCCCAAAACGTGAGTATTAAATAGATAAAGTAGGAACGAAATAGACAAACAAACAACAATAGGGGATAAAAGTGAAATTAAGCCATACAATTAATATTCAATAGTTGTGTGCATAATACATCGAATACTCTGAGATTGTTTGGGATGATTTAAATAAGTATACTTTTTGTCTTTTTACAAAAAGATGTGCAGAAAAGTAGAGAGGTGATGTGATGAAAAAAAATTAAAAAGATAAAAAGATGAATTATTTTTAAGTTGCCAAACTTGGGCTAAATGGATTGTTATTAAAAAATTATGTGATAGTGTAGCATTACTTGAATTTTTTATGAAATACTTTTTGAATTTATTAGTAATGTGTGTTAATTGAGAGAAAAGAAATATTATTTATCATCACATTTACTTTATCTATCTATTTCACGTCCCATATTTATTCTTGTAATAAATATCATGTATATATATATAGAATTTATCATATTTTAAAAAATAGTGAATCTCTTCATGCTGTGTGAGAAATCAAATGGAAATCACGTGGAACTTTATCCACTCATTTCCTTTTATTTCCAATCCTGTTTTTCCTTTTAGTACGAGTTGCCATAGCCATAGATTTACATGTTTGGGTTGGGCTGGCTGTCCAGGTCGGTGGGTCTAACATGGACTCATTTTGATAATTCGAACTATTCATTTTGTCGAGTCTTGCGTGTATATAATTTATAAAAAAAATAAAAAATAAAAAAGAGAGAAGAGGAGGTTCAATCTGATTACTTTAATCTATTCAATTTACTACATTTGTCACCAAAAAAAAAAATAAAAAATAAATAAATAAATAAAAATTGAATAGTCTATTTTCAAAAACACACTGTCTATTATTTTGAGACAAATTTGATAAATTGAATAAGTTAACGATATTGGATTGAACATTTTTTTTTTTAATGATATATACGTAGGGCCCAACAAAATGAATAATTTGAATTATTAAAACGGAACGAATAGTGAACCGCACAAGCTCAAACAACACTTTTAGACTAGAGGGAAGCCCAACCTTAAATTTGAGCACTTCACTTATTTGGACTTTCATTTCGAAACTGTAAGAATAGTAACATCATGTACTTTTAACTTGTGATTGTATATTTCTCTCAAAATCTCTCTCTTTCTTCATTCACATTAAATTAATTACTCTCGATGCAAGATTAGTTCTCCCTTTAATCTTTAACATTAATTGTTTAAGTTCTCTTCATTGAAACAAAAGGAACATTTATATAATGGTTTGATAAGTGATTGGTTAATTTTAATTATATAAGAATTTTTCAATATGAAATTATCTTTCAAATATTTGAAAGCCAAAAAAGCCAACAAACATTAAGATCCCCTCAATTATTAACCAATATCACCTTACACCACCATCTATGAACTTATATATTTTGATAAAGATATCAGTTCAGCTTTAGCTTCAGCTTTAGCTATGGCTACCAAGAACAAAGCTTCCACAACATCAGCTTCAGCTGCATATTTGACACATGCATTGTGCACTAAGTTAGGAATTGGTTAGGAAGTTGTTAGGAGTTAGTTACATGCTTAGCTTAGCATTATATCAGTATTATCTGTATATAAATACAGTTTGTAAGTCATAACAGATTTAATGTGAAATGATATTATTTCCACATGGTATCAAAGCAGTAAAAGCTCTTACGAGCATTCTTGGGTTCTTGATATCAGTTCTTCAAAGTTCTTCAAATACTTTTTCAACTTCTTCAATGACTACCTCAAATGCTCTTCTTCTAAATCTCAGTCTCCTCATTTCAAATCTAAATTCCTTTATAATTGTCAAGCTAGAATCTTCAAATTTCATCATTTGGAGAAGTCAATTTCTCAATATTCTGCGTGCTACAAATTTGCTAGGGTTTGTTGATGGTTCTTTTTCTTCTCCACCATTAACAATAAAAAATGAAGATGGCACCGAAGTAGTTAATCCAGATTTTTTTGCAATGGAAACAAATAGATGCACATCTATTAAGTTGTCTTATAGCTACACTCACACGTGTGATTTTCTCCTCTGTTTTGCATCTTCAACATAGTGCAGAGGTATGACAAGTTTTGTGTAAAAGATTTACTACTTTGTCTCGAAGTCACATTCATCAAATGAAAAATCGATTGAATAACATGGCCAAGACCTCTCAGACAATTGAAGAATATCTGCATCGGATTAAAAAATTAGCCGATCAACTTTCACTTGCCTCTTCTCTTATCGATGAAGAAGATCTAGTTCTTCTCACATTGAATGGTTTACCAAAAGAATTTGGTGCTCTTAAAACCACAATTCAAGCAAGGTCAGAAGTTATTTCTATGGAGGAACTTTCATCTCTTCTAAGCTTAGAATCTATTCATATCGAATCTAAGAACAAAAAGATCAATGCTCATGAATCTTTAGTTGCATATGCTGCTACTCGTGGCTCTTCTATGAGTATTGAATCTGCATTTTCTTCTCGAGGGAGATCTTCATTCAGGGGTAACAGAGGTGGTTCTAGACATGGTTATAAGGTCGTTTCTCTCCTAGAAGGAAAGGTAGACCATCTTCAGGAGGCCACAACCACAACTTAGTTTGTCAGATTTGTAGTAACACTAGGCCTGGTTTGTCATCCCCTAAAAAAATCAAAAAGTCACTATCCTATTTAAGCCACATCATCTTATTTAAGTCACATCACCTCTCTATCATATCACTTCAAACCCGACCCATACCCAACCCATATTTCATAAAAAGTAAAAAAATGCACTTATTTAGAACATCTCAAACAACCTCTAATCACTCAACTTTGGATTGTTGGCACAGATTAGATGCCAATTATCTTCCCATTCCAACACAATTGTAGCAGCAACTTTCATCACCACCATATCCACAATCATCACAATCAGCATCTGGTTTTTCAAACACTAGAGCTCATGTGGCTTCTGCTTCCTCTCTACCTCAATATGATTCCTCCTCTTGGTATCTTGATTATGCAACATCTGATCATATGACTCATGATTTGTCTCATTTGAGTCTTCATCAATCTTACCAAGGAACTGATCATATCACTGTTGGTAATGGTCATGCTATCCCTATTTTTCATACTGGGAAGAGTATTTTGCCTAATCTAGATCATACCTTTAAACTCAACAAAGTCTTGCGCACTCCTATTTCTTTCAATCTTGTGTCTGTGCATAAACTTACTAAAGATAATAATTATACAGCTACATTTGATGACTCTTCCTTCATTGTTCCGGACAAGCACACGAAGGGCATTCTACACAAGGGACTTGTGGAGAAGTGGTTTGGAAATACTCTTCTAATCTTGGGGGAAGCTCGTGATCCGCTGCTAGTCACCTGAAAAGGAATAAACACTCTGGTCGGGGGTGCCAGAATTAGCACTCCGACGGACAAGTCAGTCTCTACACTCAAGATTACTTGTATTCTAAGTTTAGCGTAATGGTTCAAACATACCTTTCTTGAACTGAAGATCCTATATTTATAGTATTCTCTTTGGGCCTTAGGGCCTGGTCCAACCCTGATCTTTTACATGTACTTCTACTCGGCCTTTGTTTTACTGGTAGGAATGTCGGCTACTTTATTCGGCTCTTTAATTGAATAGGGTCAATGCCGAATAGAGGTTATGTTTTGGACCGGACTGGTCCACTCATCTATTGATCCAAGATTATTCGGCTCCCACAGGACTTAATTCAAATGGTTTATATCACTTTCATGTATCCATGCCTGGTTTTTCTTCCTCTGTAGCTTTTGTTTCATCTTCATCCTTTAATTCTCACAATGCTTTGTGTAGTTTACATACTAATAATGTATCTGCCCCTATTTAGCACAAGAGGTTGGGATAACCATCGCCTCTCAAGTTCAATAAAATCAAGCACTTTCTTTCTTCTCATTGTAATAAAGTCAAGGATAATGAATTAATTTACTCGTGTTCACTGTTGTGTAGCCAAAAGCCATAGATTACCCTTCAAACTGTCTAACTTTACAGTTCATAAACCTTTTCCCCTAATTCACAGTGATGTTTGGGGACCATTTTTGCCTTCTCTTTCTAGCTATAAATACTATGTACTCTTTGTTGATGAATATAGAAAATTTACTTGGCTTTATCCATTATGTTACAAAAGTGAGGTGTTTGCCAAATTTGTTGAATTCACAGCTTGTGTTGAAAACTAATTTTCCACTCGCAAGTTTTTTGCACTGATTGAGGTACTAAGTTTGTCAATTCATCTATGACTCAGGCCTCGTTTGGGAACAGGCTAATTTAGTAACTTTTTGGCTATTTGGCTAAAAAGGTAGGTAAAAAAAACTTGTATGTTTGGGATGACTTTTTGGCTAATTACGAAAAGATGTGCAAAAAGTAGAAAGAAAAGAGAATCTTTGACTTTTTAGTATGGGTTGTTGGCTTTTTGACTAATTTAGTAACTTTTTGGCTAATTGGCTAAAATAGCCTCTTGCCAAACGAGGCCTCAATTTCTAATATCTCATGGTATTCTGCATCAAATTTCTTGTCCATATACACCTCCTCAGAATGGAGTATCTGAGAGAAAACATAGGCACATCACTAAATCTGCAATTGCTTTGCTTCATCATTCTTCTTTACATATCACATATTGGTTTGATGCCATTTTTGCAGCTACTTTTTCGATTAATAGAATGCCTCGTTCTAAGGCTTCTCATTCTTCTCCTTATGAATTATTGTTTCATCAATCTCCGAATTATTCTTTTATGCGCGTATTTGGATGTCAATGTTTCCCTTGGCTTAAGCCATACAATTCTCACAAACTTCAACCCAGAAACTTTGTGTGTCTTTCTTGGATATCATCCAGCTTACAAAGGTTATAGGTGCTTAGATCCTTCTTTTGGGGAGGTTTATTTGTCTCACCATGTCATATTTAATGAGGACATTTTTTCCTTTGCTAAAGTCTCTCCTCCTACTTCTCAAACTTTGTCTATATTTTAGTCATTTTTCTAGTCTCTTTCTTCCTCTCTATCTTTTGACCATCGGTCATTCCCCACCAATTCATCACTGTCTCCAGATCATATGTCTTCTCAACTTGTGCCTATGACTATTTCCTCCTTCCTATGTCACTGCAGCCCACTATATCACTGCAGCCGACTATACCACTACAGGGCACTGTACCGTTGTAGCACACTTTGCCTCTGTAGTCTTTTATTTCCCTGCCTACACTGTCTTAGTCCGTTCAGCCTGAGCTGCCTTGATCTCAGCCTGTTTCTATTCCCCAAATCTCTTCTGCACCACCTAGTTTTTCTACTGCTCCTATTCCTATTACTTATATTTCTATTAATCTCCCTCTTCCTCCTCTTTCCACTAATATTCACTCTATGATTACTCGTTCCAAAGCTCATCCTCAGGTCTTCATGGCCTCAACTCTTGCTTTTTCTTCTTTCTCTCAGTCCTTATATACTAAAACTGAGCCTTTAACTTACAAGCAAGCTCTTCAATCACCTGTGTGGCACAATTCCATGTTGAAGGAGTAGAATGCCCTACTTGTTCAAGGCACTTGGTCTTTGGTTCCATTGCCATATTCTAAATCTACCACAGGCTGCAAATGGGTTTCCACATTAAGCACAATTCTGATGGTTCCAGTACCCATTATAAGGCTCGTTTGGTTGCCAAAGGATTTCTTCAATAAGAGGGTATTGACTATACTGAAACCTTTAGCGTCGTCACCAAACAACCCACGATTCGAATTTTATTGTGTGTTGCTCTGCGTTATCATTGGCCTCTCAAGCCATTGGATATTAGTAATGCTTTTCTTCATAGAACCTTGGAAGAAGAAGTCTACATGACTTAGCCGCCTGGTTTCACTAATGCCTCTCATCCAACCCATGTTTGTCTCTTGAAAAAGGCTCTCTATGGTTTAAAATAGTCTCCTCAAGCCTGGTATTCTACCTTCTCCAGTTTTCTATTGTCTCAAGGATTTCTTAACAGTCAGTGTGATAATTCATTATTCATTCAACGAACTTCTCCCACCATTACTCTTCTTCTTGTCTATGTTGATGACATTTTGGTTACTGGAATAGTCCTTCTCATATTAAGTCTCTTCTTGCTCAAATGCACATTGCCTTTACCATGAAGGAGTTGGGGGACATTTCCTATTTTTTGGGTATCTTTATTCAAGCTTATGGTGATTCCTATTTTTTATCTCAGCAAAAATATGCATCTAATATTCTTATTAAGGCTAGTATGACTTCTTGCATTTCTTACAATTCTCCACTCTCGGTTAAGCCCTCTCTAGCTCCAGACTTGGCTCTTCTTTTTGATCAACCTGACCTTGATCGCAGCAGTGTTGGAGCTCTCCAATATCTTACTATCACCAGGCCTGACTTATCCTTATCTGTTAACCAAGCTTGTCAACACAAGCATGTTCCCACTATTGGCCATTTTTCCTCGGTCAAGCGACTCTTACGGTTTGTCAAAGGAACTTTATCTCATGGCCTCACTTTCAGTCCTAGTTCTTTTGAACTTCAAACCTTCTCTGACTCCAACTGGGTTGGTGATGTTCTAGATCGTCACAATACTTTGGGATACTGTGTATCTTGGGTCTAATCTCATTTCTTGGTTTGCTAAAAAGAAACTAACTATTTCTTGCTCGTCCACCGAAGCTGAATATCGATCATCTGGCACACACCGGTGCTGAGCTTACTTGGTTAAGCATGTTGCTCTGGGAGCTTCAGCTGTGCTCTTCCATTCCTCCTATTCTTCGGTGTGACAATCTTTCTGTGATTGCCTTGGCATCCAACCTTGTGTTTCACACTTGTTCTAAACATAGCGCGGTGGACTTCCATTTCATTCATGAAATGGTTGCTAATAAACAGCTCCTCCTCAAATATGTGCTCTTCCATTCCTCCATTGATTTACACAAATAAATAAACCCAAATAAGCCGTAAGCTCTGATACCTGTTGTTAGGAAAAATATGTGATTCCCCACAAGTAAATCAATCAATGAGAATAAAAACTAATGCGGAAAAATTAAATAAAAAACAACACAAGAATTTTTACGTTGTTCCCTCAATGTGAGGTACGTCTACGGGATCGAAATCTGATTCCACTATCAACTAAATAAGTTTCTAAACGATTACAAATGAGACACGAATAGTCTCACAAAACCACCCTTAGGTGAATTCCAAATAATCACAAATAAACAAGAGGAAAGACCTCACCAAATAGATGAACAAAATCTTCGAAACCAAAATTGTAGAAGACCCAAAATAACGAACCAACACTAACCGAAGATGCCCTAAACCGAGCTTCAAAAACCGAAATTGAACCAATATGTAGCAGCCCCGCATAAACCAAAACCCACCAAATTGATTTAACTATCTGTAATAGCCGCACGAACTTCGGAAAAACAACAACCAAAATATATATATTCCGCAGCACTCTCTCACCGGGCCAAAGATAATATACATATATATATATATATATATATTGAATCTTGGGTTTTGAAACCAAATCCTAATTGTTACCCAATTGAATTAGGTCTCCAAAAATTAGATATAATATATTAAAATATATTATACCTAAACCAAACCAAATTAAAATTCTTTTTCCAAAACCAATTGGGTCTCAAACTCCAATAAGGAGGTATACCCAACAAAAACCATAAACAGCCCCACACCCAGGGTTTTAAATATCATCCGTTACGTGCATTACCTAATAGGATCGATCGATATTGTTCAATATCGACTAATATATAACCGTATCCACTACAAGAATTAACTCTTTTGCCGACCAAAAAATTGGTCGCTAAAAGCCCATTTTTGGTCGGCAAAAGTTATCCGCGACCAATTTTTTTGGTCGCTACTTTAGTCGCCAATTGAGGGTCGGCAAAAGTAATTCGCGACCAAAATTTTGGTTGGTCGGGAAAAGTCGGATTTGCCGACTAAATTTTTGGTCGCTAAAAATATTATTGCCGCAACTAATTCATTTAGTCGCTAAAACACTTTGGTCGCGAAAAGTGGTATTTTCCCGACCAAATATCTTAGTCGCCAATTGACACATTTCGCGACCAAAAAGTTTGGTCGCCAATTATCACATTCAACGACCAAAAAGTTTGGTCACTAATTGTGACATTCCACGACCAAAAATTTTGGTCACCAATTGTCACATTCTGCGACCAAATTGTTTGGTCGCCAATTGTCACATTCCGCGATCAAACATGTTTTGCGCAACTAAAACTTTAGTCGGTAATAGACCTATTCGCGACCAAATCCTTTGGTTGCCAAAATTAATAATTTTAACGACTAATTATTTAGTTGCCAAATGTGCTTGGTGATACACCGACTACTTTATTTAGTCGGCAAAAGTATAACTTACTGGGGCAAGAGTGCCCTTACTAGTTTTGGGGCTTTGATTAGCAAAAGCTATTGGGAATTTGGGACAAAAGTATAATATTTCACACTCAGTTGCCATGGAATGCAAAAGATCGGAACATTTCCCCATCAATCATAAACATTACAACACAACTTAATTTCTTTACAATCGTGTCAAGTACAAAGAGACACAAACACAGAGAGAGAACATAATCAACTTAACCTTCCCCACCAAAAAAATAGCAAGACTGTCTGCAAGATAACAAGGGTAAAAGCTACGTACTAAACTTTACATTCCCAATATATACATTCATGCAGCAGTGGCATGAAAGTTACCCTTAGATAGCTTCGCACATTCGCTTGCTTCTTCCATTCTCCGATGGTAGTAACACCAATCAAACCCAAGTAATATCTTAACTCATCCTCTGAGGTAGCATAGGGCATGTCAATCTTGTTCCCAAGTATGAGAAACGGGACATTTGCAAGTGAATCGTCTGAGAGGAGGGCATCCAGCTCCTTTTTGGCCTCTGCAAATCTTTCTTTGTCATACGCGTCAACAAGGTAAACTACAGAATCCACCTGCATGATGATCAAAAATTATTTGCTATTTGTCAACAAAACTCAAAACAACAAAGTGGCAACAATTGCAAATAGACTTACCAGAATTAACTTGAACAGTATACAATTCTTCAAAGTGCATGCAAAGAAACAAGAAGGCTAAGGCAAGAAAACCATGAAAGAATTGAATGCCCACTTAGCCAATCCAAATATAAGGAGGATAATCATTTTTGTATTGTTAATAGGCAATGAAAAGCCCAAAAGCCAAAATGATGATTATGACACTAGTGCTAAGGAACTCATTTCCTGATAAATGATAACCCAATAGGCCTACCAAGACACACACTAAATTCAAATCAATTCCCACTTCCAATATGTTTGTTTGCATTTAAAACAAATTTAAGAGTCTGTTCAGAAGTACTATAAGAAAGAAACATTTGACTTTGATGCTAGGTATTTGACCAAAAAAGTGTCCTCCAATTTCATAGTATAAATCGCAGAATCACTCTAGTCGTAAAAGCAGCAGTCCTGGTGTAACAGTATCGAGAAGCAGTCAATGAGAAACGGAAATTTGTTAAAACACCCAATTCCTAGAGAATCTATCAATAAAATACCCCCATAGAATAAGGGTAAGCATAGGGCAAAAGGTTTTCCATAGTACTGGAAATAAGAACCATCAGTTCAACATGGGTGTATGAATAAGCATTGAGCAATCATCTAGTGATGAGCTTGGAGATAGAGTACCCCTATTGTAAAAATATGACCATAAATGCAATAACAAAATAGCATGAAACCTACAGGTGATGTCTATCATGACAAAATCATTACAAAGTTTCCTTTTAAGGACATCAAGTATGAATAAAATCATAGCCCAATTTATTTTGTGCTATGTTACAACATTGTTCATTCACAAGCAATTACAAAACTAGTAAATGCTGCAATCTAAATAAAGTCCAGTCATAAAACTAATTGTTTTAACTGAGCAGCACTTACCTCCATTTATCATAAAGTTACCCAAGAAATTCTGAGTGAATATTCAAAAGAAGTTTATGGTAAGTTAAGCCTATATGATGGAATGGAACATTTGCACCAGAGGGATTGTGTTTATCATATGTTTATTTGCCACTAATAAAAAAATTTACTAGACAGGTTCAATAGATTGCCCATCTTCATTCAAGTAATCAAGAAGTATATCATCATCCTTGGGGAACATGTACCATGTGATAGGAGAAAGCCGAGTGTATATGTACCTAGCACTCGCATGATCTTTGCCTCCCTTTTAAGATACAAAAATACATGTAAGCATAGGAAACAAATTTAAAACAAAACAATTAAGTCCGATATGTTTGTTTGAATTTGATTGAGTGATATTTTTCTTTCCCCACCTAATAACGAGTGCCAAATTGACCGTTTGGTTGAAGCAGGTTTAAGTTATTGCTACCCACATAATCTTGTGCCATGCCAATGATGGTACTGGCAAGACTCTGCTCACCATGAAGGTAAGCTGAATGCTCAGATACATAACCAGAGAATCGAGAAACTTTTGCTTCCTTCACAAAGTTGCACTTGAAAGAATAGAAAAGGATCTTCCTTTGACCTGGTACAACATTCGGTAAGACTGACACATATCTCCCACCTATCGTTAACCTTTTCAGCAATCCAGATGAAATTGTTGAATTTGATTAGTATTTTGATTAAAATTATGAGAATTAAAATGAATCAATAAATTATTAGTATGTAATGAATTATGACAACTTATCATGTCTATTATCATGAGCAGGCCATGTAAATAGTTCCATGCAATAGACGAAGGGAGATATACTGGGAAAGGTAACCTTCTCTGCTTTAACTCTCTTGGATTACAAATTGAGTTTGTTTTGAGATCTGTTATGTGTTGTATTTTTTTTTTGGAGGGGTCATGCTGCTGATTGAGAACAAATTATTAGTTTTAGCAGTTAATGAAAGCATTGGATCACAAAAAAGAAAGATGCACACAACCTGCCATGTAAGTGGATGTTCATTTAAGAAATCACCGAGTTAATGGGTCATGATTGCAGTAACAATGGTATTGGGTTTGGTGTAGACACTAGATAAGCTTCAAAAAGTCATTGAGGCTTAGCTTAGTCTCCAGAAGAAACCTGCAAGCTTGAGGTGAAGGATTATTAAACTTCAAACAATGGGTGAGCATTGAGCAGTTATATTTATTTCCTGGATAGTTATAAAATAAAACATTGAATCCTAAAAGAGAAGCTTCCGTGTGCTAAATTTCGCTAGGAAGTTTAGTTTATTTAGTTCTTTAGCAGATGTTGATGAATTTTATTGAATTAAAAGTCTGTTGCTCATAGTTTCGTAGGAGTAAAAGAAGGAAGATAACAAGATTTTAGCCAATTACATTTATCACACTGATTGCAGTTTGAAACACATGCATATATGATTAACCAAATGAAAAGGATTACACTATGAAGAGATGATGGTCCAACAATCATAAGTTCATACATGTATTATGAAGTATACAAGCCAACAACATCATATGATAGCCATAGACATGCACAGTGAAGGTCTACCTCTTTTTTTTTTTCATTTTCATATTTTTAACAGGTCTAAGTGTGTTTTATGACAAAAAGCCAAAAGTGTAAGCTAGAGGAGATCTCTCTTACAGTGTCTGGTTCCATTTCAGCTGGTGACAGAAATCTATCAAAACAATGTCCATATATTGTACAAACCAAAAGCTCATTTGTAGGGTCCAAAACAGTTTCTCTACATGTATCATCACAAATTGCATGAACAAAGAACATAAACCATTAATAAAAATCTATGTAATTGTACCTATTAAACAAACAAACCAGGTTGTCACATTCAATAACCACAACTAGTGTTTCATACCATGAACCTGCCTAATCTTCTCACAAACAAATACGTCTCCAATTTGATAGTAAGTACATGTTTCTCCAGAGCAATCATGGTCCAAGACCACCTTATCAGGCAAGCCTCTGTTGCTTTTCCATATAGACACTTGATCAGTAAGAGTCTTGTCAAGAATAATCCGATCATCATTCACCTTCAGATATATAAAGAGAGAGGGGGAAAAAAAAGGAATAAATAGTAATTAAGGAAATGCATTTGCTAATTTTCATTGAGACTCATTTGAAGAAGTCAATCCCTATGCGTGGTTCATCCACTATGGCAAGTACAAAGAAAAAATAATGTAAGCAAACCTCCAATAAGCTTCCAATATAATTCATTTGAGAAGAGAGAGAGAGAGAGAGAGAGAGAGAGAGAGAGAGAGAGAGAGAGAGAATTGGAGAGTTGTTTGGGGAGGTGGGGGATAAGAAAGAATGCGACATGTCTGCGGTTATCAAACTATCATTAATAAATATTTTCAAGGAGTCCAATATCCAAAATCCTATACCCCCACCCTCCCACCACCAAACAGGGGAAAAAAGGGGATTCATGCATTAGCAAGTTATGGATTAGATTCCAAGGCCTATTGATTTGTATAAAGTTTACAAGAAAGAATGAAAGACAGTGATTCCCCAAATACCCTATTTAAATCTTAGAAGGCAAAAGTTTCAGCCCAATAGCTACCCCTGTTTACCTGAGAAGGAAGAGGTGTTTGGCTTCTCTTTGTTGCCTGCATTTGGACATAACTAATCTGAGTAAGCTCAAAGAGACAAGTTTCTTTAAAGTCAATAACTAATCTTCCTCTCACTTGATAAATTAGAAGAAAAAGAATGAAGAAGAGTCTGGGTATAAAAAATCAACGTCTTATATGGATTTTGATATGCTCATCAAAAAGCTATAAGTCGAACCTAAATATACCTGGATGTAAAGCTTTTTCCAAGCACATTCCCGTAATTTTTTTGTAGGGGGTAGCAGACCCCAACGCGTACCTATAGCCAATTTACGAATGCGTTATAGATACGAATGCAAGTCTCTGTTTTAATACACCCATACCAACGAAGTTACATGTGCACAAACCAACTAAAAAATGAACTACTATTTGGCAGCCATGATAAAAAAATCCTAAATTAATTAGCAACAATAGCTCTATCACCAATTTCAACATTGTTTAATACCCTCAAATGTGGAAATTTACTAAAGGCAACATTTTCTCCTTCAACCTCAAAAAAGGCTGGTACTAAGCATTGACAATAGCACAACTAAGTTAATATGAAAGAATAGATCACCTACTGCAATATGAAAAAATATTTACTTTACAAACTAGGTGATATCAACTAGATAACCATGTAAAAAACACATGCAACTTCTTTTTACGGCAGGTCAAATACAAATGCAACTCCACTAGGAACAAAACTAACATTGAGATTCCAATCGGTTCAACTAAGTCATTCAAGATGACCCCGCAAGAAGTTTCCCCAAAGAAATTAATAAAATAAGAAAGAAAAAAAATATTCCTGCTGAAAATTTAGCGGTGCCCCACCTATAGCAATATACCAACCACAAGGGGATCGACCCAAACCACATACATGGAGCTCTTAAACCTAATTATGTTTTTTATTTTTTATTTTCTAAATCCAACATTAAAATGAAATAACAAGACAATAAAATGAAATAATATATAAAAATGAACCCAAAGCACAAGAACCACCAAATTCCCAATACTCAGAGTCTCTGAGATAATGCTCCATTCTATGAGGGTTTCAAAAACATTTTTCCCATTCTCAAAAATTATAAAAGAAAATAGGTTTTTAGATGTGTGTGTCCAGGTCTTGGTTGGACTTTTTTTTTTTTTGGGGGGGAGGGGGGTTGTTAAATTCCCCTGAAATAAGCATTTTTTTGAAACTTGAAACATAATTCTAGTAATTTTCTGAAGTTTCAGAAATCTACTTCCATTGGCAATTGACAATTATTAGAAAACATTTTTTCTTTTTCTTTTTCTTTTTTTGAATAAAATTTTGCTTTGATTTTGATTGATCAATTGAAAGGGTTTCAAAATTTTCATTTTTTGAAAATGACATCAAGCCAACCAAATAGATCCAAAATCTAGTCAAACACTTCCAATTGCTACTGCTCTGCTCTGCTCTGCTCTGCCTCAATTGATTCAAACAAAAACAAAAAATTAAAAAATCTCCTTTTTATTCAACTGTTTTCTCAGCAACCAAACAGCAATCAAAGAAATTTATCAAAAAAAGAAAAAGAAATCCACCTCTGAAACAGGACTGTGAGATGGATCAGACAAATGCGGAGGTAGAGAACCCGAATGAACCGATCTCGGCACCCCCATTCTCTCTCTAACTCTCATCTCTCTCGTGATCGCTTTCTTCTCTTCCAAATTGTCCCCAACCCTAGGCGACGGAACCTCATTCATCTCCCACAGCGTCGCCGCCAGCTTCCTCGCAGACACCGGCCTCGACCTCCCACCACCGCTCTGCGACGGCGCGTACTTGGGAGAATCCAAAGCCGTCACTGTCGTCCTCCAAGACGGAACTGGAGTGTTTGATCTGGATCCTCGAGGCTTACCCACCAAAATGGCCCGCTTGAATCGGTAATTCTGCAACACAGAGGACGAAGACGAAGAGCAACCCCTCTTTCGGATCTTGTAGGATCCGGGAATCAAACCCTCCACAACCCGATTCTGCCTTGGCATTATCAATTTCAATTTATCACTCTCTCTCTCTCTCTCTCTCTCTCTAATCTATGAAGAAGAAGAAGAAGAAGAAGAAGAATGGATTTTCATTTGCAAATTCAAACCCTAGAAATTTATGATATGGGTTTTGACAGTGTATGTATATGCTTTTTCATAGCTGGAGCTGATAGATGGAGTGGGTTGGGGTAATCAGTAGTAGAAGAGCGATGCAAACAAAAGGAAATGAGAGAGAGAGAGAGAGCATGTGAAGGTGAATGCGTGGTACAAAACGACATCGTTTAAAAAATGGCGACCAAATTTTTTTGTCGCAAAAAAAATTCAATTCCCACCTCTATAAAAATCAAATTTCCCTCCCAAACTTTTGACGACCAAAAGACCATATTAGTCGCAGAAAAGGTACCTTCGCCGACAAACGTTTTTAGTCGCCAAATCTCAATCAACGGCGACTAAAATATTAGTCGCTAAAAGTACAAATTTGGCGACTAATTTTTTTTGGTTGCCGAAAATAAGTTTTTGGCGACCAAATTTTTTTGGTCGCGGAAGGTCACATATTTTTTGGCGACCAAAAATTTGGTCGCCAAAAACTTATTTTCGGCAACCAAAAAAAATTAGTCACGAATGATCATTAACCGTTTCTGCGACCAATAATATTTGGTCACAAAAAATAATGATCATTCGCGACTAATTAATATTTGGTTGCCAAATGTCACTTTTTTGCAACCAAAATTTTTTGGGTCGGCAAAAGTGGTCGACAAATGTGTAAATTCTTGTAGTGATCACTGATATCGTTATTTAAAATCATGGCCACACCACACCCAATCATCAGTGATGCATATGGAAATTTAAATTATATATTTTACTTTTATTATTTTAATATTTGATTAAGATTGTTATTTAAGACTAGACTATTTAGTTTCCTGTTTATTTTAATATTTAGTTTCCTGTTTATTTGTTTATTTTCTTGTCTCACAAGAATTAGGATTGCTTGTTTTGCAAGAATTATTTTTATTTCTAAACATTTTTATTTCCTTTTTAGTGCTAGTTGTTTTAGGAAGCGTCTTCTATTATAAATAATGGTTATAACTCTTAGAGTTATTCAGTGTTTTGGTGATTAATAATATAGTTTCTCCAGTTATTTTGTTCGTGATGTTTTTTGTGAGTGTTTATTCCATGCATGTCTCCCTGCAATAGTTGGTATCAAAACTTAGGGTCGATTCTGATGAAGAGTAATTCTAGTATTGACAATGGCCCATGGAGGTGTTGCCCCTAGAGGTGGTGGAGACCGACATGCCACTGTTGAGGAGATGTATGAGTAAGATGATGTGGCACAAGATGCCCGAATAGAGGAGTGGTTTCAACTTATGGAGAATCGCTTCGAAGAGATGGTTAAAACATTGTTGGAGCCTTTCGAGGCCATAGACGTTGGAAACCGCCCTCGAAACCATCAGCCAAATCCACGGTATGTGGAGAAGGAGGATGTGAATGATATCGAGTATGAAGACGAGAATCCGTTTGGTGCATACAAACCACAAAGGAGGCATTCGGTGGCACATTGCATCCAATCGATGGGAGTCGGGCTTCAAACTTGACATACCAAAGTTCACTGGTAGTCTACAACTTGAAGAATTTCTGGATTGGGTTGTTGAAGTAGAAGAAGAATTTGATGAAATATTTTCGGATATAAAATCTTCATCATTGCAGTCACCTATTGATTGGAATTCACCTCCAAAATATGATGAGTATTTGGAGGAGAAAGATGTTAACTTTCATGATGACAATGTTGTTGAAATTAGTTTGGCCGATGGAGTTGATAAAAAACTATTGGAAAAAGTTAAGGATCATGAAAATTTTTTCATGAAAATGATCATGAAAGAGTTATGATTCTTGGATTACCTTGATTAGTGTGGTGCTTTATTCTAAGTGTAATTCAAGGGTCACAAAACTTTCATGATTATTTTCATGAAAGGTTTTTCATGATATCTAGCATTGCTGAAAACTATTTGATGTTGTGCAAAGAAAACAAAAATTACACCAATAGTCCTTATATTTTGGGTCTTGTGTCATTATGGTCTGTGTAATTTCAATTGATTTGATTGACTTTGAGAATTTAGGAAAAATTATTTATAAGTCCTATTAGGGAGACTTATACTACATATGGTTCTACTAAAAAACTTATATAACCATAAGTCCTGTGGGAAGTTTGTTGACACATTTACCCTCAATATTAGTTGTTAATATCATAAATAATAGTAAAACCATATATAGAAAATTGAATGTTACCATAAATCATATCTATATAAATGTAACATAACATGGCACCTGTATGTAACGTGACATCTATATAAACGTAACGTGACAGCTGTACGTAACGTGACACCTATATAGCGTGACACCTACATAAACGTAACGTGACACCTGTACGTAAACGTAACGTGACACCTATGATCTATGGCAACATTCAATTTCCTATATAGGAAATTGAATGTTGCCATAGATCATATTTATATGAAGCGTAACGTGACATCAACATAAACCTGTAATATTTTCACATTCAATTTAAAAAAATAAAAACTTATTAAGTTTGCGAAACGTAACGTAACACGTCACGTTACGTTTATGTATGTGTCACGTTATGTTACGTTTATGTAGGTGTCACATTATGTTTATATAGGTGTCACGTTACGTTATGTTTATGTAGGTGTTACGTTACGTTTCGTTTATGTAAGTGTCACGTCACGTTACGTTTATGTAGGATCTTGTGGAATACATTCCTATCTAAATGGACTTGAGACTCTATAAAAAAATTACACAGGACTTAGCTTAGTATAAGTGTCTGAAAAATGACTTATAAATAAGTCTCCCTTGAATTTATAATTTTGTCTCAATTTAGTCTAATTGATTACGTCTGTTAGTATTATTTATGAATAATGTGCACACAAACAACGTGTGTTATATTTTTAAAAGTAAAATTATGAATTTATTTAGCTCAGTAAGTTAATCTCAACTAACTTTGGAACCATTTTCAGTCAAAAATCATAATTGGCGTTATTAATTAAATCAAATTGATACAAATTTTTAAATTAAAGGTCAAATCAAACTAAAATGACAAAGGGGCAAAATGCAGAAATTACTGGTGTAAATTGCCTTTGAAAAAAATAAAAATTGGAATGGGGGAATAAAAAATTGAGTTTTTTTTTAAGGCTATGCATACACGGGTGTTTTATGCTAATTTTTTTTTTTTCGATGAGTATTATGCTAAATTTTAGTATTGCAGTAAAAATATAAAATTATAGCAATTTAAATACATTGAATGTGGTAGGCTAATGTTAAACTTTAACAACTGGACCATCGAAATAAAAAGATCAATAATACTAGGTATCATGAAAGAAGTATCATGAAAAGTCTTCATGAAGAATCTCCACCATTGGATTAGTTTATAGTGTTTGTAATGCTTAATTGTATGTTATACAATCACCCTTGGATTAGTTTCATGAAACTTTTCATGATGTTCTTTTCATAATGCGTAGCATTACTCAAGATTCTGCCTTCTTTTCATCCGAAAAGCATACTTATTGCAATGTTTTTTCTGATCAACAAACGACTTTATTAATGAACCGTAACAGTTACATCAACGAAGAACAAAGTGATACAAAAACCCAAACAAATTGACACGATATCAACCAGAATGAGCTAGAGAAAAGGGAGAAAAACAGAGCTCAAGAGATAACCAAAACAGGGCAAGACAACCACCCAAAACAGAGCAAGACTGCAGCAGCAACAAATACAAACATAAAACCAGCAACAGCATCGAGACAACTGCAGCAAAGAAAACTCTGCAACGACAACTTAAGAAGCTTCATCCACATCATGCACCCGACCCAAATCTGATTTGCATAAGATTGAGAACCCAATCATTGAAGGAATAGGGGAGGCTTGGAACCTTACAAATTATGAGAAATCTATAACGTCCATCCCCTTAAAATGGTGCACATAGTAACAAAGTTAAGATTTTTTTGTGATGAAAAGTTATGAATGTGTGTGGTTTATTAATGATCGTTGTGATAAAATTACCAATAGTGAATTTATGACGTGCATCTGAAATATGGTGAAATTATGACACTTTCGTGATTTTTGTTATGTCACATAACAACATTGTTTGGTTTAACTCTCACAATACAATTTTTGAAAAAAAAATTTAAAATTTTGTTTGGTTGAATATTTTTTTTAAAATTACTTTTTCTTTTTTACACATCAATCAATCACTTTTTCTCTCTCCTTTCTCCTTCTCAATCAATTTTAGTCTCACACTCATCTACTCAACTACAACAAAATATCAAATCATCCCAAACTCTCATACTTCAAAACTTTTTCCAAAATATACAACCAAACAACCAAAAAAAATTTCTAAACTCTTTCTCCAATATTTTTTTTTTTAAAAAAATTATCTCCCAAAATCAAACCAAATGATTTTTGTTATGATATTTTGTGGTGAGAAAGGTTACAATTTTTGTGGTGATAAAATTATGATATTTTTGTCATTCATGTTACAAAATTTTATAAAAAAGTTATGAAACACATATTATATACACCTTTTAGAGATATACATTGTAATATATCCCGTAGAAGATACTTTTGATCCTAGTGTATCTTAGGTAGCGTTTGGTAGAATTTTCTAAATATGATTTGAGAGTAGGAGTTGTATTTTGAATTTGTGAGTTTTGAAATTTTGATTTGAGTGTGAAAAATTTGTTTAGTGAAAGAGTTTTGAATTGAGTAGGAAATTTTTGATGTGACATATGATATTTGATACAAAAACTTATAACTCATAACCAAACACACAACTCAAAATTCTATTAAAGCTCATAATTTTTTTTTAAAAATTCTGAAAATATTTTTTTCAAATATATAAAAATTAATGTGTCAATTGCAAAATATATATATATATATATATTTGTAATGTTCCGGTCAATCGACCGGACGACCGGTGGGATGACTGATCAATCCAAATTTTTCCGCCTATAACCGAGTTTTTAAAAGTGAGTGTGAAATTCATTTTTAAAACTCGTAAACAAACATCATGTACAAAATAAACCCTGAAACTAACGTTCTATAGCTGTACCAAAACCTTACTTTTTCTACACATTCAAAAGAAGATTTGTTTAGATCAATAGAAGAAACCGAAAGAAAGGAGCCTGTTGGGGGAAAAAAAAAAAATAATTTGGGTGCTAATCCTGATCGCTTAGGGATAAGTTGCGGCAAATTGGGCATTAAAAAATTACGACAAAAATGTAAGACAACTTACAACAAAAATAAAACCTCAGCTTCTACTAAAATTAAATAGGAAGAAGAAAGAAAACTATACACTTGATTACTTCAACGTGGAATAAATAATTTAGCCACAAAAGACCTAAGGCACCGTTTGGGAATAAAACCTACTCGCACTATCTCACGAAATTGAAAACTAACAACTACCAGTAATTCTATACTTGTAAACGTGCAAGTGGGAGAAACTAGTATGGTAAGTTATAGGTTACTAAAATCTATTAAAAACTTGATTTAAGGATTTGGAAAAATGACACAATCATTGAATAAATCAAACACTTAATTGACTAATATATGACCAGTCATTTTTGTCTTCGAATTAAAAACTATTGCCTGGTGTATTAGTCAACATCAAGCAGACCCAAGAAGTTTAATGGAGTTCTCATTTCTACAAAAAATTTTAAAATACTATTCTTACAAAAAAAAGTTTACAAAAATAATATGATAGTGACTTTTTATAAATGAAGAAAAAATGTCATTTTAATAGACACTTGGTTTTAAAATGAGTAAAACTAAAAAACCGTATCATTGCGTAATTAAATTTGGTATATTATTACTCAATAAAAAAAATACAAAAGGATAGTTGTATAGAAAAGTGCTAAAAGGTTAGTCGTCGCATTTATTGCCATAGCATTAGTCCCTAAAAGTCTTTTGTAATAAATAATTTGTTTCGTTTCATTTTTAGCGACCAACTAATTAGTTGCAAATTTAGCACAATAGGCACAAAAAAGTTTGGCCATTGAAAGTGTTATTTCTTATAGTGATGTGATTTCTGCTATGTTCAAAATGAATATAAGCCACACATTAATTTTTTGATGCACTATTCTAAGTAATTTTCAAGTGCACCTAACATCATTGTAAAAAATAGATAAATTATACTATTGTTGGATTTTTTGGTTTTCGAAGGTTAATAATATAATTTGAGCATGCCAATAAGGATCAATCATAAAATTTTAATTGTCAACCAATTATCAGACGAATGTGTTGAAATTCTTTTAGCCTCAATGAAGAAAACTTTTACTGGTAGCTTAACTTAGGAGAAAATTAAATATCTTGATGATAATAGTGAACAAAAACGGTTTCAAAAACTGAATTTCATTAAGCGATAAGAACTTACAATAGTACCTTCGCACTTTCACAGTCTCGAAGGGGTTTACAGCAACAGACTATTTGTAATTACTCATAAGAATTGAAGTGCAGTACAAGAAGTAAAAGACTCGAAATGAAAATGACATGAAAATGAGTAAAATAGACTGATTTCTAGATCTAAGTCTGGGTCCCTCTTCCGTTAGCCTTCCCTTCTATTTATACCCTCTGTTGGTAACCGTTGAAATGGCTAGATAACCGTCGAAGTGGCCCTCCACAATTGCTGGACAAGGCTTCAAAAGTTTGCTCCCGCTACGTTACTCCAGCAGTTGGGCTTCCCTCATAAATTTGAATTTGAATTGTGAGCAACCGTTAAACCACATCATCTTGCATCTTCTAACTGTTCCAATATTACGCAGATCCATTGCCACTGATACAAACTGCCATGTGTCTGTTGCTGACTGGAGACTTGCATTAATTCTCCAAATTACCCCTTAAGAGCCACATGTTGGGCTATAATTGGCTTATACAAAATATATAGCCAACATTATCCCCCGTACTAATATAACCAAAACTTGAGAATATTAGTGGATCCATGCACTGTATATATCACCCACGATATAAGACGTACATGATAATTAATTGCTCCAAAAGTGTAACCGTCTAGTGGTTATATTGAACTCCCTTCCACTGTTTGAACTTCGTCTTCCACTACTTGGTCAACCAAAATGACTGATACACCTTCTATGGCCAACCAATCCCTTTTCTTTATTGATCAAGCATATAAAGAGGCAATGGTTAACGATAGCCAACCTCGAAGGAATTTCCATGCATGCATTGGCTATAATTACCCTCCTTCATATGTACAAGTTTTTGAGGCTTTCGCAAAGTATCAACCTTTAGAACAACAATTTGAGGCTTTCACAGAACCTAAATCCTTAGAACAACAATTTGTTTGGATGGACCTTGCAAGCTCTTCTTCTCCCTCAAGCCCTTCCTCCACTCCCAATGCTTGGGACGAGGCCTCTGCTACTTCAAAGGGCACTGGCTAGGATGATTATCCTGGCTGGAATAACTAGCCACCTCGACCTCAACCTCAACCTCAACCTCAACCAAAGGAATGAATTTGCCATAGGCTTGTCGAATTTGACGACCTCCTTTTGGTTCCTCCCTACTCTCGTAGTTTAGTGGTATACCCCTATGTACCATTCGATCGTCTTTGCGGCCTAGAACACAACCTACTTTCAGCGTGGTATACTTCCTCCCTACTGACAAGAATAGTGCAGAAGACTCCCAATCCAATTAAAGCCTTGGGATTCAGTTCTACATTCTTGACCAAGAAAGCAAAATTTTGCTCTTCTAACTGGCTAGAGTGTGTGAATGACCCTCAATTCCCTCCTTCCTTGGGAG
Source organism: Camellia sinensis (assembly GCF_055761805.1). NCBI lineage: Eukaryota > Viridiplantae > Streptophyta > Magnoliopsida > Ericales > Theaceae > Camellia > Camellia sinensis. The sequence continues at coordinate 186,852,369 of NC_138969.1, read as the reverse complement.
TGGACCCCTCTGCACCCCCTCTCTCTCAAAATCCTAACTGGATTGACTTGAAACGTACTTTCTTCGAGGGTCAGCATTTCTCTTCCTACCAACCTTTAGTTCCCCCAACTGCATTCCAGCAGTTTAAGGCTCAAGCCTTACTTGCTGCATTTTCTCATCTATCCTTGGATGTACTTTGAGATGATGTCCTCCACAAGAACTTCTTATGGGCTTGTGACATAATCTCTTGAGGCCACGCTCTCAACTCCATAGCCCAAACAGAGCTCCACACCTTTTTGGGCCAACTTCCTCTCTTGCTTAATTGGCATGAGAATTCCTTGGTGATCAATAACTTACTGGATAAGATCTCTACCACTCGCATTCAAACTCAATTCGAAGTAGAGAACCTTCTTGAGGAATATGAAGCCTTCAAGAACAAAGACTCAGCATATTGGGATGATGTGGACATGGATGAGATAGAGAAAGGCCTGAAGGAAAACTGAATTTTAGATGAAGGCCGAGCAACTCTTCCTCTAACTAAGAGAACATTAACTGTAAAAACCCTACTTAGATAGAACTGAAAATAGGTTAGAGAAAGAACACAAATTCATAGAACATTGTTGAACTAAATGAAATGTCCTTCGAATTCTTATAACCTTCGAAATAGAAGTTGGAGCATATAATCCTGAATAACGTTTCGAAGCATCTCTACACTCCTTTCAAGGCAATGAGAATCCCTTCGAAGGAGTTTCCCTTGCTTTGAAGTTCCCCAAGTATAATCTCCAGACTTCAATGTTGAATGGTTCTTGAATTCCAAATGGGTCACATCGAATCCAAAACCCTAGAATTTCCTGACCCATTATGTTAAAATGGGCAACTTTGGACAATAAGGTATAAAGCCTTAGTTTTTGCACTCTTGTCTACTTACATGTCCCGTCTAACTCTCACTCCTTCTCTTGCTTGCCCTTGCTTATGTTCTTACTTCTCCCCCTCTTTGCTCTCACTTTCCTCAACCTTTTCAACTTTCTTACCAATGGCTACCTCTTCCTTTGCAAACATACCAATTATGGAGTGTATGCGCCCCTCATTGGCCCAGAGGCGGTGCATCGATGAGGAAATAGCCAAATATCAGGCACCAGAGAGACAAAGTGCTATTGATGGGAGTATTTTCATCCCTCGCCACCATGAACAAGGGAAATATGTCCCCATCTTCAAGACAGCTCCTGCTACACTCCATGCCTTGTATCCATGTCTAGAAGACCATTACCTCCTTTACAAAAGCAAACTGAATAGGGAGAGCTGGAGGGAAACCATCATCACCGTTGCTGACCTACATTAAAGACCGAATGGAAGGAATGGTACGATAGAGTAGTGACGGCTAAGGAATGGGACCTCTAAGAGCTGTGCATTCTAGATACTATCTGCCTTTCCAGGTTTATAATCTCTGAAGACCGTTTTGTTATACCTACTGCACTCTATTTTTGGAATCTTGCCTTTAATTTCTTTCAATTTTGGTGTTACGTGATGGCCCCCACTATTCTTGATATGTGCCATCTCCTAGGGCTCTCACCGATTGGTGACCTTTTTGGTCCTGATTATCCAAACCGTAAGGTCTCTTTTACCATTCCTCCTTTAAATTCATCCTATAGTGATTTTGTAGTTTCTAAAAATAAAAGAGAAGGTCCTATGACGGACCAAGAATTATTTTCTTTCCTCCTTTATTGGCTCTGTTAATTTCTTTTTTGCACTTTTTCTCAGTGAATCATGCCTGAATTTACCTCTCTTGCCAAGGCTCTGGCTTCGAAGAAGAAGATAGCCTTAGCTCCTTACGTCTTGGGTCATGTATATAGAGTGTGCTCCCAATTTTGTGAGAGACCCTTAGACGTTAACTAGGGAGGCCCTATCCAGGTGCTTCAACTCTGGCTTTTTACATATTTTCCTAATCTTCACTCTATGTGCTTAAAGTTCTTAGTAAAAGAACCCACTACTGTAGACGTCCCCCGAACGCCCCGGGAGGATGAGTCCCGTTCTGTTCATATTGGGTTCACTACAGTTTGGACTCTCGAATTTGTCACGGTTCTTAATTTGAACCAAAGAGTCCAAATCCGGCAAATCGTTTTGAGAAAAACAGATTTTTAGAAAAGAAGTGTCAAACATGAACTGCTTTGCCAGATACAGAGTCGCCACCTAAATATTTTATTTTGGGGGAATTTAGGAAACCCTGACTCGGTGCCAAAGGCCACGTGTCCGTCATCACCAAAGTTGCCTCGGCTCAGGAACTTGGGTACGATTGGGGAAGGTCAGCTATGAGCACCCCCGCTCGCCCGATCAAAGATCGGCCTCTACTAACCATGATATCCAATTTTGAAAATGTTATGTGTTCTTATCCGGTTATTAGCCTAGAATTACTACGTTATGCGCACAGCAGACAAGTATAAACCAAATCGCCTAAATTGGAACAAAACATTGCATATTTATTTTGAAAATGGTTTGTTACTTGCAAGTAGGCTAAAATGTAGGTTTTGCCACCCTCAAGTGGGCTTAGAAAATATAATTTTGCCACTCTCAAGTGGGCTGAAAACTTGCATTCAATGCATTGTTCCAACTTAAGTAACCCAACCTTCATCCACAGCCATTCAGACAGTTATAACACGTAAGCAGCTAGCCTCATGGTAAGTATGCTGTCATGACAACACTCACACACATGCAAGGATGCTAAGGCATGAGAACTTACCGAGTACTCCAAGCCAAAACAATAAACTAGTTAGTAATCATGCGTGATCCTAGCTCATGTTAAAATGGCTAATGCATCGCATACAGAATGTCACTAGAATAGGCTCGGCTAATCTAAAGATGACATATGAAATGCTACAACTAACACGTATTCAACTTGGAATTGAAATACAACGCAGTTAGTATGATGCACCGAGCCCGGTGCATGCAAGACAAATGTATGGATGCACGCATGCATAGCATAAGGTATGCCAATTTAAATATGACCTAATACTAACCATCAAAAGCAGGTAAGTAAAAGGGAGAAAGAACTGGGGGTTGGAAGACATGCACACACGCACCCACGCACCCACACTTATTACAAATTCGCTCTCACCCGGAGGGACCAAAAGAATAATACAATTAATTAACCTACTAACTAATCTAAGAAAGCAGTAAACAGCCTTAGAAAGAGGGCCCAATGCAATGCGTGTTCGACTCTGCTTGGAAAGCCACTACCATGCACAAGTTGCCTCTGCTTTGACTGTTATCCTCCTCTGAAGACTGCACAAGTCCCAGGGTTGCTTCTCTGAGTGCTATGGAACACCACCGGCTGAGGGGAATGGCCACCGGCCAAGGGGAATGGTCACCGGCCACTGATTAAGCTATCAGCCATTTATGGATGAACGGTCGGCACTGGAGATGGGCGGCCGGCAAAAGCTTCTTGCAGAATCTGTTTTTGATAGCAGCAGAGGGCAAAACATAGCATGGCAATGCATTTCAAGCAATGTATGCACCAACCACACTCCTTATCATGTTCATGACTCAATGTAGGGTGGATCTCGATTCTCAGACCACCAGTCGTGCATTTCAATGCGTGATGGCCCAAGGAACCAAGTTGTGCATCTTTAATGTGGAGTGAAATGCACATAAACAAATAATGGGGCTCAACCTCTATCACAATCAATTCAAGTGGTTAAGCATGCGTGCCAATGTGATGCAACCTAGGCATGTGAGCTAGCATGCAATCATGGAAATGCAAAGAAGCATACAAGGCATACAACAATCATGCAAGGCATGAAGAAATGCAACCAACAAGTATACAAGACACAATGTGGGTGTTCAAGCATGCAAGCAAGCATGTGACTTCATTCAATTATGCAACTTCAATCATGCAACAACACACAAATATGCAACAACATACAAGGTGAGCATGCAACGGTCATGCAAATGAGGGACTTACACTAGTTGGGCAACTCTATACTAAGCCCAAAACAGTGGCCAACATGCTCAAAAATGAAGTCAAAATGACATACAAACATGCATGCACACAAGGACCAACACTTAGGCATATAGAGACAACTCTCAAGCACACTTAAGAGGATGCAAACATGGACAAATGGCATGCATATAAAGCTCTGAAAATCATGTCATGAAAGGTGCCAAACCAGGTCAATAAGACAAGCTAAGCATGCAACAAATGGTCCAAGTACTCAAGGCAAGCCAAGGAGGCTTAAACCAAGGCCAAGTCAACCAAGTCTCACAAGGCTAAGGGGACTTAAAACAGGTCCAAGGCAGGCCTAAACAAAGCTAAGGATACACCTAGATGGCATCTAAGTGGCCTAAACATGCAAGCATGCACAAGGGCCTAAACAAAGGGCATAGGACAACGAACTTTTAACACATTAGAGGGGCATCAAATGCAAGCATACAAGTATGCTAAGTGACTAAAATGGCATGGTAAGTGGTTCCAAACCACTGAAATAATGCAAGTAATGCATGCTCATGGTTCATGCACTTAAGGCTTACAAGCCAAGAATGCAAAGAGGCTATGCAATGCATGTCATGGTCGACCAAAACAACCAAAAATAGAACTTTAGCATACTGAAACAAGCACAAAAACTTCACAAAGCTTGGCCAAAAACATGCTAGAACAAGGGTAAAAAACCTAAAGTATATCAAGGCTAAAACATGGCATTACAAGACATGTATGCAAAGCATGCAAGGTGTGCCTAAACCAACTTAACACAATGCTATATCATGGCAATATAAGCACAAAAATCAGTTAAGGCATGATCAACATGAACCTAAACTAGATGCTCCCTCAAGAGGCAAAAATAGACCTTTTCAAGGACAACAAGGAGAGAGGGTGGCCCCCTCCTTCTTAGGACCTCAAGGCACCATCCTCACTATTGAAATCCCTCAAGATTTCAGTGGTGAGGAGGCCCAAACACAATGGTCCCGGAGCTCACCCAAAATGGCACAAAATGGGGCGAAACAAGCCCTAAGAGGGGTCAAACAACCCCAAAGCTCAAAATACTCTTAAACAACTATTTTCAGAAGGTAAAAATAGAACTTTTATATGTTATATGCAAAGCCTAAAAATAGTTGCAAGATGGACAAAAAAGCTATGCAAAAATGGGGAATAAAGGGTGAAGTTCTTACCCTTGAAGACCTTCTTCACAAATGGTGGTCCAGCTGCTTCTCCAAGCTCAAAACCACCCAAGAACACCAAGAACAACCTTTTGACTCCTCAGCAACCAAGGAAAGGTGTAGGACTAGGTGTTTGTGTGCAAAAATGAGACTAAACTCACACACTAAGCTCAAGAGAGAGAGAGATATAGAGATAGAAGAGATACAAACTCAAAACCCTAATATCAGAGCTCCCCTCAACTTTTTCTCTAACCCTAATGGAGGGAGAAGAGGGTCCCTCTTATAGACAATCCCTCTTGTAAAGCTTCTAAAGGAAGCTAGACAAGAGGGAAATCCCTCCATACACGTGTATGGAGGGGAGCAGAGTGTATTCCAGCTAGCACAGCTGGCATAAAAATATCTGCAAAAGCAGATGAATAGTGGTCGGCCAGCCAAAAATGCTATTTGACTAAAATAGATGGCCGGTCGACCATCTAGAGTGCTGGTCGGCCAAATATCTGGCCGATGGCAACAAAACAGAGCCGGTGGCCTCAAGCCATGGTCGGTGGAGTGTGGGGATGCCTCACAAGGCATTCACTGTCCCTCAAAGGCAAAACACAAGTGTTTGGTGCAAAACCAGACACAGAACAGTCGAGCCGAGAGATCCTGAGGCAAGGTGCGTAGCCGAAGCCTCCGGGAACTCAAGACGAACACAAACGTGGATGATCACCGAGTGTTCAAACGGTGACGTCCAAGTCTTGAGGACGGTCAAAAATGGGGTGTCTACAGTTGCCCCTCTTTGACAGAACTCGAAAGTCATAAGAATGACGGGAGTGAGTGTCAAAGCCAAGAGACGACCCATTTTTGACAAGGCCGAAGACTTAGACAAAGCATGCAAGACAATAAAGATATGCGCTTGAAGGCAGGGGCAAAATGCAACTGACAATGCAAGGAGCCGAACATAATCTTATGATCATGCAAAGAAAGAGGTAACGAAGCATAACATGTAACAGTTTTAAGCCTGCAAACACGAATCCAACTACACTACAATGCAGAAAGGATGCAAGAGAATTATGCAATTCTCGATACGTCTCACTCGAAGGATACAATACCTGTGCGGCTCGTCCGATTGTGCCAGCTTCAAATAAACAGTACATACAATATCGTGCCTGAAAGAGAAAGAAAACTTAACAGGTACAGATATTGTTAGCAACATGCACAACATGCAAAATGAATGCAAAATGATATGCGATATATACAAAACTATGTATAATACTGCAAATGAAAATACAATGTAATTGAATCATGATCAAATCATGAGCGGTTCAAAACCACACAAATGTCAAATAGATTGATGGAGATGCCAAGTTCGTCTACCATAGAAAAGGTGCCGCAACCCTTAAACCAACATACCAACGTGGAATAGACGCGTACACATGCAGAACTATGAGTGATGTATACGAACACAAGAACAAGTAATTAGGTGGAATGACATAAGTGGGGAAATGACCTGCTGAGGAAAGACCCATGATCCTAATGCTGGACGCAACAAATTACACTACAATGTAATATATACAATGGTTATGGCGCGCGGGTCAAACCATGTCTTTCCTAGGAAAGGCATGTACACATACAAGCCATGTCTAACACAAAAAAGGTGCCGCAACTCTCAAACCAACATACCAACGTGGAATAGGCGCGTACACATGCAGAACTATGCTTCGACATGAAAAGTATGGACATATACGAGACCAAGCTCAACAAGGAAAGGCGCAAGCCATAGATAAAGGTGATGCAATGGATGCATGCAAGCTACAATGCAGTATATACAATATGCAGTGGATGGAATGGATACAATGGATAAGGCACGCGGGCCAAAACATATATTGCCTAGGAAAGGCATGTACACGGACAAGTCACGTCTAACATGGAAAAGGTGCCGCAACCCTCAAACCAACATACTAGCGTGGAATAGGCGCGTATACATGCAGAACTATGCTTTGACGTGAAAAGTATCGGCACATACCAGACCAAACTCAACATGGAAAGGCGTGAGCCATAGATGGAAGGCGATGCAATGAATGCATGCAAGCTACAATGCAATATATACAATATGCAGTGAATGGAGGTAGATGCAATATTTACAGTGGAATGCATGACATATGCAATATTTACGATGTATGCACTGACATATGCACTATTTACGATGCAAATGCATGACACATGCATGTTATATACAACGAATGCATGATATATGCATGTTGTTGTTGTTTTTTTTGTTTTTGTTTTTTTGTTGTTTTGAATATGCAAATGATACGTGTTTTTTTGTTTTTGTTTTTTGTGTTTTTGAAATGCATGATGCATGTTTTTTTTTTTGTTTTTGTGTTTTGAAATGCATGATGCATGTTGATGCATGATGATGCAAATGCGTGACAACGCACGCCTTTTGATATGCATGACAATGCACACGATCTTGAATGCACGACCACTCGCGTTGCTAGAAATGCATGTGAACTCGAATGTGCGACGATGCGCGTCCCTCAAAATGCATGACAATGCCCACTTAAGATGAAATTTGCCAGGGGCCGTTTGGGCACGACGAACGCCAAGCTGAGCGCGTTTAAGGTCTTGCCAGACTGTGCGCATTTAAGGTCTCGCCAGACCGAAGTGAAAATGCATGATGATGCAAGTATGACATGCGCATGACAATGCGCGATGTGTGCACAAAAATGCGAACGAAAGGACGCGTAGTCAGCGTGTGTTCACGACCGAACGTCGTGATGCATCGCATGTGGGGCAACTTTCAAATCTTGAAAGGGGCCAAAGGATACAAAAAGGGATACACCGCACCCATATGTCAGTGCCACGCACAGAAGACACTGTCTGGAGTCAAAATGGAGATCGGTTGAGCTTCGAAAATGCCTTTTCTCACACTGTCTTAAGCAATGAAGGCCCCAAACTACAGATCTGACCCAAACAAGGTTGTTGGAGGCTCACCAGCCATCAGGGGAGGCCACCGGCCGTACACCGGCTATCAAAACATCTCAGCGGCCAAATATTTGGCCGACCGGCCAACAATTTGGCTGACCGGCCAAAAGTTGCTGAGTTGGGACAGTTTGGTCTTTTTTGCCTCGGGTCTTTTAAAATAGGGTTTCAAACCCTATTTTTCTCATTTCCTTTTAGCCGAAATTTCTCCCTCTCTCTCTCTAGAGTATTTCTCGAGTCTCCATTCTCCGTTTTCCTTGATTCTCGCGCCCTTTTGGACGTTTGATTCGTGAAGTTCTTCGCGTTTTGAACATTTTCATCCGAACAAAACTTCGTTTCGGTGTAGTTTTTTCGATTTCTGTCTCTTGGGGTTTGTTTCCCCCAAGTTTTCCTTGATTTCTGTGCTTTTTTCACATTCCGGCTTTTCCGGCCATTTTCCGCCCTCCCGGGGTTGACTTTCCGTTGACTTTTTGCATTCTAGCTCGGTTTCCACATTTCCGGCCATTTTCACATTTTCTTCAAGATGGCAGACGATATTCCATGGGGTGGGACTGCCCCAGAGCATGAGATGGATCCAGAGGCCGAGCTCCTCCCCTTGAGCGTTCGCCCGTTCCACCCGGTGACCTACCGGCCGGCGATTCATGTGCTTCCTCCTGATGGGCTTCGCCAATTCCAGAGTTTTGACAGGAGGGTGCCACCAGAGCTGCTTCTGCGTGAGCCCGAGACGCACCTTTCACACGACGCTTCCGAGGTATATTCTTCCTCGTTTCATTTTTCGCAATGTAGAACACTTGACTGCCATGGTTGATTCTGTTCTTTAACTGCTTAGCCCGGATACACCGATACACTGTATGCTGTAGTTGACTGTGAACACACTTGCACTTGATGTCTGTTTGAATCTGAACACGTGCACACACACTGCATTTGCCCTGAACCACTCAAACACACTGGCACATCACATGTTGTAGTTCACTGCGAGCACACCGACATTCGGTACCTATTTGAGTCTGAACACGTGCACACACGCTACATCTGTACTGAACCACTCAAACGCACTGACACATCATATGTAGTAGTTCCCTGCTAGCACACCGGCACCCGATGTTTGTTTGATCCTGAAAACGTGCCCACACGCCATATTGCCACCAATTCTGAATACTCTTCAAAACTGTACATTTTATATTGCTTCGCAACTATTTGTTTTTGAACAGGGAGATTCCCATACTGTCCGCGGGTATGGAAATGTTCCTGCCAGGGATTGGTACATGGAGTTACCGGACACAGTCCGTCATATTGTCGAGTAGGCGGGCTTCGCCGTCTTCTGCAGAGGACTCTCGCGCCTTATTGCGAGCAGGCCTCTCCTTGCTGCTCTAGTGGAGAGGTGGTGGGACACCACCAACTCTTTCCACTTTTCTGTCGCGGGAGACATGACGATGACTCCCTATGATTTCTCGATGCTCACCGGCATCGAGGTAGGGGTGATCCGATCCCCTTCGACACCGACATGGACGAGTGGGAGGCTGCTCAGATTTACCTGCTCGGTGAGGTGCCGCCTCTCGCTCGTCCCGGCTTCGTCAGATATTCGTGGTTCGAGGTCCAGTTCAGGGTTCAGCCAGCCTTGACCGAGGAGGCTCCGATGACTCAAGAGGGGGTGGAGTGGTACACGCGTGGCTTCCTCATGTTTTTGCTGGGGACTACTATCTTCGCCGATCGAGCGAACACTGTGCCCCTCTGCTTGTTGAGCGCACTGGTGGACGTCACACAGATTCTGTGCTTCGACTGGGGTGGCGCTGCTCTAGCCACTCTATATGGATACATGAGCTCAGCCTCCCGTTGCAGCGGGCAGTTACTCGGGGGTTACTGGCGAGCTTGGGAGGTACACCTCTTTCTCTATTTTACATTTCTGCCTTTCATTTTCTATACTCTGTACACTGCACACACTGTGGTCTGCTTCACACTGAATGTACACTGCACACACGACACACATATACTCTGCTTTACACTGACTGTACACTGCACACACTGTACACTCTGCACAATACACTGCATAATACACGGTTTTGCAATTTCTGCTTTGTTCTGTATTCTGCTTTATCTGATAATCCTTTTGGTATTTGCTCTGCAGTTGTGGGTCTACACCTACTTTCCGAGACTCGCCCCAGTGCCAGACGTGGAGACCCCTCTCGTCGTTCCGTTCTCGCGCCGCTTTGACGTGAGGTGCGTGCGGAGGCCCCGGGAGACGTTCATCTTTTTCCACCGCTACTTTGACACCATCACCCCCACAGAGGTATGTTCAACTTTTAGAGTTTTATTTAAGCTTCGTTTTACACTGTATTTTTCAATATCAGTAGATAACAAACTGCATGTCATTTACAGATCACTTGGCAGCCTTGGGCTCCATTGCCTGCGATGATTCGAGATCGATTTGCTGGTGCAGAGGAGACTGCACGTTTCAGGATTTTGCTGGAGGGCCTGGTCTGTCGGGCTTGGTACCTGGGTGAGCGTTTCCTACGCCAGACCCTGGGTTTGCCAGAGCAGATAGTTCCGGGTCTGCCTCCTACCCACATGAGGGACATTGAGAGATTACACGATCGGCTGGGATGCTGAGGGCTTCAAGGGCGAGGGCGACTACACCGAGTACGTCCAGACCTACATCATGCGACCCTTGAGCAGTGGCCGTCGAGCTGAGAGAGGGAGGCCGGTGGCGCCAGCAACTGGAGCAGGGGCAGGGACATCGAGGATGGCTCGAGTCTGTGGTAGGAGCGGAGCTCGGAGAGGACGGGGGGCTAGTTGGCCAGCACTGCCCGTGACGATGACATGCCGAGGGCGTGGGGGGGCGACTTACTAGATCCCCATCGCTCCCCCCCTGGCTGATCACGAGCTAGTCAGGTTCTACGGCCTGCCTCCGGTATGTACTACTGCGTTTTGTATTTTTCACAGTTAGTTCATTTCAATTCATTTGATATTCCGTAGAATACTGATGCTTCTAACGCTTTTGCAGGCCTCTTCTGAGTACACTCGCCAGTCCCTAGAGCTGACCGTCTCCATGATGGGGATGCTCCAGCAGAGCCTCGACCTTCTGGCAATTTACAGCTTTCCGGTATGTTCCTCTGACCACGGTCTCAAACTATACATAAACTGTTTCACATAATCTGATGCACAACTTAACGCTTGATACATGGCCCTCACGGCATCTGATACACTGTAGCCCACAGACTGTTCACAGCACTACCTACGGCATTCATACACTATGTTCGTACACTGCATTCTGCACTGATACTCTGTTCGTAGTATTCATATACTGTATTCATACACTGCATTCTGACTGATACACTGCTCACAGTATTCACACACTGTATTCAGACACTGCATTCTGTAGCATACTGATGCGTTTGCCATTTGTGCTTTTCAGCCTCCCTTCTAGATCCCTACTGTGGGAGGTGCTCCAGCTGGACCTTCTGTTCCTACCGGAGGAGATGGCAGAGTATACCCCCGCAGCAAAGTGGGGCGTACTCATGTTGGGAGTAGCTCACGGGCACCAGTCCTCGATGATGATGAGTCCGAGGTGGAGGCAGAGGCGGAGTTAGAGTCGTCCGAGGAGGAGACCGGAGATGGCACAGACTCAGATGACGGTGATGATGATGATGCTCTTGGAACTTCGTCCAGGAAGAGGACGAGGACAGATCCGTAAGCCTGAGACCACTTGATCTAGATTTTTGCTGCTTTTCTTCTTTTTATTTTGCTTTACTTTTGCTGGTAGCTTGAGTACCTTGTACTGCCGCAGGCAGGTTTTTGTTTTCTCCAAAATTTTGTACTTGAAAAGATGATGAAATGAAGCAAACTTTTTATCTGAAAAAGTATTTCATTGATACATTTCATACATTGCATCGCATCATATGTAAATGGGATTGATCTCCTGTCTGAAAATCAAACACTTGTATTGTAATAACCAGATAATGAACCGGCCAATCAGCAAAACAACTCAAACAAACCATTGCTCATTCTGAACACACAGCCCATAACACAGTGCTTAGTCCATTCTACACACGGCGAATCCTGAACAAACAGTCCAATCTGAAAAGACGGAAGACAAAGGTGGAAGTTGTTGGAGTTGAAACACACTTAGATGCAATCCAGAGCCTATATGTTCACTGTTTCCATGTGTCCCGGGTTGAACCCCTGCGGTTTTACGAAAGAACTAGGTCACGTTTTGCACAAACGTGGAGAATGGCACAGCACTCTGAGCACACAAAACGATTAATTTTTGAAATTGAAGAAGGGTTTTTCAAACCGGGGTATTGAGCCTACAACTGAAAACCGTGAAAAAGACTCAACAACGAAAGCAGCAAGGTAGACTACCTAAACACAACGAGACACGCTCGAAACAAACTCAAAACAAGAGTTGAGGTAAACAAAACAAAAGACGCAACATACAGACGAGTCAACGAAGACGGGGGACCTCAGATCATGAGGAGCCAGTTTCTCCGGGTATTGTTTCCCACCCTTTTTCATTTGTGTGATTCTCACATCACTCGGCTCTCAGGCTCGGTTTTTCTCTCCAGACCCTTTGGCTAGCTTTTTCTCTCAACTTACACCACTCTATTCTTTATTCTCTCACTTTTTCTTTTCTTTATCCTTCCCCGGGGTTTTTGATGGATGAATAGGAAGTTGTGGGTTCACACCCGATGCGGTTAGCTCGCGGCTAGTTCTTTTGGTGGCGTTTGGTTGATGCCCCAAACAAAGGAATGGAGCATCTTGATCCGTTCCGATTCATGCTTCGCATTTGGTTTGATACCTCGTTGCTCGGAGGTTGAGAGAGCTTCCAGCCTTTTTGTTGTCAACCTCAGTTATGCCCTTGTTAGCGAGTAGAGTGCCCTTCTGGCAAGTGGTTGATGATGGGGGGAAAGACAGAACACCTGACTCAACTGTACCCCTGATTCATTATTTTGACCATTTTTTGTTTTTGGTTTTCTACTAAAATAGTTTTGACTAATACGAGAGTTAGATTAGCACACTCGTTCACTTTTGATTCAAAAATCATGCAAATCAGGGTATGAGCACTGAAAATTTTCCCTTTTTGGGTCCAAGAAAAATGGTCCAGTTTTGGAAAATGGAATAATTTTCGAGAAAATTAGTCAACCTCAGTAAAAATTTTCAAAAACCATTTTTGCAAACGGTCTATGCTCAACGAGTGCAGAGCTTACTCTCGAGATGCTCAACCTCGGATCGGAGGTAATGGAAAATTGCCCCTTGTCTGGATGGCATTACATGGCAACGAAAAGTTACCCCTTGTCTGAATGGCGACTCATGGCAACGGAAAGTTGTCCCTTGCCTGGATAGTGCCGTAGCATATCGTAAACAGTCCTCATTAGTGATAATCGCATCCGAACTCTCGGATACAGAGAAGACGAAGATGGTCAAAACCAATATATGGACACAGTCACTTTGAAAGTGGTGGTGGCTGGACTTCAAGGCGAAGTTGCCTACGTATCCCAAGCATGGGAATCACGGATGATTAAAACCATTACATGGACTTAGTCGCTATGAAAGCGTTGGGGGCTAGACTTCAGGATAAAGTTGCCTACGTATCCCAAACATGGGAATCAAGCCTTACGTAGTTCCGGTTAAGGTACACTCGTGTATTAACCCTCACTTTTTTAGGCTCTAACTTTTGCCAAGGCCACCCGTTGTGAGTTTTTCGACCTTGCGAGCTATGTTTTTCTTCTTTTCTTTTCACATTTTTTTTGTTTTCTTTTGCATTTTTTGTTTGTTTTTTTTTTGTATTTTTCTTTTTTTTTTCTCTTTTTTTGTTTTCTTCTCTTTTTGTATTTTTCTCTTGCTCTAACTTTTTCCTGGGTCGCCCTTCCGAGTTTTCGGCCTAGCGAGCCTTTCAAAGGGTAAAAGTGTAACAAGTCCATGCCAAACGGTTTTAGGGTTTCGAAGCCATCCGTATCTAGGAGAGTGGCTGTTGTATTGATTTACAAGATGACCCATCTTCGGCTCTTCAAGGGGCGCTTCTGATTCACTCCGCGAGCTTCTTCTGATGAGGTCTGATCTTCTTGATCTGACTTTGGGGCCTCTTGTTCGAGGGCTGCTTCAGATCTGGCCACATGGGCCTTACATCGTGGTTGATCGTTGAACAGTCTGAACCCAAGGTGCAAGGTTTGAAAGCAAGGGCTCAACTCTCGAGGCTGAGAGCAATCCTAAGCTGCACAATCTCAAGAGCGATTCCACACAGGTCTTCACAGGACTGCGCAAAAATATTTTATTTTTGAAAGTTTTTAAGAAAGCGACAAATCGCTCGCGCTGAAGATAGTGTGGAACCAATCTGGATCAAGCTAGGGTCCTTCTCAGTACTCACGTTAACAAGCATGATTTCATTCATTAAAGGCTTAGCACGCCTTTCTTTCTCTCAATTTGATCAAAGTTTTGCAAATCCCGAGGAATTCCTTCCCCTTTGTTTTCACCGTAGTGTTCAAAAAGGTTTTGAAAAACTCAGGTCAATGTAATGATTTCAGAGCACAAAAGAGCAGGTGGAATGCACTGTCGTTTCATTCAAGCTTCCGGCATAACTGGCGCAAAAGAGCTGTAAGCACAGAAACATGATAGCCGCAGCTATTTCATTCAAGATTTCCTGGTTGCAACTAGCTCCACAGCAGAGACAGACTCAAAAGAAAGCAAAAGGATAATTACAAAACAAAACGGTGTTCGAGGCAACAACCCCGGAATCACCTGATTTCTATACAATGGGACTGACTCAGTACAATAAGACAGACCCTTAAGCAAAAAGACTGGCTCAAAACAAAGAGACAGACTGAAAACAAGACCACCGAACTGACTCGACACCCAAGTCAGGAACTACACAATAGCATTCGCAGGTGCTCAAAAAAGTGCGTGCCAGACGCCACATCTTGAAATAAACCGAGCGCCGCCCGCAGGTGGTCCAACCCTTGATCACATACTTGTAGTATCTTCGAAGTCCAACAGCTCAGCGGCAACAGACTTTGCTAAGGTAGGTGGGAGGATGACCTCGTTGTCGATCAAATCTTGCACTTCATGACGAAGGCGAAAACAGCCATCGGTGCTGTGGCCGGACTGTTAGTGGTACACGCAGTACAAGGTAGCATCATGTGAGAGAGGGAGATTCTTCGGGAGAGACCGAGGCTCGAGGGGTCTAAGATGCCCCTTTTTAGCCAAAATTTGAAATGCCCTAGACAAAGGCATGTAGAGGGCGTGAAAGACTCTGCGCCCTCGAGGCAGGTACTTCGAAGTTTGAGGGTTCTTGCTAGACGTACTAGCGAAAGGGTCGGCAGGCACTGCCTTGGCTTTCTGATCTTTTCCTAGTGCAGGGTTGGGAATGACAGGAATTGTCTTGGTATGACGGGGCCCATTCCGATTTTTCGCCTGGCTTGAACTGCCTTCGGTTGGAGCGGGGAAAGCATCATCCACAGCTTTAGTCATGACTGCGAACACCTGCTACTTATTCATTCCCTCGGCTTTCAAAGCCTCGACTGCCCACAGCAGTTGTCCAACAGGATCAGCGTCTGTCCCCACCTTGTTCTTACTTCTAGCCTCAGCCTGATTGAGGGTTTGGGTTACTACATCAGAGCAGAACCCAGTTGTTGTTGACACGTCATTGCTGTAGCTGGAGGCAACCTCTGGTTAGCTGAGCTCGATCACAATCCGCCCCAGTAGTGGGGGCTCCTGTGGTATGAAATTCCAGGCATATGATGTGGCTGGTGGCGAAGCCGACATTCCATAGGCCAGATCGGCCACGGATCTCTGGAGGTCGCCGATCATTCCCACTAACTCAAACGTGGTGGGCTCACGAGCCTGATACAACTGGGGGTTCCAGACCGGGTGTGCAGCAGGTGACCTAGGTGGGTGCGGTACATCAACGTTGGTCTCATCCTGCAAGATGATCCCTTGGTCTAATGCGGCTGCCATAACCACAATTTCCTCTGAACTTTGGGTCATCATTAGTCCGCTGAACTGAACGGTGACTGACGGGTCAGATATTTGTTTTGCCTCAGCGAAGGAGAACACTGGCTATTCTGTACTAAATCTCTGAACTGAAAGAGAAAACACGCAGCATTTCGGACTAATCAGAACAGACACTAGTATAGCTGAATAACTGTACTCTACTACTGATTACTGTTTCACAAAATCACTGCCCCGAAACTGAGTCTGATACCCGCAAATATAACTGATTCCCTAAAAGACTAATACTGATGCCCTCAGGCCTGGTATTTGAACTTGCGAACTGATACGCGCATTCCTGTAGAGATACACTCTAAAAGCACATAGCAAGTAACTGAGAACCAAAACACCCCTATGTTGGGGGTAGGGTTTCTCTGTCCTATTTTGTCAGGAGCTAGGGTCTCACTGCGCACGCAGCGGTTTCAAACAACCTAACAATCGGGTAAGCAACCCGTCCTAGTTTGGAATAGTCACTATGGATTCCGAATATGCACTAGGTCGAGTGGCCAAAAGGGTGCCCCGGTGACAACCGAGGTTTGTGTTCCCATCATGGCAGAGCCCGTAACCGGTCAGCCTTATGGCACGCTTCTTGAAGCGAGCCTCCGGCAAACCGTTCAGGAATAGCAGACGGCAAACACTGTGACTTAGGCGCACCAATGCACATGCAATGCAAAGAAACACATAAGTGTAGTCAAAACAAGATATTATGAGTTCGAGTCAAGTTCTCTAACTCCCCAGCAGAGTCGCCAGAAACTGTAGACGTCCCCCGAACGCCCCGAGGGGATGAGTCTCGTTCTGTTCATATTGGGTTCACTACAGTTTGGACTCTCAAATTTGTCACGGTTCTTAATCTGAACCAAAGAGTCCAAATCCGGCAAATCATTTTGAGAAAAACAGATTTTTAGAAAAGAAGTGCCAAACATGGACTGTTTTGCCAGATACAGAGTCGCCACCTAAATATTTTATTTTGGGGGAATTTAGGAAACCCTGACTCGGTGCCAAAGGCCACGTGTCCGTCATCACCAAAGTTGCCTCGGCTTAGGAACTTGGGTACGATTGGGGAAGGTCAGCTATGAGCACCCCCGCTCGCCTGATCAAAGATTGGCCTCTACTAACCATGATATCCAATTTTGAAAACGTTATGTGTTCTTATCCGGTTATTAGCCTAGAATTACTATGTTATGCGCACAGCAAACAAGTATAGACCAAATCGCCTAAATTGGAACAAAACATTGCATGTTTGTTTTGAAAATGGTTTGTTACTCGCAAGTAGGCTAAAATGTAGGTTTTGCCACCCTCAAGTGGGCTTAGAAAATATAATTTTGCCACTCTCAAGTGGGCTGAAAACTTGCATTCAATGCATTGTTCCAACTTAAGTAACCCAACCTTCATCCACAGCCATTCAGGTAGTTATAACACGTAAGCAGCTAGCCTCATGGTAAGTATGCTGTCATGACAACACTCACACACATGCAAGGATGCTAAGGCATGAGAACTTACCGAGTACTCCAAGCCAAAACAATAAACTAGTTAGTAATCATGCGTGATCCTAGCTCATGTTAAAATGGCTAATGCATCGCATACAGAATGTCACTAGAATAGGCTCGGCTAATCTAAAGATGACATATGAAATGCTACAACTAACACGTATTCAACTTGGAATTGAAATACAATGCAGTTAGTATGATGCGCTGAGCCCGGTGCATGCAAGACAAATGTATGGATGCACGCATGCATAGCATAAGGTATGCCAATTTAAATATGACCTAATACTAACCATCAAAAGCAGGTAAGTAAAAGGGAGAAAGAAGTGGGGGTTGGAAGACATGCACACACGCACCCACACTTATTGCAAATTCGCCCTCACTCGGAGGGATCAAAAGAATAATACAATTAATTAACCTACTAACTAATCTAAGAAAGCAGTAAACAACCTCGGGAAGAGGGCCCAATGCAATGTGTGTTTGACTCTGCTCGGAAAGCCACTACCATGCACAAGTTGCCTCTGCTCTGACTGTTATCCTCCTCTGAAGACTGCACAAGTCCTAGGGTTGCTTCCCTGAGTGCTGTGGAACACCACCGGCTGAGGGGAATGGCCACTGGCCAAGGGAATGGTCATCGGCCACTGATTAAGCTATCGGCCATTTATGGATGAACAGTCGGCACTGGAGATGGCGGGTCGGCAAAAGCTTCTTGCAGAATCTGTTTTTCACAGTAGCAGAGGGCAAAACATAGCATGGCAATGCATTTCAAGCAATGTATGCGCCAACCACACTCCTTATCATGTTCATGACTCAAAGTAGGGTGGATCTCGATTCTCGGACCACCAATCGCGCATTTCAATGCGTGATGGCCCAAGGAACCAAGTTGTGCATCTTTAATGTGGAGTGAAATGCACATAAACAAACAACGGGGCTCAACCTCTATCACAATCAATTCAAGAGGTTAAGCATGCGTGCCAATGTGATGCAACCTAGGCATGTGAGCTAGCATGCAATCATGGAAATGCAAAGAAGCATACAAGGCATACAACAGTCATGCAAGGCATGAAGAAATGCAACCAACAAGTATACAATACACAATGTGGGTGTTCAAGCATGCAAGCAAGCATGTGACTTCATTCAATTATGCAACTTCAATCATGCAACAACACACAAATATGCAACAACATACAAGGTAAGCATGCAACAGTCATGCAAATGAGGGACTTACACTAGTTGGGCAACTCTATACTAAGCCCAAAACAGTGGCCAACATGCTCAAAAATGAAGTCAAAATGACATACAAACATGCATGCACACAAGGACCAACATTTAGGCATATAGAGACAACTCTCAAGCACACTTAAGAGGATGCAAACATGGACAAATGGCTTGCATATAAAGCTCTGAAAATCATGTCATGAAAGGTGCCAAATCAGGTAAATAAGACAAGCTAAGCATGCAACAAATGGTCCAAGTACTCAAGGCAAGCCAAGGAGGCTTAAACCAAGGCCAAGTCAACCAAGCCTCACAAGGCTAAGGGGACTTAAAACAGGTCCAAGGCAGGCCTAAACAATGCCAAGGATACACCTAGATGGCATCTACGTGGCCTAAACATGCAAGCATGCACAAGGGCCTAAACAAAGGCCATAGGACAACGAACTTTTAACACATTAGAGGGGCATCAAATGCAAGCATACAAGCATGCTAAGTGGACTGAAATGGCATGGTAAGTGGTTCCAAACCACTGAAATAATGCAAGTAATGCATGCTCATGGTTCATGCACTTGAGGCTCACAAGCCAAGAATGCAAAGAGGCTATGCAATGCATGTCATGGTCGACCAAAACAACTAAAAATAGAACTTTAGCATACTAAAATAAGCACAAAAGCTTCACAAACCAAAAACATGCTAGAACAAGGGTAAAAAACCTAAAGTATATCAAGGCTAAAACATGGCATTACAAGACATGTATGCAAAGCATGCAAGGTGTGCCTAAACCAACTTAACACAATGCTATATCATGGCAATATAAGCACAAAAATCAGTTAAGGCATGATCAACATGAACCTAAACTAGATGCTCCCTCAAGAGGCAAAAATGGACCTTTTCAAGGACAACAAGGAGAGGGGGTGGCCCCCTTCTTTTTAGGACCTCAAGGCACCATCCTCACCACTGAAATCCCTCAAGATTTTAGTGGTGAGGAGGCCCAAACACAATGGTCCCGGAGCTCACCCAAAATGGCACAAAATGGGGTCAAACAAGCCCTAAGAAGGGTCAAACAATCCCAAAGCTCAAAACACTCTTAAACAACTATTTTAAGAAGGTACAAATAGAACTTTTATATGTTATATGCAAAGCCTAAAAACAGTTGCAAGATAGACAAAAAAGCTATGCAAAAATGGGGAATAAAGGGTGAAGTTTTTACCCTTGAAGACCTTCTTCACAAATGGCGGTCCAGCTGCTTCTCCAAGCTTAAAACCACCTAAGAACACCAAGAACAACCTTTTGGCTCCTCAGCAACCAAGGGAAGGTGTAGGACTAGGTGTTTGTGTGCAAAAATGAGACTAAACTCACACACTAAGCTCAAGAGAGAGATATATAGAGATAGAAGAGATACAAACTCAAAACCCTAATTTCAGAGCTCCCCTCAGCTTTTTCTCTAACCCTAATGGAGGGAGAAGAGGCTCCCTCTTATAGACAATCCCTCTTGTAAAGCTTCCAAAGCAAGCTAGACAAGAGGGAAATCCCTCCATACACGTGTATGGAGGGGAGCGGAGTGTATGCCAGCTAGCACAGCTGGCATAAAAATATCTACAAAAGCAGATAAACAGTGGCCAGCCAACCGAAAATGCAATTTGACCAAAATAGATGGCCGGTTGACCATCTAGAGTGCCGGTCGGCCAAATATCTGGCCGATGGCAACAAAACACAGTCGGTGGCCTCAAGCCATGGCTGGTGGAGTGTGGGGATGCCTCACAAGGCATTCTCTATCCCTCGAAGGCAAAACACAAGTGTTTGGTGCAAAACCAGACACAGAACAGTCGAGCCGAGATATCCTGAGGCAAGGTGCGTAGTCGAGGCCTCCGGAAACTCAAGACGAACACAAATGTGGATGATCACCGAGTGTTCAAACGGTGACGTCCAAGTCTTGAGGATGGTCAAAAATGGGGTGTCTACAACTACTTATGGAATGAAATATGCCAGAGTTTCCCTATATTCCTCTACCTTGGCTTATTACTTCTCTTACTTCCACCAGCTTCCAATCTCTTCTCTTTCTTCATTCTTTCGCCCCTTCGAGGCTAACATAAGGCCAGCATGGCTGAGGACATTTCTAGTTGATACTACCTGTTCTAGGCCCATTCACAAGGAGATGTGGGCCTCAATTTTGACCCCAAGGGAGATTATCATTGGCACCTTAAACCCTCGAGCCTACAAGTGTATCTCAGAACCCTACTGCCCTTCACAGTTTGCCAGGCAATTTGGTCTCACTCAGGGGATCCATGTACCCCTCTGCAACCTTTCCAATTCAGACCTTGATACTAGAGACCTCAAGGTGCAAAAATCCAAATTGGATGAAGCAATCCTTAATCTGGTACGAGATCTATCCAAATTTGAATTTGTGTCTTTCATCCTCTACAACGGAGTTTTAAAGAGGTTCCAAGACTAGTAGTCAACCAATATGGAGGTTCAACTTGCCACTCTTACTCTAGACTTGCTCAAGGAACTGAATGTACCTTCTGAAGGAGGGCAAGCCAAAGCCAAGGAGACTGGCATTGTTATAGCTTCCACTCCTGCTCCTACGACCTTATTCCCTACTCTTAGAGTTACCAGGGCTACTTCAAATAGAGGTATATGCTCTGTCTTTCCTTTACTTCTTTTTCTTTCTTTCCATGATGTCCTGGCTACTCACTGTTTCTTCTAACTTGGTGCAAGAGCTCCATAGGAAGCCTCTCCTGAAAGGGCTCAGGCTTTGCATTTGCTCAAAGGTAAATAGCAAGAGCAAAAGAAAAGAAAAGAAAGCTCAAGCTCAAGATTGACCTTGTGGAGGAGGCACCTGAGGTTCCCTCAGAAGAGGAGGAAGAGGAAGAAGAAAAAGTTCCTTTGAAGAGAAGGAAGAAACTAGTATCTCCTACTACTGAACTTATTATGGACTTTGTACATGAGGTAACTACCATGGCAATGGAGAGGGAGCAGGCCAAAGAGATCATTATTTTCCAAAGGTTTGAGAAGAAAAGACTACAAAAGATCTTACAAGAAGAAGCTACTGCTGCTAAGGCAGCACAAAGGGAGGTTGCAAGGAAGAGTAAGGCAGTTAAGCATTATACCCTTCGTAATTCTCCAACCATCATTACTGTAACCACTAATGCTGGTAATCTCCTCAGTCCCTTATGCCTTGTCAATTTCTTAAGACTAGCATTATTCTAACATTCTTTTTGCTTTTTTTGTTTCTTAGACTACAGTAGCAGCTAACTTACCCCTTCCTACTCCAACACTGGTTTCTCATTTAAAGTTAAAAAGAACATTAATGGGAAAAGGAAAGGTAGAACCTGGGCTTCCAATGAAGGTGGAGTCTCTCCAGATGATACTCCTACTACCTGTCACTACACTCTCCATACCCTCTTCCCTATTTTCTTTAAGGCCAAGTATCTCATCTTCTCTCTCTCCTGACCTTTTTAAACCCTTGAGTCTACCCCTAATTTCAATTGCCTCACCTCTGCATGCTTTCCTCAGAGTCCTGGCTACCCTAATATCTCCTCAGAGAACCCCAGTTGTCACTTTTCCTTTAGTGGCAACTGGAATTTACAAGGATGACACTGGTACCTCACCAGTTTCTTCTCTGCCATCCAACTCCAGTCCCTATTCTCTTGACTTATTGGTGGCCAGAACAATAAAAATTGCTGGAGAATCCTCTACTCCTTTTCTTATTCCCATGCTTCCAACTCTTCCCTTAACCAGTGATTCCTCTGCAATACCACTTTCTGAGGAAGAGATAAATTTCTTTGAAGCTCAGCTGGTTAACCTATTTGACATATCTTTGCCAGTCTTAGCAACCAGCAGTGAGACTGAGCCATTGATCCTTGCTGACTCCTTATTGGAGATCATTGAGAGCTCTTCCACTACTATAGAGACCTCTGAGCCTCAAGTAGACTTAGGCACTTGCTTGGATTTGCTAAAATCATTCTTGAAGATTCCATTTGAAGCTCTACAAAAGACCATTATCAAGAATGGTTTCCTCAAATGCTGCAGAGTCTCGAGCAATCCAGTATGGCCTTTAAAAACCACTTATCCTAAGCAACAACCACCATTGACTTTTATATCAACATTTTCCAGATGGCCAAGGCTGCAGAAGAAGTGCTATTGAAGGATAAAGAGTTTGTCTCCCAGATTCATGCTGAAGTGTTTGATTAAAAGGGACAACACTTATGCTTCTCAACTTCGAACTCAACTCTTACAAAGGAAAGCACAACTGGAGAAGGAGCTAGCAACAATTAATCTAGCATTGGACCAAAATGGTGAGAGGCTGCACACCACTAACTAGAGGCTATCCAATCGAAGGCAGGCGATGAACAACGCTATTCAATTATTCCCAACTCTTAAAAGTAAAGACTTAATTGTAAAAGAACAATTGAAGCATTGCACTAATTTTTGGGCCAACTTATGGCATAATGTATTGAAATTTTTGTGAAATGAAATCTTCATTGTTTACCCAAGTGTTTAATGCTTTTTTATTATTCTTATTTGGCATTTCTTACCCTCCTTGTAATTCCCACACAATTGGGTAATATGGTTTCAAATACATGCCATTAATTTTCTTGGGGTCCACATATCCATTTAGATTTCTCAGATGGTAGGTGTAGAGACCCCATTTTTGATGACTCTTACGACTTGGATACCATCGCATGCACACCCGATGATGAGTCTATATACTCGTCCAGTGCTCGAAGTCCTCAGCGAAATACCACAGCTTTGAGCTTTTTAAACCCTGCACCCCTGTTGCTCTTATTTTTGGACTATGCTTTGGCTTTTCAAGCCTACAGCTTCTGGTGGCCTACCGGCCACCCTTTTGGGCTTCTGGCCATCATTTTTTGGTTTCCGGCCACTGATGTGGCCTGCCAGCCACTAGTGATGGCTGGTCGACCGACCACCACTGATGCCCAGCTAGCCACCAGTCTCTTTTGCAGATATTTTGTGAAAGTTGTGCTAGCTGTTTGCACAGATGCATGTATCTGTCCCTACGTATAAGGCTAGATGTCCTTGAGGGAATTTCATGTTTTCTATATATAGGAGGCCCCTCTCTCAGGTTTTAAGGGTTAGAAAATTTTGAGATCAAAATTTTTCCTCTCTCTCTGCAATTCTCTCTCTCTCTCTAGCCAATCTCTACACTTTTGCCTACAAATCTTTAACCTTTATACACCCTTAACCAAATCTTCTCATCTTTGAGCTTAGTTTGAGCTCTTGAAGTGTGTGTTGTCGTGGTTTTGTAGCTTGAATTGTTTCTTTTCTTCAAGAGGTATAAGGCTTTGCCTATTTGCTTGCTTTGTCTACTATTATTCTTGCTATTTTCCAACTGTTTTTAGGCTATAAAAATTCTGTGTTTTTGGGCTGAAGCTTGGGTTTTATGGCCATTAAAGGTTGAGGGGTTGATAGCCCTTCTTTGTACCTTATTTTGAAGGCCTTTGCCCTTGTGTTTTCCACTGTTTTACTATCTTTTTTTGAGCTTTTAAACACAGATTGTCAGAGCTTTTTTAGTGGCCAAAATCATGTTTTGAAGTCCAAAATTGGAGGGGTTAGCCTCCCCTCCTTGTGTCTTGCTTACTAGTCTAGCTTGTGCCATGTTTTAGCCTATTATTCTAGCTATTTGTAGCTCAATTCCAGCATATTTCAGGACTTATTTTAGACTATTTTAGCACTATTTTGGGCTATTGGTTACATTTCAGCTTTGTTTTGCATGCTTATAGTGTAATAGTCCTCATATGCTTGGTGTTCTAGGCCTTAGACACGATTTTATTTGAGTTGATAGCATTTGTTTATGCTTTTCTCACTCATTTTCAACACTAATAATCTCTACAACCTCCCTCATTTCTTGGCTTTTTGTTTTGCTTTGAAAGTGGTTCAAACTACTTGTTTGTTTAAGCATGAGATTGAGATGTCATACTTAATGGTTTACTCTCTTAGGGGGTTCATTACCAACGGTATGATGTCTCTTTCATGCTTAAAACGACACTTAGTTTGATCCTTCTTTCCATTTAGAGGACTTAAACTCACCATTGGACTTAATGAATTAAACGATGGCTGGTAATTTAAAATAGAGTAATTAAAATTGAGGCTAAAATAATGAAAGATAATAATTTGTGTTGTGTTCAATCGGACGTTAATTGAACACATGGAAGCTTGGGCCATTTCATACTCATTGGTGATGAAATGATCCAAGTCTCCAAGATCAACTACTTCCCTTGATCTTTCATGAAAGAGAGGAGGTTTAGAGTCTTATGTTGTTGCATTTATTGAACTGGCGCACTTTGGTTCACAAGCCATCATGCAATGAAATTGATGGTTTGTGGCTAAAGTTCACTTCTCCTCTGATTCGTTTATGACAAGGAGTGGTGAGTTGTGCAGACAACCCTTGAGAATGCCCTGTGGATGCGCTGTTTGTCCTCTGTTGCAGCAAGAAGAACTGGACAGCAGTGGCCGGCAGGCCTTATCACTGGCCAGCCAGCCACTGATGCAAAATTCAGCAGTTTGTTTCTAAGGTAGGGCAAAGTTGTTCTGGACGTGAGCAGCAGTGTATGTGTTCTTTGTGCAACAAAGGCTCTCCGGAAGCAAAACAGTAGCTTTTTCAGGTGGAAACCGAGCCCGAGGCGGAGTAGTTAGCTTCATTGTTTAGCTTAATTACTTCTTTTAATTGCACTTGTGTTATTATTATTTAATTAGTTAAAGTAGTTAACTGGTTGTGATGTTGTAATTATTTTAGTTAACTAGAATAGTTAGTTAATTCATATATTGTTGTAATAATTAGTTAAGTAACTTAGCTAGTTTATTCATTTTGTTTTGTAATAGTTAGCTTACTTAGTTAGCTAGTTGGCTAGTTAGTTCATTCGGGCTCTCCTTCGTGAGAGCGTAATGTAATAATGTGTATGCCTTCCAACCCCCACATCTTATGATGGTTAGATTAGGGACATCATGTTTTATTTAGCATACTTCATGTTGGCATCCACTTGTATTGCATGTACCGAGGCTCGATTCATCACTCTAACTTGCATTATTAGTTTAGTGCTTCTTTGAATACGTACTTAGACCGCATGCTATCAAATTGTTTCATATGGCATGTTAAGTAGTCAAGCCTATTTAGTTGCATATCGCATGTGTTGCATTAGTCATATTGCATAGTTAGGAATCATGCATTTTTCTAACTCTTTTGTTTATTTTGGCTTAGAGTACTAGGCGAGCCTTTACTCGCTTTAGCATATCGCATATGTGTGATTGTTGTCATGTTTAGCATACTTGCCATGAGGCTAATTACTTAAGCGCTATAATTGCTTGAATGCCTGTGGATGAAGGCTAGTTGCTTGAATTGGAATAATTTGAGTAATGTTTATATGCGATCACTTTTTCAAGTGGTACGTATTCGAAACAATTTTACAAACAAACATGAATCGAAATGTTCAAATTCTTGCAAGTTAGTCTATACTTATGTGTTTGCGCATCACATAGTAATGCTAGCCTAATAATCGGAACAAGAACATATAATGTACATAAAATTCATATCATGATTAGTAGAGGCCGATCTTTGATCGAGAGAGCGGGGGTACTCAATTAATTCATAACCTTCCCTCTCGTACCCTAGTTCCCGAGCCGAGACAATCTTGGTGATGACGGACATGTGGCCTTTGGCACGAGTCATGGGTTTCCTAAATTTCCCAAAAATATTTAGGTGGCGACTCTGTATCTGGCAAAGTAGTCTATTTTTGGCAATTTGATTCAAAATCAATTTCCCAAAAGATTTGCCAGATTTGGACTCTTTGATGTTTATCTGTTTCACATTGCACTTGTGAGATTAGATTTAGAACTGTGGGAGTCTGAACTGTAGGGATTATTTCAACTTCCGAAAGGGGGTGCAAAAAAGTCGAGCTACAGTAGGCTCCCCCAGGAAAGACCCTATGAACTTGGTATGGTCCCTTCCAATTAGGTGACCATTTGCCAAATTTATAGCTCTTAATTTCTATTGGAAGTATTGTTTTCCATACCAAATCTCCTTCATCAAAGCTAATGTGTTTGACCTTTTTGTTAAAACTTTTGGTTGCCTTTTTTGCAAAATAATGTTATTTAATGCCAAAATTCTAGCCTCATCCGTACTTTCTAATTACAGACACATGCTCTGATGATTCTACTCAGCACTCAAATGGTCTTTTCATTTTACCCTTAAAGGACTTAATATTAATTTCTACAGGTAGGACTGCATCATGCCCATATACTAAGGCATAAGGAGTAACTCTAGTAATTGACCTTGGAGAAGTCCTATAGGCCCATAATACATCTAACAGTAAGTTATACCAATCTGTAGGATTATTCTCCACAACTCTTTATATTCCCTTTTTCAAGGATTTGTTAGATGATTCAACTTGACCATTTGCTTGTGCATTATAAGGAGTGGAATTGACAAGGCTAATTCCAAACTCTGCTGCGAAAGACTTTATCAATTTTCCATCGAAAAGAGTCCCATTATCCATAGTTATGGTTTGTGGAATACCAAACCTATGGATCAACTCTTTAATAAAGTCAATCACTTCATTCTGATCTACAGCCTTATAAGGCTTAGCTTCAACCCACTTAGTGAAGTAATCTGTAACCACTAGAATAAAACAATGTTGCTTCAAAGAAGGGGGGTATATTTTTCCTATCATATTCATTGGCCATCCTCTGAATGGTCAGGGCTTCACTACTATATGTAGATCAGTTATTGATACATGTCTTATCATGCCATGCTCCTGACATGCTTGACAGCCTTTGCATACTCTATGCAATCCTTAAGGATAGTTGGCCAATAGTAAGAATACCTTCAAAGCAATCATCTCATCTCACACCAGGCTAATAGGCACCACAAATGCCCTCATGTACTTCAGCCATGGCAGTCAATGCTTCCTTTGGTCCTAAGCATTCCAACAGTAGTCCATTTGCTTCCTTTTGTAAAGAGCATTTCCGTATACTATGAATTGCATTAATTGCAATTTAAGCTTCCTGCTAGCTTTCGAAGAAGGGCCAGCTAAATATTGAATGATTAGATGCCTTCAATCATGTTCTTCTAAGTTATTTTGATTAACTTTTACCAATATGCCTCTTTTAGCTAAAAGTGGTAGTAGTTTTTAATATGTTGCTTGACTTATGTCTAATTGAGTATCATCCCTCATTTTGAAATTCGAAACCCTTTGGGCCACATCATTGGCCTTATGATTCATGAATCTTGGGATGTAAGTTACATTTTCTATTTGAAATTTCAAAAGCAACTGTAAAGTAGCAACATAATATGGCAACATGCTTGCACTTTAACATTTAAAAATTCATTTTACTTGATTAATTATCAATTGAAAATCTCTAAATATATCAACTGCATGAGCTTGTAAACCAATAAGTATCTCAAGTCCTACAACCAAAGCTTCATGCTGAACTTGGTTATTAGAACAGGTGGTTTCATTAATTCTGAAACCATGTGTAGTTTCTGCCTCTTGTGGTGACTTAATTACAACACCAATTCCAACTAAACCATTGGCTTTTAATCCATCAAACCACATTTGCCATGGTTCAACATCAATTGTACCAAGTTCCATTGTTTCTTGGCTTTTTGTTTTTGACATGGATGATCAGCCAAGAAGTTAGCTAAAACTTGTTCTTTTACTGCCTTTTGGGAGACATATTCCAAATGGAATTGTGATAAAGCTAGAATATATTTGCCAATTCTTCCTTTTAACATAGGTCTAGATAACATGTATTTAACCAAATCTGTAATTGTAATTACCAAGACAACAGTAGGCAAAAGGTAATATCTTAATTTCATTGCAGCAAAGTACAATGCTAAACACAGCTTTTCTACAGTTAAGTATTTATATTCACAAGAGTTTAAAAATCTACTAAAGTAATAGACTACTTATTTCTTGCCTTTTTCATTGTCCTGAGCTAGAAACACTCCTAATGATTCTTCAGCTACAGCAATGTATAGCTTCAAAGGTCTGTCTCTCCTTGGTGGCATTAACACTGGAGGCTTGGCCAAGTAGGCTTTAATTCCATCAAAAGCATCTTGATGCTCTGTTGTCCACACAAATTCTTTTTATTTTTAGCTTCAATAAAGAAGAAAATACTTTAGTTTTTCCAGTGTTAGAAATAAATCTTCAAAGAAAACTAACCTGATCAAGGAATTTTTGCAATTCTTTCTTGCTTGATGGAGGTTTGGCCTCAATGATGGCTTTGGCTTTGTTCTGATTAATATGCATTCCCCTTCTTGTGCATTACATACCCCAAGAAGTTTCCAGCTAATACACCAAAAGCATATTTGAGAGGATTAAGTTTCAACTTAAATTTTTTCATTCTTTCGAAGGCTGTTGTCAAGTGGACCAGATGCTTTTCCATAGAGTAAGACTTTACAACAATATCATTAATGTAACACTCTAAATATCCTCCAATGAGATCACAGAAGATAGTGTTCATTGCCCTCTGATATGTTGCCCCAACATTCTTCAATCCAAAAGGCATCTTAACCCATTCAAAGGTGCCAATGTTTCCAGGACATCTGAAAGCTGTCTTGTGAACATCCTCCTTTACTATACAGATCTGGCTGTAACCAGAATATCCATCCATCATGGACAAAATCTTGTGTCTTACTAAACTTTCCACCAATAAATCCACTATAAACATGGGTACTCATCTTTTAGAGTTGCCAAATTTAGGTTTTTGAAATCAATGCATACCCTAATTTTGCCATTCTTCTTGACCACGGACACAATATTGGACAACCATTCGACATACCTGGTTCTTTTGATGAAGCCTGCTTTATGGAGCCTAGCAACCTCCTCTTTCACCTTCTGAACCACTTCAGGACTCATCCATCTTGGTTTCTGCTTGTGTAGCTTGAAATTTGGCTTCATTGGAAGCCTATGTTCCACTAATAATCTGTCTAATCCAGGCAAATCATTGTAAGACCAAACAAAACATCTTCATATTATTTCAAGACAACCAGTAGCTGGTTTCTGTCAATGGGATCCAACCAAGCACTGACATAAGTGGGTCATTGCACCGAACCTTCCCCTAGGTTGATTCTTCCAAGAGGTCTTGCATCTAAGCACTTACTAATGCTTCACCTTTGGTTTCTTCTACCTTGGAAACAACCTTTTTGCCTTGATCTGTCACAGCCCTTTTGGCTCAACATCTTGACTCTCTTCTTTATAGACAAAGTCTATCCATAAAGTCTCTTCTTTCTATATTTCCTGGATTTTAATTTCCATGTCCAATGCACAATACTTGCTAAAAGCCAATGGTTCGGTCTTTTGTTGCTCCTGACTACAACCAATCACCATGGCATCTTTCTTTTCTTCCTGAACCTTCCTTCTAGACTATTTCCTTGATGCCCAATGTCAAAAATTAGATTAAAGCTAGTGGCCTGGCTTCTTGATTTTAATCATTTTTCCTACAATCGGGCATCATTGGTATCTTTGATGATGAACTCATCATCAGCACTTTCCTACACTAGATGTTTCAGGTGTGCCACTTCTTCATCAGCCGTTACTTCAGCTATTGCATCAGGCTTCCTTAATGTAATAACCCCGACCTCTGATTCACGTTAATTCATGATTAAAAAATCCTAATTAGTAATTAAGGTGAAATTTTAAATTAATTATATGTGTGTATGCAGTACTATTTGTGTCTCTATCTGTCTATCGTAGAAAGATCTATTCATGTTTATGTTTCATTCTGCGAGTTAAAGGCCTAATCGGCATCCGAACATAGAATTAACTTGATTTATGTGTTATTTGGACTATTTAGAATTTTATGGTAGGTTTGATTGGAATCCGATTTGGAACGGTTAAAATAGAATAATTGATGTCCATCTATTTAGCTTGAATTGAGTCACATTAATCCAAGCCTATATAAGGCCCATATGAACTCATTAGTTCACTTTACACTCTCATATCACCCTTCTTGAAGAGAAAAACGTGAGAGAAAGAGAAAGAGGGCAAAAATTGAGATCAAACCTCAAAGTTGGTAGGAAATTGCTTGGAAATTGGAGAATTTGCTCAAATCATCACTAAACCCCAAAGAATTGAAGACTCTAGGTGAGGATTTTGTCCTTAAGCTTTTCATTCTAGACATTAGTGGAGGAATTCAAGAGATTAAAGTGGTTAAACATGAGAATTGAGCTAAGGAAGTAAGAAAGATGAACATCCCATGTATCCATGTACATTTCATGGAGTTTTGTTCTTGTTTGGAAAAGAATTTCCTCATGCATGTTCTAAGTCTCACTTGATTTTAGGAATTCATCATAATTTATAACATTTAAGTTCATTTGATCATGTTTTGAAAGCTTAGAAGTCAACCAATTTCATGCATGTTAACTTCAAGTTATGGTCTTTAAGTTTCAAGTTGAGTTTTAAGCAATTGGTATACTTTTGGGTTTTGATTTTACGAAATGATTTTGAATTCACCATGTCTTACAAGTTTACACATGTTTCCTTAATTTTTTGGCCCAAAAGAACATGATTTATAACTGTGAATTTGAGTTTTGAACTTGGGAGTGCAATTTGGAAATTCCAGAACTCTGCTCTCCACTCGAGCTACAAAACTTACGCTCAAGCGACACCCTTTGTTTTGCACTTCTGCTCAAGCAACCAAAAGTTAGCTCAAGAGTAAATTGCTTGCTCCCAGAAGTTTTCATGTTTTGCAAACCGCTCGAGCGACAAGAGTTGCCATCGAGCGGAGAATTCACACAACTAGAACTTTTTCAAAGTTTACAGACTGGTTGAGCGAAGGAAGTTGCGCTCGAGCGACCACTCACATTTTGCATGTCTGCTCGAGCAAAGGAAGTTGTGCTCGAGCAAGACCCCTATTTCTAGCATTTTTGACCAATTGTTTTCAAATGCATTTTGGTATCCACATTGTATCCTAGGCATTCTTAGGCCAAGATTAAGACATAATATGAAGTATAAGGACTAGAAACACTCTAAGAATAAAACGAATTAAGTTAAGTACGACCTAAGTGTGTGTTTCAAGATGTGTATCTGTTATATTTATGTAGATCACATGTCGTAAGCTGTTGATCCGTTGGTTGGCTAGTGAGCTGTACAACAATTTGTGAGTAATAACTTAGTAAAGCTATGCTTGATATGAAAAATACTTTTTGAATATTATGGTATGATGTGAAATGCTTCTGAAAAGGCTATTTTGGGAATCCATGAATGATGATCCATGCTTTGAATAGTACTTGTGGTATCCTTAGTAGAGGCCCTCGCCCAAGGGAAATAGTACTGTCGCTTATGGTCATGAGGCTCTCGCCCGGGGGAATAAGACTGTGGCCCAGGCCCTTGCTCGGGGGAATAATACCGTGGCCCATGTAAGAGATATGTTACCCGGTACCGGAGGTTCCATTATGGAACTTTATATATTTGACCAAAGAGATATGTTAATGCTAATGGATGTACCACACATGAATTGAATACGAACATGAATATGACTCTGTTTCTGATATAAACATGACTATGTTCCAATGTGATTAGAGATTTGAAATCTATTCCAGACATCGCTTACCAAAACCTTTACTTTGTTATTATTCACTGGGATTTCGCTCACTGTTTATATTATGTATGTAGGTGAACAGGTGCGTGACCAGGCCTAAGCTGCTGCTTGGAGTTTTGGGTAAGCTAGCCACTGTGCCTCCCAGGGAGGTTCCCTTTGAGATGTCAAGTTTTGTAACTTTGCTACAGATGTATTTGTTTTGTTTTGCTTATCTGTACATTGGGCTAAGTCCCCTTTTAGCCTTATCTGTGTAAATGGGTGATGTAAGACTAATGTATTTATGGCGTCACATGTATATATAAGTTTGTTTTGAAGATTTCTGTCTCAAATACGTCAACACAGCTCTATGGATACTTAATACGATGCTAAACCTACAGGGGCAAGTTTGGGTTGTGATACTTAATACATTGAGTGGAATCACCCCTACAGTGTACAGTTTGGCTTCTGCAAAATCTGCATGGGAAAAGAAGGGATGTGGGTCTGTATTAATCTCCTTTGTCTCCCTATTTCCCAGTGCAATCATTATCTTCTGATGCAAAGAAGAAGGCACACATTTGTTCGTGTGGATCCAATCCCTACCAAGCAAAACATTATACTTGGCATTGTTGTATATGACAAAAAATGTTGTCATATAGTCTCTGGTTCCCACACTCAGGTTGATAGGCAGTATATCTTGAGCCATCTGTTTGTCTCCAACAAAACCAACAATGGTAGTGCTTGTTGGGATCAACCTGGGATTCGTTTTTCCCAACTTCTTCAAAGATATCTGTGGGAGTAGTTTCAGTGTTGCCCCATTATCTACTAGCACCTTGTTCATTTCTATCCCATCGAAATAGGCCTTGATGTATAGAGGCTTAACATGTTGGGTTATGGATGTTGTGGGATATTCGAAGGGGTATGAGAGGTTAACTACACATACCTCCTTATTCTCTTCATCAATCTCCATGGGCTTGGCTACCTCAGATTTATCCTGCACCATGTTGACCTGTGAATCCTCACTGGAAACCTCCATGGGGTCATCCTCCTAACTCTCGTGAGCCCCTTCCTCAACTTGAAACAGTTGGGGCAACACGTAGACCATATTGATTGGCATTAGGGAAAATGAGTTAAACTGCACTACCGGCTATACTTGGTCCCCTTCTGTGTTGGTTTGCTCTACCCCCTTCGTGTTAGTCTACTTTGATGTCCGAGAGACATCCTTCATGCTACATTTCGGAACCTTTAAGTTGGCAGGTTCTTTAATGACAATCTTTTGTTGATCTGCCTTGGGTACAGACCATGTTTGTTCAACTATGAATGATTGTTCAGCCATGAAGGCTTTAAACATTTCTTCTTCGGCCAATATCTTTTCTTGGCCTATTTCTGTTCCTTCATTTTTCTCATCATCACTTTTTATCAAGGCCTTTCGAGGCCTACTAGACTTGATCTCTCTTTGGCTCTCAGTTCAGCATGAACTTTAGCCAATTGTTCTCTACTGGTAATCAATTGCTCTCTACTTGCAACTGATTATTCCTTACTGGCACTCATGCTGGTCTTGGGACTAGGTCTTGAGCTTTCCTCTTTTCCCACCTAACCCTTTGACTGTGCCAAAGACGTATCTTTCCCAGCCCCTTTCAGATCCTTCTGATACTGAGTGTATCTTCTCTGGATCTTCCTTCTCTGAAACCTAGAGATAACATGGACCAAGTCTGGTTCCATTTCCTTTGGGTTTTTTAGTAGAACCTAATTATTTAGAGCCACTAAGGGGGCTTGATCATCCTTTCCTTACCTCCAAAGGCCCTTCTCTGGGTTAGTATCATTTTAGGTTTGTTTTGCATGACAAACCAGTCTGGTACCCCTGGTACCCATGAACCCAGTGGGCTAGTTGCTAGGCCTACTGTTGGGATCTTCGAACCTGTCTTCGAAGGCCAGTCATTGGCCCTAGTGTCTTGTTTTGAGCCAAATTCAAGCTTTCTCACAGGCTGGTTGTCCATCCTATAGTAGTTAGGTGGCCTGATTTCATGCAAAGGTCTCTTTCCCTTTGCTAAATTTTTGATATTTGGTGGCCCAGCCAAGTATGGCTGCTGCCTAAGATCATTCGGGTATGCTCTTCTATTGTAGGTAGTACTTAGCCTTCAATCCTTCTGTACATCCTTGTAGTACTATTTTCCATCAATTGGAAGCCCTTTAGCCATTTATAATTTAATCTGCATCTGGGATTCATTCGCTGCATCACAGCTGCTTCGAGGGAATCATCATCCAAGGCTTCCTCGTTGGAGTCATCCTTTTGGTTCACAAAGCTTTGCCTACTTGATGGTGATCCTTACATGTTCTTCTTGAGGGCAGTCTGGCTGGCAACATGCATCTGCACATTGACCTCGTCTGATTCCTACAGAGAGAGGTTCTCCTTTACCATTTTAGCAAGGAATTCTAGTGTGCCAACATTGGCTACTACTTCATTGATTTCACGGAATGGATTTGTGTCAATTCCTATTACCTTGTTTGTTCTGGCTAGAAACTGTAACCTCCCTTTCCTGATTTGTTCCTAGATCTTGTCTCTAAAAATAATACATTTTTTAGTTGAGTGAGACTAAGAATTATGCCATTTACAGTACATTTTGCCCTTAAGTTCTCCAAGAGTAAGGATCTTAACTCCCTTAAACAATTTTAGAAAATGTGCTTCTAGCAAATGATCAAATATGTTATCTTCCTTTGTTACATCAAAAGAATATTTCCTATGAAGGTTTTTCTTTTAAGTTGTTGATCAATGATAGTATCCTTTTGAATTAATGTTTCACAGGTCATAGATCCTTTTCCTATGATCTTCGCTGCATCAATTTCAAAGTTAGGGTCCCTATAATAGGTCATGTAGGATGCATTACTTCGATCTTGTTCTTCTTCAAGTAAAGTTTCATATCTAATGACTTTATGGGTTAGTTCTACCAGATCTCGAAACTCTATTGAGTCAAACTTCTTTCGAAGCCTAAATTCTAGCCCATTTTGGGCCAATCTTACAAATTCAAGTTCAGGTAATATGACCCTACATTTGTTTCTTGTTCTTTTGGATCTGGCAATGAACTAAGCAGCCTCATCATCAGGCCTTTGGCTCAGTCTTTCCAAGTTTGCCATAGAAACCTCAGGTTCAGTTTGGAAAAACTAGGCATGAAACACCTCCTCCATTTGTTACCAAGTTTGAGTAGAACCAGGTGTGAGGTTTGTGTACCATACAAAAGCTGCCCCAGTTAGAGAGTTTGGAAAAAGTCTTAGTTTCATGAAATCATTATTGGTGAGCTCACCACATTGGCTTGTAAATCTGGTAATGTGCTCAATAGTTGACTAATTTCCGTTTTCATAAAAGAGAGCAAAATATGGTATTTTATATCCCCTCGGGTACTCATATAACCTATTTACCCATTCTGGGTAAGGCTTCCTGTATACAGGGGTCTGGACCCCCTAGGCCATAGGTCTACACATTTCCCTAACTATGTCAGCAATTTGGTCCCTAGGTACAACATTTGGTACTAGTTGGGCCACTATTGGGGAAGTGAACACTGGGTTTGGAGGAACCACTTTTGCTTGGAGTCCCCTTGGTCCAAGTAAAGACATGTTTGGGATTGGTTATCCCTGGGGAGCAGCCTGCTCCTGTTGTGCCTGATAAGCTTAAGGGTATGGATGACCTCTTTGAGTAGGTGTAGGTCCTGTGAAAGAAACTACTAGTGAAAGGACAGGTGTTGTCTCTTTTCCCACTAAAGGTGCCCTATCCAACCCCACAAGTGTAAATTCAAGTATAGGATTAGTATATGCCCTGCCATTTCCTTGTGTTGACCCTATTCCACCAATGTTTATGGCTTTGTAGGTGGGCATAGGCATATTTTAATTTAGTAGCATTCTAGGGATGGGTCCGTACCAAGATTATGGCACTGGTGATGGTCGTTCAGGTGCTTGATTACTGGTTTGACCACTAGTTTGCCCATTGTTTTGCATAACCTGTCCATTTTGAGCCAATCTTTGCTGAAGCATGTTTATGTTTTCTTCAGCTTGCCTAATGATGGGTGGTTGATATGTGTTCATCCAATCCAAAAAGAATACTGCCCATCTCTCCATCGTATACATTAATTGTTGCCCCATAACATCAACCAAACCTCCCGACGGATTTGCTGGTTGGGTGAATGGAACACTTGAAGGTCCAGTTTCTTGGCCTGATCCAATATTTTGGCTTTTTGGTATATGTCCTGAAGTTTTGGTCTCTTTGACCAATTATGAAGGAACATTCAGAGCAAGCCCATCCACTGGACGTGTCTCACCACTGTTCCTTGGGTTATTTAAATCTAGATTCCCTTCTATACCCTCTTTAGAGTGTTCAATTTCTTCTTAAATCCTTCGTGTATTCACCATTTTAGTCTCACCAGGCGTGCCAAAAAATATGTGTTTGGCTCTTTTGGCTTTCGAAAGTTAATAATTTAATTTGAGCGTGCCAACAAGGATCAATAAGTCCTTATAGAAAATTTTAATTGTCAACCAATTATCAGATAAATATGTTGAAATTCTTTTAACCTGAATGAAGAATACTTTTACTGGTGGCTTAACTTATGAGAAAATTAAAGATCTTGATGATAATAGTGAACAAAAACAGTTTCAAGAACTGAATTTCATCAAGCAATAAGAACTTACAATAGTACCTTCTCACTTTCACAGCCTCGAAGCGGTTTACAGCAACAAACTATTTGTAACTACTCCTAGGAATTGAAGTATAGTATAGGAAGTAAAAGACTGGAAATGAAAACGACAGGAAAAATAAGCAAAATAGACTGGTTTCTGGATCTGAGTCTGGATCTCTCTTCCGTTAGCCTTCCCTTCTATTTATACCCTCTGTTAACAATCGTCGAAATGGCTAGATAACCGTCGAAGTGGCCCTCTATGATTGCTGGACATGACTTCACAAAGTTTGCTCCCACTACGTTACTCTGACAATTGGGTTTTCCAGTTGAATTTCAATTTGAAGTATGAGAAACCGTTAAGCCATGCCATCTTACATCTTCTAACTATTCCAATATTGCGCAAATCCATTGCCGCTGATACAAATTGCTATGTGTCTATTGTTGACTGGAGATGTGCATTAATACCCCAAATTACCCCTTAAGAGCCACGTGTTGGGCTATAATTAGCTTATACAAAATATATAGTCAATAACTATTCTCCCTTAAAGTTTAATTATATATATTGAGCCCTGCAATTTTGACGTAATTAGACTAACCCCTCTACCAATAAGTTAATTTATTTAGTTTATTTGTTAAAAAACATTTTTTTATAGTATTTGATTGTAATTTTAAATTATAATTTATTTTATTTTTTAATTTATTTGTCAAAAAAAGTGATATTTTCTTTAAGTTACAATTTGTAACTTCTTCAGCTTATTTGAAACCTTTAAATACATATTCACAATAGATTTTTATCTCTTTTATCTTAATTATAACTTTTGAATATATTTTAAATATTTACATAACAATAAACTATAAACACATTTTATTTAACTAACCAGTTAAACTTATAAGTAGAAAATAAAAAACAAATTAAAAAAAAAAAACCTACCAAATAATCAAACAGATAAGCTTTAATCTCCATAAATCGCTAGATCAATATCTCAAATCAACATGACTTCCACTTAAATAAAAAAATAAAAGTACTACCCAAAATAAAAGAATAATTCTATGAATAATGCTTGGGACCCCCTTTTGGGGGTCACCCCCTCACCCCCTTTTGCCACGTGGCAGGTAGTGATTGGAAGAGCAGGAAAAAAAAGAAAAAAAAAAAGAAAAGGTGACCAATGAGAGAGAGAGGGAGTCAAAGGGGGTGGAGGAAAAAGGGGGATGAATCATTGTTGTAATTCTATCAACATAGCATCCTTACTCAAAATCTTACTAAAAGTACAAAAGGTTAAACATATCTAAAAGTACAAAAGGTTAAACATGATTGATTTTCGAAAAAGTAAAGATATTTAGCTGTCCATTCATGTTTGGACGCATATACTTTTAAGAAGATTTTTAATAAGAGTGTTCACCTGGCGTGTTTTTAATTTTTAAAACAACAATGATTCATCCTATTAAAAATATTATCATTAATAGTACTAATATATTAAAAAAGTAAAAAAAAAAAAAACGTAATTTTAAGACCAAAATATCACATCATTAATGACGGGATCCACTAGCACCTAATTAGTGGGAGCATTAATTAGTGCTCCCAAACATTTTTCTTTTTAAAAAATATTTTTCAAAAAATTTTATTTTCTTATTTTTTGTATTTTTTTATTTTTACTAAATTTTTTTAATATTTTAAATAATTTTTTTACTTTTTAGATACACTTAACATAAATACACCTAAAAAGTAAAAAAATTATAAAAAAATCTTTTAAAAATTCACTAAATACTAAAAATATAAAAAAAAAAATACAAGAATTCAGTCGATTTTTTATATTTTTATGTCTTTATTAATTTTTTAAAATATTTTCTCACAAATTTTTTACGTTTTAGATACATCCAAGTAAGGTATATCTAAAAAAATACAAAAAATATATAAAATTCAAGAAATATTCACTCAAAACAAAAAAATACGAAAACCAAACAAGTCAATTTTCAAAAAATTTAATTCAAAAAACTCAAAACATACACACAGATTAATATCTATATCATTGCTCAAAATAAAATGCAACATAAATATCTCATATTTGATTTTAAGTTTCAAAAAGCTGATAATACCAACACTTTTGAAAGGGATTTTTTTCACTTTGTTTGGTTTCGATTTTTCAAAATTGTATTTGGAGTGTTCAATTCGCATTTTTTTTCAAACTTTTAGTGAATTTTTTAAATATTTTAATTATTATTATTATTATTACTATATTTTTATTTTTTTATTTTTACTTTTTAGATGCACATAATCTACATAAAGTTAAAAAGTATAATATTTGTGAAATTTTTTAAAAAATTTTATCAAATACAAAAAAAAAAACAAATTTTTTTTTTTGAAAATTCACTAATTTTTTGTATTTTGTATTTTTTTTATTTATATTTCTTCACAAATATTTTTAATTTTTAGGTATATATCTAAGTTAGGTGCATCTAAAAAGTTTTTTTTTTTTTTTTAAATGATTAAAATATTAAAAAAGTTCACCAAAATTTTTTTAAAAAAAAATGCAAGTTGAAAACTCAAAAAACAGATTTCGAAATCTGAAACCAAACAGGTTAATTTTGTCAAATTCACCTAACGTGGAATTGATGTTAATCCAATTTGTTCATTTGTTTTATATTATCTTATCATGTTACTTTGAAGTTCATGTGGAGAACTAATTAATCCTTACAATAATATTTTATTAATCAATTATGAAGTTGATAAACAAAATCAGACTTGTTTCAGTCATATTTTATTTTAATTTTAGAAAGCCATGTCTATCCTTACAATGACATAAATATGAAAGTAGAAACTAGATAAAATTCGTACAGGTCCACAACTTTGATCAATCCACCTAGACCAAAATAAATAAATTAGAAGAAAGAAAACTATGCGTTTAAACTATTCCTTCATCACGGATCTTTGCCAGCAGCATAAAGAAATGTAATGCATCAATTATTTAATCCACTGCCTCAGCATAAAGAAATGTAAATTGAGGTCCAACTGGCACTAAAATTATAGGTAGAAGCTTGTTTTGTCAATTGCAGGATTAGAAATAGACACAATAGTCAAATTATTACAAAAAAAAATTATATATATATATATGTTTTAAAAGTTTTGTTTGAAAGATTAGGACAGTATAAAAAATAATCATCAATGACTAATATCATAATCCTAAAAATAGAACAAACAAACAAAATGATGGTTGGTGTATAATCTGTGTCAACCAGTCTTGAAAACTCAACCAAAATGATGGTTGGTGAATCACGTTTGCAACCTACAAAAAAAATCAAATGCATTAATAAATGTCCAAGTGTCATTTAAATTATAGGGAGAAACTTTTTTGTCATTTGTGGGATTAAAAATATATATTAATAAATTTGATTGAAAGATTAGGAAAAACAAAAAATAAACATCAATGAGTTCACAATATTGTAACTATCAATTTTAATCGGGTAAAATAACATAGCAATGGTTGAGGGCCACAATTTTTGTGGCTCAAATGGATCGAAATTGTCAAAACGACGTCGTTTTGAGTACAAAACAACTTCGAAATTGCCAAAATAACGTCGTTTTGGCAATTTCGAGCCATTTAAACCACAAAAATTGTGGCATTCAAACATTTTTCAAAATAACAAAACCCTTAAACAAACAAACCAATAAGCAAAAAGTTGAATGGTAATGTATTACTGTATATTATTATGCATCAATCAGCCTTGACTTATTTAATAGAGTTTATCTTTCGATTTCTACCAAATTTATATAAAAAAAGAAAAAGAAAAGAAAGGAAACATATGGCCTAGAGGAGAAAAATATACTCATTTTGTAGAAAAATTATCGGGTGCCTATTAGGCAACCATATGACACACCAAATGAATCATTAATTATTATTTTTCATTCTATCTCTTCAAATAGTAAGATAAAATAATAAGCCCCATTATCTTTAAGCATCAAATAACTTTTCGGTTTGGTGAAGGTAGAGAAAGTTGGTTTGGCTACTGTATACTTAAATTGATTGATTATTTATTTCATATTAGGTATTTTTCTTTACTCATTTGTTTCACTCCTGTTATGGATCTTTTTCTCCTACCAATTGTAATAAATAAATAAATAAATAATAAATAATAATAATTTGTGAGCACACAACAAATTACCAGTCAATTTTATCTGGCAAACCCTAAAAATAAAACAAAGAAAGGTTGACCGGTGTATTATTCTGCATTAAAACAGTTTGGACTAATTTAACAGGGTTAATATGTCTTTTTTTTTTTATCAAAAAAAAAAAAAAAACTTGCCCCTGAGGACAAAGAATGATGATTCACTATACTTGTTGATTGAAAGCATGTCCTCTACATATACGAAGTCTAGAATATAATGCAACGACTATTTTCTTCAATTGCATAATTTTTATATGGAACACAAGTGTTGGTAATTGTTAATTCATTGACAGGCTGGAGGGTTTTTTTTTTTTTTTTAATATTTTTTGTCGGCAAATTTTTTTTTATTGATTTAAAAATGATACTAGAGGTACAACCAAAATTCATCAGAAAGAGATCAAACATAAAGCAACATAGCAATGATATCACAGGCTTTGCAGCTCTGTGTTAGGGGCTTCTGTTCTAGCAAGATCTGATATGATATATATAATATATATATATATATATATTTTTTTTTCCAAAGAAGTTCACTGCTTTTATATGAAAAGTTGTATAACACTGGATATATTTTAGGATAAATCATCAATAAGTCCTAATAGTTGGATTTAATTCTTAACAAGTCCTATTGAAAATAAGTCTTAACAAAATTGTCGCTAAAAATAATTTTTTTTTTGACAATTTTTTATATATGTCGCTAAAAATTAACAAGTGGTGATTTTTTTTATCATGATTTTTATAAATTGTCACTAAAATTTACAATTAGTGACTTTTTTTTATAACAAATTTTTTTCATAGGACTTATTAGACAATAAATCCACTTATTAGACCCCACACGTAAGTTCTCCCATATTTTAATCATTAAAAATATATAAATTTTAATAATTTGATTAATTTGTAATATAATCTTCAAAAAATTATTAATTATCCGGCGCTCTATTGTTACTTGTGAAGGAGAGGTACATTCTGGGGGATTGCAACACTGGACTCTTTAAACAGAAATAATGGGCCTCTTTTGAGCCCATTTTTCTGATTGATAGGGAGGTTAATGCTCATTCAAATTAGGGTGAGCAGGTCCGGTCTGAACTGATTTTGGAGGAAATCAGAACTAATTCACTATCTACAGCTCAATAAAATTAGAACTGAACCAAACCTTTAAAATCATGAAAACCAAACTGAACCAAATCATTTAAACACAATTCGGTTCGGTTTGAAACCACAATTTCATATAATTTGTTAACCAAAAAAATCATTTTCCAAAAACATCAACCTGTCATAATATTTTAAAAATAAAACATACTTATCAAATAAACTATTATCAATACAGCGCAACAGTTAACTACACAAATATAACATTAAGCATACAAAACTCAAACATATTGTTCAACATTGACTTGCGATAAGTTTTTCAACAACCATGCCCACTATTCTAATTGAAATAATCAAATAAACATATTATTCAAAAATAGGGTTTTGGAGATGACTTTTATATGTATAAGGTTTTTTTCTATGTATCAAGGTGTATGATAAGTAATTTGAATGTTTTAAATTAAACTGTCTGGTTCGGTTCAAAATCGGAACCATGAACTCAAAACCAGTTTATGGATTCAGCCTTTCCAAGTTTATCTTGGCCTCTTGAATCAAGCCTTCGGAAGGTGACTTCAAATTTAATTTACAAAATAAACTTTACTAAAATAACAAAAGAATATAATATTCATACATAATATATGCATATAGTCCGCCACCTTAATTCCGGTCAATTGCTCAAGTCAATCATAATATTTATATATATATATATATATATATGTGTGTATATATACAGAGACAGAGAGAGACCAAAGATGTTCAATATGTACGAAAGTAGTGAGACTTGACATGTACGTCAAGTAATATCAACCAAGATGAGAAAAAAAAAATTTTGACTTATATAATCTTAAAATGTAAATCATTTTATGCTATATGATAAAAAATATTTTACGTACAAAAATATTTTACTTATTTTTGGTTAACCAAACAACAAAAAACAGGTAAAATATTTTTTTACTCTGAAACAAACGAAGCCTAAAAATAAAAATTCCCAAAAGTCAAAATCAGATTCCAAGTTCTTGAACTATGTCTGACATGATTTCGTTTTGAACTTGTTCTCCGATTTAAATATGTAGGCAACCCACTCAAATGGATAGAATCACAACAATTTGTGAAGGTCAAAAGTTCACTAAAAATCAAATTTCTAAATCAAATTTATTTTTTGAATTACACCTAATTTGATTTAGATTTGGATTTGTTCCTTTTTTTGTCTTTTTTTTTTATCGGCAAAGAGAACTTTATTGATAAAACACAAACGAAGTACGGTAAAATACATCAATAAAGAGGAGTTTGGAGCTAGATAAAGCTCCAACCTCCTAGTTAGTGATGAACCAACAAACAAAGCAAAAATAGAGACAAACAAGATCAAAAGAAAGA
This sequence comes from Camellia sinensis, assembly GCF_055761805.1. NCBI lineage: Eukaryota > Viridiplantae > Streptophyta > Magnoliopsida > Ericales > Theaceae > Camellia > Camellia sinensis. Next base: position 186,808,784 of record NC_138969.1, on the reverse strand, counting down.
TAGGTCCTGATCAAAACAGCAAAACAACCCGCAGTGCATAGCAGACCAACAGGTAGAACCAAGACTATGTGCCAGCACCTCTGTTTAAAACACTCGAATTTGACAGCAACAAATAGCAAAAGAAGATATCAACAAACCTAAGCAAGCTCCAACCACATAAGGGCAGTAACAATCAATGTATTAACTAGAAATTCAAGCACTTTTCCTGATCTGTTTCCATTTGAAAACAAGATCATCAATTGTGTAAAGGAAATTCTTTATGGAGGCTTTGAGCCAAAGGGTTGTTTTGTATTTGATGAGTTTAACAAGACCAGATGAGTTGGGATAAGCGTTAGAAAGCTTACATTCATTTCTGTGTTTTCAAAGTGACCAGAGAACAATTAATGGGATGGCTCTCCAAATTGACTTTTCAAGCTTCTGAAATTTACCACCCATCCACCAACTAAGTAGACTTTCAACTGATTCAAGAGTGTACCAAAGAAAACCCTAATCTTCAATCACTGCAGACCAAATTAACCAAGAGAAGGGATAATGGAGCAGAACATGAGCAGCATATTCCAATTCAAAACTGTAGAAGGGACAGAGGGATGAGGCATTGTTGTCAAGAATACCAATCCTGAGCAGAAAATCTGAACATTTAACCCTATTTTTCTAAGCCAACCAACAGAAGAATGACACTCTAGGGGGCAATACAGAGTGCCAGATAAACTTACAGATTCTGAGATGGGGACCTAGGAGAGAAGAGCTGTGAGAATAAAGAGCAAAGACAGAGAACTGAGGATAATATAGCATTGAGTCTAGCTTCTTCAGCCATTTCCCAAGTATACAACTCTCTTCTATAGGGGGAAGTTCCAATCACTTGAGCTTGATTTCCTAGCAAAGTATTGGTAGAGAGAACCTTCTGGATCAATAGAAAGGTTAAAAAGAAGAGGAAAAGCAGATTTCAGTCATAGGGCACCACACCACCTATATCAGACCAAAAACTGATTCTATGACCATTCCCCACTTTGATGATGCAGTTGTCCAAAAAGAAGTTAAAAATAGGCCTATTAAGAGTCCCAATGGATAAGATGTCACTCCGCATTCTAGAATGCTTGTAAGAAGACTTCATTGGAGGATGCCAACAATTTTCTTTAATCTTATATTTACTGCAGACAGCTCTTCTCCAAAGTGCATTGATTTGGTTACCAAATTTCTACCACCATTTGAGTAGTAAACAATCATCGACATCCCTGACCCTTCTGATGCCTAAACCCCCTTGATCAATACTCTTTGTAACCTCCTCCCATTTCACTAGGTGAACTTTCCTCTTGAGATCACTACTACCTCATAAGAATGCAGCCTCAATCTTTTCTATTTCTCTAGCCACTCTTTTAGGCATTTTAAATAAAGAAAGAAAGTAAACAGGTAAGTTGGAGAGGCTAGATTTAATCAAAGTTAGTCTACATGCAAAGGATAGCAATTTTCTCTTCCAACCAGACAATCTAGATTTGATTTTGTCAATAACAGGCTTCCAAGTAGATTTCCTGCCAGGATTAGCACCTAAAGGCAGCCCCAAAAATTTTAAAGGGAGGCCCTGCACCTTACAGTTGAGAAGATTAGCAAAGGAAATCAAAATATCTTCAGCCACACACAACACTCTTGTGATAGTTAATTTTGAGACCCGATAGTACTTCAAAGTATTTGAGAATTCTTTTAATAGATGCCTATAGACACTCCATTTTTGACCGTCCTGAAGACTTAGACGCCATCATTTGAACACTCGATGATCATTCGTGCTCGTGTTCGTTTTGAGTTCTTGAAGGTCTCAGCTGTGCGCCTTGCCTTGGAGCCTCTCAACTTGTCTGTTTTGTGCTTGGTTGTTGTAGACGCGCTTTCGGAGAACTCCCGATGAAACCTTGTTTTGTTCTCTGAGCTACTACAGTTCGGACTCAAATGTCACGGTTCTGAATCTAATCTCACAATGTGCGATGTGAGACCGATAAATCACCAAAGAGTCCAAATCCAGCAAATCGTTTTGGAAAACTAATTTTTTATAAAGAATTATCAAACATGGACTGCTTTGCCAGATACAGAGTCGCTACCTAAATATTTTATTTTGAAAAAATTTAGGAAACCCTAACTCGTGCCTAAGGCCACGTGTCCGTCATCACCAAAGTTGCCTCGGCTCGGGAACTTGGGTACGATTGGAGAAAGTCATCTATGAGCGCCCCCGCTCGCCCGATCAAAGATCGGCATGTACTAAGCATGATATCTTATTTTTGAAAACACATGTGTTCTTATTCCAGTTGATTAGCTAGAATTACTATGTGATGCACATAACACATAAGTATAGACTAGATCACCTAATTTGGAATGAAGCACCGCATATCCGTTTATTTGGAAAATAGTTTGAAGTTTGCTACCCGTAAGTAGGCTAAAATACGGATTTTGATGAATTGTCCCAATTCAGGTAATCCAACCTTCACCCAAAGGTATTCAGGCAGTTATATCAAATAAGCAGTTAGCCTCATGGCAAGCATGCTTTTATGGCAACATTAACACACATGCGGTATGCTAAAGTGTAAACACTCACAGTGTACTCCGAGCCAAAACAAAGAACTAGTTAGAAATCAATGAATGATCCTAGTTCATGTTAAGATGGCTAATGCAACACATGCGAAAATGCAACTAAAATAGACTCGGCTATTTTAGAATGTCATGTGAAATGCAACTTGGTACATGTATTCAAATTGGAATTGAAATACAATGCAGTTAGCATGATGTGCTGAGCCCAGTGCATGCAATACAGATGAATGATGTAATCATGCGAGCATAAGGTATGCTAATTTAAACATGCCCTAAAACTAACCATCATAAGCGGTTAAGTAAAAGGGAGAAAGAAATGGGGATTGGAAGACATGTATCACACACACGCACGTTTATTACAATAATTGGCTCTCTCGATGGAGGGACCGAATAAGAAGCTAACTAGCTAATCTAAGCTAATTAAACTAATTATTACAACGCAATTAATTAACTAATCCTAGTTAACTAATTATTACAAAAACGAATTGAAATAGCTAAACGCATTAACTATTAAAGTACAAACCAAAGCAAAAGCTAGCTATCTAAGCATGGCAGCTAAGGAAAGCAATAAAAGCAAGAGCTTCTCAGAGGGAGAGGAATGCATGCATGCCCGGTCGCCTCGTTCGGAAATCTAATGCGATGCCCTGATTTGCCTCTGTTTTTATTTGTTCTCAGAAACTTGCACCAAGCTCCAGAAAAGCTGAAACTTCACCTTGGGAATCTTGGGGGAGGGTGGCCGACCATTTTTGGTCTCTAGAAACACCTGCCGACCACTTTTGGTTGTTGAAAAACCAGAAAAGTGGTCGGCCAGCTACTTTTTCTGGCTAGCGGCCAGTTGTTGCTGCTGAATCCCAGTTTTCTGCAACAGAGAGCAAGAAAGGGCATGGCAATGTATTTGCAAGATATGTGTGCACAATCACCTTCCCTATCATGTCATGAACTCAATGGAGTGTAGTTCTCGACCCTCGGGCCACCAATCGCGCATTTCAATGCATGATGGCCGAGAGGCGAAGTTGCACAATTCAATATGAAATGAATGCACAAGTAAACACATAAAGCCTAAAACTCTATCATGGATGATCAAGAGCATCGGCGACCGGAAATTAAGGCACGTTTTATCACTTTAAGTATGAAATGTCCCTCGTTTCCCGTGTTTGGAGTAACACCTATTCCAAACACAATGCAAGCAAGCATGGCATATACAATGCGACTCGATCATGCAAGTATGCAATATGGCTTAAGCAAGCAAACATGCAATGCAATATGAACAACCTAACAAGGCTAATGGCATGCAAACAATGCCAATGCATGTAACAACTAGCATACACAATGCTAAATACTAAAAACTAGATGGCATACTCAATGCAAGGCATTCATAAGGTTCTACGCATAATGTAATGCATGCGTGCACAATGCAATGCAACAAGGGTAACTTATGTAATATACCAAGCATGGCATGCTCAATGTAATATACATGGTATACTCAATGGACTTAAACCAGAAAGGTAGACCTCAATCATGCCCAAATCAGTGGCCATTGGTGATGAAATGAAGGCACATAAAGCAAGGCATGCATGCACAATGCATTGGCCATCAAAGAGGCCAAAGAGCACAACTCTCAAGAGTGCTCAATGAGTGACAAAAGTGGAAGTGTAACAATACTAAGTGCACTGAAATGAAGCAAGAAATGATGCCAAATCATTCAAACAACATAAGTAAAGCATGCTAGGGTCCTAAGGCATGAAAGCTAGCAAAGAGCAACACAAAGAAGACATGCAATACATGGCACAAATGCATGAACTAAGCATGGACAGAGCTCAAGTAAGTCAAAACAAGGACCAAAACATGCTGAGATAAGGGCTCAAAGGCCTAGGCATACAAGCATACGAGCTAAGCCATAAGCTAGGCAAACATCACTACAACAAAAGTAACCTATGGTGACAAAAACTAGTGAAGAAAATAAATTTCGTCATTAAATAAGAGTGATTTGTGAAGAATTTATAAATTTTGTCAGAAATAATAAAAAAAATAAAAATAATAGGTGACGAAATTTATTTTTGTCACTAAAAATTTTCCTACTAATTTTTTTAGGTGGCGCCAAAATTGTGGGACTTTTGGTGAGAAAAAAATTTGTCACTAATTATAAAATTATTTATGAGGAATATATTTTTGTCACCAATAATTTTTAATATTTTTAAGATCTTTTGGTGAGAAAATAATCTTGTCACTAATTTTGATTGAAAAATTTTGATGTACTGAGTGGCAATGAAAAAAAATATAGGGTATTAATTTTTTTTTTTTTACCCCTTTTATGTTTATCATCTCTCTCTCAGAGTATGGTTTTAATTTTTGGTTTGCCTCTTTTCTGTTAATCATCTCTCTCTCTCTCTCTCTCTCTCTCTCTCTCTCTCTCTCTCTCTCAAACCAAACGCACGTAATACCTCTCCATTGCTCTTTGCCCTCGCTACTCCACCTTCAACGCCTACGCCCTTCTTGTATAAATAGGGCTCCACTCTCTGCATCAAACCCAGGTACTTTTATCTCTATTTGTTTTCTTGTATTGCATCGATTTAATTGAGTCACAATTAGGGCACTCAGACAGTTACAACCTCACCACAATCATCCACCAACACAACCGAACAGTCCTTAAAAGGACACTAAAATTTATGAGAAACAAGAATGATCGATTCACACAACGCATTTTTGGAGCTGGAGTCACTGCTGTGATCCCTCACTGCTATGCCTCTCCTGTGCTTTGAGACGATCCCGTTTCATATTTTTATTTTTTTTTTGGAGGGGGGGAGGGGGGAGTATGCTAGGTTACTCTCCTGTGCATCCTTCTTCCAATAACATCTCTAGCTTCATCACTCACACACGCCATCAAGCCACAATATTGTCCACTGCCACCATCAAAGATCAATATCATCCCAAATTATACACTCGGTGAAGAAAATTAATACTTGAAGAAATACAGGATATAACAAGTATTCATACAGAATACACAGACTTAGAGATAAGAGATTTATAGAAATAAAATTAAATATATTCCATAGATGGATGCACCCCTATCTATCTCTACTCAGAGCTTCATCTTGTCAATCACAGATCAGAAACCCAGAGGAAACAGAAGGTTTGTGTTAGGATCACAATCACTGTGAACTATTAACCTTGGTCAAAATATTGTGCACGTCAGTACATATAGCACGCACATACACATATAACAGTAGGTCTTTCAATTGTAGGAGCATCTTAAGCAGTTGTGACAAGTTACACTGTAACTCATGCAATATTTTTATAATGCACCTCATATTATCCCCAAAAATTTGCACATACAACAGCTTGCAATTGTAGCACTGACTATAACAATGAAAAAAATGAATGAGTTTACTTTCTCTAATTTTCAAATGATGCACAAAAACATGTGTACAGACAGAAAAAGTTGTATGACAAAGTCAACAATTAGACATTATACCAACAAAACAAGGCAACATGGCAGACTTAACAATGACAAGGACTAACTTCTTGGATGAAATCAATGTAATGAAGGGCGCCTTTCTTAAATTGAGTCCCACCACCAGGGAAGGTAAGGTAATCTCTAGTAACCTTAACCCAATTTTGATGCCCCTTAATTTCTACAAGCTTTGTGTGTGGAACATTGTAGTACCATATCTGTAGAATGCACCAGAAGATCCCATTTAACCCAAACTAAAACTTCAATTGCAATAATTTTTCTGTATAATGAGCATAAATAATATCTACCTGTTCCCTGCTTTTAGGCCACTTAATTGGTCGTTTGTATCCTTCGGGTAGAGCAACAAGGCAAGTTGGAGCTTCATCTGGGCAATGCCTCTCTCGATGTTCATAGTGCATTGTACTTGGAAGTTTTCTGATAGCTTGTATATTGTCCAGGCATGGAATATAGTCTGGCCCAACAGTGATATTACAAATTTTCCACTTATGCTCATTTTGATCTTTTGACAAGACATTTTTTTGCAATTCCTTCTTATTCTTAGACTCTGCCACTTGAGTTGACCAAGGCCCATTTTGGATGTTAGTCTCATTCAAAATCTCAGACTGCTCTTTGCCTGCTCTTCCATCTTGTTTTCACCAGTGCTTCCGTCTGAATCATTATCTTGGTTCTCTTCAATCTTCTCCTCAATCTGAACATCAACTTTATCTTCATGCTTTGTTTCCTCTACATTTTTCTCATTATCTGGTTTCTTACCCTCCTCCAAATTCAGTTGATTTTCACTTGGGCTTTCCTCTGATTCTGAATGCTCACTAGTATTCGTTTCGCCACCTTCTGTTCTAGTCTCACCACGTTCTGGATTGGAGTCTCCATCTGCTAAATTTGAGCGGTCACCACCTGAATTTGATTTCCCATCTGAATTGGATTCCAATTCTTCATTTTTTCCTTCTCCATCACTTTTGGTGCTTTCCTTTACAAATTTTTCTTCCTATGCTTCCTCAACAGTAGTTGCCAAACTTTTTTCAGGTAAATTTTGACTGTCCTTAATACCTAAATTGCCCTTATCCCGATTATTGATGAACAAATTAAACTTAATAACAGCTTGAGTGATCATAGTTTTGTTCTATGAGGAGTTTTTTTTCATGTTTTTTCAGAAGTTGAAATATTACAATCCTTGGTTAAGGAAGAAGATACCCTTCAAAAGTACTCTCACAACTAAAATGAATGATAGCAACTTGATGATTTGGGCTCCAATAGTTTTTTTTACAGATTACAACTCTACTTTCTTTGTTGTATTTGGACTCTTTTCATATGAATGTCTATGTCACCAAAAACATGATAAACAGAGCATTAAACCAACACTAATTGCAAAAAAAAATTTGACACCTAAACTAACTAATAGTCACTTAGGCTAACTAACCAAATTTGCTACCTCATCATCTTCATTTACCATTCCATTTGTTTATTAGCTCTGTTTTGGCTTGTATTATGAAAGCATCAAAAATTTTCTTTGATTTTAAACAGGAAACTTCCTTTTGAGTTTTGAGTTAAAAATCTTTCTTTGGTTCATGGCTCATGATGTGCTACCAATGCTAATCTCAATTGCCCACGATTGTTGCCATTTGATTTACTCAACAAACCGAGAGGTTCGATGTAGGAGTCGGTGGTGGTGGTGGTTTTGTCCTTCAATATAGACTTGAGAAATAGAACTCGAAGAAAGGAATAAAAGCCATGAATCTAGTTAAAACAAAGCGTTTAAGTTGAGATGAAATCGACCACTATTGCCTGTAAAATATAGATTTTCTGTTGGATCTTATTTATTTATTTATTTATTTATTTATTTATTTATTGTGTATGAGTGTGTGTGAATGGGGACTGGTGATGTTTTAGAGATTTTGTCTAATTTATTTATTGGATGGTAGTATTATCAAACGGGAGAATCAGTTTTGAGCTTGTGTTAATGGCGATGGATGGTGTTTGAATTGATAGGCAGGTGTTGGATGGAATGGAAGGAAAAGAAAAAAGCGTAGGAATTCAAGCAATAATCTATTTTTGTTGGTAGTTAATTGTTAGCCATTAATGTTCTAATCAGGGATTAGATTTACAAATAAGGACTCAATCCGGGTGATTTGTGCTTCATTTCCTCGTATTGAACAAATATTTGGGGGAAAAAAATTTGGAATAAAAAAATTTGCCATTTTATTTGAACAGAAATTTCGTAAATATATTTGGGTTTACTTTATTTGAGTTAAGAAAGTGAAAGGCATTGATCTTGTGAGTACAATGAAACGAAAATGAAAGAAAATGATGAAGATTTGCGGAAGAGAATCAAGAGAGAGAGAGAGTTGAATTTTGTTCTGGTTTCATTCTGTTCTTTGAAGAAGAAGACAGATTTTATCCTATGTGGGTGTTGGAACTTTCACTTGTCACGACTGTGGTAAAAGTGTGGCCTTACTTATGTCTATATCTATCGTAAGCAAGTTTGAATCTTTCTTGCTCTCTGGATATCTATCTGTTTAGGTGCTTTATGATTGTTAGTTTTTGTTGTTGTTGGATATCAATTATGAAGATTAACAACTCTGTTAGATATGTGCTCTGTTGATGTTATTATCTTTAGTGTCTGTTATGTGATTTGGGGGAATTGTTTGTTAGTGTATTGGTTAGTGTGTTGTGCTTTTTTTTTTTTCCCTCCTGAATTTCTCTTGCAAATCTTTTTATTGTGAATATATATATGGTGATGAAAATTAGTGAAGAAAACAAATTTCATCACTAAATAAGAATAATCCATGAGGAATTATAAATTTTGTCACTATAATAAAGAAATAAAAATAATAGGTAACAAAATTTATTTTCGTCAATAGATGCAGATTTTTTCATAGATGCAAATTTTTAATTATAATGTGTTCCATTTAAGAGTAGAACACATCCCATAGATGCAGATTTTTAATTAATCTTCATTCTACATTTTTCTTGTAATGCTTTTGTTACTCAAATTTGACTAAAAATGACTTCATTTGATATGTAGAGTAATATTGATTGTTTCTCCAATTTCTTTGGATCTGTGATTTTTTTCTTCTTGATTTGGTCCCTTACTCCGTCTATTAGTTTCAAGAGGTCACTGGAATTTACACAGACAATTTTGACTTGTCATTAAACACAAACAATGGATTTCCAGTATTTTCCACTGTAGTCGAGGCAAACTATGTCGCGAAGAAGCAAGACCTATTTTTAGCTTACAAGCTTATAGGGGAGGACAAGGAAGAAATTGAGAAGTTAGCTTAGGATCCAAATATTGAAGAAAAGGTATCTTAGTAAATATCTTCTGAGACCATGTCATTGTTGTATTGCAATGATATCTATTTTGTGTAATTTTTTCTAAATTATTAGATCTATAAAACTTCAGATATAATTTTTCAGCAAGTAGTTTTTGTTACTATATCTCATATTATCAAGTCAATTGCTCCATCAATCTATGGCCACGATGACATAAAAATTGCAATAGCTCTTGCAATGTTTGGAGGTCAAGAGAAAATGTTGAAGGGAAACATTGGTTGCGAAGGACATATATGTGCTCCTGTTAGGTGACCCAGGGACAACAAAATCTCAGTTTCTCAAGTAAGAGATACCCCAGTTCATATCTGAAGTGTCTTAATTCTTTAATGGTGTTCACTTCTCAAGCTTTCATCTGTTTGATATTTTTTTCTAATGTATGTTGAAAAGACTGGCCATAGGACTGTTTATACAACTGGGAAAGGAGTTTCTACTGTAGGGCTGACAGCGACAATACCCAAGGACCCAGTCACACGAGAGTGGACACTTGAAGGAGGGTCCCTTGTACTTTCTGATAAAAGGATATGCCTTATTGATGAGTTTGACAAGATGAATGAACTGGACAGGTAAGTAAATGCTTATGCCTGTGCCTATGTATTTAGTCTTCTAAAACATTTTTAGTTGATTTTGGAAATGTTAACTTTTGATCAGGGTAAGTGTAGACGCGCCCGCGTGGGGGGCCCTCGCTGCTACAGTTCGGACTCGATTTGTGTCACGGTTCTTAATCTGAACCAAAGAGTCCAAATCCGGCAAATCGTTTTGAGAAAACAGATTTTTTGAAAAGAAGTGCCAAACATGGACTGCTTTGCCAGATACAGAGTCGCCACCTAAATATTTTTTATGGGGGAATTTAGGAAACCTTGACTCGGTGCCGAAGGCCACATGTCCGTCATCACCGGAGTTGTCTCGGTTCGGGAGCTAGGGTACGTTGGGGAAGGTCAGCTATGAGCACCCCCTCTCGCCCGATCCGAAGATCGACCTCTACTAACCATGATATCCGTTTTTGAAAACATATGTGTTCTTATTCCATTTTATTAGCTTAGAATTACTATGTTATGCGCGCAGCAAACAAGTATAGACTAGATTGCCTAATTTGGGAAAAAGCATTGCATATCCGTTTGTTTTGGAAAATGTTTTGGAATTTGCTACTCGCAAGTAGGCTAAAATACGGATTTCAACGAGCTATTCCAACTCAAGCAACCCAACCTTCACCCACAGGCATTCAAACAGTTTATCACATAAGCATCTAGCCACATGGTAAGTATGCTCTCATGTTAACATTCACACGCATGCGAGATGCTAAAGCATAAATACTTACATAGTACTCCAAGCTAAAACAGGGAACTCGTTAGCAATCAATGCATGATCCAAGTCCATGTTCAAATGCCTAATGCAACGCATACGGAATGCAATTAGAGTAGGCTCGGCTAACCTAAGCATGGCATGTGAAATGTAATCAATTGATGCACATATTCAATTTGGAATTGAAGTACAAATGCAGTTAGCATGATGTACCGAGCCCGGTGCATGCGAGACAAATGTATGGATGCACGCATACATAGCATAAGGTATGCTAATTTAAACATGCCCTAACCTACCATCATAAGCAGGTAAGTAAAAGGGAAGAAAGAAGTGGGGATTGGAAGACATGCACACACACGCACCCACACTTATTACAGGTTCGCCCTCGCTCGGAGGGACCAAATAAATAATACAATTTGAATAACGAATGAACTAACCTAGCTAATTAATTATTACAAATTACTTAATTAGTTAACAAACTAACTAAGCTAGGAAAAACAGTAAACCGCCTCGGGGAGGGAGCTCAATGCACGCGTACTTGGGTCTTGCTCGGAAGTGCACTGCCATGCATGGGTTACCTCTGTTTTCCCTGCTATACTCCTCTGAAGACTGCCAAAGTCTCAGGATTGCTTCCCTGGACATCGGGAGACACCACCGGCTAAATAGAATGGCCACCGGCAGTGGCATGTGATCACCGGCTGTGAATGCATCCATCGGCCATGGAAAGATTGCCGGTCGGCACCTAGCACTGCCGGTCGGCAGAAAGTTCCTGCAGAATCTGCATTTGATAGCAACAGAGGGCAAGGCAGAGCATGACAATACAATCCAAGCCATATATGCACCAATCATGTCCCTTATCATGTTAATGACTCAAAGGAACATGCTCCTTGGTTCTCGGACCATCAATCGCGCATTTCCATGCGTGATGGCCCAAGAGACCAAGAGTGCACATTTTGATGTCAAATGAAATGCAATGCACACAATCAATCTAAGAGGCTTCTACCTCCATCATGACTTGGTCAAGAGGTAGAGCAAGCATGCCAATGCAATGCAACTTTAATCATATGAGCTAGCATGCAACGTGAACATACAAGCAAGTGATGCGCACTAGGTGCATAGACTAGGCAAACAAACATACAAGCATGCCACAACTATGCAAACTACTTAGAGCATGCAAGGCGTGATCTAATCATGCAACATGCTAGTAAATTGACCAAAAGAATGCATGCCAAATGCAAATGATCTCAAGCATGCAACACATGCAACCAAAGCATGCAAACATGGGATAATGCAACAACACTTGAATGGCATGCAAGGGACGGACTTACACTAATTGGACGGCTCTAAGTTAGGTCCAAAACAGTGGCCAAAGCCAAGGAAATGAGGCTCAAAACACACACACACACATGTATGCAAATATGGTCCAATTCCTAAGGCTTACCAAAGAAGCATTGAACTACACTTAGTGCAACCACACATGGCATGAATTAAATGACTAAAAATAGAATTTTAGCATATTAAGACAAGGCCTAAAGATCACTTAGATGGCATCCCAATGACCTAAATTCAAAGGCATGCACAAATGCCAAAACATGGAGCATGCTACACAAGCTTTTAAAGCATTAAAAAGGTGTCCAAGGCAAGCATACAAGCATGTCAAAAGGACTGAAATTATGCTACAAATGGCGCCAAACCACTGAAATAAAGCAAGAATGCATGCTATACATTCACACACTCAAGGCCAACGAGCCAAAAATGCAAAGGGGCTATACTAAGCATGCCAAAGCCGACCCAAACAACTATGGACAGACCTCTAGCATGGCGAAATAGGCACAAAAGCTTCACAAAACTAAACCTAAAACATGCTTGAGTAAGGGTTTACAACCTAAGGCATGTTAAGGCATCAAAGTGGCATTACAAGGTAGGTATGCTAAGCATGTATGGTGTACCAAAACCAACTAAAAATAGAGGCATATTATGACATAATAAGCACAAAAAACAGCCAAGGCATGGTCAACATGAAGCTTAGCTAGATGCTCCCTCAAGAGGCCAAAAATGGTCTATTTCAAGGACAACAAGGAGAGGGGGTGGCCCTCTCCTTCTTGGGACCTCAAGGCACCATCCTCACCTCTGAAATCCCTCAAGATTTCAGTGGTGAGGAGGCCCAAACACCAAGGTCCCGGAGCTCACACAAAATAGCACAAAATGGGGCCTCTCAAGGCCTAAGAGGGGTCAAACACCTCCAAACAACAAAACACTCTAAACAAACTATTTAGAGGGCCTAAAAACAGAACTTTTTTATGTTATACACTAAGCACAAAAACAGTTCTAAGATAGGCAAAACAAGTATGCAAGAATGGGGAATAAAGGGACTAGTTTCTTACCCTTGAAGACCCCTTCAACAATGGTGGACCGGCAGCTTCTTTTAGGTTGAAACCAGCTTCAAAACCTCAAAAAAAACCCTCAAGAGGCCTCAGCTCCAAGAGATGGTGTAATGGTGGGTGCTTGTGAGCAAAAGTAAGACAAAACACACACACTAAGCTCAAGAGAGAGAGAGAGAGAGAGAGAGAGAGAGAGAGATATAGGATAGATACAAATTCCTAACCCTAATATCAAAACCCTCTAAAATGTTGTCTAACCCTAATGCCAAGAGAGAAGACTCTCTCTTATAGAGCTCTCTCTTGTAAAGCTTGTCAAATAAGCTTGCTTAGAGGGAAATCCCTCCATACACGTGTATGGAGGGGAACAGAGTTGGTGCCAGCTATCACAGCTGGCACAAAATATCTACCAAAAGTAGATGAACAGTAGTCGGCTGCTCAAAAATGCCATTTTGACAAAATTGAGTGCCGACCGGCAACAAATAACGCCGACCGGCAATATATATTGCCGATGGCAACAAAACACCAGCCGGTGGCTTCTGGCCATGGCCGGTGATGTGTGGGGATGTCTCACAAGGCATTCCCTACCCTTCCAAGGCAAAACACAAGTGTTTGGTGCAAAATCAGACACTAAACGGTCGAGTTCGGAGATCCTGAGGCAAAGCGCGTAGCCGAGGCCTCCGGGAACTCCAAACGAACACAAACATGGATGATCACCGAGTATTCAAACGGTGACATCCAAGTCTTGCGGACGGTCAAAAATGGGGTGTCTACAGTTGCCCCTCTTTGACAGAACTCGAAAGTCATAACAATGACGGAAGTGAATGTCAAAGCCCAGAGACGACCCATTTTTGACATGGCCGAAGACTTAGACAAACATGCAAGATAGACAAGATATGCGCCCGAAGGCAGGGGCAAAATGCAAGACAATGCACAGAGCCGGATATAACTTATGATCATGCAAAGAAAGCTGTAATGAAGCACACATGCGACAGTTTTAAGCTAGCATACACCAAACTACACTACAATGCAGAAAGGATGTAAGAGAATTATGCAATTCTCGATACGTCTCACTCGGAGGATACAATACCTATGCGGCTCGTCTAGTTGCACCAGCCTCAAATGAACCGTACATACAATATCGTGCCTGCAAAGAAAACAACTCAACAGGTACGATGTTATTAGCAACATGCATGACAATGCAAAAATGGATGCAAAATGATATGCAATATATACAAAACAATGTATAAACAATGCAAATGAAGATGCAATGTAATTGAAACAATGCAAACTATATGCAAAGCAATTGAATCATGATCCAATCACGAGTGGTTCGAAACCACACAAATGTCAAATAGATTGATGGAGGTAACAAGTCTGTCTACCATAGAACGGTCTGCTGAACTATGAGTAATGTAGACAGACGCAAGAACAAGTATTGGGGGGGGGGGGAATGACATAAGTGGGGAGACGACCCGCTAAGGAAAGGACTACGACCCTAATGCTGGATGCAAAAATTACACTACAATGTAATATATAATGAAAAATACTGGGGGAAATGGCAATGGATATGGCACGCGGGCCAAACCAAATCTTGCCTAGGCAAGGCATGTACGCATACAAGCCACGTCTAACATAGAACGGTCCACTGAACTATGCTTCGACACGAGAAGTATGAGCACATACCAGACCAAGCTCAATCATGGAAAGGCGCGAGCCATGGACGGGGGGGCGATGCAATGAATGCATGCGATCTACAATGCAGTGGATATGGCGCGCGGGCCAAACCAAATCTTGCCTAGGAAAGGCATGTACGCATACAAGCCGTGTCTAACATAGAACGGTCTACTGAACTATGTTTCGACGTGAAAAGTATGGGCACATACCAGACCAAGCTCAATCATGGAAAGGCGCAAGCCATAGATGGAGGTGATGCAGTGAATGCATGCAAGCTATAATGCAGTGGATGTGGCACGCGGGCCAAACCAAATCTTGCCTAGGAAAGGCATGTACGCATACAAGCCGCGTCTAACATAGAACGGTCCACTAAACTATGTTTCGACGTAAAAAGTATGGGCACATACCAGACCAAGCTCAATCATGGAAAGGCGCAAGCCATAGATGGAAGTGATGTAGTGAATCAATGCAAGCTATAATGCAGTATCCACTATGTTCTAATGATGCATGACAATGCAACTATTTACGATGATGCGTGACAATGCATGTGTTTTTTTTATTTTTGAAATGCAAATGATGTATAAAATGCATGTTGCATGGAATGCGCGACAACACGCGGCTTTAAGATGCACGCATAATGCAACTTATCAAAAGTCGTTCAGGCACGACAAACACCGAAGGACTTGCACCTTCAGAGGATTTAGGGTCTCCTAGACCGTGTAGATTGCACAAGAAATGCACAACAATGCAAGTGAACTTGAAATGCACAATAACGTGCGGCTTAAGACATGCATGGCAATGCAAACGAACTGTGCACATCAATGCGCCGAAGGTTTTGCACCTTCCAAGGATTTAAGGTCTCCTAGACCGTGTAGATTGCACGAGAAATGCATAACAATGCAAGTAAACTTGAAATGCGCAACAACATGCGGGTTAAAACATGCATGGCAATGCAAACGAACTGTGCACATCAATGCGCCGAAGGTTTTGCACCTTCCAAGGATTTAAGGTCTCCTAGACCGTGTAGATTGCACGAGAAATGCATAACAATGCAAGTGAACTTGAAATGCGCAACAAAGTGAGGCTTAAGACATGCATGGCAATGCAAACGAACTGTGCACATCAATGCACCGAAGGTTTTGCACCTTCCAAGGATTTAAGGTCTCCTAGACCGCGGATATACCTGTGCGGCTCGTCTGGTTGCACCAGCCTCAAATGAACCGTACATACAATATCGTGCCTGGAAAAAAAACAAACTTAACAGGTACAACGCATATTAATGTATTTGAAAATGCGTGACAACGCAAAGCAAGTGGGAAGCATAACAATGCTGTGAAAGCACAGATATGTAAGTGGAGCACGCGGTCTACGCGGGCAACGAAACTGATCATAGGCATGCGGTCTACGCAAGCCATGAAATTGAACATAAGCATGCGGTCTACGCAAGCAGAACATGCGGTCTACGCAGGTAATGAAGTTGGTTTCAAGCATGCGGTCTACGCAAGCGAAAATATGCGGTCTACGCAAGTAATGAAATGATTACGAACATGCAGTCTACGCAGGTAATGAAATTGAACAAACATGCGATCTACGCAAGCAACACATGCGGTCTACGCAAGTAATGAAATTGGACAATTATGCGGTCTACGCAGGTAATGAAATTGAACAAACATGCGGTCTACGCAAGCAACACATGCGATCTACGCAAGTAATGAGATTGAACAATTATGCGGTCTACGCAAACAAAACATGCGGTCTACGCAGGTAATGAAGTTGAACAATTATGCGGTCTACGCAAACAAAACATGCGGTCTATGCAGGTAATGAAATTGAACAAACATGCGGTCTACGCAAGCAATACATGCGGTCTACGCAAGTAATGAAATCGAACAATTATGCGGTCTACGCAAGCAAAACATGCGGTCTACGCAAGTAATGAAATTGAACAATTATGCGGTCTACGCAAACAAAACATGCGGTCTGCACAGGTAATGAAATTGAACAATTATGCGGTCTACGCAAACAAAACATGCGGTCTACGCAGGTAATGAAATTGAACAATTATGCGGTCTACGCAAACAAAACATGCGGTCTACGCAGGTAATGAAATTGAACAATCATGCGGTCTACGCAAGCAAAACATGTGGTCTACGCAAGTAATGAAATTGATTAATCATGCGGTCTACGCAAGCAAAACATGCGGTCTACGCAAGTAATGAAATTGAACAATTATGCGGTCTACGCAAGCAACACATGCGGTCTACGCAAACAAAACATGCGGTCTATGCAGGTAATGAAATTGAACAATTATGCGGTCTACGCAAACAAAACATGCAGTCTACGCAAGTAATGAAATTGAACAATTATGCGGTCTACGCAAGCAAAACATGCGGTCTACGCAAGTAATGAATTTGAACAATCATGCGGTCTACGCAAGCAAAACATGCAGTCTACGCAGGTAATAAAATTAAACAATCATGCGGTCTACGCAAGCAACACATGCGGTCTACGCAGGTAATGAAATTGAATGTATGCAAAATGCAATGAAATGCGCAGAACAGCGCGATGCGTTAAACAACGCGAGTGCATAAAACAGTGCAATGGATTTGAAATGCACAAGACAGTGCGATTGATATGTGATGCACAGGGGGGCAACTTTTGAGTTTCGTAAAAGCCAAAAGGATACAGAAAGGATACACCTTGCACGAACTCGAGTGCCACGCACAGAAGACACGACCCGAGGTCAAAACGGAGGCCGGTTGAGCGTCGGAAGCGCACTGTTTTGCACTGTTTTGAGCACTAAAGGCCCTGGACCCCACACATAACTCAAACAAGGGTGTAGGAGGCTCCAAAATCACTGTAGGAGGCCACCGGATGCCCACCGGCCATCAGAATACATCACCGGCCGTCCACCGGCCATCATAAAATTCCATCGGCACAATATATTGTCGACCAGCAAAGAGTGTGGCCGACTGGCAAAAACTCCCTGTATCGGGGCAGTTCTGTCATTTCGGCACGGGTCTTTTAAAATAGGGTTTCTAACCCTATTTTCTTCACTTCTATTTGGTCGAAAATCCCCTCTCTCTCTCTCTCTCTAGAGCATTTTCCTCCCTCGATTCTCTCATTTTCGTGCGTTCTAGCTCCCATTTCGTTGTTTGATTCGCGATCTCCTTCGCGTTTCGGACATTTTCAACCGAAAGAAACTTCGTTTTGGTGTTTCTTTCTTGATTTTTGCCACTCGGGGCTTGTTTTCCTCGAGTTTTTCTCGATATCCATACCTTTTCCGTACTCCGGCTTTTCCGGCCTTTTCCGACCCTCTTGGGGTTTGACTTTTTGTTGACTTTTCACTTTCTCGCCTTCCGGCCATTTTCACACCCCCTTCGGGATGGCAGACGACTTTCCACAGGGCGGGGCTCCTCCAGAGCTTGAGATGGACCCTGAGGCCGAGCCCTTGCCACTCCGTATCCGGCCGTTCGATCTGGAGACCTACAGGCCTGCAGTTCATGAGATGCTCCCCGACGGACTACGCCAGTTCAGGAGCTTTGATAGGCACGTGCCTCCCGAGCTACTACTGCGTGAGCCTACCTCCCACCTGTTCTTCGGCGCTTCCGAGGTAACTCTCTTTCTCTGCTTTACTTTCTGCAATGTAGGATGCAAAACTGTCGTAGCTGGTTATGCTCTTTAACTGCTTTAGCTCAGATACCCTGTATACTGTAGTTAATTGCAAACATACGTGCAACTGATATCTGTTTGAGACTGACACATGCACACACACTGCACTGGCTTTGAATCACCCAAACACACAGCGCACACTGTATTTCACTGCCTACACACTGGTACCCGATATTGGCTTGAGTCTGAAAACACGCACGCATGCTACATCTGCCCTGAACCATTCGAACACACTGACGCATCATACGTTGTAGTTCACTATAAGCACACCGGCACCCGAAATTTGTTTGAATCTGTTAAAACTTGCACGTATGCTACATCTGCCCTGAACCACCCAAACACGCTGGCACATCACACGCTGTAGTTCACTGTATGCTTCTTAGAACTGCATTTTGAATATTGCCTTGCAATTGTTGTTCTTGATTACAGGGGGATTCCCATACCATCCGCGGGTATGGGAACACCGTTGCTCGGGATTGGTACCACGAGCTGCCAGGTGCGGTTCGTGACATCGTCGACGAGGCCGGCTTTGGCATTTTCTGCAGGGGGCTCTCTCGACTGACTACCTGCAGGCCCTTGCTCGCTGCTCTTGCGAAGAGGTGGTGGGATACCACCGACTCCTTCCATTTCTCCATCGCAGGGGATATGACGATGACCCCTTACGACTTCTCGATGCTTACTGGCATTGGGGTAGGGGGTGATCCGATCCCCTTCGACACGGATATAGATGAGTGGGACGCTGCCCAGCTGTACCTGCTTGGCGCTCAGCCTCCCCTCGCTCGAGCGGGATTCGTCAGGTATTCCTGGTTCGAGAGCCGTTTTCGGGTCCGGCCGTCCTTGGCAGAGGAGGCGCAGATGTCTCCGAAGGAGATGCAGCTGTCCCCGGAGGAGGTAGACCAGTACGCGCGGGGCTTCATTATGTTCCTCTTCGGGACGACTCTCTTCGCCGATCGGGCGAACACCGTTCCCTTATGCCTACTGAGCGCGCTGGTGGACGTCAGGCAGATCCGCCATTATGATTGGGGTGGCGCCGCTCTGGCCACTTTGTACGGTTATATGAGCTCTTCTTCCCGCCTCAGCAGACAGCTCCTTGGTGGCTACTGGCGAGCCTGGGAGGTACGTCCTCTTCCCTTTTTACATTTCTGCTTCCTGCTTTCTGTATTCTGCACACTGCACATATACTGTACACTGCCCCACACTGACTGTACACTGCACACCCGGCACACATATACTCTGTTTTACACTGACTGCACACTGCACACACTGTACACTCCGCACAATACACTGCACGACACACGGTTCTGCTATTGTTGCTTTATTCTGTATTCTGCCTTATCTGATAGTCATACTGATATCTGTTCTGCAGTTATGGGTGTATGCCTACTTTCCTAGGCTTGCCCCAATACCCGATGAGGAGATCCCGCTCGGCGTCCCTTTCTCTCATCGCTTCGACGTGCGGTGTGTACGGAGACCACAGGAGTCTCTTACTTTCTTCCGCCGATACTTCGACACCATCACCGTCGCGGAGGTATGTTCAAATTTTAGAGTTTATTATTTTTTGCCTTGCTTAGTACCGTATGTTTTCAATAACAGTAGATAATAAACTGCATTTCATTTTCAGATCACCTGACAGCCTTGGGCTCCGTTGCCGGCCGTGGTGAGGGATCATTATAAGGGCTCAGGGGAGACTGCCCGTTGTCGGATCTTGTTGGAGGGCCCGGTCTGTCGGGCTTGGTACCTGGGCGAGCGCTTCTTGCGTCAGACCCTAGGCTTACCGGAGCAGATAGTGTCGAGTCCGCCTCCTGGCCACATGAGAGATACAGAGAGGTTCACCGCCCGAGAGATGAGGGAGTACACCACCGGCTGGGGTGAGGAGTATCACAGAGGCGAGGGCGACTACACAGAGTACGTCCGGACCTTCATCATGCGACCCTTGAGCGGTGGTCGCCGAGCTAAGGGGGAGAGGCCAGCGGCGCCGGCAGCTGGAGCTAGAGCTGGGGCTAGAGCGGGCACATCGAGGAGGGCTCGAGCGCACGGCAGGAGCGGAGCTCGGGGAGGACGGGGGACTGGCTGGCCTGCCCTGCCCACTGTACTGTCATATAGAGGGCAGGATGGGGCGACTTACCAGATCCCCTTTGCTCCTCCCCCGGCTGGTCATGAGTTAGCCGGTATCCCCGACTTGCCTCCGTTATGTGTTACTTCATTTTGCATCTTGCATGTTTCATTTTAGTTTATTTGATATTCCGCGGAATACTGATATATCTTATACTCTTACAGGCGTCCTCCGAGTACACCCGGCAGTCCGTGGAGCTGAATGCCTCCATGATGGGGATACTGCAGCGGACCTTTGACCTCCTGGCCCTCTACAGTATTCCGGTATGTTCTTCTGACGATAGTCTCAAACCATTCATAAGCTGATTTACATAATCTGATGCATGACACCATACCTGACGCACTGATCTCACAGCATCTGACACACTGCATACACTGCATTTATACACTGTATTCTGCAATGATAAACTACCCACGGCATTCACACATTGCACACTGCATTCTGCACTGATAAACTACTCACGGCATTCACACACAGCACACTGCATTCTGCACTGATAAACTGCTCACGGTATTCTCACACTGTATACTGCATTCTGCACTGATACACTGCATACACTGTATTCTGATGTATTTGCCCTTTGTGCTTTTCAGCCTCCCTTCCAGATCCCTCCGGTGGGTGGTGCTCCGACTGGGCCCTCTATTCCTGCTCGAGAAGGGCGTGGAGACACTGCACGTCCCCGTACCAGGGGAGGGCGTACTCATGTCGGGAGTAGTTCTCGGGCGTCGACCCCTGATGATGATGACGATGACGATGATGAGTCCGAGGCAAAGGCAGAGGCCGAGTCATCTGAGGAGGTTGGAGACGACTCAGACTCAAGCTCAGATGACGGCGCTGACGACGATGCCCCTGGACTTTCGTCCAAGAAGAGGGCGAGGGCAGATCCCCGGGCCCGAGACTACTGATGATGACCCAGATTGCTGCTTTTCTTCTTCTTCTTTTTTGTTTTTTTTTTTTTTTTGCTGGTAGTTAGATTATCTTGTACTGCCACGGGCAGATTTTTGTTTTCCTCAAAACTTTGTACTTAAAAAAATAGATTATGAAATGAACAAACTTTTTGCTTAAAAAGTGTTACATTTACATATCTCATGTATTGCATCGCATCACATCATGTTACACCTCAATGTAAATGGAATTGATCTGTGGTCTGAATGTTGAACACTTGCATTGTAATAAACAAGGTAACCAAACCAAGTAACAGCAAAGCAACCCATATAAACCACTGCTTAACCTGAACACACGGCCCATACTCTGCTGAGGATTAATCTGCATATAGCCCATAATCCACACTTGGTTCATTCTGCACACAGCAAACTTTAAACAAAACAGCCCAATCTGACAAGACGGCCTTCAAAGGTGAAACCGGCTAGGGTTGAAACATGCTCGGATGCAGAGAATGGCACAGCACTTCGAGCATAAACGATTAATTTTTGGAAAAGGGGTTTTCTTAACTAGGGTATCGAGCCTACAACTGGATACAGCGGAAAAGGACTCGAACAAAAGGGTACACGACCTAAACACAACGAGACACGCTCGGAAGAGACCTAAAACAAAAGTTGAGGTAAACAGAACAAAAAACACGACATACGGACGCGTTAACGAAGACGGGGGACCTCGGATCACGAGGAGCCGATTTCTCTGGGTATTGTTTCCCACCCTTTTCTCATTTGTGATTCTCACATCACTCTGGCATTCAAGCTTGATTTTTCTATCAAAACCCTTTGGCTCACTTTTTCCTCTCAACTTACACCTCTCTATTCTTTATTCTCTCATTTTAATCCCTCCCCGGGGTGTTTAATGGATAAATAGGGAGTTGCGGGTTCATGCCCAACGCCGTTAGCGCACAGCTATTTCTTCTGGTGGGTAGAGTGCCCTCCTGGCAAGTATGTTGACGACAGGGAAGGGAGACAGAACGCCTGGCTCAACTGTGCCCCTAGTTCATCATTTTAACCATTCTTTGTTTTTGCTTTCTACTAAAACAGTTTTGATTAAAATGAGAGTCGGATTAACGTACTTGTTCGACTCTTGATTTGAAAACCATGCAAGTCAGGCTGTAAGCACTGAAAATTTTCCTTTTTGGGTTCAAGAAAATGGTCCAGTTTTGGAAAATGGAACAGTTTTCGAGAAAATAGTCAACCTTAGTAAAAATTTTCAAAAACTATGTTACAAACAGTCAATGCTCAACGAGCATGGAACTTACTCTTTGAGATGCGCAACCTCGGATCGGAGGCAATGGAAAATTGCCCCTGGCTTAAAGGGAGTGGATGGCAACGGAAAGTTGCCCCTAGTTTGAATGGCGACTCGCGACGACTCGTGGCAACGGAAAGTTTCCCCTTGTTTGGATGGTGCCGCAGCAGTCCGTAAACAGTCTTCATTGGTGGTGGTCGAACTCTTGGACACAGAGATGACGAAGATGGTCACAACAAATATATGGACACAGTCACCTTGGAAGGTGTTGGCGACTGGACTTTGGGATGAAGTTGAAACCATTGTATGGACTGAGACGCTATGAAAGCGTTGGGGGCTGGACTTCAGGATGAAGTTGCCTACGTATCCCGAACATGGAAATCAAGCCTTACGCAATTCCGGTTAAGGTACACTCGGGTATTTTAACCTTCACTTTTTCAGGCTCTAACTTTTGCCAAGGCGCCCGATGCGGGTTTTCAACCTTGCGAGCTTCTTTTTATTTTCCTTTTTGTTCATTTTCTTTTTTTTTCTTTTCTTTTTCACATTTTTTTCTTTTCTTTTCTTTTCATTTTTGTATTTTTGCTTTTTCGTATTTTTCTCTTGCTCTAACTTTTGTCTAGGTCGCCCTTCCGGGTTTTCGGCCCAGCGAGCCTCTCAAAGGGTAAAAGTGTAACAAGTCCATGCCAAATGGTTTTTGAAGTTGAAGCCTCTCTGTGTCTAGGAGAACGGCTGTTGCAATGATTCGCAGAAGAATCCATCATGGTTGCTCTACGAGCTTCTTTTGGTGAGATCTAACCTTTTTGATTCGGCTTTGGGTGCCTATTGCTCGAGGGCTGCTTCAGAACTGGCCACGCGGGCCTTGCATGACATTTGACCGTTTGAACTTTCTGAACGGGTTCGAGGTTCGAAACGGACGGGTTGAATCTTGGGGCTGAGAGCGATCCTAGGTTGCGTGATCTCAAGAGCGATTCCACACAGGTCTTCACAGGGCCGCGCAAAACATTTGTTTTTGAAGGTTTTTAAGAAAGCGACAAATCGCTCGCGCTGAAGATAGTGTGGAACTAATCTGGATCAAGCCAAGGTCCTTCCCAGTACTCACGCTGACAAGCATGATTTCATTCATAAAAAGGCTTAGCATGCCTCTCCTTCTCTCAAAATGATCAAAGTTTTGCAAAACCCGAGGAATTCCTTCCTCTTCGTTTTTATCACCGCAGTGTTCAAAAGGGTTTTTTGAAAAACTTAGGTTAATGCAATGAGTTTGGCGTGCAGGAGAGCAGGCGAGATGTACTGTCAGCCCAATCGAATTCTCTGGCACAACTAACTTACACTGAAAGCGAGCATGAAAGTGAGATAGCAGCAGCTGTTTCATTCAGATTTGTTGGTGTAACTGGCCCCTCGGCAGAAACAGACTCAAAAAACAAAAACAGGTAACTACAAGACAAAACTGTGTTCGAGGCAACAACCCCGGAATCACCTGGTATTCTATACAAAGGGGACTAACTCGCTACAACAAGACAGACCCTTAAGTAAAAAGACTGACTCAAGACAAAGAGACAGACTCAAAACAAAAGACTGACTCGATACCCTAGCCAGAATTTACAAAGCTAGTATTCACAAATGCTCAAAAATGCATGCCAGACGCCACATCCAAAATATACCAAATGCCGCCCGCAGGTGGTTCACTTTTTGATTACATACTCGCAGTATCTGTGTCCTCAAAATCCAATAACTGGGTGGTAACGGACTTGGCTGAGGTGGGCGGGAGGATAACCTCATTGTCAATCAAATCTTGCACCTCATGACAGAGGCAGAAACAATTGTCGGTGGCATGGCCTGTCTGCTGGTGGTACGCACAGTACTGAGCAGCATCATGCGTAGCAGGGAGATTCTTCGGGAGAGGCCGAGGCTCCAAGGGTTTAAGGTGTCCCCTCTCAACAAGGATATGAAGTGCCTTGGACAGAGGCATGTAGAGAGCATGAAAGGTCCTGCGCCCCCGGGGCAGGTA
Organism: Camellia sinensis; assembly: GCF_055761805.1. NCBI lineage: Eukaryota > Viridiplantae > Streptophyta > Magnoliopsida > Ericales > Theaceae > Camellia > Camellia sinensis. The sequence continues at coordinate 186,784,083 of NC_138969.1, read as the reverse complement.
TTTTGGAGTCTGAGCGCTCTTACTAGCCGCACAAGCGAAAGAGTCGGCAGGCGCCACCTTAGCTTTCTGATCCTTCCCACGTGCAGGGGCGAGAACAGGAGGAACTGTTCTGGCATGACGGGGCCTATCCCGATTTTCTGACTGGCTTGAACTACCCTCAGGGGGAGTGGGGAAAGCATCCTCCACAGTTTTTGCCACAACTGCGGATATCTGTTGCTTGTTCATCCCCCCAACTTTCAAAGCCTCGACTGCCCACAGTAGTTGTTCAATGGGATCGGCATCTGCCTTCATTTTGTCTTTTCCTCTGGCCTCAGCCTGATCGAGGGTTTGGGTTGATGTTGATATGTCATTGCCATAGCTGGAGGCCATCTCCGGTTAGCTAAGTTCGATCACAATTCGCCCCAACAGCGGGGGCTCCTGGGGTACAAAACTCCCGGCATATGGTGCGGCTGGAGGTGAAGCTGATATTCCATAGGCGAGATCCGCCACAGACCTCTGGAGATCACCTATCATCCCCATTAGTTCAAATGTAGTAGGCTCGCGAGCCTGGTATAGCTGGGGGGCCCAGACCGGGTGCGCAACAGGCGACCTAGGTGGATGTGGCATATCAGTATTGGTCTCACCTTGCAGAGTGATCCCTTGCTCTAATGCAGCTATCATGACCACGATCTCTTCCAAATTCTGCGTCATCATTAGTCCTGCCTCAGTAAGGGGGAGCACTAGCTATCCTGTACCACCTGTCCGAACTGAAAGAGACAACAAGCAGCATTTCAGCCCAAACAGATCAAACACGGGTGTAGTTGAACAACTGTACTCTACCGTTGATCACTGTTCCCCATAAATTACTGTCCCCAAAAACTGAACCTGATACCCGCAGATAACTGATTCTCATAACTGACACTGACGTCCTCAGGTCTGATACTCAAACTTGCAAACTGATATGTACTTTCCCTGTAGAGATACACTCTAAAAGCACATAGCAAGTAAAGAGAGCCAAAACACCCCTATGTTGGGGTAGGGTTTCCCTGTCCTATTTTGTCAGGAGCTAAGGTTCCACTATGCACGCAGCAGCTTCAAACAACCTAACATCGGGTAAGCAGCCTGTCCTAACTTGGAATGGTCACTATGGATCCGACTATGCACTAGGTCGAATGGTCGAAAAGGGTGCCCCGGTAGAACCGGGGTTTGTGTTCCCATACTGTCAGAGCCCATAACCGGTTAGCCTTATGGTCATGCCTTGACAAGACAAGCCTCCGGCAAACCGTTCAGGAATGGCAGATGGCAAACACTGTGTTCCTAGGCACACCAATGCACATGCAATGCAAAGAAACACATAAATGAAATCAAAATAGGATATCACGAGTTCGAGTCAAGCTCTCTAAAATCCCCAGCAGAGTCGCCAGAAACTGTAGACGCGCCCGCATGGGGGGCCCTCGCTGCTACAGTTCGGACTCGATTTGTGTCACGGTTCTTAATCTGAACCAAAGAGTCCAAATCCGGCAAATCGTTTTGAGAAAACAGATTTTTTGAAAAGAAGTGCCAACCATGGACTGCTTTGCCAGATACAGAGTCGCCACCTAAATATTTTTTATGGGAGAATTTAGGAAACCCTGACTCGGTGCCAAAGGCCACATGTCCGTCATCACCGGAGTTGTCTCGGTTCGGGAGCTAGGGTACGATTGGGGAAGGCCAGCTATGAGCACCCCCTCTCGCCCGATCCGAAGATCGACCTCTACTAACCATGATATCCGTTTTTGAAAACATATGTGTTCTTATTCCATTTTATTAGCTTAGAATTACTATGTTATGCGCGCAGCAAACAAGTATAGACTAGATTGCCTAATTTGGGAAAAAGCATTGCATATCCGTTTGTTTTGAAAAATGTTTTGGAATTTGCTACTCGCAAGTAGGCTAAAATACGGATTTCAACGAGCTATTCCAACTCAAGCAACCCAACCTTCACCCACAGGCATTCAAACGGTTCATTACATAAGCATCTAGCCACATGGTAAGTATGCTCTCATGTTAACATTCACACGCATGCGAGATGCTAAAGCATAAATACTTACATAGTACTCCAAGCTAAAACAGGGAACTCGTTAGCAATCAATGCATGATCCAAGTCCATGTTCAAATGCCTAATGCAGCGCATACGGAATGCAATTAGAGTAGGCTCGGCTAACCTAAGCATGGCATGTGAAATGTAATCAATTGATGCACGTATTCAATTTGGAATTGAAGTACAAATGCAGTTAGCATGATGTACCGAGCCCGGTGCATGCGAGACAAATGTATGGATGCACGCATGCATAGCATAAGGTATGCTAATTTAAACATGCCCTAACCTACCATCATAAGCAGGTAAGTAAAAAGGAAGAAAGAAGTGGGGATTGGAAGACATGCACACACACGCACCCACACTTATTACAGGTTCGCCCTCGCTCGGAGGGACCAAATAAATAATACAATTTGAATAACGAATGAACTAACCTAGCTAATTAATTATTACAAATTACTTAATTAGTTAACAAACTAACTAAGCTAGGAAAAACAGTAAACCGCCTCGGGGAGGGAGCTCAATGCACGCGTACTCGGGTCTTGCTCGGAAGTGCACTGCCATGCATGGGTTACCTCTGTTTTCCCTGCTATACTCCTCTGAAGACTGCCAAAGTCTCAGGATTGCTTCCCTGGACATCGGGAGACACCACCGGCTAAATAGAATGGCCACCGGCAGTGGCATGTGATCACCGGCTGTGAATGCATCCATCGGCCATGGAAAGATTGCCGGTCGGCACCTAGCACTGCCGGTCGGCAGAAAGTTCCTGCAGAATCTGCATTTGACAGCAACAGAGGGCAAAGCAGAGCATGGCAATACAATCCAAGCCATATATGCATCAATCATGTCCCTTATCATGTTAATGACTCAAAGGAACATGCTCCTTGGTTCTCGGACCATCAATCGCGCATTTCCATGCGTGATGGCCCAAGAGACCAAGAGTGCACATTTTGATGTCAAATGAAATGCAATGCACACAATCAATCTAAGAGGCTTCTACCTCCATCATGACTTGGTCAAGAGGTAGAGCATGCATGCCAATGCAATGCAACTTTAATCATATGAGCTAGCATGCAACATGAACATACAAGCAAGTGATGCGCACTAGGTGCATAGACTAGGCAAACAAACATACAAGCATGCCACAACTATGCAAACTACTTAGAGCATGCAAGGCGTGATCTAATCATGCAACATGCTAGTAAATTGACCAAAAGAATGCATGCCAAATGCAAATGATCTCAAGCATGCAACACATGCAACCAAAGCATGCAAACATGGGATAATGCAACAACACTTGAATGGCATGCAAGGGACGGACTTACACTAATTGGACGGCTCTAAGTTAGGTCCAAAACAGTGGCCAAAGCCAAGGAAATGAGGCTCAAAACACACACACACACATGTATGCAAATATGGTCCAATTCCTAAGGCTTACCAAAGAAGCATTGAACTACACTTAGTGCAACCACACATGGCATGAATTAAATGACTAAAAACATAATTTTAGCATATTAAGACAAGGCCTAAAGATCACTTAGATGGCATCCCAATGACCTAAATTCAAAGGCATGCACAAATGCCAAAACATGGAGCATGTTACACAAGCTTTCAAAGCATTAAAGAGGTGTCCAAGGCAAGCATACAAGCATGTCAAAGGGACTGAAATTATGCTACAAATGGCGCCAAACCACTGAAATAAAGCAAGAATGCATGCTATACATTCACACACTCAAGGCCAACGAGCCAAAAATGCAAAGGGGCTATACTAAGCATGCCAAAGCCGACCCAAACAACTATGGACAGACCTCTAGCATGGCGAAATAGGCACAAAAGCTTCACAAAACTAAACCTAAAACATGCTTGAGTAAGGGTTTACAACCTAAGGCATGTTAAGGCATCAAAGTGGCATTACAAGGTAGGTATGCTAAGCATGCATGATGTACCAAAACCAACTAAAAACAGAGGCATATTATGACATAATAAGCACAAAAAATATCCAAGGCATGGTCAACATGAAGCTTAGCTAGATGCTCCCTCAAGAGGCCAAAAATGGTCTATTTCAAGGACAACAAGGAGAGGGGGTGGCCCTCTCCTTCTTGGGACCTCAAGGCACCATCCTCACCTCTGAAATCCCTCAAGATTTCAGTGGTGAGGAGGCCCAAACACCAAGGTCCCGGAGCTCACACAAAATAGCACAAAATGGGGCCTCTCAAGGCCTAAGAGGGGTCAAACACCTCCAAACAACAAAATACTCTAAACAAACTATTTAGAGGGCCTAAAAACAGAACTTTTTTATGTTATACACTAAGCACAAAAACAGTTCTAAGATAGGCAAAACAAGTATGCAAGAATGGGGAATAAAGGGACTAGTTTCTTACCCTTGAAGACCCCTTCAACAATGGTGGACCGGCAGCTTCTTTTAGGTTGAAACCAGCTTCAAAACCTCAAAAACAACCCTCAAGAGGCCTCAGCTCCAAGAGATGGTGTAATGGTGGGTGCTTGTGAGCAAAAGTAAGACAAAACACACACACTAAGCTCAAGAGAGAGAGAGAGAGAGATATAGGATAGATACAAATTCCTAACCCTAATATCAAAACCCTCTAAAATGTTGTCTAACCCTAATGCCAAGAGAGAAGACTCTCTCTTATAGAGCTCTCTCTTGTAAAGCTTGTCAAATAAGCTTGCTTAGAGGGAAATCCCTCCATACACGTGTATGGAGGGGAACAGAGTTGGTGCCAGCTATCACAGCTGGCACAAAATATCTACCAAAAGTAGATGAACAGTAGTCGGCTGCTCAAAAATGCCATTTTGACAAAATTGAGTGCCGACCGGCAACAAATAACGCCGACCGGCAATATATATTGCCGATGGCAACAAAACACCAGCCGGTGGCTTCTGGCCATGGCCGGTGATGTGTGGGGATGTCTCACAAGGCATTCCCTGCCCCTCCAAGGCAAAACACAAGTGTTTGGTGCAAAATCAGACACTAAACGGTCGAGTTCGGAGATCCTGAGGCAAAGCGCGTAGCCAAGGCCTCCGGGAACTCCAAACGAACACAAACATGGATGATCACCAAGTGTTCAAACGGTGACGTCCAAGTCTTGAGGACGGTCAAAAATGGGGTGTCTACAGTAAGTATCCATGAAACAATGGAGTAGCAAAGTATTAGCCTATCAAAGGCTGGGATTGTCACTTTTCTCCAAGCTCGGTGCTCTGTTATTGCTGCTGCAAATCCTGTTGGTGGAAGGTATGAAAAATACGCAAGATAATAAATTTAATTTGATGAGGCAAGAGTTATTATAAGGTTGGCAATATCCTTTGTGGCTTAGTATTTAGGCTTGTTTAATGAAGATCATGCTAGCAAATGCCAACTCATTACATGGAGAGAGAGAGAGAGAGAGGGTGAAGAGAGAGATTAAATGGCAGCTATATCTCTGCCCAATTTCATTCCTACCATTCATAAATTTATCCCACTTCTCTGTACTTTATGAAAGATTTGCTTGATTAGACATGGGATCCTGTTCTGCTAACCTTGCAATGTTGCCACTTGTTGTATTTTCTGCCTTCGGTTTTGTTGTCTTTTCTTTTTTCTTTTTTAAATGCTTACTCGTGGATCTAATGGAAATTCTTTTCTTTCTTCTTTTTTCTCTTTTTTTTCCTCCAGATATGATTCCTCAAAAGACTTTCTCACAGAATGTTGAATTGACTGATCCAATCATTTCATGTTTTGATATCCTTTGTGTTGTTAAGGTTATTTTTCTCATCCAATAAATTTATTCTACAACTCCGTGAGACACGTCTAATAGGAAAGGAAATATTGTTTGTTCCAGGATGTGGTGGACCCAGTCAAGGATGAGATGCTTGCAAAGTTTGTAGTTGGTAGTCATTTCAAGCCTCAACCCAAAGGTGTTAACATACATGAGAAGTCCATAAGCAATTCACAGGATGAAATTGAAACATCTTCCATGCCAACTGATCCTGAGGTCCATACTAGAGCTATCTTATCTAGTATTGTTCCTTTGAAAATGCTTGAATTTCAATGTCTTGATTTATGTTTATCTCCTCAGATACTCCCTCAAGATTTGCTAAAGAAGTACTTAACTTTTGCCAAGTTAAATGTATTCCCAAGTTTGCATGATGCTGACCTTAACAAGCTCACACAAGTTTATGCTGAACTACAGAGAGAATCTTCGGTTAGATTCTCCTTCTTCTTCTTCCTAATGGTCCAATCTATTGGTGATTTCATACATGTCATCTTATGATGTATGCCTTGATTTTTATTCATTTGTAGCATGGACAAGGAGTTCCCATTGCAGTGAGGCACATCAAATCAATGATTCGGATGTCTGAAGCACATGCAAGAATGCACGTCATACAGCATTTTACTCCAGTAGATGTGGACATGGCAATTTGTGTCGTGCTTGATTCGTTCATTTCAACACAGAAATTTGGTGTTCAGAAAGCTTTGCAAAAGGTTCTAGTAGATCTAGCACTTGAATATTTTTCCTCATAAACCATATTACATCTCTTGTGCATATTTACCAAACTAATTCATTATGAACAGTGTCATTTTCTAACATGTGATACTTACTTGCTGCATTTATTTTGTTCTCTGATTTTGTATAGTAGATTCTAAGAAACAATACTATTCCCAATGTAAAACAATCCTTATGTAGGGGTCAATACTGTTACTAAGACTGTTAGCAATGGATGTTGTTAAATCCATTACTGTTGTAAAGAAACAGTCATCGTGCAGGGGCCACATTAATCTTCTGTATTTTGCCAAAGCTTCGAGTTCCTCAGTGGTCACACTCGTGTTAAATCCCACTTTGAGGGTTTGTGCTATAGGGCTTTTTCTTCATAAAAAAAATGTAAAATTTATGTACTTTGTTTGCAGTCTACTCACATGACATTTGTGCCAAGAGATTCAAGTATAACCAAATTAGACACTCTACTTGACTTCCAACATAAATTTAGAGGCAATTGTTATCTTAGGTTACTTGAATAATTTGGATAGTTTGTTCAACTACTAACTATTTGGTGGTAAAAGATTTCTTTTCTTGATTCTTCAGAGTTGTGATAGTTGAATTAAATCTGAAGGTTATCCAAACCTTGGAAATTCTCCTATAATTAATTTTGGAGATGATGCATTGACATAAATTTTGGATTATTTTTATTTTGATTATTTTTAATTATTATTATTATTATTATTATTTTGTTTTCCTTAGAGGGCTTGTGAAGGATGCACTGCACTTTGAAGAAATTGTGTCTGGCTCTGCTTCAAATCCAACTCATATTGATGTGAAAGTGAAGGAGCTACAGAGCAAGGTACTATAAATTTGCATTCAACTTGTTTACTTTTTGAATAATTATACTTTTCGATTAATGCAAGTTGTTAAAGATAAAAAATTGTGCCAGGGGTGCATCACTCATTTATAGGAAAGATAAATGAGTTGCTTGAGGAGCATTTGGAGATGACATCAAGCATCATGGAGTTTCTTAAGAAGCAAAGTTTCGAAGTACAATTTAGAGGGGGTGGTATCCCATGAACTCGTAGATTGTCATTTTGGTAAGTTTCACTTGTTTTATGTTTTTATTTTTGCCATGTTCGTTAGTATATTCTAGTTAAAGCACAGCAGTTTCACCAATTATTAACTGAAATATAACAAGTTCAAAATGTATTTAATGAAAATAGATTCATTAGGGTATCCGATTCTCCCGGTCTTTACCTAGGACAGTATGTGAATAGTGTTGCAAAAAATCAATAATGTACACACTAAACACCTAATCGCCACAAAAAGAGACTTTAGACAACAAGAATATTTACTTTTCCTATACTTATAGGTAGAAATGTGGGGTATAACAGATCATGAGCTGTGAGGAGAACACTGAGATAACAAGTCAGTTGTCTCAATAGACAATAATAGTACAACTCAATACAATGAAACGTTGTCCTAATTATTTGTGGCACTAAGATGAATCCCATAACTCAGCAAGTCCATTCTGTTTAGGACATAGTTTAAAGTAATACATATTATTTCATGTCGCTTCTGATTACCTAAACCTGTATCTATTAGGTCCTCTTATCCTTGGAAAACATAAGAACATACCACTAGTCGTAAGTGCTGCAATTATAAGTCATCTTTGCACTTTGGTCATAGAAAATATCAAATTTGACTATTAATCAATTACTTCACACATAGCATTGGAACTTCCCCACTTTCTTTAAATTTCAAAGTCATAAAAGCCATATTTTATTTCAAAGGAGCATTCAAGGAATAAAAGTACACATTTCTACACCAACACCCACTCCAATCTCCTGGGTGGAAAAAATGGAGATTAAATCAGGTAAAGAAAAAGAGTGTCAATCAATTTTTTGGATAAAACCAGGACAACCAATACAGGCTTAGCAACAATATGCATCTTCTTATCTTCCTAGTAAAACAAAGTGTAAGCGAGATAAGACACAGTAGTTTCACTAATGATTAACTAAGATTTAACAAGTTTCAAAATGTATTTAATAAAAATATATTCATTAGTTACTTCTTACTTGGCATGACCCTTGTTAAAATACACACTAACCAAAGTAGAGACAAAACTATGCGTTTACTTTTTTGTGTATTTTTGCTAGGCAGTGTTGCTCTAAGTTAACGATGTGATTAATAGGAGCTTGCCGTGTACAAAGGAAATTTTAGTTGTTAAGCTAGACTCATTGTGTACACAATTTGTATTGACATGAATAGAGAGGTCTATACAATGTAATTAATAATATGTTAATGTTTTTCTTGTTTATTTTCTTTGCAGATTGGTTTTTGATGACGTTTGGAAGCATACTTACAAATCAAGATCAAGTGTTGAATTTTTTTTTTCCTGAACTGATACTTGTAGTTGCAAATCAAGATCGGGTGTTATTTATTTATTTTTTTGTGAACTCCATGTTTGTTCATTTTGGGATTTGCTTTGATGGTTTTTTTGTTATACTTAATGGATTATTATTAAAATTGTTTGATGGATATATTTTGATTTATAAAATGAATTTTTTAGTGAATTGTTTTGTGGAGTGGTGTATAATAGCTAGTGAATTTCTTAGTACAATTAAAAGGTTATTGGAATATGAGTAAGGATATTTGTGAAATAATAATTAAAATTAAAATATAAAATATGGAACGAGTTTAGTGACGAATTTGTTTCGTCATTTGTATTTGTTATTATGACAAAGTGATTATTCGTCGCCAATAAACATTTTTTGTGACAAAATATATTACAGCTTATATATGAAAGTTTCCTTGATTTTGCTGTTTGGTGACTAATAATTTCGTCACGTATATATATATATATATATTTGCGACGAAATATATTTCGTCACCCATGTATGACTTTTGGAGATGAAAATTTTCGTCAACTTTACATCTTACAATGACGAAATTATTTCCTCATCAATGATCAACATGAGTGACAAATTTATTCATCATCTAAAGTTATGAATATGGTACTGAATAACTTTTTGGTGACAAAAATGAGTATTTTTGGTGACAAAATATTGTTTTATTGGTGACAAAAAATTTGGTCAACCAAAGCAAAAACTGGTCGGCCATAGGTGGGAGAGGTCAACACACTAAATGCAAGGTGGTAGTGTGGTGGCCAACTAGAAAAGATGGTCCAAAGACCAAGAAAGCCAGTTATCTGACAAGAAAACTAGCTGAAAAAAGGAAAAGTGGTCTCCAAGGAGAAATACTGGTCTCCCACCCTTGTACCACCTTCCAAACAAGGAAAACAAGGTTTGTACCAAAAACAAACCAAAGCGGATGCAAGTTGAGAAATTAGGAGGCAAAACAAGCAGCTAAAAGCCCCGAAAACTAGCTGACGAGCATCAAAAGTGGTATGCAACCACAAAAGTGGTCTCCCAGACCACAGTGTTCCTCTAGGCAGAGGCAACAAGGTGTGGTTCAAAAACCACGCCAAACGGAGAATGTTAAGCGGTCCCGAGACAAGGCGCGCGACCAAAGGCTCCAAAAACTGGAAACTAGTCTCCAAACGGAAAAAGTGGCCTATGACCACAAAAAGTAGTCTACGACCACATAGAGATGATCTACAAGACCACTCCCTCCCTCCGGGAAGGGAAAACAAGACTTGGTCCGCAAATCGAGCCAAAGCACAAAGAGTTCCGAGGCCCAGAGGCAAGGCTCTCAGCCAAAACTCCGAAACCTCAGAATGAGCACAACATGCACCATCACCGTGCGCTCAATCAATGACGTCTGAGTCTTAAGGTTGGTCAAAAATGGGGTGTCTACAGTTGTGTACCAAGAGCTTATGGATTTATTTCTGAGGAAAGGGGGTGGCCTGTTGGCTAGCCCTACAATCCATCGGCCAGACCCTATGCCCATTGGCCGTGCCCTCTTTCCATCGGCCATAAGTGGTGGCCGGTCGGCATCACTGATGGCCGATCGGCCATTCCTTTTGGTTGAGGCCCTTTTTTTTGCTTTTGTAGATATTTTGTTGCCAACTGTGCCAGCTGGTGAGCATAAAATGCATCCTCCATACATGTGTACGGAGCGATTGCACCAAGCTTCTAGCTTGTTCAACAAGCTTGAGACTTGGATTTCTATAAGAGGGGAGGCTCCTCTCCCCTTTTAGAGGTTCAGAAAAAATTGCATTAGGGCTAAACATATCTCTCTCTCTATATTTCTCCCCCTCTCTCTATATTTGCACTATATTTGAACCAAAAGTGTCATTTCTTCACATTTTTGCACACAAACACCTACTCAAACACCTTCACTCTTGAGCTGAGGTTTTTCGAGGTTGCATTTGAGTGATTTTTGCTTGGTTTTGGCTCAGAGGTTGCTAGCTTGTTGTTGTTCTCCAAGGGTCTTCAAGGGTAAGCATATACCCCTTTTAGGCTTTGTTTTGATTAATAGCTTAACCACCTTTGCATGCTACTTTAAGGCTGGTTTTAGCCTCTTTAAAACTCTATTTTTAAGGCTTTGAAATGTGGGTTTGAGTCTTGTTTGGTTAGGGGATGTTTCCCCTCTTTTGCTCTGTGCCTTGTAAAGCCTCTTGAGCCACCATTCTTAGCCTTTGTTGTGACCTTTGTTTGGCCTTTCTACCACTGAAACTCAGAGGAATTTCAGTGGTAGAAAGTTGGTTTTGAGGCTCAGAATGAGAGGGGGGTGGTCCCCTCTCTTTATGTCTTGTTTATATGCATAGAGGGCCTACCAAGTGAGCATGTATTTCTATCCTCTTAAGGCTTAGTTTGAGCATGTTTTTGTGAGTTTTTGGACCTGATATAACTCTATTTTTGGTTGGTTTGGTTGTCTCTTGAATGCTTTATACACTTGTAGTGTAATTCTACTTGCTAGCCTAACATGCTCTATGCTTTGGACCATCATTTTAGCCTATTTTGACTCCACTCCAGCATGCTATTTGCCATGATTTCACATGCTTTAGGTCTGATTTGGGTGGTCTTGATCACGTATGCTTTGCTTTGTATTGCCATAGTGTAAAGCCCCTCCACTAGCTTTGTGTTTTGGGTCCACTAGCATGCATTGCTTGGGCTATTTACATGATATAGCATCATTTGATATATGATTTCAGAGCATGTTTCAATGTCATACCCTTGCATGTATCACTCTTTCAATGTTTTGGAGGGTTATGCTTTATGCCTTAATCATGAGCCAATTTGCAGGCATGCTTGTCTAAGCTCTTGGGTTCCATTTCAACATGTTCTTGGCCCTTAACTTGGCATGTTTGAGCTCTGTCCAGAGCTAGTTTGGTTAGTTATGCTATGTATTGCATGCCTCTTGTGTGATGCTCTTAACTAGCCTTATGCTCTAGACCCTCTAACATGCCTTGTTTGTGTTATTTGTGTGATTTGTGTGATTTGGCATCATTAAACACTTGATTTCAGAGCATATAGCATTGCTATATTCTCATGCATATCACTCTTTAATTGTGTTTAAGAGTTGTGCCTTTATGCCTTGCTTGCGAGCCATGAGTTGAGTATGCATTCCTTACTTTTCGTGCCTATGTTTTGTTGAGTTTTGGCCACTGTTTTGGCATGTATGACCTTTGTCCGGGGTTTGTTTGACCATTTGAGCATTGTAGTACATGCTTCATGTGTGATACACTTCACTTGCCTTGATGCCTTACCTCGTAAACATGCCATGCATGCATTGTTTGCATGTTAAGAGTCTTATGCATACCACCTTAACATGTCAAGATTAGCATGTGATTTGCATAGCATGTTATTTGCATGTGTGTTGCATTGTATTGTGTTTGGATCAGATGTTAACCCAAATACGAGGGACGGTTCATACTCGAAGTGATGAAGCGCGCCTCATTTCTTGGTCACCGACACCTTTGATCATGCATGATAAGGTGGAGGTTCATCGTCCTATGTGTTATTTGTGCATTCATCAACATTGTGCAAGCTTGACTCCTTGGCCATCATGCATCGAGATGCGTGATTGATGGCTTGAGAGTAGAGCACTATACTCCTTTGAGCTTGAGACATGATAAGGAGTGTGGTTGCACACACATTCCTTTGCAAATACACTGTCATGCCTTTGTTTGTGCTCTGCTGTAGCAAAAGGAGAAATTACAGGAAGCAGTGGTCGACCGGCCATCAAAGCTGCCGACCGGCCACCAAGGCTGCCGGTCGGCTATCAGAAGTGGCCGATGGCCATCAACTTTGGCTGATGGCCATCCCTCTTGGCTGACCATCCCTCAGCATATTCCTAAGGTGGGTCAGAAACATTCTGCAAGTTGGCATAATTTTCAAAACTATAGAAGTGTGCAAACAGAGGCATCTTGAGGCACGGTAGTGGATTTCTGAGCGAAGCTGACTGAGCATGCATTCCCCCTCGCTTCCCGAGGCATTTGTTTAAGTTTCTTAGCTAAACTAGTTCATTAGCCTAGTTATTCTGTAATTAATTAGTTAAGTGTTTAATTAACTAATTTGGTTTGTACTTAGTTAACTTAGAATAGTTAGTTGATTCAATTCGGTTTGTAATAATTAATTAGCTAAGTTAGTTAATTAGTTGGTTTGTAATAATTAAGTAGCTTAGCTTAGTGTAGCTAGCTTAGCTTATTCTTTTGGACCCTTCGTCGAGAGGGCAAGTGTTGTAATAAGCGTGCATATGTGTGATGCATGTCTTCCAACCCCATTTCTTTCTCCCTTTTACTTATCAGCTTTCGATGGTTAGTTTAGGGCATATTTCAATTAGCATACTTATGTTTCCATGCGTGCATCATTCATTTGTGTTGCATGCGCCGAGCTCGACGCATCATTCAAACCGCATTGTATTTCAATACACTTCTTTGAATACATGTATCAAACGTCGTATTCATATGCCATCTTTGATAGCTAAGCCTATTTTAGTTGCATTTTTGCATGTGTTGCATTAGGCACTATTGACATAGCTAGGATCATGCATGATTTCTAACTAGCTTCTTTTTTGGCTCAGAATACACTGTGAGTGTTTATGCTTTAGCATCCTTGCATGTGTGTAAGTGACTGCCATGATAGCATGCTTGCCATGGGGCTAACTGCTTAAATGTTTAACTGCATGAATGCCTGTGGGTGATGGCTTTATTGCTTGAATTGGAACAATTTATCAAAATGTGAGTTTTAAGCCCACTTGAGAGTTGCAAAATCATGTTTTTCTAAAGCCCACTTGAGGGTGGCAAATCCGCGTTTTAGCATACTTGCGAGTAGCACTTCCAAACCATTTTTAGAAAAAAAAATATGAGATGTTTTGTTCCAAGTCAAGTGATTTAGTCTATACTTGTGTGTTGTGCGCATCACATAGTAATGTTAGCTAATATACCAGAATAAGAACACATGTGTTTTCAAAAATAATATATCATGTTAGTAGAGGCCAATCTTTGATCGGGCGAGTGGGGGTGCTCATTTCAGGACCTTCCCCTCTTGTACCCAAGTTCCCGAGCCGAGGCAACTTTGGTGATGACGGACACGTGGCCTTAGGCACGAGTCAGGGTTTCTTAAATTTCTCAAAATAAAATATTTAGGTGGCGACTCTGAAATCTGGCAAAGCAATCCATGTTTTGCGCTTTTGATTAAAATCGATTTTCCAAAACGATTTGCTGGATTTGGACTCTTTGGTAATTTATCAATCTTACATTACACTTTGTGAGATTAGATTCAGAACTGTGACAGGAGTCCAAACTGTAGTAGTTAGAACTAAAATTTGCACCCTCGCACGCGGTGCATAGTTCGGGCGGTCTACAGTTTCTGGCAACTCTGCTGGGGATTTAGAGAACTTGACTCGAACTCATGATATCTTGTTTTATCTACACGTATGTGTTGCTTGGCATTGCATTTGCATTAGTGCACCTATGTCACAGTGTTTGCCATATGTTATTCCTGAATGATTTGTCGGAGGCTTGCTTTGAGAAGCTTGCCATAAGGCTGACCGGTTATGGGCTCTGCCACGATGGGAACACAAACCTCGGTTTTTACTGAGGCACCCTTTTTGACCATTCGACCTAGCGCATATCAGAATCCATAGTGACCATTCCAAACTAGGACAGGTTGCTTACCCGATTGTAGGTTGTTTGAAACCGCTGCGTGCGTAGCGAAACCCTAGTTCCTGACAAAATAGGACAGGGAAACCCTACCCCTCTATAGGGGTGTTTTGGCTCTCACTTGCTTGATATGTGCTGTCAGAGTGTGTCTCTACAGGTTGTATGTATCAGTTTGCAAGTCTGGGTATCAGGCCTATGGGCATCAGTATTTGGGAGAATCAGTTTTACCTGAGGGTATCAGATTTAGGGCAGTGATTTGGGAACAGTGATCAGTGTTAAGAACAGTGTGTTCAGCTTACAAAATGCCAACTGTGTGTTGTCTTTATTTTAATTCGAAATGCTGTCTGTTTTTCTGCTTGTTTGTTTCCTTATTATGCTTTATTTATCTTTTTGCAAGGTAGTTTAGCACCATTGCTTCCGACCAGGCATATATTCCCCAAGCACTCTGGGTTAGAGGAAGAAGGCTTCATCGATCCGAGGATCTAGTTAACGGACAAGCAGTGTTCGTTTTATTACCCTCGGTTACTAGACGGAAGTCAGTTAGGCGCAGTTCATCAGTACAGCAGTTACCAGATCAGTGGTCCTTACCACCCCACCAGTGAATAGTCAGGCTGAGGTTTCCGTTTCTACCAAAGAGAGAGATATACCTGCGCAGTTAGATCAGCACCTTATGGCAAGCATGGAGGACATGATGCGTCAGCTCCAAGAAACCATGCAGGCCATGTACCGGGATGCTGCCCGCCAGACAGAGTTTGCCACGCTTCAGGCAGAGGTTGTGGCTCAACAGACAGAGCTGATTGCCAGGCTCCAACAACAGCAGCAACCGCAACAAGCTAGAGTATCTGCTTCGCATCCACCCCCGCCCCGACCCCCACCTAGAGTTCCAACACTCGGGGATACTGCAAACGTCTAGGAAAATACGGACGTCCCAACGGGGCCAGTTCCACCCCCAATCCTACCTCAGCTGTCCAAAGCACCAGCTAACCTAGTGGATACACCGTTTAAATTTGAAGTGGATCCAATAGCACTGAAAGTGAGCAAGTTTGAAAAGTTGTTCAAAAAAGCTCAAGGTGTTAATTCCATTCCGGACATAGAGGATGGATACACCGATTCGGTAGTGACTTTATCGGACCGGTTCAAGATGTCGCATATAGACCATTTTGACGGTTCTGGGGATCCCATAGTACACCTGCGGTTGTTCTCAGATATCCTAAGGCCAATGGGCCTCTCCAGACTACAAAAGCTTTCCCTCTTCGGCTGGACCCTGTCGGGTGTCGCGGCCATCAAGTATGCGAAGTTGGAAGATACTATCAAGAGAAGTTGGGAAGAAATGACCAGGGGCCTTCATTGCCCAATACTCATACAACACACAGATCGAGATCACAACTCGTGATCTCGAGACAACTAGAAAGAGCCGAAAGAGGGCTTCTCTGACTTTGTAACCCATTGGAGGGCCAAAGCTTTTATGATGACCATCAGTCCGGTCGACAAGGATCAGATACGAATGGTTGTGTGCAACCTCCAACCCAAGCTGATGCAAAAAATGATCGTCTTACCCCTCCCCACCTTTGCTAATTTGCACGAGATTGGGGTACAGATTGAGGACGCCATGAAGCAGGGTCTGATCAACCACGAGAGAGAGTAGCCCAAAAGGGCATTTACCCGCAGTTCGAATGCAGGCACGAGTAGTGCGGCAGCTACCAGAACTTCCGATGTGGGTATGGTCACTACCACCACTCCAAAAATAGCCAATCCCTTTGTTCGTACTTCCACTTCAAACCCCCAAACTCCAAATTACCCACCCCAGGGCCAGAGGACTTTTACCCCGCTGTATATGCCTTTGTCTAAAGCCTTTGGGGTTTTAATCAAGAAGGGGCATCTGAAGCTGTTGGAGCCGCGACCATTACCTAATAACCTTCCACCAACCCATAACCCGGCCAAATACTGTGCCTTTCACCAACAGCACGGTCACAACACCGACTAGTGCTTTAGGCTGCGTCATGAGATCCAGGATCTCATTGACAATAAGGTAATTGCGTCACCACAAAAGCCAAATGTCACCACCAACCCACTCCCATCACATAACCAAGCTCCACCTTCCAAACACATCAACCTGATCCAAACCACGGCCATTCCATATGACCCAAGCATATACATCACACCCTCTTACCTACCCAAGCCTGAGGTGTTCATCCCAGACAGCACAGACTTGTGCATGTTGAGCACCTCCCTAACCTAATCTGAACAGGTGGTGGTGACTTTCAAAGGCAGAACCGGGATGACTTTGGAGGCAGATGGGAATGTTGATTCAGAGCTTGAGGGGTCTGGGAGCTTTGCGTACAACCCGAGTGGTTATATCACATCAACAAATCAGGTTAAGCCGAGGGTAGAGTTGCCAGCTAGGGCAGAAATAAGTGTGGTCCAGGAAGATGGACCGAGTAAGGGTTAGATGACCTAGCAGAGCTGGAAGAGGATATTTCCAATCTGTAATTCTTCAACGAGCAGGACTCAGGGGATGTGAACATCAACTGGTTGGACTTGGATGGATCGGCAGAGAATATGGGGTGGCTCAACGATGAGCCAGATGTTGAGGCGCCTCAGCTAGAACAGGGGCGATCAGAAGCTGGGATATCAATAGTGGTCGGAATGGCCGAGAATCAAGAAGAATCACTAGAGAGCACCAGTGCTAAGAATTTTGCTCAGGATTCGGCTGTTTGAGTATAGTAGATACTGAACAGGAGGCTGCACTGAAGCAACTTGAGTAGGAAAAGATCGAGGATCTTGAGATGGCTAGGAAGGCCAAAGCCCCTACAGGGATGGAATGTGCCGTGAGCACAGAAACAGTTGCAACGGAACTGGACAGCTGTCTATCGGTTACCGACGGGATATGGTGGGAAGACGATGACTTACGTCTTGCCCGCACTGACGAAAATTGGGGGCAGAACCAACCAGATGACACCCAGCATGTTGAGGAGGTTGACCATATGACCAGAAGTAGGCGGTACTTCAAGCCCCTACACTTGGACCGACCGGAGGCGTCCGGGAAGGACAAAGAAGTAGGGAGGCAGAAAGAAAAGCTGCTGGAGGAGGAGGCTATACTGAAGCAGCTTAAGAAAATCCAAACAGACATCTCCATCTGGGGACTGCTTATGGCCTCGAGAGTTCACAGACAAGTTGTCCCTTCTACCATGGATAAGGCCAAGCTTTCAATTGATACAACTCCAGAGCAGTTGGTAGGGTTGGTTTTTCTGGGAGGAGCTTCCCCGACCTTGACCTTCATTGACAGGGAACTGCCGCCTGTGGGCTCAAATCATAACAAACCGCTCTATATCTCTGTCGAGTGTAGAGAGAAATGGATACTGGTTGTCCTAGTCGACACAGGGTCCGCAATCAATGTCTGTCCGTCGAGAACGGCATATGCTATCGGGTTGAAGCCCGCGGATTTCGTGCCTACTGCCCAGGTGATACGGGCCTATGATAATACCAGTAGGGAAGTAATGGGGACCGTACGGATTAAGACTTAGGTTGGTCAGGGGCAATAGGACATTGAGTTTCATGTCTTGGATGTTCCCGCAATTTTTAATCTACTCCTTGGGCAGCCGTGGCTGCACCAAGTAAAAGCCGTCTCTTCCACCTTACACCAAATGCTGAAGTACCCCCACGAGAAAGGGGTGGCAATCATTTTTGGGAATTTTTCAATATAGCCGCCGCCAGAGGTTTCTACACCAATTCTAGAGATTGAGTATGGCGTGGAGGATGTATTTCTGTTAGAATGCACCCTAGCTAAGGCTCGGGTTATACAAAATATGATAGCTGTTAATGAGGGGCTATACGTCAGTGCACAGTCTGTCTACCTTATAAACAAGCTTCAGCACATGCCCGGAATGGGATTAGGGCGAAGTGGCTGGAAGGGCGTTGCAGCATCGGCCGAAGTGCCGCATAACCCATATACCTTTAGCTTAGGTTATTTCCCTACCAAAGAGGATTGGGCGAGGAAAGGAAGAGAGATGGCCGGAAGAGCCAGAGCCAAACAAGCCGGGAAGCATTACGAGTTGATGCACCGACCTATCCAGGGGACCCTAAACGGACGCTTTGTCCGGGAGAGGGAAGACTTCCCATTCTGTGGCTTTCTAGAGCCCTAGATAAATTCAGAGAAGCGGGGCTTGCCCGGTTTCAAAATCTTTTTTGATCTTCAGTTGTCCGGGGATGAAGTTGCCGAAGAGCAGACAGACCCATCAGCTGAGGCTGAGCAGTGCAAGGAAGAGGATTCTGAGAGCACAAATTTTGATATGGGGGTAGCACTGGCTTGTCTCATCACAAATCCTCAGATCGTATCGGAGTGCTTGAGGGATAACTTCTTAGTTTCCATGATTAGGGATGAAATGGCTGTGGGCCATCTTCAGGCATTCTTGATGCATCCATCGCACCCTCCCTCATCTGGCAATACGATGAGGGCTTTTTATCGAGCAGTTTCGGGTCAAGTAGTGAGCCAGAATCTAATTCCACTGAGTCTGTGGAGTCGGAATCAGATTCCAACTCTTCTAAGTCTAAGTCCGGTATTCTTAGGGGTGACAACCCGGATGCCACTATCCTGTCAAGGTCGTCTTTTTCTTTCTCCTTTGAGTCTGTTGTAACAAAAGAATCAAGCGGACTGGATTTTATTAATGAGAATGGTACGATTATGGCTTTCGAGTACTTTTCTGTGCCTTTAATTTATTACATTAATCAAGATTTTCAAAATTTTGATGAAAATGACGAGGAAGAAATACCTCAAGTTTTACAACGTTTGATTGATCAAGAGCAAGAGAGGTTTGTAAAACCTTTGGTTGATGAAATCACCACAATTAATGTTGGTACAGAGAAGGACCCGCGGTTGGTCCTGATCGGGTCCACGTTGTCTTTGGAGGAGCGCGAGTGCTTAGTCGCTTTATTAAAAGATTTCAAAGATGTTTTCATGTGGTCCTACGAAGACATGCCTGGAATCGATCCTGAGATTGTACAGCATCGGATCCCTCTTGACCCAGAGACCCAACCTGTTAAGCAAAAGCTCCGAAGGATCTGCCCGGACTGGGCTCTGAAAATCAAAGAAGAGGTCACCAAACAGATTGACGCAGGGTTCTTCTTGGTATCTGAATACCCTACTTGGTTGGCCAATATAGTTCCGGTGCCGAAGAAGGACGGCCGAATTCGGATATGTGTGGACTTCAGGGATTTGAACAAAGCCAATTCGAAGGACGACTTTCCTCTGCCACATATCGACGAATTAGTAGACTTCACGGCTAGGCATGCGTTGCTCTCGTTCATGGATGGGTTTTCTGGCTACAATCAGATTTTGATGGCACCCAAAGACAGGGAGAAGACTGCTTTCACCACCCCGTGGGGAACCTATTGTTATAGGGTGATGCCGTTTGGGTTGAAGAATGCTGGGCCTACATATCAACGGGCTGCGACCATGATTTTGCACGATATGATCCATAAGGAGGTTGAGGTGTACGTGGACGACATGATTGTCAAGTCCAAGGAAAGAGAGGGCCACTACACCGCCTTGCAGAAATTCTTCCAACGAATCAGAGAGTATCGGTTGCGGCTGAATCCTTAGAAATGTACATTTGGTGTTTCAACAGGGAAAATACTGGGGTTCTTGATCACACAAAGGGGTATCGAGGTTGATCCTTCCAAAATCAAGGCCATCTTAGAAATGCCACCACTGAGGACTGAAAAGGCCATCTTACGCGGTGTTGAAGGCATCGCATGTCGCTAAGTTCATCAAGAACAACATCGTTTGTAGCTACGGGGTCCCGAATGAGATTATTTCGGATAATGGTTCCCACTTCAAGAAGGAGGTGATCGACCTGTTAGAGAAGTACAACGTGACTTTCCATAAGTCATCTACATATCGGCCACAAACCAACGGAGCAATTTAGGCCGCCAACAAGAACATCAAGCACATTTTGCAGAATATGGTGGAAACCTACAGGAACTGGCCAGATAAGCTGCCATTTGCTCTTTGGGGCTACCAGACTTCAATTCGAACTTCTACTAGGACAACTCCGTGTTCCTTGGTTTATGGGATAGAGGCTGTTTTGCCTATCGAAGTTGAGGTTCCGTCATTACGAGTATTGACTGAGTGTCAGGCAGCAAAGCAGGTTCGAAGAACTCATGCTCTTTGATGAAAGAAGGCCGAAAGCACTGTATCACGTCTAGGGTTATCAACAAAGAATTGTCACGGCTTTCAACAAGAAGGTTAAGTCCAGGAATTTGAAAGAGGGGGATCTAGTGCTCAAAGACAACCGAGCTCCCATCCACGACCCTAGAGGCAAGTTCAGACCCAATTGGACTGGCCCTTATATCATCAAGTCTATCTGGTCGGGTGGAGTTGTCATTCTGATGGATTTAGATGGCCTTGAGTTCTCCCAGCCGATCAACATGGACAAGTTGAAGAAATACTATCCCTGAGTGGCTCACTAGGCCGAAAACCCGAAAGGGTAACCCAGGCAAACGTTAGAGCATGAAAAATTTGAAATAATAAAAACTGAGCTCGCAAGGTTGAAAATCCAGAAAGGGTAGCCTTGGCAAAAGTTAGAGCGCAAAAGGAGAGTGTTAATATACGAGTGAACCTGAACCGAACTACGTAAGGCTTGATTTCCATCTTTGGGATACGTAGGCAACTTCTTTCCGAAGTCCAACCATAAACACTTCCAAATCGACTTTGTCCATGTGATTATGTTAGTCCTCTTTGTCTATTTTGCATTCGAGGTCTCGGTTGTGATCTCCAGTACAGTGCTATTCAAACTAGGGGTAACTTTCTGGTTGCTGGATCTAAGGTTATACATCTCAATGATAGATCTCGAGCGTGTCCAGTTGTGATCCATATCGAAAATGGTTTTGAAAAGTTTTAATAAAAGTTGATTTTGCTCAAATTAATCTTTTTACGACTTAGACCATTTTTAGACCAAACGAAAAATTTTCAGTACCCACAACCTTCAATTACATTGATTTCAATGCAGAGTTCTCCTACTCTTGAATACAAATTGAAGTTGTTTTTATTACATTCATAAAGAAAACTTGAAAGTACTAATAAAGCAATAAATTCGGGGCATGGATAAGTCAGGTGTTCCAGTGCCCCCTCCCAGAGCTTATGGAAGCCTCTAATGCCAAAGTAGGCCCAACCTGCACCTCTTTATCGAGCTAAGCTATACACTCATTAGAGAGGGTGCAATTGAAAGTGGGAGCGAAGGCCAGAAGCTCTCTCGTTCTCCATGCTGTGGCATACCGAGCTAGCTGTGCGCCTCGGACTAGAAATGCAGTAGGGTACTCTACCCCATCTTCCGGGCAAGTCTGATCATGCCCAAGTTGACGCCGGATTCGAAATGGGAAGTAAAAGACACAGTGTGTCAGGCCAATCAACTGAATCCTGGGCTGGCGAGACATACTATAGCTCATCGCCGGCAAGTCAAACCAGAGGCAGCACCAAGCAATGCTGACAGCGGACAGACTGCGCATCCATTCGCACTACCATCCCTCGTTTGGGGCATCAACTAGGCGTTGCCGGAAGAAATAGCCGCAAGATGAATATGCTGGGCATGAGTCCACAACCTTCAACTTATCCACCAACCATATCTGGGAGGGATGAAAAATGAGAGATTAAAGAATAGAGAGGTGTACGTGGAGAGAAAAGTGAGAAAAGGGTTTTTGAGAGAAAAACTGAGCCTGAGGGCCGAGTGATGTGAGAAATATATGTGAGATAGGGTGGGAAACATTACCTACAGCGGTAGTGGACTCCCTGCGAATCTAGTCGTCTCTCGGCGATGGAAGGCATCCAAACCCATCAGTGTCTCAGCTAGTGTCATGGCAATGCAGCTCTTGCCCTCTTTTAAGCCTTGGGCAACCTCAATCAAACGGACGCTAGACCCACCGGAGCCTGGGGCAAGCAAGAAATGAGATAACATGCACAAGCAAAGCGCATTTCGCCGGAAACTCTGCCAATGATGATCGCTACGGTCACCGGCATCAGAAAATCGATGAATCAGGCTCGGAATGTCCAGTTCTCTGTCGCGAATCAAAGACTGAGCGTCATGCAAAGTAAGCCCGCACATCCGTCCTAAGGCTTAGGTATGGCCGAAACGGAATTGGGGCATGATCTCTTCTTCGCGTCGAGACTCCATCAAAGCTTGGAAATCTTCAAAAGTGGGACACATCTCTTGTCCGCCAAAGCTAAAAACATGAGTTACCGGATTCCAACACCTAGCCGCGGCATGGAGGAACGGAAAACACAGCGGGCTGCGGCTCAGCGTGAATAGTGCATTTATTCTGAAGCCCCGAAAATTTAGCTTTTCCGAGCCATCCAAGTTAGCAATCCAATTTGTGAGATTTTGGACAAGAAATACTTATATTTGGAGCAAAAACAGAGTTGAAATGGAGAAAACTACGAAGCTGAGGCTTTTGTAGAAGATAAGGTGTTAAGTGGAAGACAGGTGGCAATAATCTGGGCACTTTCAACATTAATGGCCGACCAGCCAATTTGATGGCCGACCGACCATCTTTATAGCCGATCGGCTAGTTCTTGTGGCCAATAGCTCTTTATGGTGGCCGGCGGCCTCCCACCTTGGCCGATAGCCTCTTCCTTTGTTCTCTGAGCTGTCTATGTGTTGGAAGTGTTGAGAACTTGTGTCTTGTTCCATTTCGAATGCTTTTTGTGATGATTTTGTGAAGTCGCGCCTGTGTTACTTCAATTTGTTTATCGAGTTGTTGCATTTTTGTTTATCGAGTTGTATTTTGCGTTGATTGTTAAGTTATTGTCTTGTTTATTGAGTTGTATTCACATTTGGTTAGCATGTCAAGTCCTGGTTTTGTTTATCGAGTTGTTTTGTTCTTTCAGTTGTCAGTTGGTTCACTACCTGATTAAGACAATGCAATTTGAGTGTGTAGTTTTCAAACAAAGTTCAATCTCGTTTACATGCTGTGTGATGCGATACGATGCTTAGAATGTAAAATGTAACACTTTTTCAATCAAAAAGTTGTTTTCATTCCATCATGGTTTGTTTTTTGTAAAAGTACAAAGTTTTAAAGAAAATAAAACTACCTGAGGCGGTATAATGTGCAAACTCTACAAGCAAAAAGAAAAAAATAAAGCAAAAACAAAACATCTGAATCGGCGCCAGTCGTCTCAAGCACGGGAAGCCCTCCTCGTCCTCTTCCTCAGCGAAGGTCCAGAACTACCGCCGTCAGCTCCGCTACCTGAGTCTGAACCCGAACCATCTCCAACCTCATCTCTATCCTGAGACGACTCTGACTGTAGACTCACTGTCTCATCGTCAGACTTATCATCATCTAGGGCAGGCTCCCGCAAACTACTCTCGGTATGAGTATGCCTATATCTGCCTCGGCTGTGTACCGGCATCCCTCGTCCCGCTCCCCCTGCTGCTCGAGGAGGCACTGAAGGTCCCACTGAGGCGCCCGCTGTGGCTGGTATCTGAAATGGGGCCTGAAAAGAACAATTTGGCAAATGCATCAGTTATGCTATGCGAAGCTGAGTATGGTATCAAATGCAGTATATGATTATAATATATGAATGCTGTGAGCAGTATATGAACACCGTGATCGATGAATGATTGCAGTATATGAACGTCGTGGCCAGAATATGAGATGAAGTGCATCGGTGCCGTGAGTGGTATATGTGTGTGGTGTATCAAATGCAGTATTGATAATGTGATGCATCAGATCAATATGGAGTAGATTATAGAGGGTTTTGGGATGGAGGTTGAAAGAACTTACTGGAATACCATAAATACTGAGCAGGTCCATGCTCCTCTGCAGCACCCCCATCACTGAAGCCGACAGCTCCAGAGCCTGCCTAGTGTACTCTATGGAAGCCTGCAAAAGTGTTGAGGTAATTAGTAATCTGCAGGATATCAACTGAAATGAAATGAATGTACAGAATGTAAAGTATAACATATATGAGGGTCGAGCCTCGAACTCCGATAAGCTCATGATCAGATGGGGGGAGCAGCGATGGGAATCTGATAAGTCTCTCCAGCCCCTCCTCGGCATGTCATAGTAGTATGAAGGTTTGGCCACTCCGCCCTCTGTCTTCTCTGGAAACCCCTCCTACCATGGGCCTGGGTCACCCTGGATCCTCCTACTCCTCCTGCTGTGGCTACAGGTCTCTCTCTCTCACCTCGGCGAACACTGGCCAGAGTCTGCATGAGATATGTCTGGATGAAGACGGTGTAGTCGCCGTCGAGCCTGAAGAAGTCGGCATCCCAACCTATCGTGAAATCGGCCATCTCCTGCGGGGTGTATCTCTCTGTCTGCCTCATGTGCGAAAGAGGTGGCATCGAAACCACCGGCTCGGGTAAACCAAGGCTCTGTCGCAGGAAGCGCTCACCCAAGTACCACGCTCGACAGACTGGACCCTCAAGCAAAACCCGGAATCGGGAAGTCTCTCGAGCGCCCATATACCGGTCTCTAACTGCGTCAGGCAGCATTACCCAGCACTGCCAGGTGATCTGCAAATGATGGATATACATGTTGTTATCTGTTATTGAAAGGGAAATCTATAGCAAAGCTCAAATGAACTGTATGGTTGGAAATACCTCCGCTGCAGCTACAGTGTCAAAATATCGGCGGAAAAATGAGAAAGACTCTCGCAGCCTCCGCTCACATCTCACATCGTACCTATGTGAATATGGAACCATGGGGGACGCCTCTACCTCTGGCTCTGGGGCAAGCCTCAGAAAGTAGGCATATACCCACAACTACATAATGTGAAAGGGTAATAATGAGTATGTTTATCAGTAAAGCAGTATACAGATAAAGCAGAAATCAGATAATGATGTGCAGTGTCTTGTGCAGTGTGTGCAGTGTACAACTAGTGTAAAGCAGATTGCATGTTATGCAGTGTGTGTGGTGTACAGATAATGTAAAACAGGACCGTAAAGCAGAAGGGAAAGATGTACCTCTCAGGCTCTCCAGTAACCTCCTAGCAGGTGCCCACTCTAGCGAGATGAGGAACTCATGTATCCGTACAGTGTGGTCAAGCCTGTGTCGCCCCAGTCGTAGCGCCGGATGCGAGACACGTCTACCAGTGCACTCAAGAGGTAGAGGCCAATGGTGTTCGCCCGGTTGACGAATAGAGTAGTGCCAAGCAAGAACATGAAGAACCCCCGGGCATAGTGCTCGACCTCCTCGCGGGTCATCGGCTTCTTCCCCCTGAACTGATCAGCGAACCACGAATATTGCACCATCCCAGGTCGGGAGAGAAGTGGGCGAGTCCCTAGCAAAAAAATTTGAGCAGCATCCCACTCGCCCATATTAGTGTTGAAAAGGATCGGATCACCCCCTACTCCTATGTCGGTGAGCATGGAGAAGTCGAAAGGAGTCGTCGTCATCTCCCCTGCTGTAGAAAGGTGGAAGGAATCGGTGGTGTCCCACCACCTTTCCATTAAGGCACCTAGAAGAGGCCGACTCGCAGTGAGGCGCGAGAGTCCCATGTAGAATACACCAAAACCGGCCTCATCGACGATGTGGCGAACATCATCGGGTAGCTCCATGTACCAGTCTCATGCAATGGTGTCCCATAACCCGGAAGGCATATGAATCTCCCTGTGTCCAAGATAAACAAATGCAAAGTAGGGTCAGGAATATAATGCATGCATGTGTTCAGAATTGATAAAAATGCAGTGTGTACATATGTTCGAGTTGACAGAAGTGTCATGTATGAATGTCCTCAGAATAAACTAGGCATGTGATGTGCAAGTGTGTTTGGACTAATCAAATGAAGAGCAATATTGGCTATCCAAGACATTTGACCTGCATTGCAGAAAGTAAAGAGGAAGAGTATACCTCAGCGGTGCCATAGGATAAGTGTAACTCCGGCTCACGTAGCAGAAGGTCCTCCAGAGCACCTCGCGCAAATCTCCTGAACTGGTGAATGCCGTCGAGGGGGAACACGTATACGTCAAGGTCATAAGACCCTGGATCAAAGGGTTGAATACCGAGCAGCAAAGGCTCAAACTTGGGATCCATCTCCATCCTTGGAGGAGCCCCATCATGTGGAATGTCATCCGCCATCTCAAGAAGGATGAGAAAATAGTCCAAGATGCGGAAAATAGGTGAGAATGCCAAAAGGCAACAAAAAGTCAACTCCGAGGGGTGAAAGATGGAAGAAAAGGTCAAAGTGCGGAAGAGGGCATGAAGATCAAGGGTAACTTGGGGGAAACAAACCCCAAGTGATGGAAGTCAAGAATGAGGCAACAAAAACACTTTTCAATCGGTTCAAAGTGTTTGAAATCTCAAGGGTTTCGCGAATCGAATGTTTGTGGGACGCTTGAAAGTGTGTATAAAGCACGGATCGAAGGAGGAAATTGACCTAGAGCACAAGGGGAAGAAGTTTCGAGCTTGAGAAAGTGAAATAATAGGGTTTGGAACCCTATACTTAAAGACTCGAGGCAAATGGACCAAACTATCCCAAATCTGCCATGTTTGGCCGATCGGCCACTTTGTTGGCCAATTAGCTTATCTGGTGGCCAATGGGTGGCCGATGGATCCCTATTGTGGCCGATGGACCTCCAATGCCCTTGTTTGGGGTTTCTCTGTTGATTTGTATCCTCATCTCTCAAGAAAATTCAAGAAAATACACCTTTGAGCTCAAGCAGTTTTCGTGAAAGCTCAGAACTGTGTTTCCAGTGCGTGGCACTCAGTACGAACAAGGTGTATCCTTTTTTGTATCCTTTTGTATACCGCAAGATCGATGAATTGCCTTTGAATGTGCTGTGTTAGTGCATTTTGTCATGTATGCAAGGTTTGCATTGTTATGCACCGTAAGGCTCGCATTGTTATGCACCACTTCTACTTGCATTGTTACGCACGTCTCCATTGCATTGTTATGCACAGTCTAGTTGCATTGTTATGCACACTCTAGTCGCATTGTTATGCACTCTAGTTGCATTGTTATGCATCGTTCATTGCATTGTTATGCACACTCTACTTGCATTGTTATACACCTTTTCACTTGCATTGTTATGCATGTTCCAGTTGCATTGTTATGCACGTTCCATGTACATTCTTATACACGTTCCACTTGCATTGTTATGCACCTTTTCACTTGCATTGTTATGCACCGTTTCGCTTGCATTGTTATGCACGTCTCCCATGCATTGTTATGAACCTTTCCATTTGCATCGTATATGCACGCATTTATCTCACATTGAAATTGTATCCTAATGTGACGTTGAATCTGCGTCTCTACTATATTGTACCTGTCAAAGTTTCTCTTTTATGCAGGCACGATATTATATGTACGGTTCATTTGAAGCTGGCATAACCAAACGATATGGTGTGTGCGGTTCATTCGGAGGAATTCCAAGTAAGATCATTCCTATCCCCTCGAAACCCTCTCGTCGGTTAGAAGCATTCGGGTACGCCTGGTGCTTACACCGATACCTTGTCAGTTAGAGACATTTGGGCACGCCCGATGTCTACACTAGCAGCTCGTTGGTTAGAAACACTCAGGTGCGCTCGGTGTTTACGCTATACCCTTGTTAGAAGCATTGGGACGCACTCTGATGTCTATACAACTCCTCAGTGCTTGCACTGCTTCCTTTCCCTCTCTTGCATGTGATACGCTGAGACGTGTCGCATTTTCCTCTCTTGCGTGTGATACGCTGAAAGGTGTACCTTTCCCTCTCTTGCGTATGATACACTAAGAGGTGTACCTTTTCCCTCTCTTGCGTGTGATATGCTGAGAGGTATACCTTTCCCTCTCTCGCGTGTGATACGCTGAAAGGTGTTGCCTTTCCCTCTCTCACGTGTGATACCCTGAGAGGTGTACTTTTTTCCCTCTCTTGCGTGTGATACGCTGAGAGGTGTCGCATTTCCCTCTCTTGCGTGTGATACGCTGAGAGGTGTCGCCTTTCCCTCTCTTGCGTGT
Organism: Camellia sinensis; assembly: GCF_055761805.1. Classification (NCBI taxonomy): domain Eukaryota; kingdom Viridiplantae; phylum Streptophyta; class Magnoliopsida; order Ericales; family Theaceae; genus Camellia; species Camellia sinensis. The sequence continues at coordinate 186,755,551 of NC_138969.1, read as the reverse complement.
GATATGCTGAGAGGTGTACATTTTCCCACTCCTACGTGTGATACGCTGAGAGGTGTGCCTTTTCCCTCTCTTGCATGTGATACGCTGAGAGGTGCACCTTTCCCTCTCTCGCGTGTGATACGCTAAGAGGTGTACCTTTTCCCTCTCTTGCGTGTGATACGCTGAGAGATGTTGATTTTTCCTCTCCTGCGTGTGATACGCTAAGAGATGTTGCTTTTCCCTCTCTTGCGTATGATACGCTGAGAGATGTTACCTTTTCCTCTCTGCATGTGATACGCTGAGAGATGTTGTGTTTGAGACTCTGGGTATTCTCGGTAGTCGTTTTTAGCCTTCTCCACGTGAGACGTAGGGAGAATTGTATAATTTGCTTACATCCTTTCTGCATGAAATGTAGTTCGGCCTGTAATTCCCGCGCTTGGTGTGTTCACTTACTTGCTTATGTACGAGTTTGCTGTAGTATTTCTTTACATAACAATTGCATGATGCTTCATTACAGTCCTCTTTGCATAATCATAAGTTATGTTCTGCATTGTGCATGTCATTTGCAATGTGCTCCAGCCCGCGGGCGCATCTCTGTATCGTTATTTTGTATGTTTGTCTAAGTCTTCGGCCTTGTCAAAAATGGGTCATCTCTAGGCTTTGACATTCACTCTCGTCATCTTATGACTTTCGAGTTCTGTCAAAGAGGGGCAACTGTAGACACCTCATTTTTCACCGTCCTCAAGACTTGGACGTCATCGATTGAACACTCGATGATCATCCATGCTCGTGTTGGTTTTGAGTTCCTGAAGGTCTCGGCTGTGTACCTTGCCTTGGAGCCTCTCAACTTGTCTGTTTTGTGCTTGGTTGTGTACCAAGAGCTTGTGGATTTATTTCTGAGGAAAGGGGGTGGCCTGTTAGCCAGCCCTACAATCCATCGGCCAGGCCCTATGCCCATCGGCTGTGCCCTCTTTCCATCGGCCATAAGTGGTGGTCGGTCGGCATCACTGATGGCCGGTCAGCCCCATTAATGGCCGGTCAGCCATTTTTTTTTGTCGAGGCCCTTTTTTTTGCTTTTGCAGATATTTTGTTGCCAGCTGGTAAGCATAGAATGCATCCTCCATACACGTCTATGGAGGGATTGCACCAAGCTTCTAGCTTGTTCAACAAGCTTTAGACATGGATTCTATAAGAGGGGAGGCTCCTCTCCCCTTTTAGAGGTTCAGAAAAAATTGCATTAGGGCTAAACATATCTCTCTATATATATATTTCTCCTCCCTCTCTATATTTACACTATATTTGAACCAAAAGTGTCATTTCTTCACACTTTTGCACATAAACACCTACTCAAACACCTTCACTCTTGAGCTGAGGTTCTTCGAGGTTGCATTTGAGTGATTTTGGCTTGGTTTTGCCTCAAAGGTTGCTAGCTTGCTGTTGTTCTTCAAGGGTCTTTAAGGGTAAGCATATGCCCCTTTTAGGCTTTGTTTTGATTAATAGCTTAACCACCTTTGCATGCTACTTTAAGGCTGGTTTTAGCCTCTTTAAAACTCTATTTTTAAGGCTTTGAAATGTGGGTTTGAGTCTTGTTTGGTTAGGGGATGTTTCCTCTCTTTTGCTCTATGGCTTGTAAAGCCTCTTGAGCCACCATTCTTAGCCTTTGTTGTGACCTTTGTTTGGCCTTTCTACCACTGAAACTCAGAGGAATTTCAGTGGTAGAAAGTTGGTTTTGAGGCTTAGAATGAGAGGGGGGTGGTCCCCTCTCTTTATGTCTTGTTTGTATGCATAGAGGGCCTACCAAGTGAGCATGTATTTCTATCCTCTTAAGGCTTAGTTTGAGCATGTTTTTGTGAGTTTTTGGACCTGATATAACTCTGTTTTTGCCTGGTTTGGTTGTCTCTTGAATGCTTCATACACTTGTAGTGTAATTCTACTTGCTAGCCTAACATGCTCTATGCTTTGGACCATCATTTTAGCCTATTTTGACTCCACTCCAGCATGTTCTTTGCCATGATTTCACATGCTTTAGGTCTGATTTGGGTGGTCTTGATCATATATGCTTTGCTTTGTATAGCCATAGTGTAAAGCCCCTCCTCTAGCTTTGTGTTTTGGGTCGACTGACATGCATTGCTTGGGCTATTTACATGATATAGCATCATTTAATATATGATTTCAGAGCATGTTTCAATGTCATACCCTCGCGTGTATCACTCTTTCAATGCTTTGGAGGGTTATGCTTTATGCCTTGATCATGAGCCAATTTGCAAGCATGCTTGTCTAAGCTCTTAGGTTCCATTTCAATATGTTCTTGGCCCTTAACTTGGCCTGTTTGAGCTCTGTCCAGAGCTGGTTTGGTTAGTTGTGCTATGTATTGCATGCCTCTTGTGTGATTCTCTTAACTAGCCTTATGCTCTAGACCCTCTAACATGCCTTGTTTGTGTTATTTGTGTGATTTGGCATCATTAAACACTTGATTTCAGAGCATATAGCATTGCCATATTCTCATGCATATCACTCTTTAATTGCATTTAAGAGTTGTGCCTTTATGCCTTGCTTGCGAGCCATGAGTTGAGTATGCATTCCATGCTTTTCGTGCCTAAGTTTTGTTGAGTTTTGGCCATTGTTTTGGCATGCATAACATCTGTCTGGGGTTGGTTTGACCATTTGAGCATTGTAGTACATGCTTCATGTGTGATACACTTCACTTGCCTTGATGCCTTAGCTCGTAAACATGCCATGCATGCATTGTTTGCATGTTAAGAGTCTTACGCATACCACCTTAACATGTCAAGATTAGCATGTTATTTGCATGTGTGTTGCATTGCATTGTGTTTGGATCGGATGTTAATCCAAACACGAGAAACGAGGGGCGGTTCATACTCGAAGTGATGAAACGCGCCTCATTTCTTTGTTACCGACACCTTTGATCATGCATGATAAGGTGGAGGTTCATCGAGTCCTATGTGTTATTTGTGCATTCATCAACATTGTGCAAGCTTGACTCCTTGGCCATCATGCATCGAGATGCGTGATTGATGGCTTTAGAGTCGAGCACTACACTCCTTTGAGCTTGAGACATGATAAGGAGTGTGGTTGGACACACATTCCTTTGCAAATACACTGTCATGCCTCTATTTGTGCTCTGCTGTAGCAAAAGGAGAAATTGCAGGAAGCAGTGGTCGACCGACCATCCAAGCTGCCGACCAGCCACCAAGGTTGCCAGTCGGCTATCAGAAGTGGCCGATGGCCATCAACTTTGGCTGATGGCCATCCCTCTTAGCTGACCATCCCTCAGCATGTTCCTAAGGTGGGTCAGGAACATTCTGCAAGTTGGCATAATTTTGAAAACTACAGAAGTGTGCAAACAGAGGCATCTTAAGGCACGGTAGTGGATTTCCAAGCGAAGCCGACTGAGCATGCAATCCCCCTCGCTTCCCGAGGCCATTTGTTTAAGTTTCTTAGCTAAACTAGTTCATTAGCCTAGTTATTTTGTAATTAGTTAGTTAAGTGTTTAATTAACTAATTTGGTTTGTACTTAATTAACTTAGAATAGTTAGTTGATTCAATTCGGTTTGTAATAATTAATTAGCTAAGTTAGTGAATTAGTTGGTTTGTAATAATTAAGTAGCTTAGCTTAGTGTAGCTAGCCTAGCTTATTCTTTTGGACCCTTCGTCGAGAGGGCAAGTGTTATAATAAGCGTGCGTATGTGTGATGCATGTCTTCCAACCCCATTTCTTTCTCCCTTTTACTTATCAGCTTTCGATGGTTAGTTTAGGGCATATTTCAATTAGCATACTTATGTTTCCATGGATGCATCATTCATTCGTGTTGCACGCACCGGGTTCGGCGCATCATTCAAATCACATTGTATTTCAATACACTTCTTTGAATACATGTATCAAATGTCGCATTCATATGCCATCTTAGATAGCCGAGCCTATTTTAGTTGCATTTTTGCATGTGTTGCATTAGGCACTATTGACATAGCTAGGATCATGCATGATTTCTAACTAGCTTCTTTTTTGGCTCGAAGTACACTTTTATGCTTTAGCATCCTTGCATGTGTGTAAGTGACTGCCATGATAGCATGCTTGCCATGAGGCTAACTACTTAAATGTTTAACTGTATGAATGCCTGTGGGTGAAGGCTTTATTACTTGAATTGGAACAATTTATCAAAATGTATTTTTAAGCCCACTTGAGAGTGGCAAAATCGTGTTTTTCTAAAGCCCACTTGAGGGTGGCAAATCCGCGTTTTAGCCTACTTGCGAGTAGCACTTCCAAACCATTTTTCGAAAAACAAACATGAGGTGGTTTGTTCCAAGTCGAGTGATTTAGTCTATACTTGTGTGCTGTGTGTATCACGTAGTAATGTTAGCTAATAAATCGGAATAAGAACACATGTGTTTTAAAAAACAACATATCATGTTAGTAGCGGCCGATCTTTGATCGGACGAGCGGGGGTACTCATTTCAGGACCTTCCCCTCTCGTACCCAAGTTCCCGAGCCGAGGCAACTTTGGTGATGACGGACACAGGGCCTTAGGCATGAGTCAGGGTTTCCTAAATTTCCTAAAATAAAATATTTAGGTGGCGACTCTGAAATCTGGCAAAGCAGTCCATGTTTGGCGCTTTTGATTAAAATCGATTTTCCAAAACGATTTGCCAGATTTGAACTCTTTGGTGATTTATCAGTCTTACATTGCACTTTGTGAGATTAGATTCAGAACCGTGACAGGAGTCCGAACTGTGGTAGTTAGAACTACAATTCACACCCTCACGCGCGGAGCGAAATTCGAGTGGTCTACAATGCCAATTGATCCTAATTAGCTTCACTAAAAAGAATAAAATCATCGGCAAATTGCAAATGAGAAATAAGAACATTATTAGTCCCAACTTTCACACCATTAAGAATACCAAGGTTAAGTGCTCTGACTAGGAGAATGTTAAGCCCTTCAAACACTACGTTGAATAGGAAAGATGAGAGTGGATCTCCCTGCCTAAGACCTCTTTGGGGGGAGAATTCCTTAGTAGGTGATCCATTCACTAGAATGGAAATTCTTGTTGTGGATACACAAACTTTCATCCAAGACATCCATTTATCCCCAAAGCCAAAACTGGACATCAAAGAGAATAGAAATTCCTGGTTGGTAGAATCAAATGCTTTCTCAAAGTCCAATTTAAGAATCAATCCTTGCCTTTTGGCCTTCTTCTAACCATCCACCACTTCATTAGCAATGAACACCCCATCAAGAATATTTCTCCCTCCTATGAATGCAGTCTGAGTTTCACCAATGATTGAGGGAAGCACTAATGTCAATCTATGTCATAGAACTTTGGCCAAGATTTTGTAAATGGATCCCACTAGACTTATAGGTCTATAGTCAGATAAACCAACTGGATTTTCTAACTTGGGGATGAGAGTTATAAATGTGCTGTTATGCCATAAGTGAGCCTGCTGTTGGAGTGAAACTCCTTGAAAAATTGCATTATGTCTGGCTTCATAACTTTCCAGAATTTCTAATAGCACAATAGGTTGAACCCATCAAGACTTGGAGCTTTGTTGTTGTTACAATCTTTAATTGCTGCTAGGACGTCAGCTGCACTAAACTCAACTACCAGATGTTGAGAAACATAATCTGCTTCAATAGTATTGAACACCCCTCCCAAAATAGGTCTCTTGATCCATGATTCAATGAATTGAGTCTTGAAATGGTGTAAAACTTGCTACCTGACCCTGTTAGGTTCCTCAAAAGACACACCATTAACTGAAAAAGAGGTAATCATATTTCTACTCTGCTTGGTACTAGTAACAACATGGAAGAACTTAGTGTTTTTATCCCCGTTGAGAGTCCATTTCAGTCTAGATTTTTGATGCCATATCCACTCTATCATTCTGTAAAGTTTCCACACCTCACCTCTAACCACCGTTCTTCTTGCCTTTCTAAAGCAACCAGTGCCCTTTCTTCTACAATGATGTCCAATGCATGTAACTCTTCCTCTAATGACTTGATTTTGGAATGAGTATTCCCAAACACCTCAATATTCCACGATTTTAAAATCAACTTAAGATGGTTGAGCTTTTGTAGAAGTGTGAATCCAGACCAACCAGCAAAGGTAGTATTTGACCAAAAGGTAACAAAAAGCTGAGAAAAATTAGGATGGAGAGTCCATGCAATTTAGAACCTAAAAGGTTTTGGCCCTCAATCTCTCTCATTATCCATCATCAACAAAGGGCAGTGGTTTGAAACTAACCTGGGCAATCCCCAGAGTTTCATAGTGAAATTAATCAGCCACTCAGGGGTTAGCAAGATTCTATCAATTTTGCTCCATTTCTCTAATTCCTGGGCATTACACCAAGTGTATTTCCTTCCATGGAGAGGTAAATCATGAAGCTCAGTTTTGCCAAAGAACTCATTTAAATGTTTCATTCCCCTATCCCTCTTGGAGCATCCTACCATTTCACTTATATGCATAATTTCATTGAAATCTCCACCCATGCACCAAGGATCAATGAAATAAGATTTAAGCTTTAAAAAATTATCCCAAAAAATGGATCTGGTGCTGACATCATTAGGTGCATAAATGTTGAGCAATACACAATCAACGAAGTTATATAAAGAACCAAAGAGTAGAATATACCTTCTATTGTAGCAGCAGCCAGAGAGAGTGAAGACAGCAGGATCCCAGATACACAATAGCCCTCTACCTGTTCCTTCAGGATTAACAGACATAAACTCCATGTTTCTACTCCCTTATAACCTTCGAACATCAATTGCAGATAGCATTGCCTTTTTGGTTTCTTAAAAAAAACAACATTTATGTGTCTATCCTTTATGAGCTTTTTGATTCTTCCTTGCTTTTCTGCCTTACCCATACCCCTGATATTCCAAGATAATAACTTCATAGAAAACCAATTGATACACTCAAATCGCCAATCTACAGCCATTTACTGTTGTGCCTTTCCCTACTCGTCAATTCTCTCGTTGTCCTTTAACACTAAGCCAATAATTTTGCTAAGAACAACATCTTCTTTCCCATTATAATTGATACCAAGAGTTTTCCCCAATTGCATAGTGGCTGTAGGTTCTACAAGTAGTTGATTCCTCAAAGAAGATTCTCCCTCTAATAAATCTAAGTGCGCTAGAGCAGTTGCTGCAGGTCTGAAAATAGTAGGCTTAGTGGAGTGCTTCTTGACTGCATGAGTAGAATATGCATGAATTCTAGCAAAGCTAGTGAACCCCTCAATCTGAGTCTTCATTTTCCCTTTTTTCCTCTCAATTTGTAGATGATTTGGGATGGAGGCAGATGATACATCTTGGTCTGGTTGAAGGTGGGACAAAAGACCCTTTCGAATAGGACAATTACTGAGTGGAGGCCTATAATAATGCTTCTTTGTATGAGAAAGGGCTAGAAAATCTTTACTACTTGGACTGATGTCATTAGGCTCATTGGGCCTGTTTGGGAGGCCACTAAAGTAATTCTGACTAGGTAACTGAGCCAAGTCCACTTCCAAATTGACACCAGGTCCAACTCTTACACTGGACTCATTGAGGCTTCGAATGAAACCAGGTGTTTAAACTTGTTCAGCACACTTTTGTCTATCATGATTGTTTTTTGAGTTATGTGTTGTCTTGTCCATCAGAGGCTCCTCTATACACACTCCTCCTCTGCTAGAGCCTCCATTGCAAGCTGTCTCCTCAACCACTGTGTCCACTTCCTCCCCTAAATGACAGCCCGTAGGCTACTTTCGTTGTTCTGCCTCATTTATGCATGCAATCTCAGTACCAAACATGGCACTAGCCTCTACCACTTTATCATCATCACCCTTTTCCCGATCGTCAACCGCTAGATTCTTTCCTTCCTCTGCACTGCAGCAGGTTTCAAGGAAGCTATATTCAGCCATGCCATTGTTCTTCAAGCTACCGTAATCTGGTAGATGATCTTAATACACAAGAATGGAATGTGATTTACCCTTACACTCCAAGATTAAAGTTTTATGAATGAACTCCATAGATGAAGTAGCCACTCTAATTCTGGCATGGGAGTAAGATTTTGGTTGATAGATATCACCCTCTAGGTTGAGGACAGAGCCCCATAAGCTTCCAATGTTGTTTAAAGTGTTTCGATTCCAAACATGTAGGGGTATTCCATAACGTTTCAACCACACACATCTTTCTTGATCCAAATGAAGCCCGGACATCCATTCCACCACAAATTGACTCCAATCCTTGAACCAATCTTTGAGATTGCCAATTTGAGAGTTTAAGGTTAGTATTACATCGCGACCACCCCCTTTCCTGACCATAATGTGCTCCAATCCTTTCTCCTTCAGGGCTTTGATGATACTAAGAATGGAGTATTCAGCATTAAGACGAATTATGACGCTTCCAAAGAGCCAACCATTGCCCTCTTTAGTAACTTTTAAGGTGGTACTTGCTTTCCCAGCTTCTATGAAGGTTACCCCTTGCAATACATCAACATAGGATCTATGGCCACCAGATAGAACATGACTCCTAGATCTGTTGGTTACAAGGGGTCTTCTGATGGACTGAGGTTTCTTGATGAATTGAGACTTTCTTCTAATCTGCTCCTCTCTGCTTCGTTTATCAAAAGTTGCAATTTTGACATCTAGGACCTTGTCATCCACTTGAAGACCATTAGCTTTTTGAATGGCTATATCTACTAATACAGGGCAGTCGAATCTTACGAATCCGAATCTAGAATTTGTCACTTTCCATCTTTTGAAAGGGATAAAGACATCCTTCACTATACCAAACTTTGTGAAGAGCTTGAATAGTGGTTTAGCATCCATTTTTGATGGTATGTTATCCACGAAGACACTAAAAAGTCCATGCATTGCCTCCTTGCCTTGCCCTACCCTCTACTACCTTTCCACTAACTTACCACCGGAATCCAACCTCAATTTCTGGCTTGCTCCATTGAAAGTTTTGACTTGTTCCTTGATACGTAGACAACTTAAATAAATAATATGGGTCTAGTCTTTAAGATATATGAAAAAATAAAAATAAAAAATAAAATGAATAATCCTTTAAGCTCTTTGTTTAGATGACACTAGTGATATTTTAAAAGTTGAAATTAAAAAGTATTTTTCTTGAAACAAGGGGATTGTAATTAATGGATATGCTACATTCTAAATGAGTCCGACCTACATAATAAGAACTCGTGATAAATTATCATGCGACTGAAATTGTGTACAATAAAACAATATTAACTTTTTTTTGGCGTAATAACTCTACAACATATAAGAGTTTTGGAATCCAAATGTTTTGGTCTTTAAAAGTGAAATTTTGGTTATAAAAGACATTTAGGGACCAATTTATATCGTTAAGAAGATATTCGCTAAAAGGTCGTTTCGAAAAATTAAAAAAAAAAAAGGTTTTTAGCAATAAAATTTTGAAAATGTCACTAATAAATAGATTTTTAGAGACAAAATAATTTGGTCTCAAAATGGTTTATTTTTTGAGGCAAAAAATTTGGTCCCAAAAGTATAATAATTCATCACTAACGTCTAATTTTCGTTGTTAAAAATATAATGACATTTTTCACGACAAAAATATTTGGTCCCTAAAAAATAATTTTTTTTCCTAAATTTTGGTCTCTAAAACCTTAATTTTTTGTAATTTAAGTATCATTTCCTTTGATTGGGCTATTTACCTCAACAATGCTCCACTCCTGCCCAACCCCACCCTACCACTTCCCCCATGAGAAACAGAGAGGGAATGGTATACCATAAACTTGATCTTGCCTTACTCCATTTCCATTTATACAAAGAATGATGGAACTTCTTTCAAATTAGAAGCTATTTATAAGATCAAAATTACCTCCAAGTGGTCCAAAAAAAAAAAAATGGGGAAGAAGGCGAGGAGGGTGTAATCAGTAGAGTTGAGCGGTAGTTACCATGTTTAAGAAGTTCATTTCCTTATGTATGTGTTGGCTATATGTTTTGTACAGGCCAATCCCAGCTTAACACGCAACTCATAAAGGGTAATTTGGGGAGTTAATGTAACTCTCCAATTAGCGACAGACACGTAGCAGTTCATATTGGTAATAGTGGGTCTGCATCGCATGGAAGGAGTGAGAAGGCGTGAGGTGACGTGGCACAACGGTTACTCACAATTCAAATTCAAATTCAAGAGGGAAGATCAACTGCAAAGAAGGCATCGTGGGAGCAGATTGTTCATAGCCATAACGAGAGATCATGGAAGTGCATTTCGACGGTTGGAAGCTCATTTAAATGGTTACCATTGGAAAGCATAAATAGAAGAGAAGGATCCAGAATGAGGGACTCAGACTCAGACTCAGACTCAGACTCAGACTCAGATCCAGAAACCAATTTATTTACTTCATATTTCTTTCCAGTTTTCATTTCCAGTTCTTCACATTTCCAGCACTTCAATTCCTGTACTGCACTTCATTTCCCAGGAGTAGTTTCAAGTAGTCACCGATGTAAACCTTTTCAAGGCTGGGTCATTTCATTGTAAGTTCCTATTTACTTAATGAAATTCAGTTTCTGAACTATTTTGTAGATATGATCATTTATAAGTTTCTCCTAAAAAGCCACCCGTAAAAGTCATCCTCATTGAGGCTAAAAGAACTTCAACACAATCATCTGATAATTGGTTGGCAACTAAAATTCTTTAAAGATTTATTAATCCTTGCTGGCATGCTTAAATTACATAATTAACCTTCAAAAGCCAAACAACCCAACATATATTTTTGGCACGCCCAATGGGACTATTAAAAAATGGCTAAATGTAGAGCAAGAGGAGAAAATGAACGCCTATAAGAGGGTGTGGAAGGAGAGGTAAAAGTATCTAACCCAAAGGATAATGTAATGGATGTACCTATCCCATCCGATCCTCTACAAATGGTCGAACAGACCAGCACTTTAGAATATACAACACATGTCCAACATACTAGACAGGGCCATGAAACTGGACCTTCAACTGTCCCTTCTACCCAACCAATAAATCCATGGGGAGGTTTAGTAGATGCTATGGGGCAGCAACTATCCGATTTAGAGGTCCATCCCCTATCATCCCCTAAACCGTGGAGTACATCCCCTATCTCCTCCAACACGACACAATGCATATAAACAATAATTATACACATCATCACACAACACATATATTTAATGTATTCTTTCAACCGTCATACTCAATGACACATTCCAGTGATTAGTTTCAGTTTGGCCTAATCATCATGCATTGTCTACAACAATCAAGACTATCCTCCACCGATAGCCCAAAGCAGTTATCTCTATACATAAAATAAATGCAACAATGGATATATATAATCAACATTTCAACTAGGTGAGCGATAAATGGACCGACCACACCCTTTAATCCCATACCTTTCCAAATCAATTCCTCATTTCTCATAATTAATTATACGAATTAATTAACCAATGTAATTAGGGCATATTCCATAATTAACATTGCAACCCTTAGGTTCCATTTTCATTAATGTTTTAACATTAATTTCACTTTTCCATGCCAAACATGCATCTAGGTTTTATATAGTTAAAACCCCAACCTTTGTAAATTTGCACAAAAGCCCCAAACTTTCACAAAATTACCAAACCAACCCCAACATCTCAAAATACTAAAATTTAAAGACAAAGCCCATAGTGAGGAGTAGGTTATCCTTACCTCAAAAGATGACTCCCAACCAAGAAGGTGAAGAAAACGAAAATGCTCCAAACCATGAATTTCTCGGATCAAAAAGTTGCCCTCAACGATCAACAACTTTATCGTAAAGGCCAAAGGTGAGGAAATCACTCCTACTAGATCAATATCTAGAGAGAAGTCAAGGTTTTAGAGAGAGGAGCTCTTAAAATGGGTTTTAGAAAAAGTAGGAGAGAGAAAGGAAAGTAAAAAGTAATTTAAAATCACCCAGCGGATAACTCATATACGCATGACTCGCTCGAGCGGAGAACACAACGCTCGAGCGCCAAGAACAAAAATCTGGACACGCTCGAGCGCAATAAGGCCCGCTCGAGCGCCAAGACACAAGAATAAAGCACTTCCGCTTGAGCGCGAAAACCAGTCCGCTCGAGCGTAGATTTCCCCCTCCCAGAACTTACACCGAAAAGGCACTACCCGCTCGAGCGCCACCAAACCCGCTCGAGCGTAAACAAACCCGCTCGAGCGTAAAAATCACATCTGCAGAAGTTTTGCAGGAACACGAAATACTGGAGGTGTGCAATCCCCGCTCGAGCGCAAGAAGACCCGCTCGAGCGGATCGCCTAAAAACTGGAAAACAAGGAATTGAAACCAAGGCCTAACCAACCTGTAACAACCCTGCTCAAAACATCCTAAAACTCAATCAAGTGGAATTAAAGGACGGCAACAAGATAGATACCACTACCAACTTCACGGAACCGAGTCCGGAATACAACAGAACAGTAAAGGGACAACCGGGATCGCTATAAGAAATTTTCACCAAAAGTCTCCAAAAGTCATATTCTAGTCCCCCCAACCTTTTGCTGACTAAATATTTTGGTTGCCAACTTTGTCATTGAATGATTTTCGAGAAAAGTATTTGGCAACAAAAAAATATTTAGTCGTTGAAATTCCACAATTGGTGACTAATTTTTTAGTTGACAAAAGCTTTTAATTATATTTAATATGACATTTTTAGCAACTAAAATTTTGTGTCGCAAAAGCTTCAATTGTTTAGTTACTAAAATTTTAGTCGCCTAATGTACAATATTTTTAGTTTTGGCTACTAAATATTTAATCACCAAAATTTTTTTTTTTTTTTTTTTTTTTTTGGCTACTAAATTATTAGTCGCCTAAAGCCTTATTATTTATGGCAACTAAATATTTTGTCACCAAAAGATTTGTTTTCATTTAATTATTTTTTTAGCTACTAACTAATTTTTTTTTTAAAAAAATGATATTTCATGATTTCAGTTATTTTGATGATACTTCATTAACACTTCTCGGATTCCCTAAAAAGGTCATATTGTGGATCTCTTAACAATTACAATGTCTACCATTATTGGGATTGTAACTTAACGAAACAATTCTGAAGATGTATGCTAATCATGTTCATGATGACTTCTAAAACAAAATTCACTGTGATTAGAACAATTACAGGAGGGTCATTTGTCATGTATTTAAAAACATTGTAATTTGCGAAATGTTGAAGCAATGATGTTGAACTTGTTCTACAAATATGGCCACAAAACTCACAAAAATGTTGTGAAAAACTTGTGGAGGCCGGGGCAGTTGACACGTTACTGAAGTTCATTCACTCAGTTAGTCAAAGTATACCCGACCAAGAGGTTAAACCTTGCTCGATATTCACATTTGACTGAAGTGCTAATTCTTAGTCGTGGATCTGTAGAAACGATTCTTTGGGAGTTGCTAAGGTTTGTCAGAGTGTAGAAGTTTTTTGTGTTTTTGATTTTCATTTGTGGTGTTTTGTACTTTTTTTTTCAGAAACAAAGAGGAGGGTTATTTCATTGCTCCTGAGCTTTTGAGGAAGATATGTTTGAATACGAAAGGTGTTGAAGCTGCACGCAACTCGCCAGCTCTCTTGAAGAGGTTACACAATCTTGTTGAGGATCTCACAAGGAAGACAGGCAATGAAAAGAGGTAAGATGTTGGCAACGGAAATTCTGAATATTGTTTTTGTTTGTTTTAGTTAAAAAATAGTGCTTTTTGTACAATGAAAAATGTCAGTAAGTGGAACACATTTTTCGTGCTCAGTGGAAAACAAACTTATTCGGTTGGAAAATATTTTTCACTTTTGAAACATAAAAACTGTTTTTCGGATTGAAGTGTTACTCATGCCACCACACACGACCCCCCACACCATTGCCCCACCACATATTAGTTTCAAAGTTGCAACTAAACATAAAAAAAAATGGTTTTAGTTTATGTAAAATAGTATTTTTTGCTGACACAAATAGAGCTTTGCTTTGATAAATTTTATGCATGTCTATCTTTGTTTCCTTATGATTGTGTAATTAAACTTATTTCTAAATATTTCTCTATTTGTTTCGGCAAAACATAAAGAGTCAATGAAAAATGTTTTTTATAGTCAACGGAAAACAAATTTATTTGGACTGAAAATACATTTCACTTTTGAAAACATTTCTCGACAAATGTCTTACCAACCCCTACCACCTCCACTACCACTGCCCCGCCACTCCACCACCACTGCCACCATGGACTAGCACAGTAGTGTAAGTTTCAAAAAATATTTTGTATAGAAAAATGTTTCCGTTGAAACAAATTGAAAGTTACTTTTGATCAAACTTCTAATGCATCTCTAACTTTGTTTGCTTATAATTGTGTAATTAAACTTATTTCTGCCACTTACATCCAGGAATGCTAGGGGTCAGCTTGCAAGAGAGCAGTTGGAGAGAAGATTAGAGAAGCTGTTGAGCTCCTAAATTTAGTTACAAATGGTTAAAACAAAGTCCTAACCCTATATTTGGTACAATGTATATTTTTAAAGTCATGAAATTTAAGTTTGAATTAAATTTTTTTTTTTTTTTAGGATCCCAATGTATGTTTGTTTCTGTGGGAATTTGTGATTTCATGATCCTTGTAACTATATTTGTTTCTAGCTAATAGTAATGAAGTTTATGCTTTTGCTCAAATTATTTCTCTTACTCTCATTTCATTTCAAGGGTCACTCCATTTGGCGGGTTATTTAGTATGATAAAAAATAAAAGACAATAGAATATCTATATATTTGGGTAAATTACGCTCACTTTTCCAGTTTGAGAAAAATAATTGATCTTACACTTTTGATATAATTATATTAATATTTTTTTAGTAAGATTAAATTGATTGAAATTAATGTAGATAATGAGCAAATATTATGTAAACTAAAACTCAAAAAAAAAATGTATAATTATATCAAAAATATAAGACTAATTATATTTTTTTCAAAGTTCAAGAAATGTGAATACAATTCCTTATACATTTTTATGATCAATGAAAAATAACTTTAATTGGATAAAAAAAACCCTTTCATAATTTTAAAAGTAAAAAATAATTTTCAAACTAAGGTAGCAACCAAACACAACCCCCAAAAAGGGATAAATTACAAACACACCCTCTAAATATTGCTTCAAATACAAATTACTCCCGGTGATTTTAAAAATTATATCTCGCCTTTCAAAATTTTAAATTTCATAACAAATAACTCTTTTTATTAATAAAACATTAAATCAATTAACAGATTTTAATGATGTCAAAAATTTATTTCAATTAATAATTCAAATAATTTCATAATTGTATAACAGAATAAGAGAACAGTTATAAATTTTATTTTTTCAATTTAATCTGTTAAATAAAATTCTAACAATAGGGTATTCATAATTTTCCAAACCACAAGAGACTTCCCGTATTTTAAGCAAACCTTATAGGGTGTATTTGTAATTTACCCAAAAAAGAAAATAGAACACAATTCAATACAAAGGATAGAATGGACAATGAGCACAAAGAATTTTAATGCCAAAAAAAATATAGAACTCAATACAAGTCCAAAAGGGAAAAAACAACAGGAGGTGAGTAACTTCTAACTATAAGAGGCATACAAAGAACAGGCAATTAGAAATAGACCTCAGCTAATAGAATAAGATTGACAATACAAAGCTAGGACACAAATCAACAAAAGATCCTCACAATCCGAGGGCAAGATTCAGGATCCCCTCGCAAGCATGGCTAAGTCCAAAAGCGAAAAACCACATGAGGTGAGCTGTAAGCTTGACTACTTCAACTTGGTCACCGAAAAATCTTCCAAAAGGCTTTGAACAAGGGCAAAACATCACTGCAAGAAAGAATTAAGTATGATCCTAAGAGGCTGCAAACAACTGGGGTGAAAAGAATAAAATGGAATTTGAGCAGACAAGATCACGAGGGAGTAAGGGGAGCACTAGTGTGAATTTCAAAAAATCCAGATTTGAATCTGTTGATTATTTAGTAACTATTCAACCAAATTATAACGAAAATAGTTCTATCTTTATAAGAGCAAATCAAGACTACATGCATGGAAGAGGAGATAGTAAAATTTTCTTCCTCGCATAGACAGTGTGAGACTAATAGTCAACAACATAGGCAATGCCATTGATGGAAACCCTCACCTTCAACCATAGCCTCCGAGAAAAGGTCAATCTTATAAATGAGAAGAAATTAGCATTGAAAAGAAATGCTGCTTCCCCTCAACAAGACCCCATTAATTGCTTCCTTAGTATCTGCAATGAAGACAATTCAGCTATATTGTCCACTTCTCTCTCCCCCAGCCTCTGCAATCATGACAAAGATTTAAGAACAGAAAATGCATAGGAAACTATAAAAATTAAGCATACAAAAATTTTGTCATTTGAGATTGCAAAGAGCAAGGCTTTACGGGAGCTTCTCATGTGGAATGCACTCGTCAAATGCACACATGGAGAGTAGCAATGGAGACTAAGGATGACCCTCCTGTGTTCTGCACCTTTAGGAGGGCTCTCAACTCAAAGATACAGAATAGGAAAGACACCTAATACCAAAACGATGGCAAGTATGTGCAAATATAGTTTAATGTTTCCTTCAAAGAAGCTTTATCAGCGAAATTAATGCATGTAGTATTAAGAAAATAGCTAGTACTGACGTAGAATTCTGATACTCAGGTGGTATGGGCAGCAAGCATGACTCACATGGACGAGAACATCTTCCAGAATGTGTCCTGGGTATGAGTTTGACATTATCGAAACCCTAGCTATGATTCATTACTTTGTGACACAGTTCACATGGAAGCTATCCTGCATTGAAGATTCGTTCCTGCAGAGATCTAATGCTAGTTTCCAATCAGTGAGTACCAATCCATACTGCGCAAAATAAATATAATGATGCAATTCAAGTTCAAGCAGCCTTTCATTGGTTTAAATGAAAAATAAAATGTGTCCATGCTGTTGAATAAGCTTGTAAGTATCAGTCAAGTGGGAATGGGTAAGCAATTCATCCACATTGCTCATCCGGCTCACCATAACTTCTTGGTGGACTAAAAAGACAGCAGTTTCTCCACAATTAGATGAATTTGATAATCTGCTCCACATTAAAAATTGATACACATTATTGATTTGTTCTGCCAATCACAATCATTAAAAGAAGAAACAAAGTTTACTAGACAACAATCAGCAGCCCAAGCTTGTACCAGACTAGCAGAATATGTAAGCCCTTTTCTCAATATCTTCTGGCATTGCAAAAATAATACCTGAAGCTCGTTCAAATCCCTGTTCCCACATGAACTTTTACAGCAGTACCATAATATAATTAACTCTGGCAATCACAGTTTCATATTGCCAAAATCAAATAAATCTCATTCTAGGTCAGGAATGTAGACGACTGCCCACATACCTGACTGAATAGGATGGTGAAAAACCTCGAAAGTGTAAAAACTGCAAACACTGTTGGAACATATCATAGAGAGCAAATAAAATCTAACTGAACAATGATAAAGAACATGTCACATTCCCATAGCAACAGTATTAAATTAAGAAATCAAAAGTGCAAAAGTAATTACCACATTTTGGTACTTTAGAAGGTTATTTTCTGCAACTCATGGTACTATTATGAATCTGTGATGTTAGAATTTACCAATTTGCTCCTCCACCTACCATCTCCACTAGCACCCACTTCACCTACCACCTCCACTACACTACACCTACTACCACCTTCTCTTCTATATATAGGAGTTGTAATACATAACACAATAACACAACAATCTTGTAATACATCAACACAACAATATATAAGTTTAAGTTTTTTACATGGTATCAGAGCAAGGGTAAACACTTACTATTTTTCGCTTCACCGGCGGGCGGCAACCTCGCCTTGGTCGCCCGCCGGACCTCAATCTATTCCGCCGGACCTCTACACATCCAAACTTTTTTCCTTAGCAAATTCCCAAGCTGCTTTCTCAGCTAGTGTTTTAGAAAGTGGATACCATAATCCATTCTGCTTGCAATATTCAACATCAGTCCAGCAATCCTCGTTCTTGGCCTTGTCGGCCGGCCAGTTAGGGCTCGGGGTGATAGCCGATATAGACGAGGTCACTGTCGTGAGTCACGGCCTGAACAATCGCACGAGCGCGCCTCGCCGGATCACCGCTCTTGAAAACCCCAGACCCATTCTTCTTCAGATCTCTCCTCTTCGTTCTCTTCAGCTTCTACCTGTTTAAATGTACGAGGACGAGCAGACGTACCAGCAATCATCTCTTCGGGTGTGGAGAACTGGCGTCGACCAGTTGGCTTGCCCTTGAACTTTCCTCTCCCCATCCTCTCTGTGTATGCTTATCGACGCTATCTATCACCGATCAGCAAGAGAGAGAGAGAGAGAGAGAGAGTGTTAGGGCTCAAAGAGAGTGTTGGAACCGACACTGCTGCTAAAGCAATTGCCCCACATGGGCATGTCCCTCACGCCACCCTTTTTCTCTCTCCTCCAACCACACATTTTATTTTTTATTATTATATTAAATACTCAATACACTCCTGTTACTCATTCCATTTTCTTTTCTTTTTTTATTTTAATTCATCTTTTGCAAAGTCACCGAAAGTTTGCACATCCATCATTATTTTTTTATTTTACCCACCTTTGTTTATTTTATATCTATATATATATATATATATATCTCTTTTTTATTATACTATATTACCTCAAACTCCCACCATGTCCCCTTTTGCACCTCACCCACGTTGCTCCACTTTTTTTCTTTTATTTTATTTTAGTTATTTATTTATTTTTTTTTTCATTAAAACAAACCAAAAAATAAATCAATAAATAAATAAAAAAAAAAAAAAAAAAAAAAAGAAGAAGGAGGAAGAAGACGAACTGCACACCAACCTTTTATTCATATCGGGGCTCCCCCGATCACCATTTTACACCAAAAAAAAAAAAAAAAAAAAACAAAAAAAAAAAAAAAAAACAAAACACCCACACCCACACCCACAGTGGGATTTTTCTTCTCTACTCTGCCGGTCTCTTCTTCTTGCCTCCGTCCTGGGCGGTCCTTGACGGTGTTGCCTCCGTGTTTCCCACTCCACTGGGCATGATCACTCCCCCATACTCCTCCACTGCAGCATATGGAGGACCTCCAAATCGGAACATCACGGTGGCTTTCCGCTTCAGCTCCTTGTTTTCTGCCCTTAGCACGCTTATCTCTGCTCGCGCATCCTTATACATGCGTTGGAGCAGAGCCAGCTGGGAATTTAAATGCTGCACCTCATTTGTCCTACTCTGCAGCCGGTTCGACAAATTTGTGACCGCCGTCATGGTTTCCACGCATGACTTCAGAGTATACTGATTAGCCTCAATATCAGTTTGCATCGCCATTTTTTGCTCCACCGACCGCATCGGAAAGTTCAATGGAGCAAAACCAGAGGTGCTTGGTTGCGGTTCACTGGCCACCGCACCAGTTATTTCTCTTGTGGGCTCGTTCAGTTCTGGAAAGAGCGTGAGCAGGTTCTGGGTAACTGGAC
This sequence comes from Camellia sinensis, assembly GCF_055761805.1. Lineage (NCBI taxonomy): Eukaryota > Viridiplantae > Streptophyta > Magnoliopsida > Ericales > Theaceae > Camellia > Camellia sinensis. Next base: position 186,736,066 of record NC_138969.1, on the reverse strand, counting down.
GGGAAGAAGAGGCCATGTTTTTGGGTTGCTAAGTGTTTCAGAGCAGGGTTTACAGAGTGTTTCAGACTGCCAAAATTCAGAGGTTTCCAACTGGTTTGCACAGCCTCTGCCTCAACCTTGGTTATATAGCCGAGGCAGCCACGCGCATCGCGCGCCTCTTGCCACCAGCCGACAAACGGGCACGCAAGCCAAGGCGCCCACGTGCCTCGCCATCATGTCTGGCTCGTCTTTTGATGAATTGGGCACGCCTTTTGATGGCACGCCTTTTGAAAAATTGGGCACACCTTTTGAGGGTGCGACTTTTTAAAGGGTCCGACAAGACTCTGTAAACTGTCCCGACATTGATTCCGGTTAGCTCCTTTATGGGTCCGACAAGACTCTGTAAACTGTCCCGACATAGATTCCGGTTAGTTTCTACAAGGGTCCGACAAGACTCTGTAAACTGTCCCGACATTGATTCCGGTTAGTTTCTACAACGGTCCGACATGACCCCATAAACTGTCTTCTACAACGGTCCGACATGACCCCATAAACTGTCTTCTACAAACGGTCCGACATGACCCCATAAACTGTCTTCTACAACGGTCCGACATGACCCCATAAACTGTCTTCTACATCGGTCTGACACCACCATACAGTGTCCTCTACAACGTTATGACACCCCATACAGTGTCTTCACCAACGGTCTGACACGACCATACAGTGTCTCCTATCCTTTTTTATTTTTATGTATTTTCTTGTTTTGTTACTCTCTCCAAACTCAAGTTGGTTAGTTTCTATCCTCCTTGAGTTTGCGGGGGGCTGTTAGAATTTACCAATTTGCTCCTCCACCTACCATCTCCACTAGCACCCACTTCACCTACCACCTCCACTACACTACACCTACTACCACCTTCTCTTCTATATATAGGAGTTGTAATACATAACACAATAACACAACAATCTTGTAATACATCAACACAACAATATATAAGTTTAAGTTTTTTACATGTGATATCTACAAACTTCTGCTCTTTCTTCTTTTGTAACTAGAGAAAGAGGATTATCCCACCCCAAAAAAAATTAACCTGTTTCCATTGGGATCTCCTTTGTAGGCTTGCCTCAGATTTCTGAGAATACTCAAACCAACCTAGTGAAAAGTGCCTATACCAAAGAATACAAAATATGGGTCAATTTCAAAGGTCAAACTCTTTGGTGGCCTAATGGTTCTAATCATTCACGCTGCGAATCGATTCATGCTTAGTAATGGTATGGGACTACTCTTGACAATGAGCATGCACAACCCATTATAAGTGTATCAACTATTAAGTGATTGAAATCAACCAGAGTTAGAATTGGACTTTTAAGCATTATTGATGTCTCGTGTGAAGGCTTCTTATATTTTTATTTGCTACTCTCTCTAAGACTTTCCTTATTAAGAATTTCCGGTGGGATGCATTAGTTACCTGGGATGATTCTGGTGAAGGCGGTGACAGGACCACGTCACCGAATCCTTTTCCTTGGAGGTAGGTCCTTTGAGTTTGAAGAAATGGTTGCAGATCACAGAGGCCACCGCCAATTGTCTATTGTGGAGCGGGGGCAAGGGTTGTGGCAGGAGGTGGTGCTGTCGGGGTTTGAAGTACAATGGACCGCCAGGAAACTGAGGACGGAGTCCCGCATGTCCGATCGTCATTCTTTTTCAGGCCGACTAGAAGGGAAGGGACGAAGTGTGGCAACCTAGCTTCGCGACGAGGACAATGGTGGTTTTTCGGTGCAGATCGTGGTGACGTCAAAAGGCAAAAGGACTCAGATTTACCTTCCTATGTCGGAGTTTGGAGATAGATGGGAGGGGGTAGCACTGGTTATTGAAGGTTTTGCTATTGGGCCGGAAGGGGGGTCGAAGGGAGGTGAGGACAAGGGGGTGATGATCGAGAAAAGGGTTGTTCCAAAGCCTGGGGGAACAATCGGCCCAATTGGCGGAGCTGAGGTGGTGAATGGTGTGGCGGAGGAAGGGTGGTTCCAATATCTGGACAGGGCAGTAGTGGGTAAAGTGGGTTTAAGAGGGGACAAGGTGGTGGGTTTTTTAGCCATGACAGAATGGGTCGGTCGTTGGTGGAAGGAGTTCGAGAAAGTGAAAATCCGACCAATAAGGGGCCAAGACTTTTTGTTTGTTCTGCCGACACGACAAGACGACGAGACCTTGCTGCAACGGCGGTGGGTTATTGCTGGCCATGACCTGAATCTAGTGTGGTGGTCTCCGACAGTGCTGTGTCAGGCGACGGAAGTGTCAGAAGCGCGGCAAATCCTCCGGCGATAAGCCCCTTTCAGACTCTACATCATCCAACAAAGATAATAAGAACACCACTGCCTCTCTCCGACCTTCTAAATGGCCAAACACCTCCCTATTCCAGCTTTTCAAATCCTCTTTAAGTAATTTCAGCTTCTGTGCCAACATATAACTAGGCGAGCTTGTAACTGCATAAGTAAACCAACATTCCCACACCATCTCCAAGAAACCATCTGCTTGCAACCATATATTCTCAAAATGAAAAGGAGTAAGGTTACTGCGAAGCCCCCACTATCAAGTAAAAGAGGTCAGTGATCAGACACCGGGCGGGCCAACCGAAACTGAGCCACCTTCGACAAATGCTTCTCCCAGTCACTTCGAGATCAGAAATCGATCAATCCGAGACAGACTCTGCCCATTCGATCAGGTGACTCTCCCTCCTTGAAGCGGTAAGTCAATCAGATGCAATTCATTGATGAAAGAACAGAAACTCCACATAGAGCCCGACTCCAGAGAACTCCCCACCCTCTCGCTTGGCCACCTCATCATGTTGAAGTCACCTCCCATATACCAAGGTTCAGACCAATGGAACGCCACAGCCTCCAACTCTAACAGGAACTCTCCTCAATCAACACGTCGTACTGGACCATACACCCCCGTGAACACCCATCGAAATTGGTCCTCCACACACCGCAATAGATAAGACACTGAAAAATTGCCAAACTCCTCTTCCTTCCCAACAACCCTCGAGTCCCAACAAGTCCCAACAAAGCAGTACACCAACCGCCGTGCCCATTGCCAACAAATGTAGTCATTCCACAAACCTACACCCCCCCCTCCCCAAAATTTCCCGCACCACCTCTACCCTTAACACCTCCATCTTTGTCTCCTATAAGCACACCACATCAACTCTTGCCCTACGCAATACTGCCTTCCCCGCTAAGTATCCGCCACTGTAACCACTTCTATACTAGGAGATCCCTTTCGCCACGACGCCTCCACTACTGAGAATAATCGTAAAGCTTCCTCCTTGTGGCCTTCGAATTACAACCCCAGTAGTCGACTAACCTCAACTATGCGTTCTAGCACCCAATCTGAGACCTCCTCAGCTGCAGCTATCCCATTCCTACCCAAGACATTGCTACTCTCAACCTGCATTGGTGTTGGGCCCATCAATCCCTCCTGGTCACCCCTATCCACGGCCAACGGTTGCATAACCAGAGCCAAATTGTCACAGCCCTCCTCCATTTCTGCTTCAGCCCTGGCGCACCATGACAGAACAGCTCCTTGTTATTCCCACAGCTCGTCATCCAGTTGACGAAATACCCCTGCCTCGACGCCCGATATTGTCGCCATCTGCCCTTCCACAACAACACTACGAGAGCCTTGAAAGAGTCTGCTGCCTTATCGGAAGACCCAAGCCCATGTCTTGCGGACGACCCATCCTCCTCCCTCAACGACAAACCCTGCTCCATTCTCACCGACGTCTCACCCAACGTCCCTGCCTTCGACACGTGCTCCCTCACACTGTTGCACAAGGACTCAAAAATCCGTTGCACTGGGAGATCCGTCTCCGGACCCGCATGTTGAGGAATGGACCTAGACATTGAGAGCTCCAGCCCATCCCCAGAACAGTTAAGCCCAAACTAACACCTTCCCCTACGGGCCTATTATTTTTCCCACTATGACCCATTTGCTTATTTCCTCGACCCACTGGGCCTAACCCCATACGGTGCCTGTCGTGGCCCTTCCACTCCTGAGCTTGCTGTTTCTTAAAAAGCAAATGTTGACCTTGATTTCCCCCAAATCGCTGAAAATCTGGTCTAGCCCCAAATCTCTGAAAATTTGGTATATACCCAAATCTACACCCATTATGACCATCCTTCTCATACGCAGTCCACCCGTTGTCCCTCTCGGCGGCGTATCAGCCTCCACCGTCGGCGCACCAAAACCCTATCTGACACGTAATCGGACCACCCCAAGGTCCCCCAACAGTTCGTCGGTGTCCACAAAACCACCACATCGATCGCCAATAGCTCGGTACATCAAATCGCAGCGAAGATGTATGGGTAAGCCCACCACCCTCACACTCTTGATCAGAGTCAGTCGGCCCTCGACCGAAAGAAATTGCCTCTTCCAGCCTGCTAAACGACGTTGAATCTGTTCCACAACCCCTTCCCATACCCTTTGAGCTTTAAACGATGCTCCCAACGGCAAATCCAAATAAGTCACTGGTAAAATCGACACCTTACAGCCTAACACCGCCGCTAACACGGGCAATCCCTCCACATTACCCACCGGAATCAGCTCGGATTTCCTTAAATTCACCCAAAGGCCAGAAACTACCTCGAAACACAGCAAAACACATCGCAAGTAACCCACCTGTTTCGGCACTGCCCCACAAAAGATTAGTACATCATCTGCGTACAGCAAATGGGAAACACATAGAGATGCTCCTGTGAGAGAATCTACTACAAAGCCCTCCAACAAACCTTCATGAAACGCTCTATCCAGTAATCTGCTCAATGCCTCCATCACTAAAATAAACAATAATGGTGACAAAGGGTCTCCCTGACGAAGACTTTGAAATGTCGGAAAGAAACCTGTTCGTGCCATTAACCAAAATTGACAACCGCACAGTAGAAATACAGAACTGAATCCCTCTACACCAAGTCTTCCCAAAACCTATACGATCCAAAACATACAATAGAAACTCCCACCACATTGCGGTGGATCAGGAGGCTATCGTGGCATCTTACTTGAGGGGAGGGAAGGGAAGGGGGTGGTTTGGGATATTTAGTTACGGCGTCAGGTTCATGATTGGGAGGTTGACCAGCTGTTGGAGTTATGGAGTTTCTTATATGGGTTGGGTGTGACTGGGGTGGGACAGGATGTTTTGGGGTGGAATGTTGGGGCTAAGGGGTGTTTTTCAGTCTCGTCATTCTATTGGAGCATGGTGGGGAAGGTGAGACAGGATTTTCCTTGGAGGAGTGTTTGGGTGCCACGGGTTTCATCTAAGGTGGTTTTCTTTATGTGGACAGCGGCTTTGGGTCGGAATCTTACGCTTGATAACTTGATGCGATGTGGTCATATTCTCGTTAATCGATGTTGTATGTGTTGTGAAGATGCAGAGTCTGTGGATCACTTGTTCTTGCATTATTCCGTGGCGTTCTGTCTGTGGGGTTTTGTTTACTCTCTTTTTGGGATTGGTTGGGTTCAGCTGTGATGGGTGGTGGATATGTTGTGGAGCTGGCGTGGGGCTCGGTTTGGTCGTGGTCGACGGGTGTGTGGTATTTGGTTTATTTTTGTTTGATGTGGTTACTGTGGTTGGAACAGAATAGACGTACATTTCAGGAGATTCACTGCATCGTTAGTTGGCTTAAGGGTCGCTTACTAGTTGTTTTGTATAGTTGGTTAGAATTGAAAATTGATCTGGATATATTTGGTTTTTTAGAGTTTTTGGATGAGGTTATTGGTTAGAGAGTGATTCCCTTTGTTGGGGTTTTGTAATTCTTTGCATCATCTAGATACTTTTTTAATAAAGGTCGCTTGCTTATTTATCCAAAAAAAAAAAAAAAAAGAGAAATCAACCAAAGTTAGATATGAAGATCACAGACAAGGTAGGGGAGCCATTGCACAGTTCTTGAAGCCATAAGCATTTAAGGCACAATAAATTGATGGGATGATCAAACAACACCTAGAGATGTATAGGAAGGATTGTTAGATTGTCAAGTTATGATCTAAAATAATTATAAACCCAATCTTTGAAATGAAAATCACTTTCCTTAACAAGGAAAAATGACATCAACAAGAAACAAGTACTGATACATGTGCTAAATAAAGGTAGTGGATAATTTTCTGCTCAGTTCAACAAAAAATTTCTTAGATTAACAGAAACCTCAACATACCTGGAAAAGATTTATCTGAAGCATGTGGTAGCAGCCAACAGTAAATGGGAAGAGAGGCAACTCAATAAAGAACGAGTTTATGTGTCAGGAATTGATTTCAGTCAAACAAATGGAGAGCGTTAAATTATATTATATGAAGGTGCATATTACTAGATTACCTGATATGACATACAGACACAATAAAGAGCGGAGTAAATGTAAATATCAGAGAAGCCTCAAGACCTTCTCCTGTGTTTTTAAGGAAAGTTTTTGAGGATTCCTTTCAACTCCATAAGTTGAATGATGTTTTCTATTTTTAAATGCCGACTTGTTACTTCCATAGAGTAACCACTAATATAGAATTAATGACAAAAGAAGATACTAAGCATTTTGCTCAATAATAATGATAAATCATCAAAGAGGGCAACTTGTCCTCTTCTTGTTTTCTTTTTATTTATTAATAAATTTACTTTTGTTGCTGATCAAAACAAGAAAGAAAAAAGAAAAGAAAAGATTCTTTGTTTGTTTCTTAAGGAAAATCCCCAAAGATTTTGATTGACACCCAAAGGGTGGCAAATATGGGTAGTTTTTTCATTCTTCTTCAGGTCCTTCTCGAACTTGAAGTCATTAATTATTTTTTTTTGATCGGCAAATGTCGGTGGTTAGTTGTTAGATTAGCACCTTGGGAGAGTTGAAACTTACATCCATGCACTTTGCAAGAAAATCTTGCCCTCCCATTCCACTCCTAGGAGTGGAACCCAAGACCTCCCCCATAGGAGAGACTTGGTGGACAAAGGGCTTGCCAACTAGGCTAAAGTCCCTTGGTTTGAAGTCATTAATTTAAGCTAATTAATCTTCTTTCATAATAGGATAATTTGGACTCAAACCTGACTCATTTGGATGATCAATTTTTTGTCAATCCATCAAAATTCAGGCCATTGAAAACAGTCATTCATCCTTTCTTACATCTAAGTGTCAGTACGAAACCAGAAAATTTTACCTAACAAGAAAATGGATGAGTTTCAAATGGTATTGGAAGAAATCCAGTGCAAGATTTTTAAACCATATTTGCCATTTTTCTGAAATTAAAATATACCTCCTTTGGCATTCAGACTGAACTTCCAGAAACACATAACAAGCATATTCGTTCTCATATCTCCCTACCAGTAATACCCTCGCTCTGAGCTGTCACTTCCTGAAAAAACTCCCCTTCCTCGTCTTGATGCATCGCCAATATTTCACAAATCATTCCAACCAGCACGAGGTCAGACCATCAAAGCAAGAGAATAAGAATTGAAGGTAGGAGCAGTGCAAGTGAGACTGAAATTGGTATAAGAGAGATCTCTTAATGCAGATCTTCGCTTTCTAGGAATCGGCCTTCTTGTTATTGACCATTGCTTGTATTTGCCAATCATGGGGTCATGCATGTTATGCCTTTCTTCGAAATAACACATCCTACAACACAAAAGAAGTGATTAAGGTCCAAAACTTAATAGAACACTGCACAAGATAGGGTTTAGCTATTTAGAAAAAACACTCCCCAATCTATCATCTCACTTGACCTGTCAGATATGGTGAATTCTGTAAAATTCCCTTACCTTGGGGAATGTTTTTACTACATAAATAGACCCTATCAAATGTAAATGGAAGTCTTAAAAACTTTATTATGCTTCATTTGTCAAACAATTAAAAGGTGATTGTAGAAAGAAATCAATTCGTACAAGAATAAATAAAGAATTTTGGATAGGTACTAAGGTATCTCTAAATATATATATAATCAAGATGGATGGGCTTAAAACCATTAAATAAGAATCTATTCCAAACGCATAACGAGTCTACTTTTTTTTTTTTTTTTCTCCTTGAACTCTTTCCTCCCTGTTTACCTATTACCCAACTCATCCAAATAGGAGTGGAGCGAGAAGGGTTACCTCGAAATTCAAGTTCAATATGCCCTAGCACAGAGGCAACCACAAAACACAATAATAGGCAACAAAAGTAACCAAGCTAGTATACTTGCACTCCCAAAAAAATAATCGTGTCATCTGCATACAATAAATGAAATTGTCAGATATCTCCCTCTCTTCTCCTCTCCTATCCTATCCACAGTAAGACCGTCCATAAACCCTCCTTGGCTATCCTTGACCTAAATATATGTCAGGAACAGAAGCCGCCCTTCTTATACTCCTACAAATGTCAAGAGAAAACAGTAAGAGAGCATTTCGTCTTAATGGGCAATCAAACCATTGAGATACCAAATTGGATCCACTTCCTCCATCTCTCCCAAAAGCCTGACATTTTTAATATATGTTCTTTCTTTTGTGCAATTGACAAAATTATATCTTCCATATGAAAAGCATATGTACATGGGAATACATATTTATCTTTTGAAGACTTCTCCTTGCCACATCTTGCATCATGGTGGTATTATATCCATTCTAGCATGCTCCATGTCCGTGTCTATGCACTAAGTTCCTTCATGACCATTATATTGGTTGCCTTGGTTTTGTTGGAGATAAGATTATATTGTCAAAAATATCAAAAGATATGGAAGCTATTAGAATATACAGAGATCCCATGATTTATACTTATTGTGATTTTTTGTATCTTTGATTTATTTCAATTCCTTAACTGAAATGATTTGATTGTATCTCCTACTCTATATATATGGTGTATCATGTAAACAAGAGTATCAAATTGAGTGAATGAAAGATGTAGCCCTTTAGGGCTTTGTGTGTGTGTGGATATAGGCCAATATTGGCTGAATCATGTTAAACTTTTGTGTTGTTACTTTTTCTTTTCTCTCCATTATCTCTCTATATTCAACCATATTGTCTTACTACAAATTCAACTAGGTATCAGAGCCTACTGAACCCTAGGCATGTTTCTCTATGGAGAACTCTCTCACTTCATATTTTTTGTTATCAAGGTTTTTTGCCCTCTTTCTTGAGTTGATCACTAGTTTATTGATGCGGTAAGCAAAATTCATGATTTTTACTTATTTTGGGGCTGCCGGTGGGTTCAGTAGCATTATTTTGTGATAGTCTGAGTTTTCCGACTACTTTTCTACCCTTTTAAGGTCCCTGCACCAATTTAGTAAGTACATATTTGGTTCTTTTTTATTTTTTGGCTACTAGTGTGTTCGGTAGCATTCTTTGTGGGATGCCTTTTTTCGGCCTTCCTGTTTGTGGTGATTTGCTATTGTTTCGACTTTCTTACTTTCTCTCTCTCAATTGGTTTCTCTTACTGCCATCATGATTGATTCATTTCTCTGTTGCAAGATGTTGATTCCTTGCTATGTTCGTTGAGGTTGTCATTGAGGGAGTTATTACAATTGTTATTGTTTTTTGGCAACTTCATTGTAGTTATTTATAATGATCATACTATTTTCGAGTTCAAGTTGGATACTTCACTTCAACCGTTCCGTGTTCCAACTTGAGGGGGAATGTTGGAGATAAGATCATATTGTTAAAGATATGGAAGATATTAGAATATATGGAGATCCCATGATTCATGCTTATTATGATTTTTTGTATCTTTGATTTATTTCAATTCCTTAACTGAAGGGATTTGATTGTATCTCTCACTCTATATATATGGTGTATCATGTAAACAAGAGTATCAAGTTAAGTGAATGAAAGATGTAACCCTTAGGGATTTGTGTGTGTGGATGTAGACCAATATTGGCTAAACAACGTTAAACTTTTGTGTTCTTTCTTTTCTCTTTTCTGTCTCCATTATCTAACTATATTCAACCTCATTGCCTTGTTACAAAATTCAACTAGTTTTTGTAAATTTTTGTAAATTCTTCACTTGCCTAGAAAGGTTCCTAAAGTGCTTTGCATATATATAGTGATCCATGTATCAAACAAGATTGGAATTTTAAAATAGAATTTATAAGGAACAATTAACAAAATACTACAATTGTCTTGTTCATTCCCCTGGCTAGGTTCTTCCTAACATATTTCTCCTTAAGGATGTAGTTATTGTTCAATCAACAATCACCCTCATTTACTATATTCCACTAGGATTACGGGAAAAATAAAAGGAAAGGAAGAAAAAGAAAAGAAAAGAAAATTCTCTCACTAATCTAATACACTTTATCTTTATGGCATGAACTTTTTATTTTCCAAAAATACCAAGTGGTATTTCCAAAAAGAATTAGTTGATGTCAAAAGCTCAGCTTTTTAGACTATCATGCGGATAGCATAATATGATTTATACGAGAGCTCCTACATCATTAGCATTTACAAATAACGATACATACAATCAATGCATCGCCAAATACATCTATGATTCTTTAATGCAATAAAAATTGTCAAACCTATGATAAAACAACTAATACTCAAACAACATTCTTATACTTATTATGTACATATAACTATGCGCAGGTTAGACCCCATTTTATGGGGGGGTTTTGGAGGGGAAGATTGGGTATAGCCTTTGGCATAATTTGCACAAAGCGATTGCTGTCATATTCAAATATACAACCTCAAGGTTAGTAGGCTGAGTTTTAACCACTGAACCAATGGACCCATTTTATGTAGATATATATATATATTGGTGCAAACTCTTTAACATCAGATGGAAAATTGTAGTTTTGTGACTCAAAACCCAATTTTACACCTTCTAATCGCCCATTATCTAGGCTAAGCACCTTAAAGAGTATGCCTAGAAAAGGAGAAAAAAGAAATCTGTCCACATGGGCTGACAAATTGACCAATAAGCACCACCATTAATATTGTGTGATTGCTAACATGTTTACATGGGTTTCGTAGAACTCTAATGGCCCTAGCTCCTTTTGATATGAATAATTAGACTTTTTAAATAGGGCTATGTAAGGTCATAACTTTCCAGATTATAGGGGTAAGTTAGTAATTTTTCTTTCCCAAGTGTCCAAGTTAGCAAGGTGTTCGGTTACAGCCTTTGTCAAGTCCTTTTCATGTGTGGAAATAGTTAAGCCTTTATTAGTTTAGAAATCCTTTCTTGAGTAGGATTTTTTCACGACGAAAGTTTCCATTTCGCGGGTTGATTTTGCTTCGATGTAAGTCTGTCTTTTGTATAGCCAAACCAAAGGCGCTAGTCCGTTGGTCAAGAGCCCATACACCTCATTAGGAGGTTAGGTGTTCGGTTGTCTTTCCCCCTTGTATTTGTTTGGGGGTTTATCTTGTATGATTGTTGAGTTTGTGGTGTGCTTATAATAATATATTGTTGATGTTAGAATTTCACTATCACCTACTTCACCCACTTAAACCTACTCCACTAAACCTAACCCACTACACCACTACCACCTCCACTTCACCTACTCTTCACCTACTACACACTCACCCTCTTCTATATATAGGAATCATGAATCATTGTAATAGATATCAAAACATCAATCAATAATACAACCATTTCTCTTTATACATTAAATTTCTACATGGTATCAGAGCTATAGGTTAAGCTCTTGGTGCTCTTCGCCTTCTGGCGGGCGGCAACTTTGCCTTAACCGCCCGCCAGACCTCAACCAATTGAAACCTCCAACACATACCTTCTCTCCAATCACCGCCAATAACCACTGCAGCAACTCAAACCACTGCTAGCTCGAATTGACGCCAACTCTTCTCGCAACCAGTGTTTCATTTCGGCCTACTGCAGATACAGATTGCATCTTCGTCAACCAAGCGCCCCTGAGTTCGGTATCATTTTTATTATATCCATTGGAATAATGTTAACAGTTGCGAAGGAAACTGAATTTGAATTTTGGGGATTCATTTTTGTTATGCCTGCTGCTGTTATGTCTGGATTTCGTTGGACCATGACTCAGATTCTTCTTCAGAAAGAAGTATATGGTCTGAAAAATCCACTTACCCTGATGAGCTATGTAACTCCAGTGATGGCAGTGGCAACTGCTATGCTCTCTCTGATAATGGATCCTTGGGATGAATTCAGAACAAGCAATTACTTCAATAGTTCATGGCATATCACTCGGAGTTGCCTTCTCATGTTTCTTGGTGGAACTCTCGCCTTTTTTATGGTATTGACAAAATACATTCTTGTTTCAGTAACTAGTGCAGTAACTGTGACAATAGCAGGAGTTGTCAAGGAGGCTGTCACCATCTTGGTTGCTGTCTTTTACTTCCATGATCAGTTTACTTGGTTGAAAGGGGCTGGCCTTATTACAATCCTGTTTGGCGTGAGCTTATTCAATTGGTACAAATACCAAAAGCTACAAAAGGGTGAAATAGGTGAAGAGAATGTGGCAAGGTCATCGACAACCAATCCAGCTGCAAAATATGTTATTCTTGAGGAGATGGATGATCAAGATGATGGCCACCAATCTCTCTCTCTCTCTCTGCACCTGGGCTCTCTCTTCTCGGTGGTGCATGAAAACAAACAAGGCAGCATGTTTGGTTTTTTCAGAGAGAAACACAGGGCTTTCACAAGAACATGCTTTTTTCTCTCTCCCACTTTTCTTTTTCCACCACCCACACCACACCATCCCTTTCTTTTCTTTTCTTTATTCTCCACTCACAAAACATTATCATCACCTTTTGCACCTCACCCGTTGCTCCACTTTCTTTCTTTTCTTTTATTTTCTTTATTTATTTATTTATTTTATTATTAAAAAAAAAAAAAAAAAAAAAAAAAAAAAAAAAAAACACGGAGGAAGAAGACGAACTGCAAACTCATTTTATTCATATCGGGCCTCACCCCGATCACCATTTTACAAAAAAAAAAAAAAAAAAAAAAAAAAAAAAAAAATACAAACAAAACAACCACACCCACAGTGGGATTTTTCTTTTCCTTCTCTATTCTACTGCAGGTCTCTTCTTCTTACTTTTATCTTGGGCGTCCCGTGCCAGTCCGGTCTCCGTGTTTCCTTGTCCACCGAGCACGTTCATGCCCTCATACTCCTCCACTGCAGCATATGGAGGACCTCCAAATCGGAACATAACGGTGGCCTTCCGCTTCAGCTCCTTGTTTTCTGCCCTCAGCACACTTATCTCTGCTCGCGCATCCTTATACATGCGTTGGAGCAGAGCCAGCTGGGAGTTTAACTGTTGCACTTCATTTGTCCTACTCTGCAGCCGGTTCGACAAGTTTGTGACCGCCGTCATGCTTTCCACACATGCCTTCAGAGTATACTGATTAGCCTCAATATCAGTTTGCACCGCCATTTTTTGCTCCACCGACCGCATCGGAAAGTTCAATGGAGCAAAACCAGAGGTGTTTGGTTGAGGTTCACTAGCCACCGCACCAGTTATTTCTCTTGTGGGCTCGTTCAGTTCTGGAAAGAGCGTGAGCAGGTTCTGGGTAGCTGGACGGGAAGAAGAGGCCATGTTTTTGGGTTGCTAAGTGTTTCAGCGAAATAGCAATTTCAGACTGGTAATGTTCGGAAGGGTTGGTGACAGAATGGCAACAAAGTGTTCCACAGTTTCTCTCTCCGCAGAGGCAGAGTTTTTCAGCGAAGGGTTGGTTTCAGAGGTTTCAGAATGGTATGCCTCAGCCTCAGCCTTCGTCTTGGTTAAATAGCCGAGGCAGCCACGCGTATTGCGCGCCTCTTGACGCCCGACAAACTGGCACGCCTTTTTCATGGCACATCTTTTGATAAAGTGGGCACGCCTTTTGATGGCACGCCTTTTGAAAAATTGGGCGCACCTTTTGAGGGTGCGATTTTTTAAGGGGTCCGACAAGACTCTGTAAACTGTCCCGACATTGATTCCGGTTAGCTCCTTTATGGGTCCGACAAGACTCTGTAAACTGTCCCGACATAGATTCCGGTTAGTTTCTACAAGGGTCCGACAAGACTCTGTAAACTGTCCCGACATTGATTCCGGTTAGTTTCTACAAGGGTCCAGCAAGACTCCGTAAACTGTCACAACATTGTCTTCTACAACGGTCCGACATGACCCCATAAACTGTCTTCTACAACGGTCCGACATGACCCCATAAACTGTCTTCTACAAACGGTCCGACATGACCCCATAAACCGTCTTCTACAACGGTCCGACATGACCCCATAAACTGTCTTCTACATCGGTCTGACACCACCATACCGTGTCCTCTACAACGTTATGACACCCCATACAGTGTCTTCACCAACGGTCTGACACGACCCTACAGTGTCTCCTATCCTTTTTTATTTTTATGTATTTTCTTGTTTTGTTACTCTCTCCAAACTCAAGTTGGTTAGTTTCTCTCCTCCTTGAGTTTGCGGGGGGCTGTTAGAATTTCACTATCACCTACTTCACCCACTTAAACCTACTCCACTAAACCTAACCCACTACACCACTACCACCTCACCTACTCCACTAAACCTAACCCACTACACCACTACCACCTCCACTTCACCTACTCTTCACCTACTACACACTCACCCTCTTCTATATATAGGAATCATGAATCATTGTAATAGATATCAAAACATCAATCAATAATACAACCATTTCTCTTTATACATTAAATTTCTACAGTTGAACTTTTTTCCATAATTGACTATCCAATATGATGCAAGTCTTGTGATATTTCTAACGAATCTTCTAAATAAAGGACGGAAGAGAGAGCTCAGTCAGCTTAGCTCATATTCATATTCATATCGGAAAGGGTGGAACTTGATCCATTCTTGCTTGCTTATCCTCAATTGACCCCCCCCCAAAAAAAGGTCTTTTGTATAGCATGGAATTGTTGAAAGGCTTGATATACACCATTGGGCCCATTTCCTAACAACTTAAGCTTTTTAGACAATTTGTGACTTGACATTTACTAGTAAACTAAATAAAATACATTAACAAATTTATGTTTTCTATAAGGGGTGAGTGAGACACTATTAACTTCTTTTCAGTAGGAAACTCATAATGCCAGTATAATTCTAAGGTTTATCACTTCTTAATCTTCCTTTTCTTCCTTATTTTGATTTATGAAACCATTACCAAACAAGGACTTAATAACCATGCTAACCCTCCTAAAACCTTGAATTCATACCAAAGGCCTCAAACTTTGATTCTAGGATTAAATCCCATTTTTCCCCTGTTGTCTAGAAATTAGCAAGCTCTTTCCTTCAATTTGACGTCAAAACAACCTCAAGCAGTCAACCAATTCAAGCCTAAATCCATCCTTGAAGCAAAACATTTACTTCTCAATTATAAACATTTAAAAAACCATACCTAATGTAGCACCCATAGGGAGAAGGTGAAGAGAGATAAGAGAATGAAGAGGGATGAAAGAAAGAGATGGAAAGAGAGAAAGGGAAGAAAGAGATGGAGAGAGAAAAAAGGGAAGAAACCGGAAACAAATCCCAAATCAATACCCAAAAATCATAGTTTGATAGAACTATTAAATATAAGCCTATTTATAGCATCCTAGAAAACCCTAATAATAGCTGCCAAATAAATAAAAAAAACTTCAATAAAATAACACTAAGATAAATCCCCAATCTTCAATTTAACTTCAACAAACTCCCTTCCGTTCCCCCATCATATAATATGAAGATAATAACATATTATACATTTTCTATGTTAAAATGTTGGAAAAGAGTGGGACAAAAAGTCCTAACCTCAATTTTTAAAAACCCCAAGTACTAACCAAAAAACTGGAAATTGTTAGGGTTTAGATTCTAAATTGTAAAAGTCTAAAGGAAGGATAAGTAGAATTAGTGTCACAATGAAAGCATCACATGTATAACGCAAAAGATCATTGCTAAATTTGGAAGGGGGGAGGACAAAAAGGGAGATTAAGAACTAGGGTGGTGTCAGCCCACCTCAACTGCACCCATTGAAGGTGGTTTTTCTCATCGGGCTCGAGCAGCCCTTATGATTGTCAGTTCGGACTTCTTTTTTCATCTTGGGACCCTCTGTGTGTACTGTGTGACACAATTTAAGGGGAGAGGACCTTAAGTCAACCAGGTAGTCCCTCAAATTTTAAATATATACTTTCTAATTTTAATATTCAGCAACCATTTTATTCTTTTAAGCCGGCAAAGTATCCTAGATGTGTTTCACACATGTCCAAGCAATAGATAAGTGTACCATGTGTGCACAAGCATCTGTGGCTTAAATTTTAATTGAAAAAAAAAAAAAAAAAAAAAAAAAAAAGAAGAAGAAGAAGAAAAGAATGGACAGATGTATTTTGACATGGGCCAACACATATCCAACACATGCCAGTGTTTGGAAAACCAACATATCACCCAACAAAGCATGTCCATGGATCATAATTTAACATTGAGACTGTATGAGCATGGGTAGTTTAAGTAAATGGCCTAGATGGTTAATGCCTGTCCATCATAAGTCAAAACATCTACGATTCTACATTCAATAACTTAGTTTCCTTTTGTGATACAACCCAAGATATAAGTGTCAACACAGCTAATCCAAGTGTAACAAACTGAAACATGGTCGAGGGAGCCACAAAAAGAAACAATTTTGATGGACTTCTTTAAACCATGGAAGAAGTATGTTGATTCAATCCACTCTCTAACGTGCTATACCAGCAGCAATGCCTCCTTAGTTACAAAATGAAAATCCACTCAATAATCACAAACACTAAGGCGAGTGAGTCATAAGTAAAGACATCAAACATGAAACCAAGCCACAAAAGTAATTACCAATACACTTCACCACTTCCCCCCAATGAAATGTTCAAAAAGGGATTACTGAAATCAAATAAAGCACCTGAGTTTAATATGTATATGGAAAACCAAAACCAAAAAAGTGTAGATTCTTTGCTGTTGGAAAAATTGATTAACAAAGAGAAGCCAAAATGACAAGGATTCCCTAGCAAACAATTAAAGGTGAAACATACTTAAATTCACATAAAACAAACAAAACCTTGTCTTACAAGCACCAAAAAAAAAAAAAAAATGAGTTTGCAAAATAGGAGTCCTAAAACCATTATAACTCTTAGACATTGAATCAACTATATGGCCACCATGTTAAATCCTTCTTAAGATTGGGCGGTCTTGACCCCCAAAGAAAATTCAGCAGACCCTTCAGGTCATATAGCCCTTCTTCGCTAACAAGGGACCATTTAATAACGCCATCAACTTCAACCTTGTTTATCTTGCAAGTCACAAACAAATTTAATTCATAACAATTTAAGGTAATGCAATCCCAGATCTCTACTTTCTGAAGTTTCTTGCATTTTAACAGGATATACTTCAAACCAATTTTTTCAATATGACATTCTTCCAATCTCAAAAGTTTCAGTCCCTTGAGATTCTTGGCAATTTCAGGACACAATTGCTGACCTATGAACAAGCCAAACAAGCATAGTACTTCTAGCTTCTTGCAGTTTATGCCTATCACCTCAATGATAGAACCAATGTTATGATTGTCACTGTCACTGTCACTGAACGAAATTGTCATCTCCTCTATCCTACTCCAGCACTGCATTGCCCTTGAAAATCCTGTACGTTCGATATATAACCCACAAGCTACGGAGAGTACTCTAAGCTTGGGTGACCTACAACATGTATAAGTGTAAAAAGCTAATTTTGTTTTCTCATGGACAGTCCAAGTCCTTCACAAAATCACCCAGTTCAAATCAGAAACATTTAGAAAAATAAATTCACAAAGAGATTATTTCTCAATCAAATTGAGGGTCCCCTTTTAGCTAAGGACTAATAATAGAAAGAAAATACTCATCTATATAATCTACAGATCAGTTGTTTGACAGTCACCAACTAAAATTAAGTTGCATAACAGCTTACTAGTACACTCTTCAACCATAGTTTGACACAAGTTTCACTTTAGTCTCTAAATTTCAATTTGAACAATGTGATCCTTCACTTTAAGTCTAATTTTAATTTGGTCATTCCGTCAAAATTTTTGTTATTGACAAAATTAACAAGTATCCCAAAATCGTTAATATTAACTTCCAATTTAGACAGAAGAACCAAAAATTGAAACTTTAGATAATTAACAAGTATCTCAAAATTGTTGATTTTAACTTTCAATTTAGATAGAATGACCAAATTAAAACTACCACTTAAAAAGTGTGGGATGAAATTGTTCAAATTAAAACTATACCCAGACTAATTTGAACATGTTTTAGCCACAATCTTAACAAAATTGAAATTATACCTTTTTGCAGCATAGACAAGGTGATCATCAGTGACTGTAACAAACTCCGATGGAAACATGATTTTGGTAATTGGGGTAACCCTAACCCTAACACCACCATCTTCATAATCATCATCATCATCATTGTCACATGCATAGACATCCATGACACCACGAAGCAATTTCGTGAAATTTATACGAATATTCCAGAAGGACATGCTATGGAGGGCGCGGATATTGAGGGTGTTCTGCTCTCCTTTTTCGGCGAAGAATCGATCGTAGCACGCACGTCCCCATGATCGGCACACCCAAGCAACGGTTGTCAACAAAAACGCTGGTTCCAATCTGTTGAAGATGTCAAGCATGAGTTTTTTGTCGAGGCTTTCCCATTTTCCAAAACCCTTCTCTTCGATTTTTGCTGCTTTGCCTCCATTGATTCTTCTCTTGCTCTGGTTAGTCTTCCTCATCTTCTCTCTAACTCTCTCTCTCTCTCTCTCTCTATCTATCTATCTCTCTCTCTCTGGTGTGTAAAAATGGAGGTGGGTTGGTTGTGTTGGTGCTGAGCTGGTGGTGCATTGGTGTGTTGTGCATGGTTGCCACTTGGGTGTACGTTACGAAATCAAAATGAGGAATCTTATTTAATGGGTTGCAATTTTTTTTTTTAATTTAAGATTTAGGTAATATATGAAATGAGGAATCTTATTTAATGGGTTGCAATTTTTATTAAGGCCAAGGTTGGTAATTTAAAAATAATTCATTTTTTTATTTTTTTTTATCACATCATATCTTTACATCTCTGTACATCTTTTCGTAAAAAGATAAAAAGTACATTTATTTATGTTATCCCAAACAACCCCTTATATGAAATGAGGAATCTTATTTAAACAACTTACATTTAAGTCTGAATAAAAATTTATTATTCAAGGTATATTATTTTAATATTTTTTAATTTTTTAATTAAAATATAAGGGATAAAAAATATATTTTTGAGATGATTTTTTGATTTTTTATGAAAAAATATGTAAAATATAAAGAAAAACAAATTTTTGACTTTTTGATATAAGTTGTTATTTTTTTGATTTTTTTAATAACTTTTTTACTTTTAAACTAAAATATTTAGTTGTCAAACGATGCCTCAATAGGTCATATTAATCATGTTTTTATCAAATACTATTTAAAAACGTCACTAATTATTAATTTTCAGTAATAATTTAAAAATTGTCATTAATTATAAGTTTTAATGGTAGTTTAAAAAAAAATCTTCACAAAAAAGTCATTAATTATAAATTTTAGAGACAATTTACAAAAATTATAACAAAAAAGTCACTAATTATCAATTTTTAACAATATATGTAAAAAATCATCATGAAAAATTATTTTTAGCGACGATTTTATTAAGACTTATTTTCAATAGAATTTGATAAGAATTAATTCTAACTATTAAAACGTATTAGTAATCTAACCTCTTATTTTAACGAGCTGCAAATTTTCTTTTCTAGATTTAGGTAATATATGTTGGTTTTGGCTAGGAGGTAAATACGAAAGGGTGAACATATATATATATATATATATTAATAAATTTTAAGAAAAAGTATGAATTATAATATTAATTTCTATTAGTACAATAAGATGAAAAAATATATAAATAGCATGTTTTTTATATTCACAGTTAGTTCAAAAAATAGTAACAATAAAACAATCTATTTATTAAAGTGAGGTATTTTGAGGGGTTTTTGGGAAGTAGGTTATAATGCACTTTCCAGATTATAACTCACTTCTCTCTCTCACAAAAAATTCATTATAATCAACTTTTAATCAATTTTTAATCAAAAAGTTGATTATAATCAACTTCTCAAAATAACCTGAATTGTTATACTTGACAATCTTTCATCTCATTACAAATTTCTATGATATAATTGATATTAAAATCTCATACAATGTATTTTTCAATGAATGTGATAAGTAATTAGCTAACACCTTATTCTATTCTATAAACTTGGATTTGTAATTAACACTTTCTTTTATTGTTTTTTCTTTCATTTTTTTTAATGTTATATTTTGATTCTTTGTTTTATAAATATAGGGTGACATAGCCCTTGGGGGTGGGTTTAGCAGAAAGTGTCGGCCCAAAAATGCTTTCAACTTGGGTTCAACTCTTCAGCGCCCTTCGGTATGGTGCCCTTAAACGTTACCTTAAGTAATGTCTTAACCCGAAGCTGAAGTCTGGCAGAGCCTACGTCACCTCATATTTTGGTCACCAAAAAAAAGATAAAAGGTGACACACACTTGAAATTTTTAAAAGAAGAAAAACTTAGGAGGCAAGGCTCAATAATATACAAATAATTTTAACTAATTATATAATATAAGTAAAAATGTTATTGGTTCATTGAGCCTTAAGGGTGATCATGGATCCGTCCAACTCGTTCAACCCGATCGATCTAATCCAATCTGATTGATTTTGGATAGATACATATCTTTTGGCAGACGGATGTGGATAAAATATTTCAAAATCCGCTAATACAATTTGGATGGTAAATCGATCATCTCACACTCTCATGAATCCAATCCGTCCGTAGATGAAATTTAAAACAAAAATAAAAAATGAATTATTAACAACTAACAACATAGAGTAGAAATAATAAAATATATATTTTTGTAAAAATGAAAAATAATACCTTAAAAATATGCATGTATGGTGTCATGGCCTATTATAGACAAATAATATATATATTTTCAAATTACTAATCATTGGAGATTGTAAAAATAATTAATTATAATTCGAAAAAATGTCCAAAATTTGTAAAGTCCAAATCGCCAAACCGATCACATCTATTCGCCAATTCGCATGACCTGTTCAATGTATTTTTCAATGAACGTGATAAGTAATTAGCTGGTACCGTATTCTATTTTTTAGAAACTTGGATTTATAATGAACACTAGTTATAAGAAATTAATTTCTTTTATTATTTTTTTCATTTTTTTTAATGTCATATTTTGATTCCTTGTTTCATATATATTGAGTGACACACATTTAAAATTTCTAAAAGAAGAAAAATTTAGAGACGGCGAGTCAGTACAATATGTATATAATTTTAACTAATTATATATTATGGAATAAGCTTCTCTTCAATCCACTTTATGGATTAGACCGTACGGTTGGGCCTGTGAGGCTCTCCCGTTTCGATGATCTGAACAGTTCAATGTATATAGCTCGTTGAGTACTTCATTCCTTAAAAAAATCATGTTGATCGGATATCGATAGCCTCTTAATCGAAACACGTCTTTTGTCCATAATAAATATGATTTTAAAAATAAATTATTGACAAAAATGTGTTCTGATCAAAGGGATGTCGATATCCGATCAACATGATACTTTGCAGTGATAAAGTGCTCGACGAGCTGTACACATTAACCGATTCGGATTAGGGATGCTCGCGGATCGATTTTTGATTGTTCGATTTGCAGTTTGGACCCCATATGTCTACAATTTGGGAAAAATTGAACCCGCAACCGCCCACAGTGTGGATTGCGGTTTGTGGATGTGAGGATTGCGGTTTGTGCGGATAAAGTTTGCAGATGTGCGGGCGGTTTGCAGATTGGGTTTTTCCTTTAAAATTTTATTTTTGGGCTTGTTTTTTTTCCCATTTTTTAAATATTCTTTTTGGGATTTTCCCTCCATTTTTTAAATATTATTTGGACATAAAATTGCATATTTCTTATCATGAAATCATTATTTTCCAAATGATTTATCCCAAATAAATTACAGCCAATCTATCCAATTTACCTATAGAAGGAAACATACCGTAAGTACAGGTCAGAATCAGTCAATTGACTCACATTCACTTTACAGAAAAAATGTATAAGCTAAACAATATATACATATGCAGGCAGGTGAGTCCGAGCGCGAGTAAAACCCCTGACCCACCTGCAACCCACAAAACAGGAAAATCCTAACTCACATCCAACCCTAACAATTATGCGAAACCACCCAAATAGGTGCGAGTAGTCGGGTTAGGCGATCTTCGTGGGTCGAATAACCCTATACTCAGCCCTAGTTCAAATCATCGAAATGGGATCCGTTATGGGTCTCACGGGCCAAACAGTATGGTCCAATTCCCATATAATATAAGCAAAAACGTTGTTGGTTCATTGAGCCTCAAAGTTCTAACACTATTTTCATAAATTTTTGAATTAAAAAATTATAAAAATACACATGGCACATTATTATTTGTTCTTTTATTTTAATATTTTAATTAAATCATTGATTAATATGGAAAAACTTTTAAATTTATTAATTTATGAACTATTTATGGTGTCTATTATTATTACTATTTATATCTATAATTTTAAATTTCAAAATTACTTATATAGAAAGTTAAAAAATGAATTTTAGCCATATCTTTTATCAAAATCTAAGTCATATCTAGTTTGAAATTTAAAAAAAAAAAATTCAAAATAATATTTCAAATGTAATTTTATCCTTATAAAAATAAAAATACATGTAACTTAAAAAAAAAATATCCTTATACATGTAACTTCAAATGAACATATTTGTACTTAAAAAAAATAAAAATAAATGTAGCATGAAATACATGTGGCATAAAACTATTGGTCTATCTAGCCATATCTAACTTTAATTTATTTTATTTTTTAAAATGTAACTAGAATTTCAAAACAAAAATTTAACCATATTTAACCCTACAACTAATTTAAAATTTAGAAGAAAAAATGGAAATGAAATTTTAATAATAATTTATAAAGAGTTATAAAATTCAAGTATACATGTCCTAATCCTATTAAAAAATATGAAATTAAAAATTAAAATTTTAAATATAAATTTTAAATTAATAATTAACATTTCATTTCTCTTAAGCAAGTTTTAAGCCAAAAGCATAACACATACCCAATCTAAATATTGGATATTGTTTTCAAATGTAAATATACTTTAATATTAATAGAATAGACATTAGTCGTATTTAAGAATAAATATATAAATTTCATACTTAATACTTTCAAATGTTAATAACTATGAAAAAAAATTATATACATATTTCTTATTTTGATTATATATATTTATATAACAATTTAATACAAATAAATAAATAAGTACACGAGTAACTCATGGATTATTCTTAGGACAATAATAGTATAAAAGTCAATCCGAAATCGATTTTTAGGCTATATTTAGTATTTAGAAAAAATTACACATAAATCCCATGGGGGGAAATGTTGCTTTATATAGTCCTCAATGTTTTTTTAAAACCATTTAGTCCTTTTTTATTTTTGTTATGGTATTTTGTTTATATGTATTGTATATGTAATTGTCTGATTTGCCCACATTTGTGATTTCTTTTGATTTTTTTGTTGTTATTGGTTTGGTAAGGTATGGGATTACATTCTTTTTTTGGAGGAGGGAGTGCGTGGACTGCGGGTGGGGGGAGAGGTTGAGGTGTTGCTCAGTTGGTGTTCTTTGTGTTTGAATACATTTTTGTAGGTGGGGGGTTTGGGTGTTGCTATTCAAATCTTTTGTTTCAAAAATGGTGGGTGTGCTCTGCATTTTTCAATTCAGGTTTTGTTGATTTGATTTTTCTGTTATTGGGTGTAATGTGTTTTCTGGGTTGGTTATGATGTGTCCCCTGTAAGTGTGGTGAGTAATGTTGTTATTGGGGTGTAACTTGGCTGTTTGTGGGTTTCGGTGGTTTAGTAATGTGGATATGTTGGGTTTGTGATTTTTATATTGTTTGTCAATGGTGTAATGCTATGATAACAACATTACTGTTGGTGTCCTGGGGATTTTCGTTTTATTGTAATGTTCGAATATGTTGATGGGGGTTGTCAATGGTAGTTGGGTTTGTAATATGTTATCAATGGTGGTTGGGTTGTCAATGGTGACTGGGTTTGTAATGTTCATTTTACTATTGTTGCTGTGTTTGTTGTCCCAATGTTCTAATGCTATGTGTTAAATTAACATTAACAGTATAAATTAAAAAACACAAACAAATGGTCCTCCTAATTTAATCGTATAAAAATTTTGTGGAATAGATTGTTTATGATAAAACATTGGTTATGGTAAAACATTGTCTTTATGCTCAAAGGAACAAATGGTCCTCCTAATTTACCATCAGTTTCTAATAATACGACTATATCATCATTATTAGGTGGAAGATTTCCATTTCCTTTGTTGTGGGTGTTTGAACCATCAGATTCAATTAAAGATGTTTCTTCTGAATTGAATTTATTCCCAATAATGTTAGCCTGAACACCCATATCAGGTTGTTTTGTTCTTTGCTTTGCTACCTGTAAATATGTGTTGGATTTTTGGCAAAGTGTTAATGTGTTTTTTTTGGCCAGGCATGGAGTTCGCAGTGTTACTGTTGTGTACATTCGGCCAGACCAATGCGGTGTTGTGTATCTACCAAACATTCACATATGCTCGGTTGGTTGACATTGTTTGTCACAAATTTGATATTTGTGACCAGGGATTGGTTTATTTCTTGTTCACTATTCCTGGGTACAACAAGTTTAAGATTGATTGTGACAATGATGTGCAAAACATGTTGTCACTTGCAAAGTCATTTGGTCTTGATCATATTAACGCACTAATTCAAATGTGAAATAATGTGTCGGGCAGTCAACTTGGTTTAGCAGGGTCCCCCCATGATGGTCCGAGCAACACTACAGATTGGCGGACGACCGATATGGAGGACCGTACTGATTTGTTAGCGGATTATTGTCCCCATAAGAAGAAGATGTTCTTGTCTGCTAGATGGGCGTTCGGTATTACAAATGTTGGCCAATCTTTTTTGGGGGGTGTGCATGAATTTCGGACAGTACTTTACAAGTATGCTGTTGAATGCGATTTTCAGTTTAAGTATGTGAAAAATGACTCTGCCATGTAACTGCTGTATGCAAGTTCGTAACGTCAACTGGGTGTGGGTGGTTGATTCACTCAAGAGTGTCTGTTTCGAACGGGATTTTCTGTTTGAAAAGGTTCAATCTCGTGCATTCTTGTGGGGTTGCTATACGAACATATAGAAACCCACAGACGGGGTCATATTTGGTTTTTGATGTTATCGCATGTCGTGTGCGTGAACAACCGTTGACATGACCAACCGACGTGGTTTTCGACATGAAAAACGGCTATGGGTTAGACATTAGTTACCGGGTTGCTTGGTTAGGGGTGGAAAAAGCGTGAAGTGAAGTATTCGGTGATCACGATATGTCGTTCGACCAACTCGGGTAGTATAGTGATGCCGTTATGCAAAACAATCCACATAGTTATATCAACTTGGATTTCAAGCAACAAACTGGACGTTTCGTGAGGTATTTCATATCTTTTTGTGCATGCATCGATGGGTTCAAAAATTGTCGTCCGCTTTTATTTTTGGATGGTACATTTTTAAAAAGAAGGTTCAAGGGGACGTTGCTCGTGGCAACCGTTAAGGATAGGAACCAATGTATGCTATTTATTTTTTTAATGGTTCGTTGTACAATTTCATGGTTGTGTTATACTATTTTCAAACATCACAACATGTACATCATATTTCTGTTTATATTTGTTTTAAATTTTGCATTCCAGTACGAACTTATTATTGGCTTATATGTTACATAAACACATCTTGTGCAGGGTTATTTCCCGTTGCTTTTGCTATTGTCAATTCTAAAAACACATATAACTGGGAGTGGTTCTTACGTCATTTGTCCAAAGTTGTAGATTGTTCCAGGACTTTAACTTTTGTGTCCGACCGTAATACGGGGTTCGTACAATTGATGCATACCGTCTTCCCAACCGCACACCATGCATTTTGCTTGCTACATTTGCAGATGAATCTTCAAGGCTGCATGAAATACATTAATGCTGATCAGAAAATTAGACTCATGCGGAAGTTGCGTGAATACGCTTACGCCCCACAGTAAATTCCTTCAACCAAAAAATAGATATTTTGTTACAATGTAGCCCAGCGGTGGTTGGAAATTTTCTGAAAAATTTGGATCCTGAACATTGGTCCAATGTGTACTTCAGGTATGATGCTAGTTACATATACACTACGCAATATCTTTCAATCATTAAATCTTATGAATCTAATCACTTTTATTTTTTGGTCTCCATAGGGGACATAGGTATGGCGAGATGTGGTCTAACGCTGCTGAGTCTTTCAATAACTGGATTCGAGAAGCTCGTCACCTTTCCATTACTCAACTAGTGGATGCAGTTAGGGGTAAGATCATGGAACAAAAGTCAAAACATAAAGTCAAATCCATGGAGTGGGTTGGCGAGATCTGCCCGAAAATGGAAAAAAATTTGGTTGCTGCATACGAAGATAGCAGGTCATGGATGTCAATCGGATGACAATGTGTTTGAGGTTCGTTCCCATCCATCAGTTTTAGTTGACATTGGCAACCGCTCATGTTCTTGTTTCCAATGGCAACTAAATGGGTTCCCATGTTCACATGTTGTTATTGCTTTCCGAAATAGTGGCAAGAACATTTACAATGCTATAGAATCGTTTTACCACGTCGACGAGTATAAGGCAGCGTATGGGGGTCTATCCACCCAATTCCCACTGTGGGAAAACCAAATTTCAGTGTAGCAGACTATCTCATTACGCCACCTGTGTACAAGCGTCTCGCGGTAGGCCGAAGCGGAAAAGAATTCCATCGAAGGGCGAGGTTGTTCAACGTATTCGGTGTGGACGTTGTGGCAAAATGGGTCATCACAATAGGAAAACATGCAAGGAACCTATGTAACATGCAAGATGATCTTCTTTGCCTTAATTTTTTTTCACAACCCATTGCTCAAATAATGGTTGATCACCTTTTTTATTTGTGACCACATTGTGGCTCAACAACATTTTCACCTTCGTATGCTTCTACATTACTGGATTTTTTTCCAAATATCATATATTTATTTACTAATTTTTGGATCAGTTTGTTGAATACATGGCATCAGTGGAAAATTTTCTTTAAAATATATTAACATTTTGTGTGCATTTGCTGTAATGTTTTTTTTTTTGGAACATGGTTGGTGGGTATGCTCGACGCCCTACTTCTTATTTTTTTAATGGGTGAACCAAGACATTCGATGTTTAATTTGACACATTAATCATTCAAGATATGTAATCAAGTTTTGTTCGTTACCGTTGTTAATCACTTTACACTCCCTCGCACATCATGTTCGCCAATCCGTTTCATGATTCAAAAAATCGTAACACAAGGATTATTATGATTCTGGTAATCACATTTTGCATATTCCTGCATAATCGTATACCTACTAATTTTTGATACGGTATCGTTGCCACAATGTAGTCAACGTACACCAACTTTAGACAATCAATCTACACGCTAAAATACCGAAACCAATTACAAACTCTACCATGATTCTCCCATTAATTTAATGAACATCAAACCAAATGACCATTCAGATTCATGTCCAAATTTAATCCGCTAACTCAAACATCATTGAGAACTACAAATGCCACAAAAACATATTTGCCAATCTTTGAACTTTAAGTAATTCGCCAAAAAAATAAACGTACACCAACTAAAACTATCATCATACACAATGCCAAACAAAAAAAATATACCCACAACTAACACGTCAAAAACATTAACTGTCTACTTCGAATGTCCAATAAGTCGCTAGAAGTTGAACAAAATACTGAAACCAAACCTTGTGTCAATAAAATAGAGGTGCTGTGGTGACTGAGGACAGCTTTAGACACGTGTCAAAGCACGGACTCCTCTGACTGGGTCATTCAAAAACATCTTCACCATTGTTGTCCATAGTTCATCTGGCGTTTGCCTATCCATTGTTTTCCCAATATCGCAACCCTCCATGTATTACTGGATGATGTAGCACACAAAAATTGCACAATCTGTCCTGGTATAGGCCAACAAATCAACTATTTTAGATAGCATAACGTTTAGGGATCAAATTTAGTTGTCATGGACACTAAAACAACAACCCAACAACATGAGAACAGAATTTAACACCCAATACATCATTTTTGGAATTCAAAATTCTGTAGACGTGCTCGAACGCCACGAGCTCCGCACGCTAAATGGCGCAAAATCAGTTCTGTTCATTGGACTACTACAGTTCGGACTCAAATGTCGCGGTTTTGAATCTAATCTCACAAAGTGCAATGTGAGACCGATAAATCACCAAAGAGTCCAAATCCGGCAAATCGTTTTGGAAAACTGATTTTAATAAAGAAGTGTCAAACATAGACTGCTTTGCCAGATACAGAGTCGCCACCTAAATATTTTATTTTAGGGGATTTAGGAAACCCTGACTCGTGCCTAAGGCCACGTGTCCGTCATCACCAAAGTTGTCTCGGCTCGAGAACTTGGGTACGAGAGGGGAAGGTCATGCAATGAGCACCCCCGCTTGCCCGATCAAAGATCGGCCTTTACTAACATGATATCTTATTTTTGAAAACACATGTGTTCTTATTCCGGTTTATTAGCTAGAATTACTATGTGATACGCACAACACACAAGTATAGACTAGATCGCCTAAGTTGGAACAAAATATCTCATGTTCGTTTGAAAATGGTTTGAAGGTGCTACTCATAAGTAGGCTAAGATGTGGATTTGCCACCTTCAAGTGGGCTTAGAAAACATGATGTTGCCACTCTCAAGTGGGCTTAAAACTCGCATTTCAATGAATTATTCCAATTCAAGCAGTCCAACCTTCACCCACAGGCATTCAGACAGTTATATCATTTAAACAAATAGCCTTATGGCAAGCGTGCTATCATGGCAATCACTCACACACATGCAAGATGCTAAAGCATAAAAGCTTACCTAGTACTCCGAGCTAAAACAATAGCTAGTTAGTAATCAATGCATGATCCTGGCTATGTTAAGATGCCTAATGCAACACATGCAAAAATGTAACTAAAATAGGCTCGGCTATTCTAAGATGGCATGTGAGATGCAACTTGATAATCATGTATTCAAGTAGGAATTGAAACACAATGCAGTTAGTATGATGTGCCGAGCCCGGTACATGCAATACAGATGAATGATGCAAACATGCATAGCATAAGGATGCTAATCAAAATATGACCTAGAACTAACCATCATAAGCGGTTAAGTAAAAGGGAGAAAGACATGGGGTTGGAAGACATTCACACACTCACGCACACTTATTACAAAATTTGCCCTCTCGACGGAGGGTCCGAATAAATAAACTAGCTAGCTACGCTACACTAATTAATTATTACAGAATGTTAACTAATTAAGCAAATTAATTAAGTTACAAAACCAATTAAGTAAGAAAAGAAAGAAGCTAAATTGAGCTGCCATAGCTCTGTCTCGGAATGATGAATGATGCATGCTCGGTCGCCTCGCTCGGAAATCCGTTGCCATGTCTCATGTTGCCTCTGTTTGCACTGTTTTTGACTTATGAAAACTGTACAAATCTCCAAAACACTTCTGACCCACCTCATAGACATGTTGAGAGGCCATCGGCCAAATGGTATTGTGATACCCCTGTTCCGTAATATGCTAGATTGGTCCTTAATTTGAATATGATTATGTATTCAGCATGACTTTATGTGCCATTATGTGATTTTGCAATTCTATCTGTTCACTGTAGGAATATCTGTTTGAGTAAACTACTTTGGGAATTAAATTGAGGGCCCTATTGGCCACAGAACCCGAAATTGATCGCGCCATTGTGATTGGCGTAATTTTTAGAGCCTACGGTGAAATTTAATTGAAAATTGATTCTAGTCAATTTAAACTGATTAAATTGATAAATTAAGTACCCCATTATTTTATATTAAAATATTTGTTAGTGGGGCTTGTTGTATATTTGCATTGCACTCTCCTTTAGCTCTCTTAAAACTCAAAATCTGAGTTAGACAATTGAGAGTGAGAGAGAGGCCGGCTATAGAGAGAGAAAGGAAGAGACTTGAGCAATTTTTGGCTCTAGCTTGGGAATTTGAAGGTTTAACTCAAGAATTGACTAGAGTTTGGAAGATTAAAGCTCCTAGGTGAGTAACCAACCCCTAACTCATGAATTTGAGTTGTGATTTCGTGAATTGAAGATTAATTTGTGATCTAGAACATGAAAGGAGTTGGTTTTGATGAATTTGAAGACTATATATGCATGCATGTATGTATTGTTTTGAATTTGCATATTTGAGCTTGAATTACATGACTCATGTTGCAATTTTGGTTGAAATCCATGTATTTGACCATCTTTTCATCATATGAGACGAGAATGAAGGTTATACGTCACATGCATGTACAATCCATGGAAGTAGAAGCTTTGAATGCATGAAATGGTTACACTGGTAATGAGTTGGTGGAAAATGAGCCCTGCATGTAGATAAATTATGAAATTGAGCTTCAATATGTTGTAATTCTATGTTTGTACCATGTTAGTACATGATTATGTGAAGTTTGGACCGAAATCATGCATTTAGAGCCTTTGAATGTCGAGATGAAGCTCAAGAACTCAATCTGGAAAACCCAGATTTTCGATGTCCGCTCGAGCGGGTGAAGTGCCGCTCGAGCGGAGAAATCGAGCTCCCAGCATTTTCTGCAGACATGGTTCCCGCTCGAGCAGGGAAGTTGACGCTCGAGCGGGGAGCTATGTAGACAGGCAGTCTGCTCGAGCGGCCGAGTTCACGCTCGAGCTGGAATTGAAGGCAACCAGTACTTTCGCAGACCTAAGGGTCCGCTTGAGCGGGGAAATCCACGCTCGAGCGAGGACCCTATTTTCTGAAATCCTGTTTTTGCATTTTGTGTCCTGTTTTCCGTTCTCTTTCGCTTGCAAGCACTCTTAGGCATATGTTAAGCATTGTAAATGAGTTAATGAGATAATAATAAAGCCTAAAGAGGAATATGTGAATTAAAGAACGGAATGAACTGTTAATGACCTTTTTGTGTTCATGAAACGTGTAGGGTCAAGCTCTAGGGCAAATCCACAAGTCGATCACTGTGAGTAATATCGATATTTGAATGCTTGTGAATGTCTAATTGTCTATTCCCTTATAAGCTTTATGAATTGCTAATTGGGATTATGGACGTAAGTCTGATATGAATAAACATAAATGGACCCAAGGTTGTTTTGATAAACATAAATGGACCCAAAGGTCGTTTTGATAAACATAAATAGACCCAAGGTCGTTTGGACATGAATGAGTGGACCGAAGGCCGTTTTGACATAAATGAATGGGCCAAAGGCCGTTTTGACATAAACGAATGGGCCAAAGGCCGTTTTGATATAAACGAATGGGCCAAAGGCCGTTTTGACATAAATGAATGGGCCAAAGGCCGTTTTGACATAAACGAATGGGCCAAAGGCCGTTTTGACATAAACGAATGGGCCAAAGGCCGTTTTGATATAAATGAATGGGCCAAAGGCCGTTTTGACATAAACGAATGGGCCAAAGGCCGTTTTGATATAAATGAATGGGCCAAAGGCCGTTTTGATATAAATGAATGGGCCAAAGGCCGTTTTGACATAAACGAATGGGCCAAAGGCCGTTTTGATATAAATGAATAGGCCAAAGGCCGTTTTGACATAAATGAATGGGCCAAAGGCCGTTTTGATATAAACGAATGGGCCAAAGGCCGTTTTGATATAAACGAATGGGCCAAAGGCCGTTTTGACATAAATGAATAGGCCGAAGGCCGTTTTGACGTAGATGGAAATCAGAATGGGCCAAAGGCCAATATGTTTAGAACTACAGTCACTCGATCTAAACTCTGTATAAATGTACATATTGTTTATATGACTTCTGTATTTGATATTATTCACTAGGCTATCGCTCACGCTCATTCATGTGTTTTGTAGGTGAGCCAAGGGAAGTCCAAACCCAGCCCCAGTGAAGTCTGCTAGGGAAAAACCAAGTTTTGAGGAAGTCAGCCTTACGTCTCACTCTTGAGACCTATCCTTGCCTTTTGCTATGTAATTATATTTTGTCTTGCCGGCAAGGACTTTATGTATGTCTATATATAGTTTGTCATAGGTTGACTCGTTTTGGATGATCCTGTCTGTAATGAATTTTGTGGAACTGTACTTTTGATGTGGGTTATTAACGTATCTGAGTATGGTCTGTTTGATGTGCATATAAGCACGGCTCTATGGACAAAGTTTTTAAATTTTGCTTCCGTTTGGCCCCTTTACTCTGGCAAGTCATCTTGTTTCGGTTTGAGACCGTAGGTAATCACAGGATTACTGGCCGGTCATGTCCTTAACCCATAGGGGCGGGTTCGGGTCGTGACAGGTATGGTCATCGGCCAAGGAATAAGGGTCATCGACCACTTTTGAGTCCATCGGCCAAATATTGTTAGCCGATCGGCACACTAGATAGCCGATCAGCCATCTCTTCCTACAAACTGCTCCTTTTGCTGCAGCAGAGTACACATAGAGGCATGGCAATACATTTGCAAGGAAATGTTGTGCAACTACACCCCTTATCATGTTTGAAGCTCAAAGGAGTGTAGTGCTCGACTCTTGAGCCATCAATCGCGCATTCCAATGCATGATGGCCAAAGAGGCCGAGTCGCACAATTCAATGTGAATGAAATGCACAAAACATACATAAATGCCTTAAACTCTATCATGTTTGATCAAGAGGTAAGGCATGCACACACAATGCAATGCAGCAAGCATGCAAAATGCCATGCAATGCAACATGATTGACTTATCAAAACTAATGGCATGCCAACTAAATGCAATGCAACCTAAGCCTTCAAGCAAAGCTAATGCAACATGAGTATGCCAACAACAATGTCATGCAATGCAATTAGCATACAACAACATGCAAAGACAAGCATATTAGACCAATGTAATGCATGCATGATTAACTTAACAAAGCAACACAAGCATGCGAATATGAGGCCATATAACACGCATGCAACAACATGCAATGCAATAGGCATACAACAACATGCAAACCACATACTCAATGGACTTAAACTAAAAATGGACAGACCTCAGCCATACCCAAATCAGTGGCCATAAGTGCTGAAATGATGGTATGAAAAGCATGAAAAGGCAAGACAAGCATGCATGCCAATTGGCTCAAGGATTAAGGCATAAAGATGCAACTCTTAAGCACACTTAAAGAGTGACAAGAATGGATATGTGACAGCACCACATGCTCTGAAATAATGATAGGAATGATGCCAAATCACACACATAATCATAAGCATAGCATGCATGAGGCTCAAAGCCTAAGATTAGCAAAGGGACTTGCACTAAGTCTATGCAAAACATGAAGCAAATGGCCTAAGAAAACCAAAATAGTCCTAGAGCATGCCAAAACAATGACAAAACATGCATGGAGCAAAGCCAAAACAAGCTAGCATGAAGGGTCAAAACATGGAGTATGCAAGGCCAATAAGGAGGTTTACACTACACCTACCAAAGCCAAGCATGTGATGACTTAACCAACAAAAATCAGAGTTATGGCATGTCAAACTAACACCAAAAATGGGCTAATACCAAGTCCACACATGCTAGAATAACAAGCTCACTCATTAGGCATGCAAGACTAGTAAAGAGGACTTACACGACAAGTGTAAGAAGAAAATGAGGGATACCCTAACCAACCAAAAATAGAGTTATATCATGGAAAAATAAGACCCAAAACACACTGAAATGGTGGTCCAAAAGCCTAGGCAAGATGGCATACGCATGGGCTCTCTTTTAAGGCATAAAGCATGAACCCTTCAAAGCATTGAAGGAGTGAAAGATGTGAGTGCATGGTAATGAAACATGCTCTAAAATCACATATGAAATGATGTCAAATCATGAAAATAGTCCAAGCAATGCATGCTAATGGACTCAATACACAAAGCTAATGAGCTAGATTGAACCATGGCTATACAAAGCAATGCATGCATGACCAAAATAATATAAATCAGACCTAGAGCATGCTAAAACATGACCAAAAGTTTTCAGAGTCAAGCCAAAATCATGCTAGAATGATAGTCAAAAGCATGATGCATGTTAGGCTAGTGTGCAAATTTACACTTCAAGTGTATGGAGCATGCAAGCAGCAACCAAACCAGCTTAAAATAGAGTTAGATCAGGCCCAAAAAGTCACAAAAACATGCTTGAAAAGAGCTAATACAAGCCACAAAAAGATGCTACTTTATAGAGCTAACAAGGCATGACATAAAGTGACACGGAGGGGAGGCTATCCCTTCCCATTTGGGACCTCAAAACAAGCTTTTTACCACTAAACATCCTTTGGATTTCAATGGTTCTAAGGCCACGAAAATTTTTTTTGAAAGGCCTTAGAAGATGGCTCAAAAGCTGTACAAGTCAAGGAGCAAAAAGGAGGAAACACCTCCTAACCAAACAAAGCACAAACCAACACTTTGAGGACTGAAACACATAGTTTTCTTTAGTTCAAAACCAAGCCAAAAACAGTTTAAAAGGGTGGCAAAACAAGCATACAAGAATGGCCAAGATAGTGTATAAAAATGAGTTTAAAAGAGGGAGATGCTTACCCTTGAAGCACAGCTGCAAAACAACCACTTTTCTGAGCCAAACAACCTTTAATCAGCCCAAAAATGGGTTCCAAGGGACCTCAAGCCAATGGTGATCAACTTTGATGAAGGAAGTGTATGCAAACTAGAAGTATTTCTCTACTTCTATGCACTTCTATGCACAAAAGGAGCAAGAGAGAGAGGCTCTAGAGAGAGAGGCAGAGATCTTGCTCTGGAAGTTTTGTAGAGAGAGAGGGATTTTAGTGAGAGAAGCTCTCAAGATTGTCCAAGAAGTTCAACCCTTTGAAAATGAGATATAAGGCTTCATTATATAGCAACATATCAATTTTGGTCGAAAATATCTGAATTGGGACAGCTGAAGCAAGCTGGAAACAGTTGGAGGAGAAATATCTGCAAAAAATCTGAGTTTTGGACATTTTTGGCCTATCGGCCAACATTTGTGGCCGATAAGGTTCACTTTTGGCCGACCTATGGCCGATGAGGTCCAATTGTGGCTGATGCACTTCCATAGAGGCCGATGGAAAAAATTAGTCCTGGTCCCTGACTTGAAGCAAGCCTAATTCCTTCATCTGGACTCCTTTTCAAGTCATTCTTGAGCCTAAACTGTAGCTCCGGAAGTCTTCTTTCCAATTTGGAAGCCTCACCTCAAAATTCCATGTGTGCTAAGAGATATCCCTATTTTAGTGAAGGTTGCTCAGTTTCGGTCCAACCGAAATGATGCCCAACTTCAACCAATCATATCTCCCCCATCCAGACTCGGCTTTAGGAGATTCTTAAGTGAAAAATGAAGCCCCGGAAGTAATATTTCCAACGGTGGTGGCCTCATATCTGAAATCCAAGTATTCAAAAGGATAGGCCTGATTCAGCGAGAGTTGCTCGACTCTCTCTTAACGATTCATGCCCAACTCCTTCCCCAACTGGGTTTCTTCCCTCTTTTCTTCTTTTCTTCAACTCCAAACCCTTAAGCAAGGTGTTTTGAAAGATTTTTCAAAGATTTCAACTCTCTTTCATTCATTTCCACTTCGTCCTTGCTCGGTTTACCGAAAAGCACAACATTTGACAAAATGCGAGCCTCGGAACATCGTAGAAACTTATTTTCAAAAATATTTTGAAAGAGAGGGTTTTAAGGTATAAAAACCATTCAAAATAGCTTTGGTCCAAAATGGGGTGTGAGGTTAGGATTTGACTCTCCTCTTGCCGAAGAAATCGAACATTTGCCCTGCACATCTTTCATCACCATGTAAACCATCAGTAGCGCCCAAGTCTTAAGGGCGGTCAAAAATGGGGTGTCTACATGCGCATATGTTTAACAATTGAGGCACCACAAATCAATATAACATAGCAACATGCCATAATACTGCTACCAA
The DNA here is from genome assembly GCF_055761805.1 of Camellia sinensis. Classification (NCBI taxonomy): domain Eukaryota; kingdom Viridiplantae; phylum Streptophyta; class Magnoliopsida; order Ericales; family Theaceae; genus Camellia; species Camellia sinensis. The sequence continues at coordinate 186,700,023 of NC_138969.1, read as the reverse complement.
AGTAAGTTATACTTTTACGAAACATTGCACACACATCAACGAAACATATGACAATTACTCAGAACATATGTACACTTCACATTTATTTTCCACACACATAAAAGGCAAACAAATTAGTTAGTGCAATTGCCCACATAGTTACGTGATTCATGCAGACATTCAAACATATATGCAGCAAATAAAATATAATTCCAATAAACCACAATCACATAATTCGTGCAAACATAGCATGATAAAAGTCGCAACTTATGTATCTGGTTTCTGCTGTAGGCAGTTAAGGACTGGGACAAGTGGGCCATCAAAATCCAGCATTTTACTGCTGCCCGAGGGCCAATCGTGGCTTAATAACTCTGTTGTAATGGTCTTCTACCCACTGCTTCTGCACAAACAATGTTCACACACATTATTACATGACGCTGTAAAAATACTTCAAACACCATGCACATTTACCAAAATTGATGTAACCCCAACTATCCCACATACACGTCATTAAACAACAAACAATACCAACAATAACTGTTTAAAAGTACATTCAAAGGCAATGACTTACTAATTTTGACGCTTCATTGTAATGTTCATCCCGTATCCCTCACCTAGATTTCAAGGAATTGAAATGTTTCCACGTTCCGATTCCCAAATCGTTCACCATCAATGTCCAATGTTTGGCGTAATACACTGGATAATGTGTGTACCTATGCCCTCTTGAAGCATTTGTTTGCACATTCAGATACTTCGTTCGGGACAATGCACTTAGATTTTGCATCACTTCATGTTTAAAAATTCCACACAAAACCCATAAACAATATCAAACCATTTGTCGCGTGAGACATTTTTTAATGCTAACTGACTGTATATGCTCAAGTTTCAGCGTTTTATTCATACACACACGTACCGCACAAACACTGTTGAACACATATGACGGGTCAACACCTTCGTTTGAACACACACCATTTTTTTGCAATTCCACGAGCATGGCTGCACATGCTTCGATGACCTACACAAACACAAAAACATTGGAATTCACGTCGTACATAACCACTCACATTACATGTAAATGACAAACAAACATGTTATACACATGCACAGAGCGACCTATCTCTACTTACATTCCCTTGAATTGATACCCGCAGTACCAAGTCACGCACATCCGAAACCGAACTTGTATACCGTTCTCACCCCCTATGACGACCCAGACTTGTTAATCGTGATTTTAATTAATTAATTATGTGTTAATTCTAATTGGACAAAGTGCCTAGTAATTTAATTTGTGTATATCTATCCAAATTGAAAAATTATCTATTAAGGTTACAACTTTAAAACTGAAATCGGCAATCTTATTGGGTGCACAAATTGAAATTGAGTACATGGATGGACTCGTGGGAATATTTAAAGTCATTTGGGAAGATTAATTGAAAATTGATTCAGTTTATTGAAATTGTCTGTGATTAAATTGAGCCTTAATTTGAACTATTAATTATGTTCCTACATGTTAATTATGTGATTAAGTGTTATTGATTGTTATGAGATTTATTGACTTGTATTGTTTAAATAGATAGGTTAGAATAAAAATTAAACCTGTCCGATTCGCTAATTTTAACAAGTTAGAATTAAATAATTGGATAGACAATTAGAGCCTAATTCACATTAGTATAATTGAAATTAGTTTGAGTGAAGTCATAAAATGATGAGGATTAATTTAATTTGAGTGACTTTGATTTTAATTATTTTATTAGCCTAATTAATTTAAGCCTCTTGTATGTATAAGAGAAGGATTAGTGCTTTATTCATCTATTGACTAAAGAAGAGAACTAGTGGGGCTTAATATACACCACACACGTACAGAGAGAGAAAGAGAGAGGACTCAAAGGAAAGAATTTAACAAGAAAGAAAGGAAAGGAGAAGAACTTAGGAAGAAGATAGGAGATTGTCTTGAATTCACTCTAATCATCAAAGCAAGGTAGGCTTTCCTTTCTAATTTCTTGATATAGAGACTTGTATATCCATCATCTTTAAGATTAATGCTTAAATTAGAATGAATCGATGACTAATTAGAAGGTTTACTCATGTAATTAAAAGTTGAATACATGCATGTTTTTGTACGGAAGAATTGACTTAGTTAGGTCCGAAATTCACCATGCATGGCATAATTTTAGTTCAAACACCTATTAGGTTGCATGATCCTTCCATGCATGTAATGTTTTCAAGAATCTATGAACAAAACAATTGTTTTCTAAACTTATTTTCAACCATGATTCGTGGAGTTTGAGAAGAGATTAAACATGAATTAGAGTTTGGGTTCAAGAAAATGGATATGTCATGAAATTGAGCTTCAAAAATGGAAGAATGAGTTTAATTTGATATTTAGAGTCGTATAAAAATTCAATTAAAAATCTAATTTAGGTTCGTAAAATTAGATGTACTCAAATTAAGCCTTAATTGAGAATTAATTAAATTCAATTAAAATTGAGTTAGGCTTAAGATTATGGAAATAAATGTGAAGACTAATTATTTGGGCCTTGATTTGCTTGAAAATGGAGTTGAAATTGCAAAATGTACATATTTATGAGTTTATGATTCAATAATTTAAACATGGCTGAATAATTGTAATTTAATGTATATGAGCCTAATTTAAGTTTGATTGTGTAATTAGTGAACTTAATAAGGGTTGGTATATGATTGGATTATTTATATTTAATTAGTTTGGTTAATACATAGCTAAACATATTTTAATTAGAGGTTAATAATTTAATTTATTCCTAATACTAGTTATCCATGTTTAAAAGGAATGAAAGAAAAATAAATAGGAATAACCGAATGAAAAATTAAAATCAAATGAGAGAAAACGAATAAAGATCGAACGATCGAATTGAATAGAATTGTAAGAGTGTAATTGTAATTGTGTTGTGCTTGACTTTATTTGTTTAGGTCGGACGCCGAACCATTAGTACATGTACCGAGGAGCTCACTGTGAGTAACACTGTTGTAAAGATATGTTCAATCGTATTTATTTTCTTATTGATGAATTATATTGTTTTCTGAAATGACACTTTTTATCAATTGAATGATGATCCTATTTTCTGAACTGTATTCATGGCATCCATAGCATATTGCTATTGTTATTGATATTGTTACAGAAATCTCTGTCAGTTTCAAATCTTGGAACTATTGTTATTATATGATGGCCATCAATTGATTGTTTGGTCTTTAGGACCTATTGTATTGTATTGTATTGTTGCTGTTGGATGTACCACGTATGACCTATATGAATTCGAACATGATTGAAAATGATTGATTAAATCGAATGATTGAACAATTGATTGACAAAGATATTGATTGAAATCTATTGTTTCAAAGACCGTAAGGACATCATTCTTAACCTCTTTACACATATGTTATTCACTGAGCTCTAGCTCACTGTTTATTATATATATGTAGGTGATCGAGTATCAGATCAAAGCTAGTGGCGTCAACTCGAACCCTTGTTTTGTCAAGCCAGCTATAGTGCCTCATCGATAGGTTTCGAACCAACATGTGTCAAGGCTTTTTGGATGGTTCAAATTCACCCCTTGATATTGGTCAAGTGAAATGAATGTTTTATGACTTTTGTTAATACTGCTTTCGATAATGGGATTTAATTTCCTACATTGTGTTTTGTCTTGTATATATGTGTTTTGTGGACATAAGTGTTTGTGTATATAATTATGTATATGAAAATTTATTTCCATTCAGGTCCTCACAGCTCATTGGACGATGTACGTTATTATTGATTGGCTTCCACCAGCCCCTTTATATTGTATTATTGTCATCATTGTAAAACAGGCCTTCGGTAATCACTGCTTACTGGCCGGTTATGACGCTAAACCTATAGAGGCGCGTTTGGGTCGTGACACCCCCATCCCATATCACAGACCTACAACGAATTTTAGGTCTTAAACATTTTCCTTAAATTATAATTTCTACGATCCTACATCCAACACATATGTAATGTATTACTATAACTGTGGAACTAAATCAACTGAACCATCAATAATTGCATAACCAGTTTTTAATTCTCACAAAGGTAGTTTTAAAACTTTGGAGTGGTATTCAATTTTTGTAGTTGAAACATTGGCACTGTTTTTGTGTTAAACTACACATTCAGTGATTACTACCAAGATTAGGAACTAAGCATTTTCTTTAAATAATATTTTTTACGATACTATATCCAATACATATGCATAGTACTACCGTAACTATCGACCTAAACCAACTGAATCGTCAACGATGTCATAGTCAATTTTTAAATTTATGAGTAAGTTTTAAACATTTTTGGGGTAATACTCCAATTTCCTAAATCAAAACATTGACACTGCTTTCGTTACATTACACATCAGATGATTACTACCAAATGTGGACTATTTACACTTTCGGACCGTCACCGTTTAAGTTTCTCACACTAACAAACACATACAGCCAAGAATACTTACACAGTCGAATATTTAACAGTAAATGCTTACCCATCGCCGTCTAAGCTATACACTGTGCCCAGCAGCTTTGTTTCGTCATATGTGAGCATGTTCCACACATGATGTTTTCGAGACATTCCAAACTGGTAGACACCCCATTTTTGACCGACCTTAAGACTCAGACGTCACCGATTGAGCGCTTGGTGATGATGCATATTGTGCTCGTTTTGAGGTTGTGGAGTCTCGGCTGAAAGCCTTGCCTCCGGACTTCGGGGCTCTTTTGTGCTTTGCCTCAGTTTGCGAACCAGGTCTTATTTTCTCCATTTTCTATCCCCGAAGGGAGGGAGAGGTCTCGTAGACCATCTCTCAGTGACCGCAGGCTACGTTTCATGGTCGTAGGCCATTTTTCCCGTTTGGAGACCAGTTTTCGAATTTCGGAGCCGCCGGCCGTGCGCCTCGGTTCGGGATCGCTTAACTACCTCTGTTTGCTCCGTGTAGACAGCCCATTTTTGACCGTTCTCGAGACTTGGTTGTGCTTGTAGGTACACCCAACAACTAGTTTGATTGCTCGCTGAGTACTCGACTGTCTCGGCGGAACGTCATCAGTTCGAGCTTCCCGGACCTTGTATCCTTTCTGCCCCATTTTTGGACCTTGGCTAGGTCCTTTCAGAGTGACCTTCTTGGTGCATTGCCGGCCATGGCATGGAACTGCCGGCCATTACTTTGCTCCTGCCGGCCACTGGTAAAGCCCTGCCGGCCATCAGTGAGCCACTGCCGGCAATTGATGATGGCCGGCACCCCCCTGTCTCAGCTGGTTTTCCTCCAGATCTTCTGAGCCAGCTGGTTTTTTATTTGCTCCCCTCCATACACGTGTATGGAGGGATGAAGCCCTTGTAAAGCTTCTTGAAGAAGCTTTGGCTTTACATTCCTCTATATAAGCAAGAGACCTCCCTCTTTGCCAGAGGTTCTGAGTTTTGGAGAGCAAAAACTCCCTTTCTCTCTATATTGTTTGTATTTTGTGCTTAGAAATTGGATTTCCTTGCACTTTTACACTACAACACCTAGATATACACCACCACCATTGAACCAAGCTTCTTGGGAGGTCTTCTTGAGGTCTGAAAGCAAGCTTCCACCCCCTAAAATTGCTGGTTTCGAAAAGGGTCTTCAAGGGTGAGCATTTCCCCATTTTTGCACTTTTTTGCACCTTGCTTTAGCCCTCTTTGCATATTGATTTAGGCTTTTCTTATAACTGGAAAAAGTCTTGTTTTTAAGTACTTTTTAAGTTTAGTTAAGGTCATTTTGCTGTTTGGGGTGTGTAGCCCCCTTGCATGCTTTGTTTGGCTTTGTTTTAAGCCATATCTTGAGGCCTCCGAGCTAGCCCTGGTTTGGCCTCCCTACCACTAAAATCCAGTGGGATTTTGGTGGTAGAGGTGTGGTTTTGAGGTCCTAAATCAGAGGGGGTAGTCCCCTCTCTTTGTGTTCCTCTTTGCTTGCATTTTTGGCCTTCCAAAGGACCATCCCTCTATGCATTTTTGAGGCTTGGTTCAGGCCTATTTTTGTGACTTCTAGGATCTGCCTTGGCCCTGTCCAAGGCTGGTTTGGTCATGTCTTGCTTGCATCTAGCATGTGTAGTGTAACTCCATCCATAGCTCATCAAAGTAGCATGTGTGCTTAGCTTGTGTTGAGTCCATTTCAGTGGGTTTTTGGTGATGTTTTACCATTCCATGAACCTTTTTTGGGTTGGTTTTGTTACTCCATGCTTGCATGATATGCTTGTAATGTAAATCCCCCAAACTAGCTTCATATGCTCCATGCCATGCCATGTCATTTTAGCTTGTTTGGTTTACATTCCAGCATGTATTTGGTCATCATTTGGCATGATATGACCCTATCCATAGTTGGTTTAATCATCCTTTGCATGCTCCATATAGGTGTAGAACAAATCATGTTTACTAGCCCTTTGTGCATGATGTTTTGACTCATCATACTAGCATATTTTGGCTTTGCTCAAACTTGATTTTATGCTTATTTTGAAGTGTTCTAGCACTGTTTTGGGCTTCCATGGCCATATCACTCATGCTTTGTATAGCTATAGTGTAAATGCTTAGGCTAGTCTTGCGTTTTGAGGCCCCTACCATGCCATGCATGTGATGTTTGCATGCCTTGCCCTCATTCCATATGCTATTTTAGTCCATGAAATGTTGTCATACACTTGCATTTGGCATGCCTTGAATGCTTTGTATAGCTTGTGCTTTATGCCTCAAGAATGGACTTTTGCGCATGCCACTTAGGCTAAGTCTTTGGCTCATCATTTCAGTACATTTTGGGTCCTAATATACCATGATGTAACTTTGTTTTTGGTTGTCCAAGTCATTCCATGATTGGTTCTCATAGGTGTAGTGCATTGCCTCTTTTGTAGCATTGCATGTCCTATGTTTTAGCATTGTATGCTAGCTTGCTTTGGCTTACTTCCATGCATGTTTTAGTCTCATATCAATATGTACTAGGACTATTTTGGGTTGCCCTTGCCATATCCTTCATGCTTCGTATAGCTGTAGTGTAATTGGCCTTGCAAGCTTCGTGTTTTGGTGATTCGCGTATGCTATCCTTGAACTATTTAAATGATTTGGCATCATTTATCATCTCATTTCAGTGCATATAGTGTTGTTGTGCTTGCACATTTGTCACTTCTTAGGCACTTTTGAGAGTTGCCCTTTTAGGCCCCTTTGATGAACCTTTCGCATTTCGCATGCTTGAGTGTGTTGTATGGCTTAATTCATCGCTTTGGCTACTGATTTGGACCTAGTTGAGAGCCATCCATCTTTGGTGTAAGCCCATCTTACCATGTTGTCACATGCTTGTTTCATTTCGTATGTTGTCGCATACTTGTTTAGCTTTGCATACCTTGCATGCTCACATGTTCATGTTGCATTTTGTCATGTTGTCCAAGGTCATCACCTCACATCATGCTTATATGCTTGTTGCATGCTTGGTTTAGTTGCATGTTTGCACATTTAGGTCATGTTGCATGTTTGCCATGCTTATGTGTTGCATTGCTTGGATTAAGTGTTAATCCGAGCATGAGGAACGAAGGGCATTTCATACTTCAAGTGATGGAACGTGTCTCAATTCTCGGTCGCCGAAGCTCTTGATGATTCATGAGAGAGTTCTAGGCTTTACTTGCTTTATTTGTGCATTCATTTTTATATTGATTGGCACAAGTTAGATCTTTGGCCATCATGCATCGGGATGTGTGATTGATGGTCGTGGATCTGACTAGGCCTCTCCCTTGATGTCTTGAGGTGATTTGGAGTGCCACAGTGCGTACATATCCTTGGGAAACCCTCCATTTTCTCTATTTTGTGCTTCGTTGCAGTTTGGTGTCACAGCACACCAGTGGCCGGCAGCCTGTCACTGATGGCCGGCAGTGATCCTTACATGGCCGGCAAGCCACTGGTGACTTCCCCTGTAGTGTTTTGGTAAGGTCCAGCAACAAGCACTGGAAGACACCCTACAAACAGAGCCTCTAAAGAGCAACCGGAAGGCGTTTCGAGGCGAAGAACCGAAGCGAGAATGCATGCCTCCCTTCTTCAAACAGAGTTGGAATAGCACCGTTTACTGCTTTCCCTACCTGCTTGTTGTCATTCATTAATTAGTTAATTGATTTGTTAATTAATTAAGTTGTGTGATAATTAGTTGTAGCTAGTTATTCATTTGGTTTTGTAATAATTAATTAGCTTGTGGGTTAGTTAATTAGGTGGCTTGTATTATTTATTCGGTCCCTCCGAGTGAGGGCAAATTTGTAATAAGTGTGGGTGTGTGTGTGCATGTCTTCCAACCCCGTTTCTTTCTCCCTTTTATTTAACCGCTTATAATGGTTAGATTTATGGCATATTTCAATTAGCATACCTTATGCTATGCATGCGTCCATTCATTCATCTGTATTGCATACACCAGGCTTGGCACATCATACTAACTGCATAGTATTTCAAATCTAACTTGAATACGTGTTATCTGTTGTATTTCACATGCCGTCCTAGGATTAGCCGAGCCTATTCTGGACTGCATTTTGTATGCGATACATTAGGCACTTAACATGGACTTGGATCATGCATTATTGCTAATGAGTTCTTTGTTTTGGCGCGGAGTACGATGTAAGTATTTATGCTTTAACATCTCGCATGAGTGTGATTGTTAACATGATAGCATGCTTACCATGTGGCTATATGCTTATGTGATAAACTGTCTGAATGCCTGTGGGTGAAGGTTGGATTGTTTAAGTTAGAACAACTGGTTGAAATCTGTGTTTTAGCCTACTTGCGAGTAGCAAATTTCAAATTGTCTTTCAAATGAGCGGATATGCAATGCTTTGTTCCAAATTAGGCGATCTAGTCTATACTTTTGTGTTGTGCGAATCACATAGTAAATCTAGGCTAATAACCGGAATAAGAACGCATAGTGTTTTCAAAACTTGATATCATGGTTAGTAGAGGCCGATCTTCGAATCGGACGAGAGGGGGTGCTCATAGCTGACCTTCCCCAATCGTACCTAAGTTCCCGAGCCGAGGCAACTTTGGTGATGACAGACACATGGCCTTAGGCAACGAGTCAGGGTTTCCTAAATTTCACAAAATAAAATATTTAGGTGGCGACTCTATATCTGGCAAAGTAGTCCATGTTTGGCACTTCTTTCAAAAAAATCTATTTTCAAAAACGATTTGCCGGATTTGGACTCTTTGATGATTTATCGGTCTTGCATTGCACTCTACGAGATTAGATACAGGACCGTGACTTTGAGTCCTGAACTGTAGTGAACCTCAAATGAACAGAACGGGGGACTCATCCTCCCGGGACGTTCGGGGACGTCTATAGTTTCTGGCGACTCCACTGGGGATTTAGAGAACTTGACTCGAACTCATGATATCTGGTTTTGATGACAGTTATGTGTCTCTTTGCATTGCATTTGCATTGGTGCGCCTAGGACACCGTGTTTGCCGTATGCTATTCCTGAATGGTTTGCCGGAGGCTCGCTTCGAGAAGCGTGCCATAAGGCTGACCAGTTGCGGGCTCTACCCCGACAGGAACACAAGTCCCAGTTTTACCGAGGCTCCCTTTTTTACCATTCGACCTAGTGCATATTCGGAATCCATAGTGACCATTCCAAAGCTAGGACAGGTTGCTTACCCGAGTTTAGGTTGTTTGAAACCTCTGCGTGCGTAGTGAAACCCTAACTCCTGACAAAATAGGACAGGAAAACCCTACCCCAACATAGGGGTGTTTTGGCTCTCCCTCGCTTGTTATGTGCTTTTAGAGTGCGTCTCTATAGGGAATGCACGTATCAGTTTGCAAATCTGAGAACCAGGCCTGAGGGCACCACTATCAGTATCTGGGAATCAGTTATATCTGCGAGTATCAAATTCAGTTTTGGGGCAGCGACTTTGCAGAACAGTGATCAATAGTAAAGTACAGTGATTCAGCTATGCTTACGTCTGTTTTGCTTGGGCTGAAATGCTGTGTGTTTTCTCTTTCAGAGGCGGGGGTTCAGAGAGTTAGTTTAGAATAGCTAGTATTCCCCCTTGCTGAGGCAAGACGGGTATCTGATCCGTCAGTCACCAGTTGCACCACCTCCGTTCAGTTCAGCGGATCTATGACGACCCAAAGCTCAGAGGAAATTATGGTTATGGCAACCGCGTTAGGCCAAGGGATCATCTTGCAGGATGAGACCAATGTTGATGTACCGTATCTGCCCAGGTCGCCTGCTGCACACCCGATCTGGACTCCCCAGTTGTATCAGGCTCGTGAGCCCACCACGTTTGAATTAATGGGAATGATCGGCGACCTCCAAAGATCCGTGGCCGATCTGGCCTATGGAATGTCAACTTCGCCACCAGCCACATCATATGCCGGGAATTTTGTACCACAGGAGCCCCCGCTACTGGGGCGGATTGTGATCGAGCTCAGCCAACCAGAGGTTGCCTCCAGCTATAGCAATGACATGTCAACAATAACCAGGTTCCACTCTGATATAGCAACCTAAACCCTCGATCAGGCTGAGGCTAGAGGTAAGAACAAAGTGGGAATAGATGCTGATCCCGTTGGACAACTGCTGTGGGCAGTCGAGGCTCTGAAAGCCGGGGGGATGAATAAGCAGCAGGTATTCACAGTTGTGGCCTAGACTGTAGATGATGCTTTCCCCACTCCAACCGAGGGCAGTTCAAGCCAGACGAAAAACCGGGATAAGTCCCGTCATGCTAGAACAGTTCCTTCCACTCATAACCTTGCACCTGGAAGAGATCAGAAAGCCAAGGCAGTGCCTGCCGACCCTTTCGCTAGTGCGTCTAGCAAGAATCCACAGACTTCGAAGTATCTGCCCTGAGGGCGCAAACTCTTTCACGCCCTCTACATGCCTCTGTCTAAGGCACTTCAAATCCTGGCTGAAAATGGGCATCTTAAACCCCTTGAGCCTAGGCCTCTCCCTAGTCATCTTCCAGTAGGCCATGACGCTACTCATTACTGCGCGTACCATCAGCAAACCGGTCATGCCACCGACAACTGCTTCCATCTTCGCCATGAAGTACAGGACTCGATCGACAATGAGGTCATCCTCCCACCTACCTCAGCGAAGTCTGTCACCACTGAGCTTTTAGACTTCGGGGATAGTACGAGTATGTGATCAGGGGATGAACCACCTGCGGGCGGCACTCAGTTTACTCCAGATGTGGCGTATGGAACGCACTATTTTGAGCATTTTCGAATGCTAGTTTCTGACTGGGTATTTAGGTCAGTTTTGTTGTGTTGTTTTGAGTCTGTCTCTTTGTTTTGAGTCAGTCTTTCTGTTTCAGGTCTGTCTTGTTGTATCGAGTCAGTCCTGTTGTGTTAGAGTCAGGTGATTCCAGGGGTGTTACCTCGGGCATCACTATTTTGTGTTTGTCTTTTTGCTTTCTTTTGAGTTTGTTTCTGCCAGGGAGCCAGTTGTGCCAACAGATTTCGAATGAAACAGCAGTGATTTTCACACTCTTGTGTTTGCTTCTGCCTTGCGCCAGTTGTGCCAGAAAGTTTGAATAAGCGGCAGTACTTTTCACCTACTCTTCTATGCCTTGAAATTGTTGCATTGACCTAAGTTTTTCAAAACCTTTTTGAACATTATGATGAAAACAAAGATGAAGGAATTCCTCAGGATTTGCAAAATTTGATCAATTGAGAGAAAGAGAGGCATGCTAAGCCCTTAATAAATGAAATCATGTTTGTTAATATGAGTACTGAGAAGGACCCTGGCTTGATCCAAATTGGTTCCACACTATCTTTAGCGCGAGCGATTTGTCGCTTTCTTAAAAAATTTCAAAAATAAAATATTTTTGCGCGGTCCTGCGAAGACTTGTGCGGAATCGCTCTTGAGATTGTGCAGCCTAGGATCGCTCTCAGACTCAAGATTCAACCCCCTTTGCTCTCAAAACCTTGAACTTGGGATCGGAATGATCAATGGTCAACCATCAATGTGAGGCCTGTGTGGCCAGATTTAAAGCAGCCCTCGAACAAGAGGCACCAAAGTCAGATCAAGAAGATCAGTTGTGATCAAAGGAAGCTTGCAAAGCTCAATCAAAAGCACCCCTCGAACTAGGGGCAAAAGAATTTCAAATGTGCTCGAAGAGTCAAAGATGAAGAACGTCAAGAATGCCAAATCCCAAAAGGGAGGAAAGAAGAAAGCATTGTTGAAGAACAACTGAGTTCCTATCCACAACACTAGGGGCAAATTCACCCCCCAGATGGACGTCTACAACATCAGCGAACAGCGGCCACTCTCCTGGATACGGATGACTTCAAAACCCTAAAACCATTTGGCATGGACTTGTTACACTTTTACCCTTTGAGAGGCTCGCTGGGCCGAAAATCCGGAAGGGTGACCCAGGCAAAAGTTAGAGCAAGAGAAAAATACAAAAAAAGAGAAAAAATGCAAAAGAAAAGAGAAGAGAAAAAATGAAAAGATTTGAAAAAGAAAAGACAAAAAAATGCAAAAAAAAAAAAAAAAGAGAAGAATTGAAAAGAAAAGAAAAACAAAGCTCACAAGGTTGAAAACCCAGAAAGGGCGGCCTTGGCAAAAGTTAGAGCGTAAAAGGAGAGGTTAATACCCGAGTGTACCTTAACCCCGAACTACGTAAGGCTTGATTCCCATGTTTGGGATACGTAGGCAACTTTATCCTGAAGTCCAGCCCCCAACGCTTTCAAAGCGACTATGTCCATATATTGGTTTTGACCATCTTCGTCTTCTCTGTATCCGAGAGTTCGGTTGCGATCATCACTGATGAGGACTATTTACAACATGCTGCGGCGCTATCTAGACAAGGGGCAACTTCTTGTTGCCAAGAGTCACCATTCAAATAAGGGGCAACTTTCCATTGCCATGCAGTGTCCTTCAGACAAGGGGCAGTGTTCCTTCTGATCTGAGGTTGTGCATCTCAAGGGTAGGTTCCGTGCTCGTTGAGCAGTGGCCATTTGCAAAAATAGTTTTTGAGAATTTTTACTAAGGTTGACTGATTCTTTCGAAAATTATTCCACTTTTTCCAAAACTGGACCATTTCTTGGACCCAAAAAAGGAAAATTTTCAGTGCTCATAGCCTGACTTGCATGATTTTCAAATCAAAAAGTGAATAAGCATGTTAATCTAACTCTCATGTTGGTCAAATTTGTTTTAGTAAGAAAACAAAAACAAAAATGGTCAAAATGATGAAATAGGGGCACATTTGAGTCAGGTGTTCTGTCTTTCCCCCGTCGTCAACATACTTGCCAAGAAGGGCACTCTACCTGCCAGAAAAGGGCACAACTGAAGCTAACAACAAAAGGCTGAAAGCTCTTATGTCCTCCGAGCAGCGGGGTATCAGGCCATGTACAAAGCATGAATTGGAATGGATCAAGAAATTCCACTCCCTCATCTGGACAGATCTGATCACGTCCAAACTCCCCGGCAGAGCATCATCAACCGATGTCAGCTGCAGATTTGCTACACACCCAGTTGTAGCGCAGCCCCTCTGTGGGAGAAACTCACTGTTGTGAACAAGAAGAAAAATCTAGCGGAATGCTAGGGGCAAGAGCCCACAATTTTCTGTTTATCCATCAACCACCCAGGGGAGGGATAAAAAAATGAGAGATTGAAGAATAGAGAGATGTGCGCTGAAAGAAAAAGTGAGGAAAAGGGTTTTGTGAGAAAAGCCGAGCCTGAGGGCCGAGTGATGTGAGAACCACAAATGAGAGAGGGTGGGAAACAATACTCGGAGAAACAGGCTCCATGTGCACGTCTGAGTGTCGTGTCTTTTTGTTTTATCTCGATTCTTGTCTTGAGTCGTTTTCAAGTGTCTGTGTTTATGTTTAGGTCGTCTTACCTTGTCTTTCTCTTTGTTGTTGAGTCGTAGTGTGCTGTATTCAGTCGTAGGCTCAATACTCGGTCGAGAACTCATTTCTCAATTTCAAATCGTTTTGTGCTCAGAGTGCCCTGCCATTTTCCACATTTGTGCAAAATAGGATTTTGTTCTTTCAAAAACCGCAGGGTTCAACTCAGGTTATATGGGAACAGTAAAACCAGGACCTATCCGAAGCTATATGGGTTCCAGACTGCAACGCAAGAGAAAAAAGGGAAAATGTCGGGTATCTGAGTTTGTTTCAACTTCAGGAAGTTCTGAGACTACATTCCATGTGTACCTCTTCAGGTCTTGCCAATGCTCCGAAGTATGAGTGTGCCTCTACCTCAAGCTCAAGATCAAGTCTACTTCAACCCAAAATGGTGATCAGAAGTGCCCTCCTTGAGTACCAGTCTCTGCCAGAGGCATCTTGGCTATGTTTGCAATGAGTTCCTAGGAGACCAACTGCGACGGTGGAAACTATAGTTCGAATGGCTGATGCCTAGAACGCAAAGGTTCGGGATTTCTGAGACTAAAGTCTGGTTTAAATACCCAGAGGCGTGTCCTCGGCTTGAAATCTGTATGGAAGCCCCATAGGTTGAGATAGCATGTATGCACCTCAATTCTGGATATTGAACCAACCTAGTCTGTCACCCCGTTGGAGAATAGGGAAAGTTATGAATATGATCAGGAAGAAAGGCAGCATCCAAAGTGTTCTACGTGAAGAACCCTTGTCAGTATTTTAGAGCCTTTGTACTGTAAGAAAGGTAAGTGTTCGAAGAGCACGAGGGGAGATCCCCATCAGAGTATAGCGGTTCATCGCCACTCACCCCATGAGGTGCTTTCTAAAGCGCCGCTATGCTTGTTTATTGCATTCCTTAAACATCATGCATTGTATTGCATTGTACCTATCAAGTTTCTTTCTCATTCATGCACGATATTGTATGTACGGTTCATTCAAAGAAGTTCCGTTTAAAATCATTCACTTAGTGTATCAATTACACTTTCACACTTCGTTCATTGTGTGTCTATCACACACATTCTCATTTTGTGTATCTATCACACACATTCTCATTTTTAGTATCTATCGCATACATTCTCATTTTCTGTATCTATCACACTCCATTCAGTTAGTGTATCAATCACACTTCATTTATTTAGTGTATCAATCACACCTCATTCACCCTTAGTGTATCAATCACACTTTCTTCATTCGTTTAGTGTATCAATCACACTTCATTTATTTAGTGTATCAATCACACTCTCTTCACTTAGTGTATCAATCACACATTCTCACTTTGTGTATCTATCACACACATTCTCATTTTCTGTATCTATCACACATATTCTCATTTTCTGTATCTATCACACACATCCTCATTTTGTGTACCTATCATGCACATATTCACTTCATTATCGTTTAGTATATCCATCATACTCATTCACTAAGTGCATCTATCACACTTCGTGTTCACATTTAGTATATCAATCATACTTTGTTCACTAAGTGCATCTATCACACTTCGTGTTCACATTTAGTATATCAATCATATTTTGTTCACTAAGTGCATCTATCACACTTCGTGTTCACATTTAGTATATCAATCATACTTGTTCACTAAATGCATCTATCACACTTCGTGTTCACCTTTAGTGTATCCATCACACTTGTTCACTAAGTGCATCTATCACACTTTGTGTTCACCTTTAGTATATCAATCATACTTGTTCACTAAGTGCATCTATCACACTTTGTGTTCACCTTTAGTATATCCATCATACTTGTTCACTAAGTGCATCTATCATATTTCGTGTTCACCTTTAGTGTATCCATCACACGTTCACTAAGTGCATCTATCACACTTCGTGTTCACCTTTAGTATATCCATCATACTTTGTTCACTAAGTGCATCTATCACACTTTGTGTTCACCTTTAGTGTATCCATCACACTTGTTCACTTAGTGCATCGATTACACTTTGTGTTCACCTATTATGTATCCATCACACTTGTTCACTTAGTGCATCTATCACACTTTGTGTTTGCCTTTTGTGTATCCATCACACTTTGCTCACTTCACCCTTTGTGTATCAATCACACTTTGTTCATATAGTGTATCTATCACACACTCGCTTTGTATCAATCACACACGCTCGCTTTGTGTATCAATCACACACGTTCGCTTTGTGTATCAATCATACACTCTCGCTTTGTGTATCTATCATACCTTGTTCACTTAGTGCATCTATCACACTTTGTGTTCACCTTTTTGTGTATCCATCACACACGTTCGCTTTGTGTATCTATCACACATTCACTTTGTGTATCCATCACACACGTTCGCTTCATGTATCTATCACACATGCACACTATATTCGCAGTGAGAATTGTAATAATTCTCTTACATCCTTTCTGCATTGTAATGTAGCTTGGTTTCTACTTGCTTAAAACTGTTGCATTGTTATGCTTCGTTACAGCTTTCTTTGCATGATCATAAGTAATGCTCGGCATTGTGCATATCATTTGCATCTTGCCCCTGCCTGCGAGCGTATCTCTTTATTATCTTGCTTGTTTGTCTAAGTCTTCGGCCTTGTCAAAAATGGGTCGTTTCTGGGCTTTGACATTCACTCCCATCACTTTGTGACTGTTGAGTTCTGTCAAAGAGGGGCAACTGTAGACACCCCATTTTTGACCGTCCTCGAGACTTGGTTGTGCTTGTAGATACACCCAACAACTAGTTCGATTGCTCGCTGAGTACTCGACTATCGCGGCGGAACGTCATCGGTTCGAGCTTCCCAGACCTTGTATCCTTTCTGCCCCATTTTTGGACCTTGGCTAGGTCCTTTCAGAGTGACCTTCTTGGTGCACTGCCGGCCATGGCATGGAACTGCCGGCCATTGCTTTGCTCCTGCCGGCCACTGGTGAAGCCCTGCCGGCCATTAGTGAGCCACTGCCGGCCATTGATGATGGCCGGCACCCCCCCTGTCTCAGCTGGTTTTCCTCCAGATCTTTTAAGCCAGCTGATTTTTTGTTTGCTCCCCTCCATACACGTGTATGGAGGGATGAAGCCCTTGTAAAGCTTCTTGAAGAAGCTTTGGCTTTACATTCCTCTATATAAGCAAGAGACCTCCCTCTTTGCCAGAGGTTCTGAGTTTTGGAGAGCAAAAACTCCCTTTCTCTCTATATTGTTTGTATTTTGTGCTTAGAAATTGGATTTCCTTGCACTTTTACACTACAACACCTAGATATACACCACCACCATTGAACCAAGCTTCTTGGGAGGTCTTCTTGAGGTCTGAAAGCAAGCTTCCACCCCCTAAAATTGCTGGTTTCGAAAAGGGTCTTCAAGGGTGAGCATTTCCCCATTTTTGCACTTTTTTGCACCTTGCTTTAGCCCTCTTTGCATATTGATTTAGGCTTTTCTTATAACTGGAAAAAGTCTTGTTTTTAAGTACTTTTTAAGTTTGGTTAAGGTCATTTTTCTGTTTGGGGTGTGTAGCCCCCTTGCATGCTTTGTTTGGCTTTGTTTTAAGACATATCTTGAGGCCTCTGAGCTAGACATGGTTTGGCCTTCCTACCACTAAAATCTAGTGGGATTTTGGTGGTAGAGGTGTGGTTTTGAGGTCCTAAATCAGAGGGGGTAGTCCCCTCTCTTTGTGTTCCTCTTTGCTTGCATTTTTGGCCTTCCAAAGGACCATCCCTCTATGCATTTTTTAGGCTTGGTTCAGGCCTATTTTTGTGACTTCTAGGACTTGCCTTGGCCCTGTCCAAGGCTGGTTTGGTCATGTCTTCCTTGCATCTAGCATGTGTAGTGTAACTCCATCCATAGCTCATCAAAGTAGCATGTGTGCTTAGCTTGTTTTGAGTCCATTTCAATGGGTTTTTGGTGATGTTTTACCATGCCATGAACCTTTTTTGGGTTGGTTTTGTTACTCCATGCTTGCATGATATACTTGTAATGTAAATCCCCCAAACTAGCTTCATATGCTCCATGCCATGCCATGTCATTTTAGCTTGTTTGGTTTACATTCCAGCATGTATTTGGTCATCATTTGGCATGATATGACCCTATCCATAGTTGGTTTAATCATCCTTTGCATGCTCCATATAGGTGTAGAACAAATCACCTTTACTAGCCCTTTGTGCATGATGTTTTGACTCATCATACTAGCATATTTTGGCTTTGCTCAAACTTGATTTTATGCTTATTTTGAAGTGTTTTAGGAATTTTTTGGGCTGCCATGGCCATATCACTCATGCTTTATATAGCTATAGTGTAAATGCTTAGGCTAGTCTTGCGTTTTGAGGCCCCTACCATGCCATGCATGTGATGTTTGCATGCCTTGCCCTCATTCCATATGCTATTTCAGTCCATGAAATGTTGTCATACACTTGCATTTGGCATGCCTTGAATGCCTTGTATAGCTTGTGCTTTATGCCTCAAGAATGGACTTTTGCGCATGCCACTTAGCCTAAGTCTTTGGCTCATCATTTCAGTACATTTTGGGTCCTAATATACCATGATGTAACTCTGTTTTTGGTTGTCCAAGTCATGGCATGATTGGTTCTCATAGGTGTAGTGCATTGCCTCTTTTGTAGCCTTGCATGTCCTATGTTTTAGCATTGTATGCTAGCTTGCTTTGGCTTACTTCCATGCATGTTTTAGTCTCATATCAGTATGTACTAGGACTATTTTGGGCTTCCCTTGCCATATCCTTCATGCTTCGTATAGCTGTAGTGTAATTGGCCTTGCAAGCTTCGTGTTTCGGTGATTCGCGCATGCTATCCTTGAGCTATTTAAATGATTTGGCATCATTTATCATCTCATTTCAGTGCATATAGTGTTGTTGCGCTTGCACATTTGTCACTTCTTAGGCACTTTTGAGAGTTGCCCTTTTAGGCCCCTTTGATGACCCTTTCGCATTTCGCATGCTTGAGTGTGTTGTATGGCTTAATTCATCGCTTTGGCTACTGATTTGGACCTAGTTGAGAGCCGTCCATCTTTGGTGTAAGCCCATCTTACCATGTTGTCACATGCTTGTTTCATTTCGTGTGTTGTCGCGTACTTGTTTAGTTTTGCATACCTTGCATGCTCACATGTTCATGTTGCATTTTGTCATGTTGTCCAAGGTCATCACCTCACATCATGCTTATATGCTTGTTGCATGCTTGGTTTAGTTGCATATTTGCACATTTAGGTCATTTTGCATGTTTGCCATGCTTATGTGTTGCATTGCTTGGATTAAGTGTTAATCCGAGCACGAAGAACATGGGCGTTTCATTGTTCAAGTGATGGAACCTATCTCAATTCTCAGTCGCCGAAGCTCTTGATGATTCATGATAGAGTTCTAGGCTTTACTTGCTTTATTTGTGCATTCATTTTCATATTGATTGGCACAAGTTAGATCTTTGGCCATCATGCATCGGGATGTGTGATTGATGGTCGTGGATCCGACTAGGCCTCTCCCTTGATGTCTTGAGGTGATTTGGAGTGCCACTGTGCGTACATATCCTTGGGAAACCCTCCCTTTTCTCTATTTTGTGCTTCGTTGCAGTTTGGTGTCACAGCACACCAGTGGATGGCAGCCTGTCACTGATGGCCGGCAGTGTGCCACCCTTGGCCGGCAATAGACCACCTTTGGCCGGCAGTGATCCTTACATGGCCAGCAGGCCACTGGTGACTTCCCCTGCAGTGTTTTGGTAAGGTCTAGCAACAAGCACTGGAAGACACCCTGCAAACAGAGCCTCTAAAGAGCAACCGGAAGGCGTTTCGAGGCGAAGAACCGAAGCGAGCATGCATGCCTCCCTTCTTCAAACAGAGCTGGAATAGCACCGTTTACTGCTTTCCCTACCTGCTTGTTGTCATTCATTAATTAGTTAATTGATTTGTTAATTAATTAAGTTGTGTGATAATTAGTTGTAGCTAGTTATTCATTTGGTTTTGTAATAATTAATTAGCTTGTGGGTTAGTTAATTAGGTGGCTTGTATTATTTATTCGGTCCCTCCGAGTGAGGGCAAATTTGTAATAAGTGTGGGTGTGTGTGTGCATGTCTTCCAACCCCATTTCTTTCTCCCTTTTATTTAACCGCTTATAATGGTTAGATTTAGGGCATATTTCAATTAGCATACCTTATGCTATGCATGCGTGCATTCATTCATCTGTATTGCATGCACCGGGCTCGACGCATCATGCTAACTCCATTGTATTTCAAATCTAACTTGAATACGTGTTATCTGTTGCATTTCACATGCCGTCCTAGGATTAGCCGAGCCTATTCTAGACTGCATTTTGTATGCGATACATTAGGCACTTAACATGGACTTGGATCATACATGATTGCTAACGAGTTCTCTATTTTGGCGCGGAGTACGATGTAAGTATTTATGCTTTAACATCTCGCATGAGTGTGATTGTTAACATGATAGCATGCTTACCATGTGGCTATATGCTTATGTGATAAACTGTCTGAATGCCTGTGCGTGAAGGTTGGATTGTTTGAGTTGGAACAACTCGTTGAAATCCGTGTTTTAGCCTACTTGCGAGTAGCAAATTTTAAATTGTCTTTCAAATGAGCGGATATGCAATGTCTTGTTCCAAATTAGGCGATCTAGTCTATACTTTTGTGTTGTGCGCATCACATAGTAAATCTAGGCTAATAACCGAAATAAGAACGCATAGTGTTTTCAAAACTCAATATCATGGTTAGTAGAGGCCGATCTTCGGATCGGGCGAGAGGGGGTGCCCATAGCTGACCTTCCCCAATCGTACCTAAGTTCCCGTGCCGAGACAACTTTGGTGATGACGGACACGTGGCCTTAGGCAACGAGTCAGGGTTTCCTAAATTTTCCTAAATAAAATATTTAGGTGGCGACTCTGTATCTGGCAAAGCAGTCCATGTTTAGCACTTCTTTCAAAAAAATCTATTTTCAAAAATGATTTGTCGGATTTGGACTCCCTGATGATTCATCGGTCTTGCATTGCACTCTGCGAGATTAGATACAGGACCGTGACTTTGAGTCCTGAACTATAGTGAACCTCAAAGGAACAGAACGGGGGACTCATCCTCCAGGGACGTTCGGAGACGTCTACACTCCAGTTTTTGGCACACACCTTGTTTCCTCTCTTTTGAGGGAGATTATGGCCCGAGAGACCACCTTCGTGGTCGCACGCCACTTCCGGTACCTAACAGCCTGTTTTCGGGGCCCCGAGCTGCGCGTTTTGGCCCCCGAACCCTCGTTTTGCATCGGTTAGGGTTCATTTTTGGTATGGATCCTATTTTCATTGTTAGGAAGGTGGTAGGATGGTGGGAGACCAGCAATTCTTTTGAAAATTATTTTCTCTCCTCCAGTCGATTTTCTTGACAGAAAGCTGGTTTTTCTCACTTTTGGACCTTAATTTTTGGTCTCCCAGACCACCATTGTGTTGTACTCACCTGGGAGGCCACCAATATGGGTAGGTCGACCAGCTTTTCTTCCTGACCCTTTTGAACCTTGCTAGAAAGTTGGTTTTTCTCACTCTTGGGCCATAATTTCTGGTCTCCCACCATACAGCTGTGTTGTACTCACCTGGGAGGCCACCACCTTTTCAACTTGACCTTTTTCACCCCTGGTTGGCCGACCAAGGGGAGTGGCCGGCCGACCACCTTAACTGGTCGGCCTGCTTCCTGCTTTTTGGTCCCTTTGAGTGTAAGCCAGCTGTGCCAGCTGGAAGCCTCAGAAGTGATCCTCCAAACACGTGTATGGAGGATCTTTGAGCTTGGTTTGAAGCTTCTTAGAGAAGCTTTGGCCTCTCTTCTCTATAAAGGGAGGCCTCCTCTTCCATTGCTAGGGTTGAACCCTTTGGTTAGAGCATACATACACTTCCCTCCATATCTCTCTCTTCCAAGCTCCAAAACCCCTTTGTTCTTGCACCATTTACACTACACCTCCTAGCCTACCACCTCCACCATCCATTCAAGCACCTTGGAGCTGATTTTCAGAGGTTGAAGACTCACTATTTTGGTCTAGAAGCCGCTGGCCTTCTTCTCTTCAAGGGTAAGTCTCCATTTCCCCCAATTTTGACATTGTTTTGCTCCATAGTTTATCTCTGTTTGCAAGCATTTTTGGACTTCGACATAAACTAAAAAAAGTCTTGTTTTGAGCTCCTCTTCAAGTTTGTTCAAGGTCATTTTTCTGTTCGGGGTCATCTACCCCCTTTCATGCTTCATTTCCTCATGCTTTGAGCCATGCATTTGAGCATTTGCATTGGCCTTGGTTTGGCCTTTTAGCCACTGAAATCCAGTGGATTTTCAGTGGCTTAGATGTGTTTTTGAGCCCTAAAATCAGAGAGGGGTGACCCTCTCACCCCTTGTTCTCTTTACTAGCTTTGTTGGCCTTCCAAAGGAGCTCCACTTTTCATGTTTCAAAGTCACATTTCAGGCCCTATTTGGTGAGTTTTATGGTCTGCCTTGACTCTGTCCAGAGCCCATTTTGCCATATTTTGTGTCTTTGATGCATGTGTAGAACAATCCCATTCAAGGCCTTTCAAAGGGGCCTTTATTTTCATGTTTCCTAGACTCATTCCAGGCTCTTTTTAGTGGGTTTTAGGACCTTAAGAACCTCTTTCCAGATTTGGTTTTGCCATTGTGTGTGTCCATCATGCATGTGTAGAACAACACCCTTATTGGCCTTTCAAAGGAGCCCATCATTCTTGCATGCATTGACTGAGTTTCAATGGTTATTTGGGCATATTTTGGCATGGCATACTTCTGTTTTTGGCTGGTTTGGTGAGCCTTCATATGCTCCATGTAGTTGTAGTGTAACTCATGGTTCACTAGCTTTCTTTGCATGCTTTGTTGACCCTTGATTTTAACACTTTTTGGTCATGCCTTAAACTGATATTGTGCTTATTTCGGACTGCCCTATCTCTGTTTTTGGGTCTCATGGTTGAATGATGTTGGTTTTGCATGCTTATAGTTCAATACCCATGCTTAATTTTGAGTTTTAAGGCTCATTACATGCATATACGGAGGTGTGTTCATGTTTTGGGTCCATTATATATCATATTTCAGAGCTTGTATCAATGCCATATTTCCATGTTTTATACTCCTTAAGTGTGCTTGAGAGTTGTCCATGAATGCCTTGTTTTCGGACCATTGAATGAGCTCCATTTTGTTGCATCCCGAGCCATCATTTTAGGCCATTTCCCCACTATTTCAGACCTGCCTAGGGTCTGTTTGGGGTTGATTTTGCCATTAGTGCATTGTTTTGGATACCTCTAGAGTAACGCACTTCACTAGTTTTGGTACCCGGGCCCCCTAGCTTGCATTGTGTTCCATGTTTGCATGTTTCGGGACAATTTTGTATCATGTTTCAGAGCTGGAATTTGTTTGTTTGTATGCCATATTGCATCCTTTTCCATATTTTGGTAGAGTGGCATTTTATGCCTTAGGTTCGGTCCTTGGTATTCGTGCATGTGTGCACGCATTTCGGTTGTCTCATTTTCATCTAATGGCCACTGATGTGAGTGTGGCTGAGGTCCACTCATGTTGGTGTAAGTCCATCGTATATCGTGTATGACATTTTAGTCCATAGCATTGCGTATGCTAGGTTGCATGTTAGAGCATTGTGTATGCCATGTTACATCACGTGTATCGTATATGCCATTTTAGTCCATAGCATTGCGTATGCTAGGTTACATGTTAGTTGCATTGTGTATGCCATCTCATTCTCATTTGCATTGTGTTTGATATAGGAGTTAGCCCAAGCACAGGAAACGAGAGACGTTTCGTACTCCAAGTGACGGAACGTGTCTCAATTCCCGGTCACCGACACTCCGGATTAACCATGATGGAGTCTAGGCCTTGTTGTGTTTATATGTGCATTCATTTCACATCGAGTCGTGCAATTCGACTGCTCAACCATCGTGCATCGAGATACGTGATTGGTAGCACGAGAATCGAGGTGTGCATACATATGTGAAAATACTTTGTCATGCCACTTTCTTGCTCTCTGTTGCAGCAAATAAAAAATCAGCAACTTTCTAAAGCCTTGCACAGTATTCTGGGATTAATTGCAAACAGAGGCGAATCGGGACATCGCAATGGATTTCTGCGCAAGGCAACTCAAGCATGCATCTTTCATCATTTGGAACAGAGCTGAGGCGGTCTATGAGTTTGCATGCTAGTTTATTTTCTTTCCTAGTTAATTTGTTAATTAATTAGGGTTTTGTAATATTTAATCATTCATTCGGACTGTAATTATTTATTCGGACTGTATTATTTATTCGGACCCTCCGAGCGAGGGCAATGTTTTAACAAGTGTGCGTGTGTGTGATGCATGTCTTCCAACCCCACGTATTTCTCCCTTTTATATACCAGTTTATGATGGTTAGATTAGGGCATGTTTCAATTAGCATACTTATGCTTGCATGTTTGCATCATTCATCTGTCTTACACGCACCGGGCTCGGCGCATCATACTAACTGTATCGTATTTCAATTCCAAGTTGAATATGTGTTAGCTGTAGCATCTCATATGCCATTCTTAGAATAGCCGAGCCTATTGTAGTTGCATTCCTGCATGTGTTGCATTAGTTATCTTAACATGAACTAGGATCATGTATTGATTACTAACTAGTTTCTGTTTTGACTTGGAGTACTCGGTAAGTGTTTATGCTTTAGCATCCTTGCATGTGTGTGAGTGACTGCCATGATAGCATGCTTACTATGAGGCTAACTGCTTATGTGATATAACTGCCTGAATGCCTGTGGGTGAAGGTTAGGTTATCTGAATTGGAATAATGCATTAACTGTGAGTTTTAAGCCCACTAGCTAGTGGCAAAACGATCTTTTCTAAGCCCAACCGAGGGTGGCAAAATCTGCATTTTAAGCCTATTTGCGAGTAGCAAACCGCTTTCAAAAACAAACATGAAATGTTTTGTTCCAATTCGGGTGATCCAGTCTATACTTGTATGCTATGTGCATCACATAGTAAATCTAGGCTAATAACCGGAATAAGAACGCATAATGTTTTCAAAACTAGATATCATGGTTAGTAGAGGCCGATCTTTGATCGGGCGAGCAGGGGTGCTCACGAAGTGACCTTCTCCAAACGTACCCAAGTTCCCGAGCCGAGGCAACTTTGGTGATGACGGACACGTGGCCTTAGGCAAACGAGTCAGGATTTCCTAAATTTCCCAAAATAAAATATTTAGGTGGCGACTCTGTATCTGGCAAAGCAGTCCATGTTTGGCACTTCTTTCAAAAAAATCTGTTTTCAAAAGACGATTTGCCGGATCTGGACTCTTTGATGATTCATCGGTCTTGCATTGCACTCTGCGAGATTAGATACAGGACTGTGACATTTGAGTCCTGAACTGTAGTAAGCCCAATGAACAAAACGAAGATTTTCCTCCCGGGACGTTCGAGGACGTCTACAGTTTCTGGCGACTCTGCTGGGGATTTAGAGAACTTGACTCGAACTCATGATATCTGGTTTTGATTACACTTATGTGTTTCTTTGCATTGCATTTGCATTGGTGCGCCTAGGACACCGTGTTTGCCGTATGCTATTCCTGAACGGTTTGCCGGAGGCTCACTTTGCGAAGCGTGCCATAAGGCTGACCGGTTGCGGGCTCTGCCACGACGAGAACACAAACCCCAGTTTTACCGGGGCACCCTTTTTGACCATTCGAACTAGTGCATATTTAGAATCCATAGTGACCATTCCAAACTAGGACAGGTTGTTTACCCGATTGTAGGTTGTTTGAAACCGCTGTGTGCATAGTGAAACCCTAGCTCCTGACAAAATAAGACAGGGAAACCCTACCCCAACATAGGGGTGTATTGGCTCTCACTTGCTTGTTATGTGCTTTTAAAGTGCGTCTCTACAGGAATGCATGTATCAATTTGCAAGTTTGGGCATCAGGCCTACGGGCACCAGTTCAGTATTTTGGGATTTAGTTTACCTGAGGGTATCGGTTTACGGGTATAATTTTGGGGGCACAGTCATTCAGCTCTATTCATATGGGTTATCGTGAAATCAGGCTAAGATGCTCTCTGTTTTCCCTTTTGCTAGGTAGTCTTGGAACCATAGCTTCAAAAGGCTCTGAGATCCCCTAGATTCATTGGACTTGTGTTGATAGACTTTGGCAGGTCAGAGATTCAATTCGAGGGCAATCAGTGTTCCTTTGCCAGAGGTAGGGTAAAAGGGCCAGTCAGGCACAGATCACCAGTTCAGCAGTTACCAGATCAGTGGCCCTTATCCACCCCACCAGTGAACAGTCAGGCTAAGGCCTCAGTTTTTATCACAGAGATAGATACACCAGTCAGTCGGCCGAAACAGCAGAACATGGCAGGGATGGAGGAAATGATGCGTCAACTCCAAGAAAGTATGAAACTCATGCAGCAGGACGCTGCCCGTCAAGCAGAATTTGCCAAACAGCAGGCTGTGATCATGGCCCAGCAGGCAGAGCTAATCACCAGGTTACAACAACAAAACGGAGTATCTGCTTCGCATCAAGCTCCTCCCCACCCGGAATTCCAACACTCTGGGAGATAGCTAATGTCCAGGAAGGTACGGACATTCCCACAGGGCCACCTCTGCCCCCGATTCTACCTCAACTATCCAAGGCACCTACGTCTATCAATCAACCGAACTCTCCCTTTGAGTTTGAGGTGGACCCTACAGCATTGAAATTGAGAAAGCTTGAAAAGTTGTTCATGAAATCTCAGGGAGTAAAGTCCATCCCGGACATCGAGGATGGGTATACCGACGCAGTTGTGACGTTGCCAGACAGATTTAAAATGCCGCATATCGACCGCTTTGACGGCTCTGGAGACCCAAGGGTGCGCCTCCACCTATTTTCTGATATCTTGAGGCCAATGGGTTGACCACAACTCAGAAGTTGTCTCTCTTTGGCCGAACCATGTCTGGGATAGACGCAATCTGGTATGCGAAATCGGAGGACTCCGTGAAATGGAACTAGGAAGAGCTGGCTGAGGCCTTTATTGCTCAATACTCCTACAACACACAGATCGAGGTCACAACTCGTGATCTCGAAGTCACCCGCCAAGAACCAAATTAGGGTTTCTCAGAATTCGTGACGAGATGGAGAGCAAAGACCTCAATGATGACTACAAGGCCTTCCGACAAAGATCAGATCATGATGATTGTTCAGAATTTACATGGCATGTTATTGCAGAAAATAATCGTACTACCACTGTTTACCTTTCCAGACCTTCATGGAATGGGGGTTCAAAGCGAGGATGCCATCTGACAAGGGATCTTTGCAGAAGATAATGAGCTGTTAAAGAGAAATGTTGCTCACCGTCCCAATGCTACTACTGATGGTAGTGCAGCTGTGAAATGCTCAGAAGTAGACTCTATCACCACTTCCCTCAATGGCCAAAAAACCGCCACTTCAAATCAGCCCCAAGCCCGAAAATTCCATCCTCTTTACATGAGTCTCTCTCAAGCTTTGAAAAAGCTGCAAGAAGAAGGGCACCTAGAACTCCTAGAACCCCAACCCCTTCCAAATCCTCTTCCACCAAGGTATGACCCAGCTAAATACTGTGCCTATCATCAACAACACGGTCATGATACGAACCGTTGCATCCGCCTCCGTCATAACATTCAGGATTTTATTGATGAAAAGACCCTAGCTCCACCCAAAGGACCTCAGGTTAGTACTGACTCGTCACCTCCCCACCTTAACCTCATCCATACACTACCACCCTCGACCCCAGCATATACATCACCCCAGCCCATCTACCCAAGCTTGAGGTGTTCATTATAGAAAGCATGGACTTATGCATGATAGATGCACTTGGACCCCAATCATCTCAAACCCGTGAGCCCACTACTTCTAAGCTGAAGAGAATGATCGAAGATCTTCAGAGAACTGTGACAGATCCGGCCTCCGGGACATTGGCTCCGTCATCAACCACATCACATACCAGGGAGTTCATGTCAAAAGGCTCCCCAGGCTTGGAACGGGCTGCATTTGAGGAATGCCAATCCCTTGGCAAAATGGAGGCGAGTGGAAAGAACAAGATAGGGGCGGACATGGATCCCCATGAACATCTTTTGTTGGCTATTGAGGCTTTGAAAGCCGAGGGACTGAACAAAGAGCAAGTGCTCGCAGTTGTTGCAAAAACTGTGGACGACATTTTCGCCACTCAAGTTGGGGGCAGTTTGAATCAAGGGGCAAGCCGGGAGAAAGGCCGTTGTACCAAGAATGTTCCTTTCAGCTCTAATCCCGTGCTTGGAATAAATCAGCAAACCCAGTCAGCGCCTGCCAATCCCTTTACTGGTGCGTCCAGCAAAAATTCACAAACCTCGAAGTATCTACCCCGAGAACAGAGGGTCTTCCATGCCCTCTATATGCCTTTGTCCAAAGCTCTCCAAATCCTTGTTGAACAAGGCCATCTCAAACCCCTTGAGCCTCGGCCTCTCCTGAACCCTCTTTCGGCTACGCATGATGCTACCCAGTACTGCGCGTACCATCAGCAAACTGGCCATACTACCGACAACTGCTTCCGTCTTCGCTATGAAGTACAGGATCTATTTGACAACGGGGTCATCCTCCCGCCGAGCTCAACAAATTCTATCAGCACTGGAACGGTGAACTTAGGGGATAATGTGATGTGATCGGGGGATGAACCAGCTGCGGGTGGCGCTCGATTAACTCCAGACGTGGGAATTGCATGCACTGTTCTGAGCAATATGCAAACACCAGTTTTTGTGCTTTCTGACTTGGGTATTGGGTCAATCTTGTTATTTTGTATACAGTCAGTCTTTTTGTACTGAGTCAGTCGGGTTTGTCTTGTTGTATCGAGTCAGTCCTGTTGCGCTGGAGTCGGGTGATTCTGGGGATGTTACCTCGGATATCACTATCTTGTTTTGTGTTTGTCTTTTTGCTTTCTTTTGAGTCTGCTTCTGCCTTGGAACCAGTTGTGCCAACAGATTCGAATGAAACAGCAGTGATTTTCACATTCTTGTGTTTGCTTCTGCCTTGTGCCAGTTGTGCCAGAAGTTCTGAATGAAATGCCAGTGCTTTTCGCCTACTTTTTTTTGTGCCTTGAAATCATTGCATTGACCTAAGTTTTTCAAAACTTTTTGAACAATGTGGTGAAAACGAAGAGAAAGGAATTCCTCGGGTTTTGCAAAATTTGATCATTTGAGAGAAAGAGATGCTTGCTAAGCCCTTAATGAATGAAATCATGCTTGTTAATGTGAGTACTGAGAAGGATCCTGGCTTGATCTAGATTGGTTTCACATTGTCTTCCGCACAAGCGATTAGTCGCTTTCTTAAAAGATTTCAAAAAATATTTTGTGCAGTCCTGCGAAGACCTATGTGGAATCGCTCTTGAGATTGTGCAGCTTAGGATCGCTCTCAGCCTCGAGACTCGACCCCTTTACTTTCAAACCTTGAACTTGGATTCAAAATGTTCAACGGTCAACCACAATGCGAGGCCTGTGTGGCCAGATTTGAAGCAGCCCATGAACCAGGGGCAAAAAAGTCAAAGAAAGCTTGCGAAGCTAGATCAAAAGCCCTCAAACTAGGGGAAAAAATGTCAGATGTGCTTAAAGAGTCAAAAAAATTGGGATGTTTCTCAAGCTAATGAAGATCGGCAAGAATACCAAATCCCAGAAGGGAGGAAAGAAGAAAGTATTTATCATGACCCGAACCCGCCCCTATGGGTTAAGGACATAACCGGCCAGTAATCCGGAGATCACCTACGGCCTCAAAACAGAACATGATGACTTGTCAGAGTAAAGGGGCCAAACGGAAGCAATAATTAAAAACTTTGTCCATAGAGCCGTGCTTATATGCACATCAAACAAACCATGTTCAGATACGTTAATAACCCACATCAAATATACAGCTTCACAAAATTCATTACAGACAGGATCATTCAGAACGAGCCATCCTATAACAGACTATTTACAGATATACACAAGGCCCTTGCCAACAAGACAAAACATAAGTACGTAGCAAAAAGGCAAGGTAGGTCTCAAGAGTGAGACACAAGGCTGACTTCCTCAAAACTCGGATTTTCCTAGCAGACTTCACTGGGGCTGGGTTTGGACTTCCCTTGGCTCACCTACAAACACATGAATGAGCGTGAGCGATAGCCCAGTGAATAATATCAAACATGACAGTTACATAACAATATGTAGAACAATATACTCCAAACGGCCTTGGGCCCAATTCATACTTCTAATTAGCAATTATACATGACTATATGAAATGCAAATCAAGTAACTGTAGTTCCAACATTCTGGCCTTTGGCCCATTCGGGTTTCCATTCATGACAAAACGGCCTTCGGCCCATTCACTTATATCGAAACGGCCTTCGGCCCATTCATTCATGTCAAAACGGCCTTTGGTCCATTCATTTATATCAAAACGACCTTTGGTCCATTCATTCTTATCAAAACGACTCTTGGTCCATTCATTCTTATCAAAACGACCTTCAGTCCTTTCATTTATATCGAAACGACCTTCGGTCCATTCATTTATATCAAAACGGCTTTTAGCCTATTCATTCATATTAAAACGGCTTTTCGCCTATTCATTCATATCAAAACGGCTTTTCGCCTATTCATTCATATCAAAACGGCTTTTCGCCTATTCGTTCATATCAAAACGGCTTTTCGCCTATTCATTCATATCAAAACGGCTTTTCGCCTATTCGTTCATATCAAAACGGCTTTTCGCCTATTCGTTCATATCAAAACGGCTTTTCGCCTATTCATTCATATCAAAACGGCTTTTAGCCACAATCCCAATTAACAACTCATAAGGTTTAGAAGGGAATAAACAATTAGACATTTACAAGCTTTCGAATGTTGATATTACTCACAGTGATCGGCTTGTTGATTTGCCCTGGAGCTTGACCCTACACGTTTCATGAACACAAAAGGGTCATTAACAGTTCAATCCGCTCCTTAATTCACATATTCCTCTTTAGGCTTTATTCTTATCTTATCAACTCATTTACAATGCTTAACATATGCCTAAGAGTGCTTATAAGTGAAAGAGAATGGAAAACGAAACACAGAACGCATGAACAAAATTTCAGAAAACAGGGTCCACGCTCGAGCGTAGACTTCCCCGCTCGAGCGGACACTATAGGCCTGCAAAAGTACTGGTTGCCTGAAAATTACGCTCGAGCGTTAAATAGGTCGCTCGAGCGGAAGGCCCGTCAAAATAGCTCCCACGCTCGAGCGTCAACTTTCCCGCTCGAGCGGAAACCATGTCTGCAGGAAATGCTGGGAGCTCGATTTCTCCGCTCGAGCGTAACTTCACCCGCTCGAGCGGACATTGGAAATCTGGGTTTTCCAGATTGAGTTCTTGAGCTTCATCTTGACATTCAAAGGCTCTAAATGCATGATTTCGGCCCAAACTTCACAAAATTATATACTATCATGGTACAAACATAGGATTGCAACATATTGAAGCTCAATTTCATAATTTATCTACATGCATGTCCCAAAATGTGTCAAACTCAATCATTAACATAACAAATTCATGCTTATATCTTCTCAATTTGTGCATGCATGTCAATTCTTAACTCCATCAATGCAAATGGTGTTCATTCTCATGGAACACAACAAAACATGCTTGCATGTAGGATTTAACACTCATATTTCCATATTCATCCCAATACATGCTTGATTATGCAAAAACATGGTGATCCTATACATGCATGTGCATTTTAACTTCAAATTCATCAAGTAGAGTACAACTCTTGTTCTTGATCACCAATTAACCTTTAATTCACAAAATCACAAGTTCAAACTCATGAATTCATAAACAATCACTTACCTAGAAGCTCAATCTATGGTCAGTTCTTGAGTTGGACTTCAAATTCATAACCTTGGGCCAAAAATTACACAACTTTCCCCCTCACTCTCTCTCTAACAGCCGACCTCCTCCCTTTCTTAGAGTTTGATCAGCCAAAAATGAAGGTATATGAGAGAATGAGGAGTGTAGTGCTCAAATACAAGAAGCCCCACTAGCCACATTTAAGATATTAAACAATTTGAGCACAATGCCATTAAATAATTCAGTTTAATCTGGCCCGAATCAATTTTTCGATTAAATTTCACCGTAGGCTCTAAAAATTATGCCAATCACAATGGCGTAATCAATTTCGGGTTCTGTGGCCGATAAGGCCCTCAATTATATTTCCAAAGCTGATTATTCAAACAGATATTCCTACGGTGAACAGATAAAATTTCAAAATCACATATATTCACATAATGGCACATAAAATCATAGTAAACACGTAATCATACTCAATTTAAGGACCAATTGGCATACTACGGAACAGGGGTATTACAGTATTGCTGAAGGATAACCGAGTTCCTATCCACAACACTAGGAGCAAATTCAACCCCCTATCGGATGGACTCCTACATCGTCAGCGAACAGCAGCCATTCTCTTCGATTCAGATGACTTTAGGATCTCAAAATCATTTGACATGGACATAGCTACACTTTTACCCTTGAGAGGCTCGCTGGGCCGAAAACTCGGAAGGGCGACCCAAGTAAAAGTTAGAGCAAAGAAAAGAAAAAAAAAAGAAAAAAAAAAGAAAAAAGAAAAAAGAAAAAAGAAAAAAGAAAAAAGAAAGAAAAAAAAAGAAATGAAATGAAAAGAAATGAAAAGAAGAACATACCTCGCAAGGTTGAAAACCCGGAAGGGCGGCCTTGGCAAAAGTTAGAGTGCATAATGAGAGGTTAATACACGAGTGTACCTTAATCCCAAACTACGTAAGGCTTGATTCCCATCTTTGGGATGCGTAGGAAACTTCATTCTGAAGTCCAGCCGTAAAACACTTCAAATTCGACTGTGTCCATGTGATGGTTCTGGTCATCTTTGTCTTCTCTGTATCCGAGAATTTGGTTGTAATTGTCATTGTGAGGACTGGTTGCCACGTGTTGCGGCGCTATTCAGACTATGGGCAACTTTCCGTTGCCATCTAGTGTGCTGCGGTACTATTCAAATAAGGGGCAACTTTCCGTTGCCATTCAAAGTGTTGCGGTGTTATTCAACAAGGGGCAACTTTCCATTGTCGTGCAGTGTCCTTCAGACAAAGGACAATTTTCCATTTGTTTTGGATCTAAGGTTGTGCATCTCAAGAGTAGGTTCCGTGCTCGTTGAGCAGTGGCCGTTTGCAAAAATAGTTTTTGAGAATTTTTACTGAGGCTGACTAATTCTCTCAAAAATTATTCCATTTTTCTAAAACTGGACCATTTCTTGGACCCAAAAAAGGAAAATTTTCAGTGCTCACAGCCTGACTCGCATGATTTTCAAAATCAAAAAGTTGAACAAGCATGTTAATCTAACTTTCATGTTGGTCAAAATTGTTTTAAAACCAAAACAAAAAAATGGTCAAAATGATGAACTAGGGGCACAGTTGAGTCAGGTGTTCTGTCTTTCCCTCATTGTCAACATACTTGCCAGAAATGGCACCCTATTCGCCAAGAAGGGCACAGCGGAAGCTAACAGCGAAAGGGCCAAAAAGCTTTCTCATCCTCCAAGCAACGAGGTATCAAACCAAGTGCGAAGCACGAATTGGAATGGGCTAAAATATTCCACTTCCTTGTCTGGGTAGATCTGATTGCGTCTAAACTCCCCAGCAGAGCATCGTCAACCGATGTCAGCTGCAGATTTGCTACACACACAGTTGTAGCGTAGCCCCTCTATGGGAGAAACTCACTGTTGTGAACAAGAAGAAGAATCCAGCGAAATGCTAGGGTCAAGAGCCCACAACTTTCTGTTTATCTGTCAACCACTCAAGGGAGGGATAAAAAAATGAGAGATTGAAGAATAGAGAGATGTGCACTGAGAGAAAAAGTGAGAAAAGGGCTTTTTCAGAAAAACAGAGCTTGAGGGCCGAGTGATGTGAGAATCACAAATGAGAAAAGGGTGAGAAACAATACCCGAAGAAACTGGCTCCTCGTGCACCAAGAGGTCTCTTGCCTTTGTAACACAGCTGAGTGTGGTGTTTGTGTATTTTTGTTTGTCTTGATTCTTGTTTTAAGTCGTTTGAGTGTCAATAGATGTGTTGAGGTTGTTTTTCCTTTGTTGAATGGTGTTTAGGTTGTTCCACCTTTGTTTTCCGTTGTTGAGTCGTTGTGGCTGTGGTCAGTTGTAGGCTCAATACCCGGTTAAGAATTCATTTCTCAATTTCAAAATGAATCGTTTTGTGCTTAGGAGTGCCGTGTCGTTCTCCACATTTGTGCAAAACAAGATTTTGTTCTTTCAAAAAAAAAATCACAGGGTTCGACCTAGGTCATGTGAGAACAATAAAACCAGGACCTATCTGAAGCTATATGGGTTCCAGACTACAAAGCAAAAGAAAAGAGGGAAAATTTGGAGCATCCGAGTTTGTTTTAACTTCTACAGGTTCGCATCCCGTCTTTTCAGATCGGACTGTCTGTTCAGATTGAGCTGTGTGCCGAGTAAACCGAATACTGTGTTATGAGCTGCGTGTTCAGAATGAGCAGTGTGCTGATATGAGCTGTGTGTTCAAAGTGAACAGAATACTGTGTTGACTGTTTCACTGTTCCAAGCCAGAATGGCGATCAGAAGTACTCTCCTTGAATACCATTCCCCGTCAGAGTAAAGCGGTTTACCGCCACTCACTCCATGAGGTGCTTTCTAAAGTGCCACTTTGTTTGTTTATTGCATTCCGTAAACGTCATGCTCTACATCACTTGTAACATGTACTATATCATTGCACTTATTGCATTCATTTGCATCTTGTATTATCTCTTATTGTTTATCCTTTTACGCTGGGCAGCGTTTAGGATCGTGGTCCCCCGAGACTTAACTTAGGATGCGAGGAACGCGCTCCTGAGTTACCTGACCTCTTCTCACGATTTCAGCGTGGTTAGAGTGTTCCTTTCCTTACACGATTTCAGCGTGTTTGGAATTTATCTCAGGTTGCGTTATGTACGCACCTGGGCGGTTGTTTACCTAACCTCTTCTCACGATTTCAGCGTGGTTAGAGTTTGTTCCTTCCTCACACGATTTCAGCGTGTTTGGAATTTGTTTACCTCTTCTCACGATTTCAGCGTGGTTAAAGTGTCCCGTTCCTTACGCGATTTCAGCGTGGTTAAAGTGTTCCGTTCCTTACGCGATTTCAGCGTGTTTGGAATTTATCCCAGGTTGCGTTGCAGACGCGCTGGGCGGGTTGTTGGACCTCCTCTCACAATTTCAGCGTGGTTTGAGTGTCTCGTTTCCTCACACGATTTCAGCGTGTTTGGAATTTATCTCAGGTTGCATGGTGTATGCACCTGGGCGGCTGTTTTCGGACCTCTTCTCACGATTTCAACGTGGTTAGAGTGTTCCTTTCCTTACACGATTTCAGCGTGTTTGGAATTTATCTCAGGTTGCGTTGTGTACGCACCTGGGCGGTTGTTTTCAGGCCTCCTCTCACGATTTCAGTGCGGTTTGAGTGCCCGTTTCCTCACACGATTTCAGCGTGTTTGGAATTTATCTCAAGTTGCGTTATGTACGCACCTGGGCGGTTGTTTTCAGGCCTCCTCTCACGATTTCAGCGTGGTTTGAGTGTCCCGTTCCTTACGCGATTTCAACGTGTTTGGAATTTATCCCAGGTTGCGTTGTAGACGCGCTGGGCGGATTGTTGGACCTCCTCTCACGATTTCAGCGTGATTTGAGCATCCCGTTCCTTACGCGATTCCAGCGTGTTTGGAATTTATCTCGGGACGCGTGAAGCGCGAGCCCGAGCGGTTTTTTTCGCACCTCTTCTCACGATTTCAGCGTAGTTAGAGTGTCTCATTTCCTTACACGATTTCAGCTTGTTTGGAATTTGTTTACCTCTTCTCACGATTTCAGTGTGATTGGAGCCTCTCCTTCCTCACACGATTTTCAGCGTGTTTGGAATTTATCTTAGGTTGCGTGGAACGCGCTCCTGATTAATTTTCTTTGTTCTGCCTCCACTCACGAATCCAGCGTGGTTGGAGTATGTCACCCTTTGCATCTATTGTACTCTCTATTGCATCACATCTATTATCTATTGCATTATATCTATTTTATCGTCTGGTCTAGGAGACCTTAAATCCCGCATCTTCATTCGCACTGTCTTGTGCACTCTCTGGTCTAGGAGACCTTAAATCCTCTAAAAGCGCAATTCCTTTGGTGTTTGTCATACCCGAACGACTTCCGGTGGTCTGGTATAGCCACATGCCTGTGTTTGCGGTGAGTTCCTAGGAGACCAACTGAGACGATGGAAACTAGAGTTCGAATGGCTCTTGCCTAGAACGCAAAGGTTCGGGATTTCCGAAACTAAAGTCTGGTTTAAATACCCAGGGGTATATCCTCGGCTTGAAATCTGTATGGCAGCCCCATAGATTGAGATAACATATGTATGCGTCTCAATTCTGGATACCGAATCAACCTAATCTGTCACCCTGTTGGAGAATAGGGAAAGCTGCAACCATTGTCAGGAAGGAAAGTAGTACCTATGGTTCAACCGAAAAGAAGGGGAAGATTCCCACATCAGCATGAGGTAAGACAATGCTGAGGTAGGTCATTGCCACTTGCCCCTGTAAGGTACCTTCACTTCCTATCTATTGCATCACATTAT
Source organism: Camellia sinensis (assembly GCF_055761805.1). Classification (NCBI taxonomy): domain Eukaryota; kingdom Viridiplantae; phylum Streptophyta; class Magnoliopsida; order Ericales; family Theaceae; genus Camellia; species Camellia sinensis. The sequence continues at coordinate 186,663,581 of NC_138969.1, read as the reverse complement.
GTTTATTGCATTGCATATAGCATCCATCGCATGCATCCTTTCCATGTTAAGCCTGGTCTGGCATGTACCCATACTTTTCACGTCAAAGCATAGTTATAAGATTTTGTGTACGCACCCATTCCACTAAAGGGATTGTGGTTTGAGGATGACAGCACCATTTCCGTGTTAGACGTGGTTTGTTTGTGTCCATGCCTTTCCTAGACAGGATACGGTTTGGCCGCGCGCCTTATCCATTACATTCATTGCATTGTAGTGTAGTGTGTTGCATCCAGCATTTAGGATTATGATCTTTCCTCAGCAAATCATTCCTCACTTATATCATGCCACCCAATTACTTGTATCTTGTGTTCCATCTGTACACACATAGTTCTGCATGTGTACAAGCCTATTCCACTGATGGGATTGTGGTTTGAGGGTGTTGGCACCTTTTCTATGGTAGACGGATTTTGCATCTCCATCATCTTTATGATATTTGTGTGGTTTTATACTGCTTGTGGTTTGATCATCTCAAATGCATTGCATATCATTTGCATTGTTTCATTACATTGCATTACATAAATTCTGAATTTTCAAACCGGCTTCGCATAGCGTATAAGTCCAATTTTCAAACCGGCTTCGCGAAAGCGTATAAGTTCAATTGTCAAAATCTTCTTGCATGTCTTTTGCATTTTTGCCCCCGCCTGCGGGCATGCCTACGGGCACATCTCTTTGTTTATCTCGCCTGTTTATCTAAGTCTTCGGCCTTGTCAAAAATGGGTCGTCTCTGGGCTTTGACATTCACTCTCGTCACGTATGACTTCCGAGTTCTGTCAAAGAGAGGCAACTGTGGACACCCCATTTTTGACCGACCTTAAGACTCAGACGTCACCGATTGAGCGCTCGGTGATGATGCATATTGTGCTCGTTCTGAGGTTGCGGAGTCTCGGCTGAGAGCCTTGCCTCCGGACTTCGGGGCTCTTTTGTGCTTTGCCTCGGTTTGCAAACCAGGTCCTGTTTTCTCCGTTTTCTCTTCCCGAAGGGAGGGAGAGGTCTCGTAGACCATCTCTCAGTGGCCGTAAGCTACGTTTCGTGGTCGTAGGCCATTTTTGAAGACCAGTTTCCGATTTTCAGAGCAGCCGGCAGTGTGGCTCGGTTCGAGACTGCTTAACTACCTCTGTTTGCTCCGGTTTTTGGCACACACCTTGTTTCCTCTCTTTTGAGGGACACTGTGGCCCGAGAGACCACTTTCATGGTCGCACGCCACTTCTGGTACCTAACAGCCTGTTTTCGGGGCCCCCGGCTGCGCGTTTTGGCCCCCGAACCCTCGTTTTGCATCGGTTAGGGTTCATTTTTGGTATGGACCCTATTTTCATTGTTAGGAAGGTGGTAGGATGGTGGGAGACCAGCAATTCTTTTGAAAATTATTTTCTCTCTCCTCCAGCCTATTTTCTTGACAGAAAGCTGGTTTTTCTCACTTTTGGACCTTAATTTCTGGTCTCCCATACCACCATTGTGTTGTACTAACCTGGGAGGCCACCAATATGCGTAGGCCGACCAGCTTTTTTTCTTGACCCTTTTGAACCTTGCTAGAAAGCTAGTTTTTCTCACTCATGGGCCACAATTTCTGGTCTCCTACCATACAACTATGTTGTACTCACCTAGGAGGCCACCAATCTGGTATGGCCGACCACCTTTTCAACTTGACCTTTTTGACCCCTGGTCAGCCGACCAAGGGGAGTGGCCGGCCGACCACCTTAACTGGTCGGCCTGCTTCCTGCTTTTTGGTCTCTTTGAGTATAAGCCAGCTGTGCCAGCTGGAAGCCTCAGAAGTGATCCTCCAAACACGTGTATGGAGGATCTTTGAGCTTGGTTTGAAGCTTCTTAGAGAAGCTTTGGCCTCTCTTCTCTATAAAGGGAGGCCTCCTCTTCCATTGCTAGGGTTGAACCCTTTGGTTAGAGCATACATATACTTCCCTCCATATCTCTCTCTTCCAAGCTCCAAAACCCCTTTGTTCTTGCACCATTTACACTACACCTCCTAGCCTACCACCTCCACCATCCATTCAAGAACCTTAGAGCTTATTTTCAGAGGTTGAAGACTCGCTATTTTGGTCTAGAAACCGCTGGCCTTCTTCTCTTCAAGGGTAAGTCTCCATTTCCCCCATTTTGATATTGTTTTGCTCCATAGTTTATCCCTATTTTCAAGCATTTTTGGACTTCGACATAAACTAAAAAAAGTCTTGTTTTGAGCTCCTCTTCAAGTTTGTTCAAGGTCATTTTTCTGTTCGGGGTCATCTACCCCCTTTCATGCTTCATTTCCTCATGCTTTGAGCCATGCATTTGAGCATTTGCATTGGCCTTGGTTTGGCCTTTTAGCCACTGAAATCCAATGGATTTTCAGAGGCTTAGATGTGTTTTTGAGCCCTAAAATCAGAGAGGGGTGACCATCTCACCCTTTGTTCTCTTTACTAGCTTTGTTGACCTTCCAAAGGAGCTCCATTTTTCATGTTTCAAAGTCACATTTCAGGCCCTATTTGGTGAGTTTTAAGGTCTTCCTTGACTCTTTCTGGAGCCCATTTTACCATATTTTGTGTCTTTGATGCATGTGTAGAACAATCCCAATCAAGGCCTTTCAAAGGGGCCTTTATTTTCATGTTTCCTAGACCCATTCCAGGCTCTTTTTAGTGGGTTTTAGGACCCTTAGAACCTCTTTCTAGAGTTGGTTTTTCCATTGTGTCTGTCCATCATGCATGTATAGAACAACCCCCTTATTGGCCTTTCAAAGGAGCCCATCATTCTTGCATGCATTGACTGAGTTTCAGTGGTTATTTGGGCATATTTTGGCATGGCATACTTCTGTTTTTGGCTGGTTTGGTGAGCCTTCATATGCTCCATATAGTTGTAGTGTAACTCATAGTTCACTAGCTTTCTTTGCATGCTTTGTTGACCCTTGATTTTAACACTTTTTGGCCATGCCTTAAACTGATATTGTGCTTATTTTGGACTGCCCTATCTCTGTTTTTGGGTCTAATGGTTGAATGATGTTGGTTTTGCATGCTTGTAGTTCAATACCCATGCTTAATTTTGAGTTTTGAGGCTCATTACATGCATATACGGAGGTGTGTTCATGTTTTGGGTCCATTATATATCATATTTCAGAGCTTGTATCAATGCCATATTTCCATGTTTTATACTCCTTAAGTGTGCTTGAGAGTTGTCCATGAATACCTTGTTTTCGGACCATTGAATGAGCTCCATTTCGTTGCATCCCGAGCCATCATTTTAGGCCATTTCCCCACTGTTTTAGACCTGCCTAGGGTCTGTTTGGGGTTGATTTTGCCATTAGTGCATTTTTTTGGGTACCTCTAGAGTAACGCACTTCACTAGTTTCGGTACCCGGGCCCCCTAGCTTGCATTGTGTGCCATGTTTGCATGTTTCGGGACCATTTTGTATCATGTTTCAGAGCTGGAATTTGTTTGTTTGTATGCCATATTGCATCCTTTTCCATACTTTGGTAGAGTGGCATTTGATGCCTTAGGTTCGGTCCTTGGTATTCGTGCATGTGTGCACACATTTCGGTTGTCTTATTTTCATCTAATGGCCACTGATGTGAGTGTGGCTGAGGTCCACTCATGTTGGTGTAAGTCCATAGTACATCGTGTATGACATTTTAGTCCATAGCATTGCGTATGCTAGGTTGCATGTTAGAGCATTATGTATGCCATGTTACATCACGTGCATCGTATATGCCATTTTAGTCCATAGCATTGCGTATGCTAGGTTACATGTTAGTTGCATTGTGTATGCCATCTCATTCTCATTTGCATTGTGTCTGGGATAGGAGTTAGCCCAGGCACAAGAAACGAGGGACGTTTCGTACTCCAAGTGACGGAACGTGTCTCAATTCCCGGTCGCCGACACTCCGAATTAACCATGATGGAGTCTAGGCCTTGTGTTTATATGTGCATTCATTTCACATCGAGTCGTGCAATTCGACTCCTCGACCATCGTGCATCGAGATACGTGATTGGTGGCACGAGGATCGAGGTGTGCATACATATGTGAAAATACTTTGCCATGCCTCTTTCTTGCTCTCTGTTGCAGCAAATCAGAAATCAACAACTTTCTAAAGCCTTGCACAGCATTCCGGGATTAATTGCAAACAGAGGTGAATCGGGACATCGCAATGGATTTCTGCGCAAGGAAACTCGAGCATGCTTCTTTCATCATTCGGAACAGAGTTGAGGCGGTCTATGAATTTGCATGCTAGTTTATTTTCTTTCCTAGTTAATTTGTTAATTAATTAGGGTTTTGTAATATTTAATCATTCATTCGGACTGTAATTATTTATTCAGACTGTATTATTTATTCGGACCCTCCGAGCGAGGGCAATGTTTTAATAAGTGTGCGTGTGTGTGATGCATGTCTTCCAACCCCACGTCTTTCTCCCTTTTATTTACCAGCTTATGATGGTTAGATTAGGGCATGTTTCAATTAGCATACTTATGCTTGCATGTTTGCATCATTCATCTGTCTTACACGCACCGGGCTCGGCGCATCATACTAACTGTATCGTATTTCAAGTGTGTTAGCTGTAGCATCTCATATGCCATTCTTAGAATAGCCGAGCCTATTGTAGGTGCATTCCTGCATGTGTTGCATTAGCCATCTTAACATGAACTAGGATCATGCATTGATTACTAACTAGTTTCTGTTTTGGCTTGGAGTACTCAGTAAGTGTTTATGCTTTAGCATTCTTGCATGTGTGTGAGTGACTGCCATGATAGCATGCTTACTATGAGGCTAACTGCTTATGTGATATAACTGCCTGAATGCCTGTGGGTGAAGGTTGGGTTATCTGAATTGGAATAATGCATTAACTGTGAGTTTTAAGCCCACTAGCTAGTGGCAAAACAATCTTTTCTAAGCCCACCCGAGAGTGGAAAAATCTTCATTTTAAGCCTACTTGCGAGTAGCAAACCGCTTTCAAAACAAACATGAAATGTTTTGTTCCAATTCGGGCGATCCAGTCTATACTTGTATGCTGTGCACATCACATAGTAAATCTAGGCTAATAATCGGAATAAGAACGCATAATGTTTTCAAAACTAGATATCATGGTTAGTAGAGGCCGATCTTTGATCGGGCGAGCGGGGGTGCTCACGAAGTGACCTTCCCCAATCGTACCCAAGTTCCTGAGCCGAGGCAACTTTGGTGATGACGGACACGTGGCCTTAAGCAAACGAGTCAGGATTTCCTAAATTCCCCAAAATAAAATATTTAGGTGGCGACTCTATATCTGACAAAGCAGTCCATGTTTGGCACTTCTTTCAAAAAAATCTGTTTTCAAAAGACGATTTGCCGGATCTGGACTCTTTGATGATTCATCGGTCTTGCATTGCACTCTGCAAGATTAGATACAGGACCGTGACATTTGAGTCCTGAACTGTAGTAAGCCCAATGAACAAAACGGGGATTTTCCACCTAGGACGTTCGGGGACGTCTACAAAACCCATGCCACGTTTTCTGCTCAGCTCCTACATCATCGATAACGTATATCACTTCTGGCCCCATTTCCCTCATGTTGCCTCTCTTCCAATTTTGCTTACCACGACAAACAAACTTCGGGTATTCATAGTCACTTAATCTAAATTCTTGCCATTCCTTTTCTTTCACTCTTCTGACCAATGACGACACATTTGGGGTGGAATTACTCACTCCGCACTTAACCACTCCGTTTGCACTGTTAACATCAGATCCAACAACGTCATCCACTGTCCGATTAACATTTTCATTTTCACCGCAATCAACTAGATTTGTTACCCAATCCATTTCAACCACATACTTATTTGCCCCTTTCAAAGGTGGGGTACTTTTTTCCCCATTGGATTCAACACGTTGCCCACTGTCACAACGTGGTACATACCCTAACCCATTACTTTGGCTTGCATATTTTTCGGGTGGGGTTCGATGTTTGTAATTATCATTTGCAACTGACTGGGTCACTACATGTACCTCTCGGTCGTCAACTACGTCCTCCAACGCAATAATTCTGTTCTCCAGCTCCCTAATTCGCCCGTTCAGCCGTTCAATCTCGGCATCTTTGCCACAATTACATTGTTGAATCCAATGAATACGCTACTGGTTTTTGCACCAAGCATCCTCTCTGTGGTTGTAATCTTACTGTCTAACTCACGCACATGTGCATTTTTCTCTCGGACTTCACACTCCAGCTCAGTAATTCGCCTTGTTGCTTTTTTTAACTATTCACTTAAATCTGTTGTGTCGGCATCACCGTCGCAGCCAGGTTGTGTGCTTGCCAAGTCTAGCAGGTCAGGGAACAAATCCGTTCATGCCTCTCCTGCTCCCTAAACCTTCCCACCCGCGTTCTTTCTGCAATGTGTTTGCCCCGTAGTAATGTCTTCTCTCTTTTTTGCTGACGTCAATTTGACCTCACCCCCGTGTGGCATATCTGATTGCCAGCAGTCTAGACTGGGTTCTACAATGTTAACTGCCTCACTATCCACATTACCAACATCCCCAGCCCAACTACTAACCGGCTCCGGCTCCACCTCCAACACATTTTCAACAGGCATAGGTGCATCGGCTAATACATTCATAAAATAGTGTTCAATAACATTCCCATCTAATTTCGCAGTATTAACCTGCATTAACAAAAAACAAAAACAAAAAAACAAATTAACAACTTCAAAGTACACACCAACAAAACAAGGAAACAAAACTCAGTAACAAACCATAATGAATACCTCTATGGATCCTTTCGCTGACAGGTCCACATGTTTCAGTTTGCCTATGAGCTTCCCAAGGTTCCACTAGCAAAACCGTGGTAACACATTTCACCTGTCCCGGTTCACATTGGTTGTGTGCTCATAGAGAAGCAACTGTCACCATGGGGGCAAGTTAATAATGTTAAGTACAGTATCACATTCATTTTTAAAATATAGGTATCTGTTGAATGTACACTACAAACCTCTTAAGGTAATAACATACCAGTAATGCAACTACACAGCCGGTAACTTTCTCCGACCTACTGTGCATCTCATTCAATAAACCAATCAGTGCATTACGAATCGTTGTTATCCAATCGTATAACCATAATGTGTTCAACTTATTGATCACCCGTATGAATGCCCATCCAACGGACTCGCATGTCATTGCGAAAAATAGTTTCACACAAATGTATAGGCACACCGACTTCGCAACATCTTCTTCATCACGTTCCATTTTCCCACGCATTACTACCAAGAGTAAGTCTTTGATTAGTTTTGACGAAATTCTGCTGACGTTTGGACACCACCGTTGGATAAAATCAGAAGGCGCCTTCTCATTATGCCCCACATCTAGCTTGTCCTTCCTACATTAGATACCAAAAAGCACGCGGATGTCACTGTTACGGAATGGCAGCCCATTACCCCCTATGTGGAACTTCTTATCACTTGGATCATATGTCTGAATTATATGACACACGGTTGCATCACACTTCCTATACGCATTGGGATCCAATTTATGAACCCGGATTGCGTCAATCATTAGCCAAAAGGGTGTTTTCTGTAGTTGTTTCACGTGCCCTTCACCAAACTCAAGCTCCAATATAGTTTTTATAACATCAGCGATGTTTGACCGATACATTAACTTAGATGGGTCCACGACATTTTTTTTAAATGTCCATGACGTAGTTTTACATTTCTTGAAGGCCAACGGTGTTTGTCTTTTGGTTGCCAAGCGGGTCGACGTTTGCCTTGCAGAATGTGACCATTGACTTCCACCATTGCCATTGCGTCCCGCACTATGACTTTTTGCACTGTCTGGAACAACAACAACAACAACATAACCACATTACCAAACATTATCCAATACCACAAAACACACCCACTAATATAACTACAATTAATTTCAGCACATGTAATAGTTACCAACAAACTAACACCTACAACCGGGGAAAATCCATATGTGTTTTTCACAAACAATGGCTCTCACGTTAGCAGAACCAACGAGTGATATTATTTGCAAATAAACATTTGGAAAATATTGTACAATTACCATTTCAATTCACACGCAATCTAATACGAAAACACATAACTCAAATGAATGTATAATGGCCATTACACACAACCCATATACACATTTCACTCCCTGGAAAACAATACAACAAGCTAATTACACTGCCAACTCAAAACCACTACGCTCCACATCACCGTCCCACTAAAAATTGGAATATGTAAACTCGTAACCTGTACGAACGTAGAATGGATACAATAACACTCAACCCATTTGCACCTTTTAGTCCCACGTAAAACAATAACATACGCCAATTAAACGTTCATGCGCCTAGCACAAAAAACATAGAAACGACCCCTGCAATATCATCAAAAAAACATTAACAATTAGAATAATCAAACCCATTCCCAACACAGGGAAACACATTCCATATAACTCGTAATACGTACTACACACATAACATTGTGTACACAATCCAATTGTTGGTCAACACAAAAAAAATAACAACCATCAATAAATTTTCAATGCCCCAAAAACAGGGGTCCCCCCACCCACATTACCAACCCACCAAACAATATGCCCATCACAAAATAATAACATACACACAACAACACGCATGTTTGGCTTACACAAAAAAATACCCAAACCTACATTACCACAAGACAACAACACAAATAAAATTCAACGTTCAGTGCAATATACAAATATAAACTCCATACCCCAACTGACATTAATACACAGTAACATTGATTACCTAAACAACATCAAACCCAATGTACTGCACAAATACAAACAAGCAATCACGAAGTATCAATCCCGCAACACGTATTTTCTCCTAAATCCTACGGTATAAAAAAAAACCCTTTATGCCATTGTAAACCCTAACAGTCCATACCTGGTGTCATGGTTTCCGGCAAAGCCTCCGGCCGTTGCGATGTGTATATGTCTTACTGACGTTGTAGAGTTGTAATCAACATAACGTATTAGCAAGGAGAGTTCCAATCAATTGGTAACTTTGGCAACTAGTGTTCACACAACGTACTCAAATGGTATTTTCGGTATTAACATCAACATTTCCAATTACAAACTCAATCTTGCCAAATACGTGGCAAGAATCACTGAAACATCAGTATCCAATTCTAATCTCTTCGTTCTACAACGTTTAGAATTCTATTGCAAACAACACTACAGCTCATCGTTGGGCTTTTCGGTAAATTGCATACTAACACCAACCCAGATTTACCCCTAATTGTTGAACCCCACGCGCCTTAAAACATGGGTATTAATGTCTTTACACATAAAATACGACCTATCAGTTCTTCAAAAAACCTTCAGGACTTACTGGTTTAACATTTCCAAATTAGGGATTTAATGGTGTTTTGCCCTAGTATGTAATTGTAACACTCTTAAACTAACATATGCTTATTACAACCTACAAAACTATTATATAATTTCAACTAATCATTTACCGAATATTTACTTATTGATAGATAAATTTTCTTAACTAGGTCCGGACATAAAATTATAACATGACTCATGGTGTAAGACGTGAGGTAGTGAGAGATTTTACTTGCTACATCATTCTACAGGTCTCATTCAAATTATATTAATTAAATATATTTATATAATATATAATTTAATTTTTTTAATATAATAGGATTATGAGTATTTATGAGAGGTATACTTCTAAAACTTTTTGATCAATATCTCAAGTTCTATTCTTTTGGAGCCAAAAGGATAATTATAATTTGAAACACCATTTTATCTTTATCTATTTGTCTATTTTGTTTATTTTTTTTGTCTTTTTCTATCCACATGCCATCTTATTATTTGTCCATGTGTACCTATTTGTCCACCTAATATACCTATCTGTCTATATAATCACCACCACCACTGACAACTAGCTACTTTTTTGGGCAAACTTTCCCACCTGCATAATAAATCTTAAAAATAAACAATTTGAATTAGTAAAATTGACTGAAAAAATGGTCCACTAAAATCTAACTACTCTTTAAATTGATTAATTGAAGATAATTCAAACCCTATAAATTATTATAAAAAATGTACAATATTATTTCTTTCTTTTTTGGAGGGGAGAATTTCAAAAAATTGGTGTATACAAGTAGTTTATGCATAAATTTATGGAATAAAAACTTGTACTGTTATCATTTTGAAATTATTTTTTCTACTCTCCACTTTTTTGAATTTTTTTCCTATTTTTTATTAGGATAAATTACACTTTGTCCTTTATGTTTTGCCACTTTCTTACTTTTTCCTTTTAATTTTTTAATTTTTTTTCATTTTGGTCATTCATTTCAAGTTTTTCCCACTTTATTTCTAAAGTTAATTTTCGTTAAAAATTATACAGAAAATGACATATTGATAGACACATGGTATAAAATATTTTATATATGACTAACATTTCTGACATCAATTTAAACTGTAATATAATAATATATTTTTTATATAATGTGATAGTTATTATGACATTTTCTGTCTAGTTTTGAATATAAATTAACTTTAAGAGTAAAGTGAGAAAAACTTGAAACACGAAGAACTAATGTGGAGAAAAATAGACATTAAGGGTCAAAGTGTGAAAATTGCCAAACTTAAATGGGCAAAGTGTAATTTAATTTTTTTAATAGTATCATCATTTATCCCAACATCTAAGTGTGAAAGTAGCCAAACTTAAAAGGGCAAAGTGTAATTTAATTTTTTTAAATAGTATCATCATTTATCTTCACGCCTAACTGTGTAAATTAAAAGGGAAATCACATCAGAGTGGAGGAGAAATACAAAATTACAAAAATATAAGAGCGTTGTGACTTCTGTGGTAAAGTGTAAGTCAAAAATTATGAGGTGCAGTATTTTTTTCTCCAATTTTCACTATGTAGTGATTTTTCCTAAATTAATCCCTCGCTCTTCATGATTGGCTGAAAAATCAAAATACTTTGGGTGTGTTTGGTAATGTTTATGTTTTCAATTTATATTTATAAAAATTTTATAAATTGGTTTTTATTTACTTTTTGTTTATTTTTAGAAAAACATAAACTACAAACGCGTTTGGTAATTGACAAAATGTTTAAAAAATTTTAAAAATATAAAAAAGATGGAGAAATGGCAAGTGGCGGCAGAAGACAGTGGTGGAAAGTGGTGACAGTGGGTAGCGGGTGGGTGGATGGGTGATGGTGGCAGGTGGTGGGTGGTGCTGGTGGTGGCGACGAGTGATGGATGGTGGTGGCAGGTGGGTGATGGATGGCGGGTGGTGGTGGGTGGCGGGTAGGTGGCGGGTGGTAGGTGGTGGTGGCAGGTGGTTGGCCGATGGCGGGTGGTGGTAGGTGGCAAGTAGGTGGCGGGTGGTGGTGGTGGATGGGTGGGTGACGGTGGCGAGTGGTGGGTGGTAGCGAGTGGGTGGTGGTGGTGGTGGTGGTGTCGGCGGGTAGTAGTGGGTAGGTGGTGGGTGGTGATGGTGGATGGGTGGGTGGGTGATGATGGCGGGTGGTGGGTGGTAACGAGTGGGTGGTGGTGGTGGTGGTGGCGGATGGTGGTAGCAGATGGGTGGCGGATGGCGGGTGGTGGCGGGTAGGTGACGGGTGGTAGTGGTGGTGGGTGGGTGGGTGACGGTGGCGGGTGGTAGGTGGTGGCGAGTGGGTAGTGGTGGTGGTGGTGATGGGTGGTGGGTGGTGGTGGCAGGTGAGTGGTGGGTGGCGGGTGGTGGTGGTGGTAGGTGGGTGGGTGACGGTGGCGGGTGGTAGGTGGTAGCGAGTAGGTGGTGATAGTGGCAGGTGGGTGGCGGGTGATGGTGGTTGTGGGTGGCAAGTGGCTGGTGATGGTGGGTGGCTGGTGATGGTGGGTGGCTGGTGGTGGCAGGTGGCTGGTGAGCGGTGGTGGCAAGTAAGTGGCGGGTGGTGGTAGTGGACGGTGAATGGTAGTGGCAGGTGGTGGGTAGTGGTGGTGGTGGTGGCGAGGGGTGGCTGGTGGTGGCGAGGGGTGGGTGGCTGGTGGTGGCGGGTGGTGGCTGGTGGTAGTGGGTGGTGAGTGGTGGTGGCAAGTGGTGGTGGGGAGTGGGGGGTGGGTGGTAGTGGCGGAAGACGGTGGTGGAAAATGGTGGCGGATGGTGGCTAATGTTGGGTGATAAAAAAAAAAAAAAAACTGAATACTCAAAATGAAAACACATTTTTTGTGTTTTCATTTTTTGGCCAAATTTATAAACTGAGACCACTAATTTATAAATTAAAAATTTTACCAAACAAATTTTATTTAAATTTTTAAAATTTTTATAAATATAAATAAAAAACTGAAAACGTAAGTATTACCAAATGGCACCTTTGCAAATGATTGGTCATCTACTCATCAGCAAAAGCTGATGATTTTATTTTCGATTTAAAAAAAAAAAAAAAAAAAACTGATGATTGGCTCGTGTAATCCACGCAGTACAATCCAGAGCGGCTATTATGTAACCAACGTGGAAGATTAGACAAACACATTTTATTTTATTTTATTGGATAAATTACTTTTGCCTTTTTTTTTGCTTTCACTTTGAGCATTTATGTTTCAAATATTTTTTTTACTAATTTATTCTTAAAATTAATTAAAAAATATTACGTTAACTGTTATATTACATAAAAAATATCACTTTTAAAATTTCAAATTTCATAATAAATGATTCTTTTTATTAATAAATCACTAAGTTAATTAACAGTTATTAATGATGTTAAAAATATATTCAATTAATAATTCAAATAATTTTATTACTGTACAAGATATTTTTAGTTAATTGTTATTAATGATGCTAAAAATATATTCAATTAATAATTTAAATAATTTTATTATTGTACATGATATTTTTAATTAATTTTGTCAAATAAAAAGTCACGACAATTAAGTATTTGTAATTTTTCAAATCATAAGAGGCAATTTATATTTTAAGTAAATTTCAAGAGTTGTATTTGTAATTTATTCAAAAATATATTATTACATTAGAGTTTGAGTTTGTGTCGAAGGTATCATATATATATATATATATATAGTATTTTTCCCTTACTTATGTGACACATTCTAAAGATTTATTTTTTTCTAAAAAAACACATTATCATGCCTTTTTCATTTACCTATAAAGTTCTACATAAATTCAATTTCAATTATAATAATTAATTTTATATGTATTCTATTTGAGAAATACTTATTTTTCATACATATAATTATAATTTAATCATTATGATATTCAAAAAAAATTATTTCAATATACAAATAAATAAATAAATAAATAAATAAGGCTGAATATGTTTAATTATGTGCATCGCAAGAATTAAATTTATTTTCTTTTATATTTTTTATTTTTAGTCTATCTTATTGATATCTTAATATTAATTTATATTTAATTTTTTTTATTTAACATAAAATTATTTGTTAAAAAATATTTATATTTAATTTAAATTTTATATATCTATATACAATATGTATGAATAATTCAAAAATAATATTAAAGAAAAAAATAATACTCTATATAATTAATTTATGTATTTCTTCTTAATCCAATCACAACATATTTATATTTAATCTTTTAAATTTTTTTTGTGTAGTGCTATTTCTGTATACTTTTATTTTCCAAATAAATATAAAAATAAAAATAAGTAATTATAATCACTTTTAATTTTATATTACTAATTTTCTTTCTAATTTAAATATCATTTATATATCAAAATGAGTATTTATTTTACTACTATCTTATAATTTAATATATATATATATATATCATATAAAATTATTATATGATAATTATATTTGTATAGCACAATAGAACAAAAATTAGAAAAAATAAACAAATAATTTAACTAAATTTATTATATATAAGTATTTGAGTAATACTTTTATAGAACGATACAGTTAAGATTATTAATATACATAATTTTATTTAAAATTTTATTTTATTTTCAATTAAGATTAATATTATATTTTGGTAACACATATCATAATATAAAATATTGTTACATTAATTAAAATTAATTTTATTGTGATTTTATGTCAAGTATCATATTTTTAGAAGTGATTTACATACACGTGCATTATTCAATTTGATATTGATTGATTAAAATTATGAAATTCAATATTTTTTTTTGTTAAGTTTCTAGAAGATAAATTGACTAATGTCAAATGATAAATAATGGAGTATTATTTTAAAAAATAATGATTCATCGAAAGTGATTATGGCTTCATTTGGGAAGAAGGGTTGGGTTGGGTTTTGGACTATTTTAGTTATAAAAAGACAAAATAAGTTTTTTAGTCCAATAAAACAAAACATTACATCCAATCCATAATCATTACATTCTTTCTCTTATAAAAAGTCAAAAAAATCAAAAAATTCTTCTAAAACGAATCTTTCTAGCCCCACACTAAAATAGTCAAAAAGCCAAAAAAACCAAAAACACTTCCCAAACAAACCATGTATATGTTTCTTGATTGATTTTTAAATAAAAATTTTGAATTTATAGTATTTTTGATAATGCACCTTCATGTGCTCTGTTAGAAAAAATTTATGATTATTATAATGTGTTAAGTAATTAATCAGAACTCATTTGAGAACTAAAATTATAATTTAAATTTTTAATTTTTTATGGATTAATGTAAATAACTCTTACGATTATATATAATAATTTTATATAAAGTAAATTATAAATAATAAAATATTTTTATATTATGTTACTGTCAAAATTTTTTTATCTAATTTTAAATATAAATTAATTTTGAAATAAATTAAAAAAAATAATTTAAAATATAAAAAGTCAAAATAAATAAATAAAAATTTAAGGATAAAAATAAAAATAATGATTAAATATAAATGGGGTAGAGAGTAATTTACCACTTACATTAATTTCTTTATTTCAATTCTCTCTCCAAATAATATATGTAAAAATTATTTTGTGACTCTATCGATTCGAAGTTGTTGTCAGCCATCCCATTATTGGTTTTTATCTCCGAAAACTAGCTGGGTTTGGGTTGAAATTGAAATTAGGGTTTTGGTTTTTGAGGATTGATTCAGAAATCGAAGAGTGATATGGCTCAAGCTGTCGAAGAATGGTACAAGCAGATGCCAATCATCACCCGTTCTTATCTCACTGCTGCAATTGTTATCACAGTCGGTTGCTCTCTCGATGTATGCCTCTCTCTCTCTCTCTCTCTCTCGATTGATGTATTTCTGTATTTGTATGTAAGTGTGAGCAAATTGTACAGAATTATTGATTTCATCATCTATTACTTAGTGGTTCACATTCTATGCATTTGGGTATTATTGGGTTAGGCTTATTATCAAATTTTTTTTTTTTTAAATTTTAATTTTGGTGAGACTAGTTATCTATATGTATACATGTGTGAAAAGAATGAATTTTTTTGGGTGGTTATAGGAGATTAATAGGTTTTTATTAACTTTAAATGTATGTATTGATGTACCCATGTGAATTTCAAATTTTGTATTTTAATTAGATGATGGGTTAATTGGAAGTTGTAAGAGTAAGTAGTCATTTATGTATCATTAGTTTTATCAATGTTGATATTTAACTAGTGAATTTTATTTGCAGATAATCTCTCCTTATAACTTGTATTTGCACCCTAAGCTAGTGGTCAAGCATTACCAGTTTTGGCGGCTCGTCACCAATTTCCTTTACTTCCGGAAAATGGGTAATTTGTTTAACCATGAACTTCCAAGTAAATCCATTGAGAACGATATGTCTTTATTGTTGGAGTTGCACTTTTTGGAACCTTCTGGCTTCCGTATGCGTTGATTGATCTTTTATGTATGTAGTAGGGCTTTGTAGAGAATTTGGGTTGATTAATTATTTGTCTTATGAAATTCATGAATGATAAAATCTGAAACAACGTTGTCAGAATTTGGTTAATTGGTGCTGTATGTTCTGTCGGGACGCAGTGTCTATTTCTTATCTTTTACTTAACTGTTCTGTGGCAAATCAACTTTGGGGCTTGATTTTCTCGGTGTTTGGTTTGGATTGGGTGCAATAGTGTGGTGGATGTTTTCCGCAGTTGGCGGGGTGGCTGGTTTGGTTGGAGTGTAATCAGCGGATTTTTCAGGGGATAGAGGTCTCTATGCCTCGTTTGAAGAATATTTTCTTGGCGATTTTGTATAGTTGGGTGTCGGGGAGTGTGGTTCCGGATTATTTTCTTTTGTGGTTTTCATTGATTCATTGCATGTCTAGATGTAGGTTGGAGTGGTGCAGTTTGTGGCTGTATTTGTTAGCATCATCTTGATGCTCTTTTTTAAATAAAATTGTTACTCATTATTTATATAAAAAAAAAAGGCTTGTGAAAACATAGTTACGCACATGGCTGCTTTACTCTTCTAAACTTGGGGAAAATGTTTGCAATTATTTCAATTGAATTATTTTGACATCATAAAGTGCAAAACGTAGGTGTTTCTATGGCGATATCTATTTCAATGTCATTTGAGTGCGCTTGCTAAGATAGGTTTCTTTATTGACTTTTTTTTTATCAATGTTTGAAGTGGTTTAAAATTTAGAAGACAAAGAAAAATCATAGTTCCTTTATATGGAATATATAATCCTCAATTAGATTATCTCTTCTTGATAAACCAAACCAAGCCTTAAGTCCCATCAAATGGGGTCGACTACATGAATCCTTCTTCTCCACATGGTTCTATCAAAGGCCATTTTGTTAGTCAAATTAAGGAAAAGATATCAAGGGAATGCCATCCATTTATAAAAAGAAGCAACAAGCGAAGTGCTATGCTCGACCACATGTTTCAAAAAGATCTACAAAATCTGGAAGTGGTCGAGAGATGGGCTACTTACTTCCTACTGTACAAAAATCTCATAAAAGAACTCTTAAGCCCATACAAAGGAGTATCAAAACCATTAAAAGATCTACTATTTTGCTCCCCTAAATTATCCATATAATGCGTAAAGGAATCAGACACTTCAACTTCTTCATTCTTTTCCCTATTGTAGCCCCGTTTTTGCTCCATCACACCCTTCAAAAACCCACTCCAAGAGAGAACCAATATTCACAACTCCCTTGCTACTTGCTAGTAACACTACCTCTTCCTTGATGTGTTGATGCAAGAAGTGGTTTCTTGGCAGATGTGGAAGAAGATATTGTTGGAGCATCAAAACAAGAAGTTATGGATGGGAAATGATGCTGAAAAATGATGAAGAGGAGAATTGTGCAACAAGGAGGTAAGACTTTTGATGTGGTGGATGATGGTGGTGGGGGATCGGAGACCGTGGTAGTGATAGTTGTCACAGCCCCAATCCCTCCCTAGGAGGATTTGGCGTGATTGGCCCATGGCTCTTGCTACCAAAGGCCTAAAGCAAAAGCAGTCATTGTGGAAGTAATAGAGCATGTGCTTAATTCATACATTCATCTTAAAATTAAAATATGTCCTCAAGGTTGTCGCCACACTTGGGCTGTCAAAATAGTTTATATACACGGGCCCTATGTCGATAACACTAGTGTTGACATAAGGACTCGGCATAAACTTTCAAAAGCAAGGATCACAAAGGATTTCCACCTAGGTTCATTGGCCTCTAAGGTTTCCATGTTTGCACTCATCACCTGTAATCACATAGCAAAAAGGGGGAAAGCTAACTAGCTTAGTCAGCAACCTAACTGAAAGAAGTTTTAAAACCATGGATATCAAAAATCCGTTATTTGAAAAGCAATAATGTACTCAAATCATGATAATATCAAGAGTATGTAATTTCCAAAAGGTACAAAAAGATAGTAAAAGTAAATGTCAGTAGCTTTCACCAATCTCCTGACATGGTGCGTGTATTAGAATTAGTATAGGAGTTTGCAATACATATATCCTTTCACATATCAGATAACTCCAAATGGAGGCCCATGCAGTGGTAAACAGAGGGAAATATAACATTACATAAAGGGATTGAAGAAGTGGCTCATATAGATTTTAGAGGTAGCTCCCACTATGCATTTCAATGCATTGTAGCGCTTAGTTTTGGAAAACTCTTTGCTTCCATATGTGACGTGTTGGGTGAGTTTATAGTTTGTAGGTATTTGAAGATTCTTTGCACAAAACACATTTCGAAGCATTCTTTTGAATATTAACATTTATGGGTCTCAAATAATAGCATTTAATGTAAAATACACTTGAGTGTATGTTGTAATCAATTCCAAGTATACAAATACTATATTTCATTAACAAGTTTAAAAGCTTGCTTCAAGTACCAAGTTACTTGCCTTGACCCCCTTAACTATAAGGTGGATGGCCTTCTACAAATGATTCTATATTCCAGTATTCAAATAATCAACGATTTCATACACACGTATCCTGGAATGGTGCAGGGGTGTAGTTATGCCTTTAAGGTCTTCTAAATTATCTCGAACAAGGTCTAAGTTGAAGTGGAGTGTCAAAGGTCTAGGTAATACAAGGGCAACAAGCCAGTATGGACATTTACTTCCTCTACTGGTCTGATGCGCTATGTATAGAGAGTGGAAACTGGTGTCACCTGGACTTCAGATCAGACGTTCAAATGTCATGATTTCCATCTTCTCCTCCTGTCAATTGTTCCTTGTTTAGTGGAGACTTTTTTCAAGCCAAATATATTGTTAGCTTTAAATGTTGATCAACCATTTGGTTTCCTTGCATCCAAGTAGCCTTGTTATGACCTATAACTTACACTCAGCCAAATTGGATTTTTTAATGAATGCACACCTCTGGGGTTGGCAGTAGGTTGAGTTTGGGATAGAGACTCCTTCATGCTCCCTTGGACCCCAACGTGGGTTGGGGAGCACTGCCTCGAAACCATGAGTGGGCAGGTTGAGAGAAGATGTAATTTTTTTTTTACTTGAGGGATTGCTCAGTTGCTAAAATTTTGTTAGTTAGTTGGAATTTGGAAATATAAACAAGCCACCTGCAGGGTAGAAAGTATATATTTCTATAGTCTTAGCTCAATGACAAATTATGTTTCATTTCTGTCAGTCAAACAGTTCATCTGTCTGTCATAACTGCTCAGTTAGTTAATGATGCCTACTGTTTGAATTTTTGAAGTTCTTGCTTCAACTAAATCTATTCATATTGTTGAAAATCTTGCATTTAATTCATGTATGTGCTCGGATTAAATTTGCCTACACTTGATAATATCTGTCCTAACATTATTGGATTTCGATATACCAGATCTGGACTTCCTGTTTCACATGTTCTTTCTTGCCCGATACTGCAAGCTTCTTGAGGAAAATTCTTTTCGGGGAAGGACTGCCGATTTCTTTTACATGCTCTTATTTGGTGCTACTATTTTAACTGGGATTGTTCTCATTGGGGGGATGATACCTTACGTGTCTGAGTCATTTGCGAAGATAATATTTCTGAGCAATTCATTGACATTCATGATGGTTAGTGTTTCTCTGTTTACAAATAAAACATTTCTAATTGATAAACCCTTTATGCATTTACTGTTTTGGAAAGCTTGTTACATTTTGCCCGATTTCACAGGTTTATGTTTGGAGCAAGCAAAATCCTTTTATCCACATGAGTTTCTTGGGTCTCTTTACTTTTACAGCAGCTTACCTTCCGTGGGTGAGTGATCTCAGTGTGTTACTAACATGGTTTTGTCAAAGTACTAGTTCAATAGATGATTGAAATTGATATGCATTTAATACATTCAATTTAACTGCTCATTTGCTCAATAAAGGTTGCACCCTTTTTAACGCTTTTAGTGGATAATTATATTAACCAAATTTATATATTTAGCTGACGCTAATAAAACACTTTCTTTTTCAGCAGTTCTTTCTTAATTTCCATTAACGCGTATTGGCACTGCCAACTGCAGAAACCTGAAACTACTTTTAATGCATTATTTTGAAACCAATTATAAGAGATACAAGGACCTCCAGAGCCCTTCTCTAGAATGTTACTTTGGTAAATGCAGTCATCAAGTTTGCTTTAGAGGATGTTGTGTCCAGGTGTTCGAATCTAGTGGAGTCCTCTTTATTATCCTCTACCAAAGGAGGTAGTTTGTTGTTTTCTTGGTGAGGCATTTATGTGGATAGTCTCTTGAAAAAGAGACAAAAAGGAATGGATATGATATGTGGGATGCCAATGTTATTCTGTAAAAGTATAGAAACAAACCGTGGCCCAAACCTTTTTTTTTCCCCCACTAGAGGAAAGTGCAAGATTCAAGTCTGATCCAAGAGCACCAAAAAAGGGAGAATTATGGTTACTATCTTTTGAGTTTGATTATTTTTAGCTCTCGATGCAATTATGATATGTTTTATATTTAATTTTTTTTATTATTTCATTTTAGGGAGAAGTCCAATAAGCAAATTGGTAGCCCTAACGAGTTTTGAACTTACATGTTTTCAGTTGTCTTTTCCTACATTAATTTCTTCACTGTTTCGTATCTATCATTGATCCTTTTGGATTGTGATTTTTTTTGTTATGCATCACTTGTTCTGTTTGATGTTGTCGCATGCTGTCAATTCTTATTTAAAAGCATGGATCATGGATACTGCATTAAAATATATTGTTAGTGGCCTGCAGCAGTATCCATTAGGTCATTAAGATTTGACTTCCCTTCATTTGTCCACTGATGCAGCATTTGGGACAAACATTCCAACCCCTAATTGAAGTGTGGCCAGTGGCTTTCTGTGGTTCAATTATTTTTTTGTTGTGCTCAATTATAAAGAAACTGAGGATAAGGGTTAAGTATCGTTGTGTTGTATTGTATTGTATTGTGACCATTGATTATATCATTGGATACCTAACACCATTATAAGGGAAATGAGGATAAGGTTGAAGTCCTGTTGGCAATGTTGTATTGTATTGTTACCATTGATCCTTGGAAACTTAGCACCGAATGCCTAAGGAGGCATTTTTATGGATATATTGCTTCTGTTAGTGTCATCATATGTCTTTGCAAGTTGAGATTCATAGTTGAAGAGTAAATATGACCCACCCATATGTTGTTTCAGATTATCCAATGCATTTCTCATAGAGCACCTCTTGATTCTAGAATTGAACAGGAAAAGTAAGTGTTTTTTATGTTTCTGTTTTTGGTTCTTTATCACTCACAATGAACTCCTTCTCCTACAGGTGCTTTTGGGGTTCTCTGTCCTTGTTGGTGCTAGTGCTTGGGTGGATCTACTGGTGCGTCTAAAGTATCATTTTTATTTTCATTTTCATTTTCATTGTCTGACATGAGCATTCCTGTGTGGTAAATATGGTCCACATTCTTGGTAGTTTGAGCCTGATACAGTGCTTTACTAGTGTTGAATTTCGCACTGGGAACAATTTGGAAACCATATTAGGTAAATTATTATTTGGGACGTGTCAGGTGAAGGTTTGGGAATCTTAATATATTGGTGAATATTAAATGGGCTGGAAGGCACCTCCCTACTGAATATATTTTTCCAAGTCTCTACACTAAGAATGGCATAAAACCTAAGGGCACTTTACTGCATTATGTAGTCTTTGCACACTGAAATACGTACTAGCCTCACACACAATCCTTGAATTGGTGGGTCATGAGGGAATCCTCCTTTTCTTAATCCAAAGCACTCTCATAGTCCTCTCTTGTATTCACCTCTCTAATTTTCAAATGTCGTTAAACTTATGGAAATTGGTTGAAAAAGAAATTCTAGGTCACAACCCTTGAGATACCTCTTCTTGTTGCACGGTATACTTTCGTTTTATGCAGTGCCTTTTGTGTAAATAATACCATGCATTTTGATGAGCGTTACTAGATGTGCATTTAGACATTTAACATGGATAGTCCTACATACATATTCAACTCTGGGACCCAAGGTGTATATGAAATATGCTCCTGGTCCTTGAATAAGTATATTTTGTGGATTTGTAATGGGAAAATCGGGATTTTGCTTTCGCAAGTGATCTATCTCTTATTTTGAGTACCCTTTTTGTTCACTCATGTCTGTTGCCTTTTTTTTTTTTTAATATACATTTTTTACCCACTTGAAAATAAATGATATTTTGTGGTTCAGGGAATGATAGCTGGTCATGCCTACTATTTTCTTGAAGATGTGTACCCCCGGATGACAGGCCGTCGACCTCTCAAAACACCGTCATTTATCAGGTCCCTATTTGCTGATGAGCCTGTAGTGGTGGCAAGGCCTGCGAATGTGAGATTTGCTGCTCCGCCGGTAGAGGAAGCACAACAAAACTAATCAAATCCCCCAAAGACTAGACAAATGCTGCTGGATTAGCTGCTGTTAATGTTCTCAGAAAATTATTTTGATGTCCAAATGGAATTATGATCGATCCTTTGTTTATGACATTGCTTTGAGTGATGTGCTAGTTATGGTCACTGTCTTCATTCCTTGTCAGGTGGTTTACCTTGTAATGATGTTGCTACCGCCCAATGGGTTTGAGTGTTTAGTCTGGACTCCATAATTCCTAGTTAGTATAGAGCGTTTTTTGTTCATTGAAGTTTGTTATCATATTCAAGAATTTGTTTTGCCTTACGATCTTATGTCATCATTTTGATTTTGTTTCTCAAATGTTATATTGTACATAGTGGAATTATGTTTTTTTTGATAATCAGTGTTGTGTATGCCCTTGCATTGAGTTAGGATATTTTGTTGGAAGTTCGAATATTGGACAATGTCCCTCCATAACAGTAACCACCACATTGGATACAGAACATCTTGCTAAACCGTAGGGTTTGAAGTAGGGCTTGCAATGAACGGAAATTTTCGCAAATTTTGGCACTTTAGCTTGCTCCGGTGTTTATTATCTAACTTGTATAGTATTGCCTCATTTCGGCTTCTCATTGTCATAGAAAAACACAATACAAGTGTAAATTCCTCATTCAAGCAATTATATTTTGTATCCAATGCAAATTCCTCAAAGAAGTGTCACAACTCTTACCTTTATTTATCGAATTTCAAATCAATAATTATTAAAATGATTGTTACGAATTAAAGCTGTGACACGTTAGTTGAAAAATTAATAGAACATTTTTGGAGATGAGAAATTGATTTCACAGCATCAAACTAGAGCACAACGTGAAAAAAAAAGGAAAAAAAATTCAGGCAGAAACCAAATCGAACAAAATTTAACATTGATTTGGAGTAAGGTACATTGCCCTATTAAATGTATGATAGGCTGAGAAAAAAAATAAATGCTACAAGCAATAGCACAACATGCATACGCAGCAACATCAAAAAAACCTAAAAAAAACAGGGAAAAGGAAAAAAAGCATTCTATCCAATTAAGAAAAATTTCCTTCCACTGCCAAACCCAATAAAACTGCAAAAAAAATGTATCAAGTACCCAAACTTTCAAGCCACAGAAACTATGAAGAAATCAATTCACTGTATCTGCATCAGCTTGTTGCAGAGAACTTCGTGTATTATACATGGGAAAAAATGAATGCTGACATATGAGCCAAACCAGGATGAAGATAATGCATCTGGATTGATTTTCTGGCCCTAATTCTCTTCCCTGACTCCTCTAGCATCTAATGCCGCGACCGATTTTCAAGGTGAAAAGAATGGTAATGCTGAGAACGACGATGCACACCATGGCTAACGGATGGGATGATATTGGGCTGATATTCTCTTTGGAGGCAACTTTCGTAGTATGTAGAGGACAAGAGCCGAAGGTAGGATCTCAACCAGCTGTTTTTAAGCAATAGAAAGTTAAAAAACATGCTTAGAGAAAATGAATATGAAATATCTGAATTAGGAAGTTGGTATTGTAGATGTTTTGTAGAGTACCATGTAATAGATTAAGTTTAAAATTGGATGATCCAACACGTCAAGTGATGCATCTGAATCAAATGCAGATAGAATAACCTGCATTGGGAGAATTGAGTTAAAGGGCATGAGTAGGAAATTTAATGTATAGTTAAAGGGCAGCAACAACTACAAAGCAAATGAACACTTGACTTCAAATGTTGGGCTTAAAGATACTCTCTGTAGATTTCTCTACCCGTAACTTGTTAAAGTCTTCCAACAGTTCACCAAAACAGCTGAAACTTCCTTTCATAGCTATCTACTTCTATCCTGAACCTTAGTAATGTGAGAATAACCTCGTAGTCCATGGTTACAGCATATCCAAGACCCTCTTATTCACACACAACACACACACATGCTAGTGTTATGGACTAGTACTTTCTGCAACGTACAACAGTACCATCTTGTGCTTTATAAAAAACACATTATGGAAAAGCCAAAATTACAGTAATTTGATTGTGGAAAAAGTAAAATGTTGCTTCAAGATTCCACATTTATGTCACTTATCCAAAAATAAATAAATAAAAATAATAATATTCACATTTATGTCACACAAACACATAAGTTTTCAAAAGGCAAATAAGCTGCTGCTCCACCTGTCCCATGTAAAAGGGCGTCAAACACATGTTCTTGGCAGAAGTATCAAGTTTCTTGATTACAGTTGAAATTTCAACATCCCAAAACTTCTAGTTTACCAGCTTTGAACAATCTTCAATTTGAGCCTTACTTTTTGATGACAAAAGAAATTTTTAATTTTTCTCTCCTCTATCAAAATCCATGCCCAAACTTAAAGCAAGATAAAAAGACTCCATGATCCGATGGTTACAATTGGTCATCCATGTAACCCAGAATAGTCAGGTCGGATAAATTAATCAAGAAAAATAACAATTTGTATTTTGTATCAGAACAAAAATTACCGAGTCCATGTCTGGATCTTGGATTGAGGAGGGATTTGTGAAGGGAAGAAAAGAGAAGAGAAAAGCAAATGAAATCGAAGTTAAATTTTTATCTTTTTTCCCTTACCTTCTTTTCCCTCCAAAAATTCAAAATCTAAACACAGCCTTGAATGTTTGTCACAGATAGCCCACATGAGCGAATTCTTCAAAGCCACATACTAAAAGTTCTACTCCAGGCAGTACGCAAGAAAACACTATTCCACAAGTAAGTGGTGCACAGAGTAATCTGGAACTTACCACAAAGCATCTTATGAGAAAGCAGGTGAAGCATATGGCAGTCACAGATCCAACCTGCAACAATTAGCACATATTATCACCAAGTTACATGGTCCAATTAACCTGCCATTTATGTAAAATAGATTTAGAAAAAAAAATACCTTCCAAATTAGAGAGAGAGAGAGAGAGAGAGAGAGAGAGAGAGAGAGATTAAAAAAAGAGTTACTTTAGTTACAAGGAAGACTTCATAGCACCAGTCCCAATAATAAATTTGATAAAATACTTATATAAAGTGAAAAGAGCATCAGTTTATGTATTAACTGTTTTCGTTCTGTATGTGTATGTTATACATAAAGTCAATGCTATTTTTTAAAGCAGCAACTGGATGGAATCTCGTGAGAGAATTTGTAGCATAAAAAATGGAGTATCAGTTTTAAAGGAGTTCCCCTTTTTTTTTTTTTTTGGATTTCTAGGGATTGGGCTACTATTTGTCATCCCTAGTGCTAAGAGTTTCGTGGCTTTTCTTTTGAATTTTTTCTTTTTCTTTGTATGAGGACTTCTTGTCCGCTTCCCTTCTTTTTGATCATTTAATAAAATTCTTTGTTGATGCTAAAAAAAAATAAAAAATAAAAATTGGAGTATCAGTTATATAGCTTAAAGACTCATGCTAATAAAAATAAAAAAGGTTTTTTTTTTTATATTTAAAATGTATACATATGACAAGAAAAAATATGAAGAATTCTGTTGAAGCCAAGTGGGATGATATTTGGATCTGTCCGATTCAGTACCTTGTCTGGCAAATTCTGTCGTTCTGATCCAATACGTTGTCCTACGGTGAATAATATGCACATTCTATTGTCCCATATATTTGTAATGATATTATCATTTTTTTAATAATGAAACTAGTCTACTCTATCCAAATAATTCACTTTAACAGGGGTCGTTGGTTTCTCCTCTCCAATCTTCCTATAAATTGACATGGTTGTCAGATATGCTATCATTGAAGAAGATTTGCAAGCGATACATGTTTCCAATGCATTACTATGGAAGAGCACAATGAACCCAAGCTGCTCCACAACAAATTCTAGCAATTATGTTTTGTTATCCAGTAAACAAACTGTAATCAGAAAGCACAAACCTCATGAAGCTTCTTTCTTCTCCCTTTAGATTCAATAGGGAAACGTCTCAGCATGAAAAATAATCTGAAAGCATTAGATACAGCATCACATGGGAAAAGTATAAGAAAACATGAACATTATAAATATATGGGATGTTCAGAATGAAGATTGCTTCAGATGCGTAAAACATAAGACAATATATATATGATTCAGAAGATTCACCTTCCTCCATACAGCAAGAAACCTAATGCTGCCAGAAATGATACAGCTGAAATATTTAAAAATGAAATAAGCACAGGACAAAGCAATATATATAACAATTAACAATGGTTGGAACAGAAATTTTCAATCTCCACAAATTAAGCTTGTGGCGCACAGAGAACAGCTAGATAAAATGCCTAACCTGCAATGAATATCCTTCCAATGAATTCCACAACACTGTTGTCATCTATCCAGATGTATATCCAGATACAAACCTGATACCAAACACCAATTTGTTAAAAGGTGACCCTTAAAGGGTGTAGCAAACATCTGAAGAGCTATTTTCTTCCATGACCTCTAATGGGCTCACTCAAGGCTGTTTATGCTACCAAGTTTGAAAGCCTTATATTACAGCCCCAATCAGCTACACTTGCTTGCTATGAAGCACATGTATGGATATAGGTACACGTTGATACAATAAAATCTAAAAAAAGTAAGGTATGTTAAAATCCACCTACTCTCCACCTACTTCACCCACTTAAACCTACTCCACTAAACCTAACCCACTACACCACTACCACCTCACCTACTCCACTAAACCTAACCCACTACACCACTACCACCTCCACTTCACCTACTCCTTACCTACTACACACTCACCCTCTTCTATATATAGGAATCATGAATCATTATAATAGATATCAATATAAATCAATCAATAATACAATTCTCTATTTCTCTTTATACATTAAATTTCTACATGGTATCAGAGCAAGGTTAAGCACTTAGTATTTTTCGGTTCACCGGCGGGCGGCAACCTCGCCTTGGCCGCCCGCCGGACCTCAACCTATTCCGCTTATTTTCTACACATACCTTCCCATCACTGCCTAAATCCTCTCTCTTGAGGCCAATGTGAATTCCTCTTCTTCATAATCTGCACTAACTGTGGCATCTTTTCCTGGGGCAAACTCTGCAACCCAACACTCAATCTATGCTTCTCCTCCATGCTCATTTGCCTCTTGTTAGGATCCTTCGCCTTCGGCTTTGCTTCCCTCTGGTGGCTCCCCAGGTGTTAAAATTGATATATTATTGATTGATTGATGTTGTTACAAGATTGATATTATATATTACAATTCAGAGTAGCTCATTATATAGGAGAGGGTTTGGGTAGTAGGTGAGGAGTAGGTGAGGGTAAATTGGTGGTGGTAGGTGTAGGTGAGGAGTAGGTGAGGGTAAATTGGTGGTGGTAGGTGTAGGTAAATTCTAACAGCCCCCCGCAAACTCAAGGAGGATAGAAACTAACCAACTTGAGTTTGAAGAGAGGAACAAAACAAGAAAATACATAAAAAATAAAAGAGGATAAGAGACACTGTATGGTCGTGTCAGACCATTGGTGAAGACACTGGATGGTGGTGTCATAACGTTGTAGAGGACACTGTATGGGGGTGTCATAACCATGTAGAGGACACTGTAAGGTGGTGTCAGACCGATGTAGAAAACAGTTTATGGGGTCATGTCGGACCGTTGTAGAAGACAGTTTATGGGGTCATGTCGGACCGTTGTAGAAACTAACCGGAATCAATGTCGGGACAGTTTACAGAGTCTTGTCGGACCCATAAAGGAGCTAACCGGAATCAAGGTCGGGACAGTTTACAGAGTCTTGTCGGACCCATAAAGGAGCTAACTGGAATCAATGTCGGGACAGTTTACAGAGTCTTGTCGGACCCTTAAAAAAGCTAACCGGTATCAAATGTCGGGACAGTTTATAGAGTCTTGTCGGACCCTTAAAAAATCGCATCCTCAAAAGGTGCGCTCAATTTTTCAAAAAGGCGTGCCATCAAAAGGCGTGCCCAATTCATCAAAAGGCGTGCCATCAAAAGGCGTGTCCACTTTATCAAAAAATGTGCCATGAAAAGGCGTGCCAGATTGTCGGGCGGCAAGAGGCGCGCGATACGCGTGGCTGCCTCGGCTATTTAACCAAGACGAAGGCTGAGGCTGAGGCATACCAGTCTGAAACCTCTGAAACCAACCCTTCGCTTAAAAAACTCTGCCTCTGCGGAGAGAGAAACTGTGGAACACTTTGTTGCCATTCTGTCACCAACCCTGCCGAACATTACCAGTCTGAAATTGCTATTTCGCTGAAACACTTAGCAACCCAAAAAACATGGCCTCTTCTTCCCGTCCAGCTACGCAGAACCTGCTCACGCTCTTTCCAGAACTGAACGAGCCCACAAGAGAAATAACTGGTGCGGTGGCACTGGAACCTCAACCAAACACCGCTGGGTATACTCCGTTGAACTTTCCGATGCGGTCTGTGGAGCAAAGAATGGCAGTGCTGTCGGATGTGGAGGCCAATCAGTATACTTTGAAGGTATGTGTGGAAAGCATGACGGCGGTCACAAACTTGTCGAACCGGCTGCAGAGTAGGACAAATGAGGTGCAGCAGTTAACCTCCCAGCTGGCTCTGCTCCAACGCATGTATAAGGATGCGCGAGCAGAGATAAGTGTGCTGAAAGCAGAAAATAAGGAGCTGAAGCGGAAGGCCACCGTGATGTGGCGATTTGGAGGTCCGCCATATGCTGCAGTGGAGGAGCAGGGGGGAGGCAACTTGCTTGGTAGTCTAGGAAGCATGGAGGCAACACCGTCAAGGCCCGCTCAGGACGGAGGCAAAAAGAAGAGACCGGCGGCAGAGTAGAGAAGAAAAATCCCACTTGTGAATGTGGTTGGTTGTTTGTATTTTGTTTGTGTTTTTGTGTTTGTTTTTTTTTTGTTTTTTTTTTTTTTTTTGGTGGAAAATTGTGAGCGGGGGTGATCCCGGAGATGAATAAAATATGGGTTGTTGTGCAAATTTGATTTTTATTTTTATTTTTATTTTTATGTTTTTTTTTATTATTTTTTTTTTTTTTTTTTGAGCAAAAAGTCGGTGGGCAAGATGAAATGAAAAAGAAAGGAAAAGAGGGGGACAAAAGTTGACGGATGGTGGATCATGGAGTGGTGGATCACAGTGTGTGAAAAAAAAAAAAAAAAAATAAAATAAAATAAAAGAAGGTTGGATGGACAGAGAGAGATGAATAAAATATGAGAGAATAATGATAAATATAATTAAAGTGGGTCTGCTGTAGAGAAAGGGACCAGAGAGAGAGAAAGAGAGTGAGTGGGTGCCCCATGTGCTGGGTTTGGTGTGTACCGCGTGTGTGCTTGTGGATGCATGTGCATAGCAGTGTGTTTATTATTATTATTATTATTATTTTTTTTTTGTTTTTATTTTATTTTATTTTGTTTTGGTTCAAAACTGCCGAGAGAGAGAGAGATCTGTTAGAGAGAGAGAGAGAGAGAGGGCTTGATGGAGCTACTGTTGCAGTGACCGATTCAGTTGTGATGTCGAGGAGGCTGGATCGACGGCGACGCCGATGGAGGTTGCTTCGCCGGAGGAAGTAGTTCTGAGACGGACGAGCGACTGGGGGTGAACGGCCTCGTCGGCGGAGGCTGGATCGACGTCACCGCAGGCAACGTCGGCGACGTTGGAGTCGTCCTGACACTGAGGTTGTTCAACGTCGGCGACGTTGGAGTCGTCCTGACACTGAGGTTGTTCGTATTGCGACAGAATGGTCATACTGACGCTCTTACTCATCGGATCAACCTGGACTCGGACGCCGAACAGCATGAGCCGGAGTTGCAGTCGGAGATGTGGCCGAAGGTGAGAGAGGCTTGTGAGCAAGCACTGGGTAGCAAAAGAAGGCACCAAGATGGTGATAAGGAATCGAACGGAGGAGAGAGTGGTTGCCATCCGTGAGGAGTGAAGGTATGTGTAAAAAAAAAATTCTAGCGGACTAGGTTGAGGTCCGGCGGGCAGCTAAGGTGAGGTTGCCGCCCGCCGGGAAAGCGAAAATATCAGGTTCTAAACCTGCTCTGATACCATGTTAAAATTGATATATTATTGATTGATTGATGTTGTTACAAGATTGATATTATATATTACAATTCAGAGTAGCTCATTATATAGGAGAGGGTTTGGGTAGTAGGTGAGGAGTAGGTGAGGGTAAATTGGTGGTGGTAGGTGTAGGTGAGGAGTAGGTGAGGGTAAATTGGTGGTGGTAGGTGTAGGTAAATTCTAACACCAGGTTCCACCTGAGCTGCATGATTCATTTATAGCTGCAATTGATAAGGGAAGTATTAGAACAATGCCCAACAGAAGTATGCCAGCTGCTCCTTACCCTACTCCTGGAGCACTATTAATAGGTGATGCTTTCAACATGCGTCATCCTTTAACTGGTGGAGGAATGACTGGAGCCCTGTATAAGGTGTTTTGTGCATCTCCTGATCAAGCAAGGAAGGAAATGCGTGAAGCATGTTTTGATTATTTGAGCCTTGGAGGTGTGTGTTCAACAGGACCAGTGGCTTTACTCTCTGGTCTAAATCCTAGCCCATTGAGCTTGATACTCCATTTCTTTGCTATAGCCATATATGGTGTTGGCCGTCTCTTGCTACCATTTCCTTCCCCTAAGCGCCTGTGGATAGCAGCTAGATTATTTTTGGGTGCATCGGCTATCATTTTTCCCCTCTTTCTCTCACATGGGCTTGTCCCCTCTCTCTCCTCCGTTTGATTTCAAATCCATTATTTTTATTTATTTTCTCCAAACCACTTTCCTTATTTCCCCCATCTTTCATTTTGATTTCAAATATATTTTTATTATTTCTCTTTATTTTTCTTTCACATTATTTTTTAATCTTTTTCAAATTCCATTCATACCATATAGCTTTGCACACCAAACCATCTTTTATTCATCTCAGGGATCAACCCCGATCACAATTTTAACAAAAAAAAAAAAAAAAAAAAAAAAAAAAACAACCACAACAACACAAACCACAACACCACAAGATTTGTTTTCTTTTCTGTAGACGGCCACCCACCGACCTCACTTTTTCGCCTATTCCGCCGGTCTTTTCTTCTTGCCTCCGTCCTGGGCGGCCCTTGACGGTGTTGCCTCCATGTTTCCCACTCCACTGGGCACGATCACTCCACCCTGCTCCTCCACTACAGCATATGGCGGACCTCCAAATCGGAACATAACGGTGGCCTTCCGCTTCAGCTCCTTATTTTCCGCCTTTAGCACACTTATCTCTGCTCGCGCATCCTTATACATGCGTTGGAGCAGAGCCAGTTGGGCGTTTAACTGCTGCACCTCATTTGTCCTACTCTGCAGCCGGTGCGACAAGTTTGTGACCGCAGTCATAGTTTCAACACAGGACTTCAATGTATACTGATTAGCTTCAATATCCGTTTGCACTGCCATTTTTTGCTCCACCGACCGCATCAGAAAGTTCAACGGAGCAAAACCAGAGGTGTTTGGTTGAGGTTCACAGGCCACCACACCAGTTATCTCTCTTGTTGACTCGTTGAGGTCGGGAAAGAGAGTGAGCAGACCACGGGAAGAAGAGGCTATGTTCTGGGTAGCTGAACGGGAAGAAGAAGCCATGTTTTTGGGTTGCTGAGTGTTTCAGAGAAGGGTTGGTTACAGAATGTTACAGAGAACGAAGAGGTTTCAACTGGTTTGTTATGCTTCCAAGCCTCAGACTTCGCTTTGGTTTATAAAGATAGAGACGACGAGGCCGACACGCGCTCTGTCAATCACGTGCATCGCCGCGTGTCAGGCGCCCCTTTTGATGGCTCGACGCTTTTTGTCGGGCACGTCTTTTGATGAAGTGGACGCGCCTTTTGATGGCACGCCTTTTTATGGATTGGGCACGCCTTTTGATGGCACGCCTTTTGAAAGATTGGGCACACCTTTTGAGGGTGCGACTTTTTAAGGGTCCGACAAGACTCTGTAAACTGTCCCGACATTGATTCCGATTAGCTCCTTCATGGGTCCAACAAGACTCTGTAAACTGTCCCGACATTGATTCCGGTTAATTTCTACAAGGGTCCAGCAAGACTCCGTAAACTGTCACCACAACTGTCACAACATTGTCTGCTACAACGGTCCGACATGACCCCATAAACTGTCTTCTACATCGATCTGACACCGCCATCCAGTGTCCTCTACACCGTTATGACACCACCATACAGTGTCCTCTACATGGTTATGACACCCCCATACAGTGTCCTCTACAACGTTATGACACCACCATCCAGTGTCTTCACCAATGGTCTGTGTAAGAATTTATGTATTATTGATTGATGTCTTGATTGATAGATTACAAGATGCATTAATTACAATTCCTATACAATCTATATATAGAAGAAAATGTGGTAGTAGGTGTAGTGGAGGTGATAGTGGGTTAGGTGAAGTGGAGTGTGTAGTGGAGTAGAGGTAGGTGAAGTGGAGTGTGTAGTGGAGTAGGTGAAGGTAATGTGGTAGTAGGTGTAGTGGAGGTGATAGTGGGTTAGGTGAAGTGGAGTGTGTAGTGGAGTAGAGGTAGGTGAAGTGGAGTGTGTAGTGGAGTAGGTGAAGGTAAAAAGTGGAGTGTGTAGTGGAGTAGGTGAAGGTAAAGATGGGAAATTCTAACAGCCCCCCGCAAACTCAAGGAGGAGAGAAACTAACCAACTTGAGTTTGGAGAGAGTAACAAAACAAGAAAATACATAAAAATAAAAAAGGATAGGAGACACTGTATGGTCGTGTCAGACCGTTGGTGAAGACACTGTATGGGGTGTCATAACGTTGTAGAGGACACTGTATGGTGGTGTCAGACCGATGTAGAAGACAGTTTATGGGGTCATGTCGGACCGTTGTAGAAGACAATGTTGTGACAGTTTACGGAGTCTTGCTGGACCCTTGTAGAAACTAACCGGAATCAATGTCGGGACAGTTTACAGAGTCTTGTCGGACCCATAAAGGAGCTAACCGGAATCAATGTCGGGACAGTTTACAGAGTCTTGTCGGACACTTGTAAAAACTAACCGGAATCAATGTCGGGACAGTTTACAGAGTCTTGTCGGACTCTTAAAAAGTTGCACCCTCAAAAGGTGTGCCCAATTTTGTCAAAAGGCGTGCCATCAAAAGGCGTGCCCAATTCATCAAAAGGCGTGCCATCAAAAGGCGTGCCATCAAAAGGCGTGTCCACTTTGTCAAAAGATGTGCCATGAAAAGGCGTGCCAGTTTGTCGGGCGGCAAGAAGCGCACGATACGCGTGGCTGCCTCGGCTATTTAACCAAGACGAAGGCTGAGGCTGAGGCATACCATTCTGAAACCTCTGAAACCAACCCTTCGCTGAAAAAACTCTGCCTCTGCGGAGAGAGAAACTGTGGAACACTTTGTTGCCATTCTGTCACCAACCCTTCCGAACATTACCAGTCTGAAATTGCTATTTCGCTGAAACACTTAGCAACCCAAAAACATGGCCTCTTCTTCCCGTCCAGCTACCCAGAACCTGCTCACGCTCTTTCCAGAACTGAACGAGCCCACAAGAGAAATAACTGGTGCGGTGGCCAGTGAACCTCAACCAAACACCTCTGGTTTTGCTCCATTGAACTTTCCGATGCGGTCGGTGGAGCAAAAAATGGCGGTGCAAACTGATATTGAGGCTAATCAGTATACTCTGAAGTCATGCGTGGAAACCAT
Organism: Camellia sinensis; assembly: GCF_055761805.1. Classification (NCBI taxonomy): domain Eukaryota; kingdom Viridiplantae; phylum Streptophyta; class Magnoliopsida; order Ericales; family Theaceae; genus Camellia; species Camellia sinensis. The sequence continues at coordinate 186,629,790 of NC_138969.1, read as the reverse complement.
GACGGCGGTCACAAATTTGTCGAACCGGCTGCAGAGTAGGACAAATGAGGTGCAGCATTTAAATTCCCAGCTGGCTCTGTTCCAACGCATGTATAAGGATGCGCGAGCAGAGATAAGTGTGCTGAAAGCAGAAAATAAGGAGCTGAAGCGGAAGGCCACTGTGATGTTCCGATTTGGAGGTCCGCCGTATGCTGCAGTGGAGGAGTATGGAGGAGTGAACGTGCTCGGCGGCGTAGGAAACACGGAGGCAGCACCGTCAAGGGCCGCCCAGGACGGAGGAAAGAAGAAGAGATCTGCAGCAGAGTAGAGAAGAAAAATCCCACTGTGGGTGTTGGGTGTGTTATGGTGGTTTTTTTTTTTTTTTTTTTTTTTTTCTCGTGTAAAATTATGATCGGGGTTGATCCTGACATGAATAAAATAAGTGTGTTTGGCAAACTCGAATGGTAGGTGTGGTAAGGCAGAAAAATCAACTGGAATGAATTTTTTTTTTTTTTTTTTTTTTTTTTGTGAAAATAATAATAATAATATTAATATGGAAATCATGGAGTGGGCGGTGGTACAAAAATATTGTGTAGAAAAAGAGGGAGATGGTGGAAAAGAGAGGCCACTCATGTTATTAAAATAAATTAAGGAATTAAAAAAAGTGATATTGGTTTTGTTTTCAAAAAAGATGGATTAAAATAAATATAAAAAAAGAAAAAGAAAGTGGAGACCATGATGAAAGGTGGGAACAAGTGTGCTGGTGCTGTGTTGTAATGGTCAGAAAGAGAGATAAGAAAATAAAATAAAATAAATTTCAAGGTGCTGTGTTGTAATGGCATTGAAATATCCACCATCATAAAGAGTATCAGTGGTGCTGCATATGTTTATGAGCATTATTTGAGGCCTTTCTTTCTTAACCCACAACAGACTGTTAACGTCTAGTATGTCCCAAGGAAGAAGGACATCTTCAGTAAGCCAGATGACATTCTAACTGCTGCTGAGAAGTACATAGAAGAACATGGCCCGGAAGCATTTGAGAAGCTTGTTAGCAAGGATAGGGAAACCAAGTTCAGGAGTAGCAATTACACGTATTTTGATGAGGACCACAGCTATTGAGCCTTGTTTGGCTGAGGGAAACACCTTTTTTCCGCTGCTATTAGGAGTATCTTTCCGGTGGAGAAGCTGCTATGGACTATTTGGGGAGAGTGATGTCGAAAGCCGGAGCCTTGGATCTCGCCACCGGCGTCGGCGGAAAGATCGAGAAAGACGATGTTCTCTCCGCTGTCCAGAAGTATGAGCAGTATCACGGCTACTATGATGCCGAGAGAGAATGAGATGTTATGAAGATATGATGAGGAGGTAGGTATGTAGTAGACAATTCTAGCGGACTAGGTTGAGGTCCGGCGGGCGGCCAAGGCGAGGATGCCGCCCGCCGGTGAAGCGAAAAAATATTAAATTCTTAACCTTGCTCTGATACCATGTAAGAATTTATGTATTATTGATTGATGTCTTGATTGATAGATTACAAGATGCATTAATTACAATTCCTATACAATCTATATATAGAAGAAAATGTGGTAGTAGGTGTAGTGGAGGTGATAGTGGGTTAGGTGAAGTGGAGTGTGTAGTGGAGTAGAGGTAGGTGAAGTGGAGTGTGTAGTGGAGTAGGTGAAGGTAATGTGGTAGTAGGTGTAGTGGAGGTGATAGTGGGTTAGGTGAAGTGGAGTGTGTAGTGGAGTAGAGGTAGGTGAAGTGGAGTGTGTAGTGGAGTAGGTGAAGGTAAAAAGTGGAGTGTGTAGTGGAGTAGGTGAAGGTAAAGATGGGAAATTCTAACAGTCTGACACGACCATACAGTGTCTCTTATCCTCTTTTATTTTTATGTATTTTCTTGTTTTGTTACTCTCTCCAAACTCAAGTTGGTTAGTTCCTATCCCCCTTGAGTTTGCGGGGGGCTGTTAAAATCCACCTACTTCACCCACCTAAACCTACTCCACTAAACCTAACCCACTACACCACTACCACCTCACCTACTCCACTAAACCTAACCCACTACACCACTACCACCTCCACTTCACCTACTCCTTACCTACTACACACTCACCCTCTTCTATATATAGGAATCATGAATCATTGTAATAGATATCAATATAAATCAATCAATAATACAATTCTCTATTTCTCTTTATACATTAAATTTCTACAAGGTACATGTATGGCTAGCTACATTCATACAAAAATATTTATTTTTAATTTGGAGTTATGCAAAAATTAGTTAAATAACTTAGTTGGTTAAGATCCAACCCACAATTCACATTTAATGCCAAAAGTAAGGTATAAACCAAAATTAAACATCATTATATTAAATAAAACCAAAACTTAATTTTAAAATCACACCAAGCATAAAATATAAATCCAATGAAACTAACTTCACCTTTGTATAGAATAAATACTATTTCGGTTGAGGTACGGCTTGGATATATATTAGGTATGTCTGGGGTACGACAAAAATTAATAAGAAAAAATTTGGGGTATGTGTCTCGTTTGCCCGCTATTTATGCAAAAGGACCATGCAAAGTACCAATACCCGGTATGGGTATGGTGTGTTTGTCAAAGTATTGCTTGCAAGTTGCAACCTGTGTCAAGGAGTAGAATAAAACCTCTTGCCTCCACCATACAGAAGGGGAAACTCATGACCTACCTCGTGGAACAGAATTCTGAGCAGTGTACAACTCAAATAAATTCCATACCAAAAATTCTAATTGGTTATGTTTGATCAAAAGTAACTTTCGCAAATCAAGACTCTTAAAGTAAGCAAAGTCACATCCAGCACTATCCAAAAGAGTAAAAATTCACAACAAAAAAGAAAAGAAAAAGGAAAAAAGATTGGAGCACCAAAATACATAAATAAAGGATTTGTCTCCTCTTTAATCTAGCCCAGCATACACACAAACTGCTAAGAAGTCCATCTACAGATAGCTCCTATATTCAAGATTGAGCATTTAAATTATTCTGACACTACTAATCTGGTTTTTTCTTCTCTACTTTCCTTTGGGTTTAATCCCCACAATAAATCAGAAACAACTGGATCAAGAATTATCAAGTCAAGGAGATAAGAGAGTAGACAGAAGTACAGAAGTGTAAAAGGGGAACCAGAACAGCCATAGATATTATATCCCGACGGGATGAGAGGTATTTGTTCAACCTTTTACTGTGCATGAAGAATTTTCCATTTTAACTTTATGGAAATCCAAAACCGTATTAGAACGGGTCCATAAATTGAAACCAATAACAGTAATCATTGGCTTTTTAAGAAGAGATCTTGAATTAAAATGATACAGAATCTGCAGATTGCACCAATATTTGATGCAAATCCCAAGTGTCACAGGATGACGTGATGTGTATGTGTCTGTCTGACTAGTGCCAATATTGGAGGTCCTACAATCAATCCAAAGATAACATCTTATATATAGCAAGCTGGTGGTTCTACCAAAATAATAATAATAATAATAATAAAAAATAAATAAAAGAAAGATAGGTGGAGCATACCTGTATAAAGTACATTCCACCATTTACTGAGATATAGACAATCCGGAGCTTGTCTGTTGGTAAACTTCTTGCCTGATCATTTACAAGAACAACCCCAAAGAAATTTAAATTAAACTAAAATTGCATGCCAATATTACAAAGGAAAATTGCATTCAAGAGCCATGAATCCCCTCTTAAATGAGGGACTAGCCTTAGAACCATAGATAAGTGCCCAGGGCAACAATAATGTAGAGGTTTAACTTGCCTGGTGATATATCTCTGCCCAAAAGAGGACGAGAAGTGTGTAGGTTGAGAAAAACATGAGTCCAGGAAGATCCAATAGTACCAAAATTAGTACCTGGTCCAAGATAGAGCCGGTCAATGTCAGTATACAAGCCTTGAGCATTATAGATGCCACATGATGACAAGAAGTACATTCTCATTTTGGGCCATTCAGCTTTTGTTCAATAGTAATTTGATTAATAAGCTGCAGTTATCTCCTAGAGAATTTTGAATAGTAAATAAATAAATATATAAAAACATATATTTTGACTATATCCCTCTTGTGCCCTGTCATGCATTTTTAAAAATCTAGCACCTGTCAAAATTAACTAAAACTTGAGTAAACACGTCAAGAATGTTTCCTTTTCTCTGCTCTTGGCTGTATGAAATTCTTTCAACACTGACAATTTCAAAATGAGATACGAGAAAAGAGCAACAAGATTTTCCAAACTAAGATCTTAAAGACAGAACAATTACACTAGAACAGGAACGTATCCAAAACACAACATTCAGCTTTGAAGAACTTCATGAAATTGAACACTATCCAATAATGCCCTCTATCGAGGTAAGGTGAGGATGGCTCATCGTTACTTTTGACCAAAATGAAGGTTAATAAAATAAATGCAAATTTTGTCAGTTGTCTAGTCTTATTGGGGGACGGGGGACAAAGAGAAACAAAGAGATAGAAAAGAAAGCCACAACATGAGGTGCACTGGAGAAGGAATATAAATGTAGGCCTAATTTCCAAAAAAAATAGCATTTTGGAACAGCAGAAACGTCACCTTGGGACTCAATTGAAACACTTGAGAGTGAAATCCAAACACAATTGCACGCACTGAAATAGACAGTTTTACAATTAAGCCCATAAATAACATCAAAATTACAAAATAATAACCAAGACTCTAATTGTTACCTCCGTTTACAATGAAGTTCATAAGATGGAAAACCTTTTGTGTTGTCCAACCATACTCAGGCACTCTCAATTCAATCCTTATCAATTGAATCTGCATATGATCATATACACAATTCAAAATATAATTTCCCAACTATACCTTACAAGTAGGAGTTCCAACCACAGCTACGTAAGTGCATGCCATGGACACATGGCTTGTGATGGGAACTAAACAGCAAATGTTTTTAATCAATTTGAAATAATGGCTCAAAGTTGGAAATTGATGAATCATAAATTAATTGGCATCCAAATAATTCAAAAAAGGGGAATATTTACATAAAATGTTGCAAAAAGAAAATCTAAGAATGAGTTTGAAAATTCAACAATTATGTAGGGTGATACAGTAGAAAAAATGTATTAAGTACAATACTCTAGAAATATGCAGAAAATCATGAATTATTCACAGAATATAACACGTTCAAGATTGAATGCACCATGCCATTCGTTGTGTAAGTATCCATCACAATGTCAGTTGCATTAAATAAAGAAAACAACCTATTAAATAGAAAGAATACAATTAATTTTTAACACCAATGAAGCAATGGTTTCAGGGCCGCCTATTTGGTCATGTAAAAAATCTGCATTGGGCTTTTCTAAAATTAGCCCATTTATAATCAGACAATTAGATATGTCTGAGTCTGACTGTAATAATGGAACAATTAAAAAATTGATAAATTTTACTTTCTATATAAAAATTCAGAATTGTATTTCATAAATTTTATTTTACAAAATATACTATGCTATTTAAGAAATAGCTACATAATTATTGCTTAAAAATTAATTATTTAATAAGTCATATTAAATTATTAAACGAATTCAAAAAATTAATAATAAGTAATTTATTTGTTTATGTAATAATTAGAAACAAAACAATTATTAATACTTGGGTAATTTAATTATTTAATCACTACATATTTATTTATATTAAACTAATAGAATATTTTAAAATATAATTTATATATTTTACATTCTTTTGAAGCATGGAATTACCTAATCTAAAATTAAGAGATTTAGAACCCATTTTGTTCAATGTCTACATGGATTTTAATTTAATTCTGAATTAGTTACTTGTAAATAGAATAATTCAATTCCTACTACCAAACAGGTCCTAAAAGTTTCAAAGAAGTAATTTTGATTATCCCAATCCATAAAAGCCACCCCAAAGACAATATTAAGTGAAACCCACTAATCATGCCCTTAATTAGTCAGAAAACTCAAGAAAACAAAGTGTTTTTAGTTGCTGAATCTTATTATGGCATCTCCAATCCAATCCTTGACTCAAACATATATGAAACTTAAATTTGAATAAAAATCATTCAAAACTTCCTCCACCCCTTGACCCAAACTTATACCAAATTGAGTATTACTCATTTTGTTACCCAAATCAAGAGAGACTCAAATGTTCACTCACAACTATTTTGTGGCTCTCAAAATTTACCACTTTGCCACTTTAGTTAAGCTTCTCCTCAAATTTATGCTTAAATTTGAGTTTATCCATTGGAGTGGTTCATATCAAGTAAAGCTTTTCTACTAAATTTGAGTAAAACTCGATTGTAGTTAGTTACCAGTAATCATCTCTATCAGGGCATATGATTGGACTTCCAACAGTTAAGTTGGAAGCTCTAGTAAGAAATCTCAGATTCAAAAAACCAAATTCCACCTTTTCTTTTACATTTTTTTTTTTCCTTCTCAGCAACCAAACAGGGCAAAATGTACAGGACAAAGAATGAAATTCAATTCAAGTTATTGCGACTTCCCAACAACTAAATTGTAGTTAGTTACCTTACCAGTTATCACCTCAACTAGGGCATATGATTGGACTTCCCAACAGTTAAGTTGGAAGCTCTAGTTCTCTTACCTCACAATGATAGAAATCTCAGATTCAAAAACCAAATTCTACCCTCTTTATTTATTTATTTTTTGTGTGTGTCCTTTCTCAGCAACCAAACAGAGGGCAAAATGTACAGGACAAACATGAAATTCAATTCAATTCAAGTTATTGTGAGTTCCCAACTAACTCAATTTTAGTTAGTCACCTCAACTAGGGCCTATGATTGTACTTCCAACAGTTAACTTGAAAGCTCTAGTTCTCTTACCACACAATGAAAGAAATCTCAGATTCAAAAACCAAATCCCACCCTTTATTTATTTGTTCATTTATTTTAATTTTTAGTTTCTCAGCAACCAAACGGGGCAAACATTCAATTCAATTCAGTTGAAGAGAAGAAGATCAGTACAAGTGAGAATACCAGGGCCACAGAAGAAACTAGGGCATAAGCAGCACAGAGACTGTAGAAAATCCCATCTTGCCACGGAGCCGACTCGTTGATCTCGTCCCACCAGTTCGAAGTCAGACCTCTGGACTCAATCCAAGGAAATCTCAGTGACATTTTCGTCATTTTGATCATCCACAGAGCCTAGTGAAGCTCTGCGAAAGTAAACAAAAACTTCAACAAACACACAGATATACAGAGAGTGAGAGAGAGAGGTAGTCTACCTGACGGTCTTTGAGGGGCGGGACTTGTGGCAGTGGTCGGTCTCACCTAAGCTTCTCTATGAGCCGTTTGCGTGTGGCTTTTTGTGCTGATTTGGTACTACTTTTTTACACGTATTTATAAACAGTTACAATAATGCTATAATAAAAAATTCCAAAAAGACAAAGATATTTTTTATTAAATTAATACATATATATATATATATATATTAACACTTTTTATCTATTTTCAAAACACTTATTTAGCATAATTCTAATAGGAAAATGATTGGTGGCCCTAAAAAATTTGCCCCTAATGCCCCTAATTTCCATTTTTGGAAACTGTTTTCTTTTTTTCTTTCTTTTTCCTTTTTTTTTTTTTTTTTTTTTTACCAAAAGTGGAATTTCGGGGCATTCGAGCCCCGAAATTTAGGGCCCTCAAGCAGCGCTGATTCTAATATTAAACAAGAATAACTATCCATCTCTTTAATTTTACTCCCCCAATTTCACTTCAATAATATGGAATTAGGGAGGTCAAAAATAAGAGAGAAAGAACGGAATATGAAATTGCTTCACGTGAAAGTAAGTCACGTCATTAGAAGTAGAATTAGAAGACAAAATCAAGACATGTAGCAACACTCATTAAACAATACAATAGGTTGCCGAAACCCTTGTTAATACTTGTCTTGTTTTAATAGAGAAGGTTGATCACTTTGGGAGCAACTACCCTCAAGATTTCATTTTTCATGTATTGCTCAAGATTCCACTTCGTGAGAGTATTACGGAATTTGCAATTGTGATCTGAACTGTTTATTTTGTAAGTTCCAAACTAGCAACATATTTGCTTCCCAAGATAATCCTTTGTTGAATAAAATTTGAAATTGGTATTTGTAATGTAGCGGAATTGCATAAAATTGTCAAGAATTCAAAAAGTCATGGACACACTGTGGAGAGCTCATGTTTGCACGTTACAAATTTTCTAATTTCACATTAGGCGGTTCCTCAATACTACTTTACACTCTCATCTATAATTCATATATATCGTTCTCCTCAATTATAAAAATTATATACATACATTTATTTCTGACATAATTTAAGAAAAATAAAGTGATACATTTTTATAATTGAATGAGTCAAAATGTACGAATTTTAGATGAAAGAGAAAAGTGATATTTATTAATAGTCGAGAATTTTTTGGTGTAAATAGCCTATAAAAATTCATTCAGATATCAACTATTGAATGAAAACCCAATATGACAACGTTTATAATTTATTATTTTTGATTTATAGAGAACAATAGACATGTTTATGTTTATTTTGCGTAAAAATGAAAACAAAGAATATATATTTGGTATACAAGTGTTAAAAAAATTTGCTTTGAAAACATATGAAAATAGGTGATTGTCGATATTTAGAGATGGTGGTCTAAGGTAGCTGCTGGCCACGAGAAGTGATGGATGAAAATGATTGTCGGTGACCAATTGGTTGCCTAAGGTGGTCTTCAACAAAAAGTAGTGCTTGAAGATAGTTGTTGTCAATGAGAGATCATTGGTGGTGGTGATAAGTGGTAGTGCCTAGCAAAGTAACTAGTGCCTCTCTAACGGATAGCTTGAGATCTACACACCAACGATGGCTTCTTCCGGCGAGATCACTCTGATCTCTGCCGGAACAACCTCTAATGATCCCAATCCTCCGATCATCAATGAAGATCACCCTATGGTTGAGATTTCACCAAATCCTCCCCAACTCCTTGCTGGTTGCCAACCAGTGAACATTGTAGAGGAACCTAAGCCCAATACCCTGTCCACTGCAGCTGACGCTCAAATGCTTGACCCCTCTGTAAACGCAATTGAAGATTTGTCCCCAACCCATCCAATTGCAAAAGGGGATCAGCGTATTAGGGCCCAAAAAACTGAAACCCAGCAAAAATCCTTCAAGCAAGTGCTGCTAGACCCAAAATTCAATGAAAAACTTTTCGATAGTGATGCGGACAATCTCTCTACTGACGATGAGCTCATGAGTGATGGAGAAATGGAAGACTTACCTGAGGCGGACTCAAATCTCAGCACCTCTATACCCAGAGTCCTTCTCCCTCAAAGCCTTTTAAGGAAAATCCGAAGGCCATGGAAGGATTGCTTAATTGTTAAATTAATGGGCATGAGCATTGTCACGACCCAAACCCGGCCCTATGGGTTTAGCACCGTAACCGGCCAGTAATCCGAGATTACCGAAGGCCTGCTTAACAGTAATACAGTAAAACAGAGTACAGGGCCTGGCGGAAGCCAATACAGTAATTAAACAATGTCCAATGAGCTGTGACAGTCTGTATGCAAAAGATTTTCCATGCATTTATACATAAACAGTACATAACAGTATGTACAATATTGACATTCATTCAATCTAGGGACTCAACCCTAGATAGCGGTACAGAAAACATTCCGTCTGTACAAAACAGTACGGTCTATACAAAGTTTACAATCACACAGTACAGGGACCTAATCCCTTGATAACAGTACGGTAACAGTCAGTCTATACAGAACAGTCAGACAGTATGGAGACAGGCGGGGGAAAAACAAACAAAACACCCCCAAGCCATAGCACGGCAACACGGAACCTCGCAGTGAGGCACATAGGCTGGCTTGACAAAACTGGAGTTACTCTGACGCTCCTAGCTTCGTTCTGGTGCCTGTACACCTACATATATATATGAGCAGTGAGCTAAAGCCAGTGAATAACATAAAGCGTAAAGGGGTTTAGAATGAATGTCCTTACAGTAATGAAAACAGTTCAATTCAATCAGTATTTCAGTTGTTCAGTACAGTAAACAGTCATATGTGGTACATCCATTAGCATAACAGTAACAGTAGGTCTTAAAAGACCGAACAGTAATGATGGCCATCAGTCAGTAAACAGTAGTGGTTCCACGAGGGAACCGACAGAGATCTCTGTAACAGTAACAGTAACAGTAAACCGTAGGTACTAAGGATGCCACAGTACAGTTCAGAAATAAAGGACATACATTCATTCAGTAATACCAGTTCAGTAAACAGTTCAGTTCAGTATTCAAAAGATATCAGTTGAACATATCTTTACACAATCGTTACTCACAGAGTTCTGGGCTACAGTATGCTAGAGCGTGTCTCCCCAGTTGCCAACCCTACACAGTTCACAGGTTGAACACACACTAAGCTATACAGTTGGGAAATATAATAACTTAATCCCTAATTCCTCGGTGTGTTCTACATCTATATCCTCAACAAGATGCCTTAAACTAGGCCTAAGAATGCCTAGAATGGGATGAGGATGCACAGATGTACATTTAAAAGCATGTTCAGGATTTTCAGAAAAACAGAGTCCCGCTCGAGCTCAGGTTTCCCTGCTCGAGCGTACAGGCAAACAAAGGTACACGCTCGAGCGCAAACTTTCCCGCTCGAGCGTACTGTAAAAGTACTGGATGGGTGAAATCTCCGCTCGACGCCCGCTCGAGCTTGAGACATGACTCCGCTCGAGCGCCCAATACTCCGCTCGAGCGGACTGCAAAACAGTGCAGAGAGATGCTGGTTGCTCGGATTCCACGCTCGAGCGTAAATTTCCCCGCTCGAGCGGAAGTGCGAAATCTGGAAAACCCAGATTGCACCTCCAAGCTCGAACTCAAGTTCAAAAGCATCAAAACTCGACCTCTTGGGCTAAATTTCCAGAAAACATCTATAAACGTATAGAATAACATGTTTTAAAGCCCAATTTGAGAAATCAAAGCCCAAGGGTGTTTAATTCAAACCCAATTTCAAACCAATTTCAAATCATTTTCCAAGAACAATCTTCAAACATGACATGCATGATCTTAAATCATTTTCAAAGCTTTAATGCTGTTTCAAGAGAGCTCAAGCCTTCAAAAACAAGATGAACTCATGGAGTATGACCAAAAGATGGACATGCATGTGAGGTATGATGAACCACAACCTCAAAACTTCAATATATGTACATGCATGCAACACTTAAGCTTCAATTCACCATTAATGACCCAAATCATGACTTAGCTCTACAATCTAACATGGACCATGCAACAATCAACTCAAAACATGGACAAGAAGACAATGGAGCTACCTTTAGTCTTGTAGTTCAAGAAGGGAGCTCAAATATGCAAATACACTTCAATTCCAAGCAAGATCAAGCAAATCTCTCAAGAACAACTCAACTCTCTCTCACTCTCTAGCTTGGGTCGGTTGAGGCAAGAAGAGGAGAAGAAATGTTTAGTTTGATCACATACGTGGAGTGTAAAAGGCTCAAGTGTGTGTATATGAGATAGTGGCAAAATGGTAAATATGGCAAACTCTTTAATTGGCTTATTTTAATCTAATTTAATCATACCCAATCAATTTTCAGATAATTATACTATAAAATCACCTTAATTCTAAGGATCATAGAACACTAATCGGTTTCAGATTCGGCCGTCGGTAAGGCCTTCAATTAGCAGTTTAAACATATAAACATGAACAGATAATCAGACAATTAAACAGATAGAATGCAATTAACTAACATATACTCAGTCAATTCAGTTTCAATTTCAGTCAGTTATCAGTTCCATTTCGCAGTAATCAATGATTAACGGTAATCATTCAGTCATTAATCAGTAAACAGTATGAGGGTTGTTACAGTCTCCCCTCCTTATAAAGAGTTTAGTCCTCTAAACTCGAGTTACCTTCATTCTGGAAGAAAACAGGATTCAGTGGAAACAGTTCAGGATATCGTTTGGCCATGTCATCTTCCCTTTCCCAAGTGGCATACACACCACCATGGTTCTGCCAGTCAACTTTCACTAGCGGGATCTCTTTGTTCCTCAGTTTCTTGATCCGTCTGTTAACAATCTGTATAGGCCGTTCCTCGTAAGTGTAGTCATCACTCAGCACTACACGAGTAGGCTCTATTACATGGAAAGGATCCCGAAGGTAGTCTCTCAACATAGAGATGTGGAAGACGTTATGCATATGCTCCATTTCAGGAGGGAGCGCAACTTGATACGCCACCGGATTGATTTTCTCAATGATCTCATATGGTCCGACGTATCTCGGTGCTAACTTGCCTTTGACTCCAAAACGAGTCTGGCCTTTCATTGGTGTCACTTTCACAAAAACGTGATCACCCACTTCATACTCTCTGTCCCGTCTTCTGACATCTGCATAACTTTTCTGTCTACTCTGTGCAGTTTTCAGTCTTTGCTGTATCAGTTTCACTTTTTCAGTTGTTTCATACACAATCTCGGGCCCAAGCAACGGCCCATCTCCAACTTCTGCCCAGCAAATCGGAGATCTACATTTTCTGCCATACAATGCCTCGAAAGGCGCCATACCAATACTCGAATGGTAGCTATTGTTGTAGGCGAATTCAACTAATGGCAGATGACTTTCCCAGTCTCCATGAAAATCAAGGACACACATTCTCAGTAAATCCTCCAGAGTTTGGATGGTCCTTTCTGACTGTCCATCTGTCTGAGGATGGTAGGCACTACTCAGTCTCAGTTCAGTACCCAGTGTCGTCTGTAGGCTTTGCCAAAACCTCGATGTAAACTTCGAATCCCTGTCAGAAACAATAGACACAGGCACTCCATGCAGTCTAACAATTTCATCAATATAGATGACAGCCAATTTGTCCGCATTATAAATCGTCTTGACAGGTAAGAAGTGAGCAGATTTGGTTAGTCTATCAACAATAACCCAAATGGAATCCATACCTTTTCTGGAGCGAGGTAATCCAACGATAAAATCCATCGTGATATGCTCCCATTTCCACTCTGGTATGGGTAGGGGTTGCAATAGTCCGGCAGGTCGTTGATGTTCAGCTTTGACCTGTTGGCAATGAAGACATTTGGATACAAAATCAGCAATTTCTTTCTTCATTCCCGGCCACCAGAAATTCTGTTTCAGATCTTGGTACATTTTCGTATTCCCCGGGTGGATAGACAATTTCGAATTGTGGCCTTCTTGCAGGACTCTTCTTTTCAGTTCAGTATCATTTGGTACACACAGTCTTTCTTGAAATTTCAGTACATTGTTCTCGAATTTGAATCCCGGTCTCGGTTTAGATTCTCTTTCCTCGATGATCTTCTTCAAGAAATCATCCAGTTGCTGTTTCTCTTTAATCTCTTCAATCAGTGCTGGTTGAGCAGAAATAGCAGCTAAGGTTCCACCTCGTTCTCTCAAAACAATTTCTATTTCAGATTTTTCAAGGTCACAAAGCAACCCTTTCTGTCCGGTAAGCAAACATGCTAAGTTTCCGATCGATTTCCGGCTCAATGCATCGGCAACGGTATTGGCTTTTCCCGGATGATACAGTATCTGTAGGTCATAATCTTTAATCAGTTCCAGCCATCTCCGCTGTCTCATGTTCAGTTCTTTCTGTGTGAAGAAATACTTTAAGCTCTTGTGGTCGGTGTACACTTCACATGTCACCCCATACAGATAGTGACGCCAGATTTTCAGTGCAAATACTACTGCAGCAAGTTCCAGATCATGGGTTGGGTAGTTCTTTTCATGTGGTCTCAGTTGTCGGGAAGCATAAGCAATAACTTTCCCATTCTGCATTAAAACACACCCCAGACCCTTATGAGAAGCATCACTAAATACAGTATAACCATCCGTACCTGAAGGTAAGGTAAGAACTGGTGCGGTCACTAATCGAGTTTTCAACTCCTGGAAGGCAGATTTCCTTTGGTCAGTCCAGTCAAATGATGTCCCCTTTTGTGTTAACTGTGTCAGTGGTAGGGCAATTTTGGAGAAATCTTTGACAAATCTTCTGTAATATCCAGCCAATCCCAAAAAGCTTCGGACTTCAGTCACATTTGTTGGTCTAGGCCAGTTCACTACAGCTTCAATTTTCTGTGGATCAACAGAAATTCCATCTTTGCTAACAACATGCCCCAAAAACATAACATGGTCAAGCCAAAATTCACATTTAGACAGTTTAGCATACAGTTTCTGTTCTCTTAAGGTTTGCAGGGCAAGTCTCAGATGATGTTCATGTTGTTCTACACTTTTGGAGTAAATCAATATGTCATCGATAAATACAACGATAAAGTCATCAAGGTATGGTTTAAAAATTCTGTTCATAAGGTCCATAAAGGCAGCAGGGGCATTCGTGACTCCAAAAGGCATAACCAAAAATTCGTAGTGTCCATACCTTGTTCTAAAAGCAGTTTTATCAATGTCTTCCGGTTTAACCTTCAACTGATGGTATCCGGATCTGAGATCAATCTTGGAAAATACTTTAGCACCCTGTAACTGATCAAACAGGTCATCAATACGCGGTAATGGGTATTTGTTCTTTACAGTTACCTTATTCAGTTCACGGTAGTCAATGCACAGTCTCAGTGAGCCATCTTTCTTCTTTACAAACAAAACTGGTGCACCCCATGGTGAGGTACTGGGTCTGATGAACTTTTTATCTAACAGTTCTTGCAGTTGCACTTTCAACTCCTTCAGTTCAGTTGGAGTCATTCGGTAAGGAGCTTTCGAAGCTGGCTGTGTTCCCGGAATCACATCAACGGTAAATTCAATTTCCCTGTCAATTAAATCCCCTGGCAGATCATCTGGAAATACATCTGGGAATTCCCTGACTATAGGAATACAATTCACATCAGTTTTATCACTATTATCAGTAGACACAGTCAGTACAGAACACAGATATCCTTTACATCCCTTTCTAATTAGTTTAACAGCCTTCACAGATGAAATCAAATACGGAGGAGGTACTACTCCATTCCCATTAAACACAAATTCAGGCAAACCAGGTGGACGGAAAACAACTTGCTTGGTCACACAGTCAATGGTGGCATGATATTTTTGTAACCAATCCATCCCCAATATTACGTCAAAATGATCAATGTTCAATGGCAGTAAATCAATAAACAGATGCATATCCCCAACAATGATTTCACATGCAGGGTACATATAAGCACATGTCATGGACCCTCCTACGGGTGATGATACGGCTAGCAGATAGTTCATAGGTTCTAAGGGTCTATTCAATTTCCGTGAGAAAGCATGCGATACATAAGAATGTGTAGACCCCGAATCAATCAGTACATATGCATTTTGAGTACAGATAGAGAGAATACCTGACACAACGGTCTCGGTATTCTGCACATCTCCCGGTACTAGTGCGAACACTCGGCCTTGCCTCACAGGCTCTTTCCCGGCAGCTTTAGGGTTAGGCTTTGGTGGAGCATTTGATGCTGCACCGCTGGCTGCAGCTTTACTATTGCCTTGAGGAGTAGAGGGGCAGTCTTTAACCATGTGGCCCACCTTGCCACACCTGTAACAGGCTCCAGATATTCTATAGCAGACCCCCTTGTGCTTCTTGCCACACTCAGGACAGGGTGGTATGAATCCACTCCCTTGACTGGGGCTAGTTGTTGTCCCCGTATTCTGTTTCTTGTTGGCTGGGTTGTGCTTGCCTTTCTTGAATTTGAAACCCTGCCTTTTTCCATGCCATTCAGTTGTTGGTGTTTCAGATTGTTTCACCGCTGCAATGTTCGACTCGGCCATCAATGCCCGGTCGAGAACACCCACAAAAGTCGGTAACTTCAAAACATTTATCCGGTCAAGTATTGCCACATTAAGGCCACCTTCAAATTTTCTGGCCTTCTTATACTCAGTATCCACCATATGCGGTGCATAACGGGCAAGTTCAGTAAATTTGGTTTCATATTCTGCAACGGACATTGTGCCCTGCTTCAACTGTTCAAATTCAGTCACTTTCCTATCCCTAACACACTGAGGGAAATACTTTTCAAAGAAGGACTCCTTGAACTGAGCCCATGTCATAACAGTATTTGAGTCACGGATAAACATCCACCACCTTCTAGCCTCTTCTTGTAGGGTGAAGGTAGCTAACAATACTTTATTTGCTTCTGAACACGGAAACACTTCAAATAGTTTTTCTGTTTCAAGCACCCAAGCTTCAGCCTTTAACGGTTCGAGGCCTCCCTGAAAGGATGGCGGTTTCATCTTGCTGAATTTATGGGTGAGAGCAATAATATCCCCATCATCCACATTCGCATTAGGTTCCGGCCGAACCGGAGGAGGAGGTGGGGGCGGTTGGTTCTGTTGTTGTTCAAGTCTAGCAGTTATCAGTTCCATCATTCTTTCCATTCTTTCCATTCTTGCCTCAGTAGATGAGGACTCAGGTTCATTTGCATTGTCCATTTCACTATAAGCAGTTATAACAGTTTTAAACATAAGCAGTCATTTGTTTACCAGTTTAACACATTAGCAGATCTTCAGTCATAACATAACCACACACTTTTCAAGTTCATGAGATGCCCTAATAACTTTTCTAGGACACCCTATAGCTCATTTGGACACGTGTGTGCGGTATAACTCGTGATAAGTATCGCTCTGATACCACTCTGTCACGACCCAAACCCGGCCCTATGGGTTTAGCACCGTAACCGGCCAGTAATCCGAGATTACCGAAGGCCTGCTTAACAGTAATACAGTAAAACAGAGTACAGGGCCTGGCGGAAGCCAATACAGTAATTAAACAATGTCCAATGAGCTGTGACAGTCTGTATGCAAAAGATTTTCCATGCATTTATACATAAACAGTACATAACAGTATGTACAATATTGACATTCATTCAATCTAGGGACTCAACCCTAGATAGCGGTACAGAAAACATTCCGTCTGTACAAAACAGTACGGTCTATACAAAGTTTACAATCACACAGTACAGGGACCTAATCCCTTGATAACAGTACGGTAACAGTCAGTCTATACAGAACAGTCAGACAGTATGGAGACAGGCGGGGGAAAAACAAACAAAACACCCCCAAGCCATAGCACGGCAACACGGAACCTCGCAGTGAGGCACATAGGCTGGCTTGACAAAACTGGAGTTACTCTGACGCTCCTAGCTTCGTTCTGGTGCCTGTACACCTACATATATATATGAGCAGTGAGCTAAAGCCCAGTGAATAACATAAAGCGTAAAGGGGTTTAGAATGAATGTCCTTACAGTAATGAAAACAGTTCAATTCAATCAGTATTTCAGTTGTTCAGTACAGTAAACAGTCATATGTGGTACATCCATTAGCATAACAGTAACAGTAGGTCTTAAAAGACCGAACAGTAATGATGGCCATCAGTCAGTAAACAGTAGTGGTTCCACGAGGGAACCGACAGAGATCTCTGTAACAGTAACAGTAACAGTAAACCGTAGGTACTAAGGATGCCACAGTACAGTTCAGAAATAAAGGACATACATTCATTCAGTAATACCAGTTCAGTAAACAGTTCAGTTCAGTATTCAAAAGATATCAGTTGAACATATCTTTACACAATCGTTACTCACAGAGTTCTGGGCTACAGTATGCTAGAGCGTGTCTCCCCAGTTGCCAACCCTACACAGTTCACAGGTTGAACACACACTAAGCTATACAGTTGGGAAATATAATAACTTAATCCCTAATTCCTCGGTGTGTTCTACATCTATATCCTCAACAAGATGCCTTAAACTAGGCCTAAGAATGCCTAGAATGGGATGAGGATGCACAGATGTACATTTAAAAGCATGTTCAGGATTTTCAGAAAAACAGAGTCCCGCTCGAGCTCAGGTTTCCCTGCTCGAGCGTACAGGCAAACAAAGGTACACGCTCGAGCGCAAACTTTCCCGCTCGAGCGTACTGTAAAAGTACTGGATGGGTGAAATCTCCGCTCGACGCCCGCTCGAGCTTGAGACATGACTCCGCTCGAGCGCCCAATACTCCGCTCGAGCGGACTGCAAAACAGTGCAGAGAGATGCTGGTTGCTCGGATTCCACGCTCGAGCGTAAATTTCCCCGCTCGAGCGGAAGTGCGAAATCTGGAAAACCCAGATTGCACCTCCAAGCTCGAACTCAAGTTCAAAAGCATCAAAACTCGACCTCTTGGGCTAAATTTCCAGAAAACATCTATAAACGTATAGAATAACATGTTTTAAAGCCCAATTTGAGAAATCAAAGCCCAAGGGTGTTTAATTCAAACCCAATTTCAAACCAATTTCAAATCATTTTCCAAGAACAATCTTCAAACATGACATGCATGATCTTAAATCATTTTCAAAGCTTTAATGCTGTTTCAAGAGAGCTCAAGCCTTCAAAAACAAGATGAACTCATGGAGTATGACCAAAAGATGGACATGCATGTGAGGTATGATGAACCACAACCTCAAAACTTCAATATATGTACATGCATGCAACACTTAAGCTTCAATTCACCATTAATGACCCAAATCATGACTTAGCTCTACAATCTAACATGGACCATGCAACAATCAACTCAAAACATGGACAAGAAGACAATGGAGCTACCTTTAGTCTTGTAGTTCAAGAAGGGAGCTCAAATATGCAAATACACTTCAATTCCAAGCAAGATCAAGCAAATCTCTCAAGAACAACTCAACTCTCTCTCACTCTCTAGCTTGGGTCGGTTGAGGCAAGAAGAGGAGAAGAAATGTTTAGTTTGATCACATACGTGGAGTGTAAAAGGCTCAAGTGTGTGTATATGAGATAGTGGCAAAATGGTAAATATGGCAAACTCTTTAATTGGCTTATTTTAATCTAATTTAATCATACCCAATCAATTTTCAGATAATTATACTATAAAATCACCTTAATTCTAAGGATCATAGAACACTAATCGGTTTCAGATTCGGCCGTCGGTAAGGCCTTCAATTAGCAGTTTAAACATATAAACATGAACAGATAATCAGACAATTAAACAGATAGAATGCAATTAACTAACATATACTCAGTCAATTCAGTTTCAATTTCAGTCAGTTATCAGTTCCATTTCGCAGTAATCAATGATTAACGGTAATCATTCAGTCATTAATCAGTAAACAGTATGAGGGTTGTTACAAGCATAGGTTACAAAGCTCTTCTGAATAGGGTCAAGAGGCTGTGGGAAATCCAAGGTGATTTCGAAGCTGTTGATCTGGGATTAGGATTTTTCCTATTCAAGTTTGAGGTAAAGTCAGATTTCACAAAAGTATTCATAGGAGGCCCTTGGGTTATTTTAGATCACTATTTGACTGTGAGAAAATAGAAGGCAGATTTCAAGCCATCTGTAGTTGAAGACATCTCCACAGCTGTGTGGGTGAGGTTTCCACAATTGCCTATTGAATACTACAATGAAAAGGTCCTCTTCCACATAGCCAAGCTAATTGGCAAACCAATCAAAGTTGATCTCAATACTGCTACAACAACCAGAGGGCGCTATGCTAGAGTTTGTGTAGAAATCAACTTGGGAAACCCGGTAACTTCGCAATTCGCTATAGGTAAATATGTCTGTAATATAGAATATGAACACTTACACCTTTTTTGCTTTTCTTGTGGCAGGGTGGGTCACCTGCAAGAGCACTGTGGAAGGACTCCGACTACGAAGCCAGACAACTCCACAGAAGCTTTAGACAGCACCAACGCACACCGGCGCGTGAAAAACTCAGCTTCTACTGAAATTATGGAGTCCGGATCAGACGAAACCAGGTATGGGCCATGGATGCTAGTAGCTCGAAAGCCCAAAAGACCAAACCAAGGGAAAAAACCTATAACCAACCAACCGAATTTGGAAAAGAACAGATTTGGTCCGCTACAAAATGCTAAAAAAGGCCCATTTAAATACAAATATTTTGAACCTAAGCACAAAGCTAAAATGGCCCAAACTCAACCCTCTACTTCTCAACCCAACACTGTTTTTACACCCACAGAAAATCAGCCAGATTCCTCTTGTATGGATAGAGATATGTTATTGATGTCGGATGTAGACGCAATCCCTGAAGTGCAAATCACCACCGTCAATGCCTTATCTCCTTCTGAGAAACCTACAATGAAGAGTAATAAAGTTGATATTGCAATGAAGAGAAATAAAGCTGATGCTTCTGTCCATCCTACGTCTACTTCTACAACCTCAACAGAGATGGAAAATTTTCATAACTCTCTTACCTCTCCAAACCATAACCAACCAGTAAATTATCTAAACTCCAATCTCACCCAACATCATCACTCTCACTTATCTCCAGTTCAATCTAACCTCAAAGAAAGACCCCCTGATACCTCAATTCGTCATGGATCCAACGAAACCGACCCATCATCGCATGAAATACAACAATGTGAGTTTGTTCATCGAGCCAGAGACCGAAGCAACTCACCTAGTCGTCGTAAAATGGTGGGTAGAACACGCAAGGATGAGTATCGAACCAAGATGAAAATGCCTCTCAGGCCACATTCAACACCTGGTGAAACTAGCATCAATGAAGTCCACTCTGGACGATTACAAGAGAGTTAATCACATCATGGGTCAACCAGACTTCAACACTCCCCCAAAACTTCCCAATAAAGGATCAATGAATTTGCTTATCTGGAACTGCCGGGGGGTGTAGACGTCCCCAAACGCCCCGGGGAGAGGAACGAGGTCCCCCGTTCCGTTCGATATTGGGCTCACTACAGCTCAGGACTCTCAAATTGTCACGGTTCGTAATCTGAACCAAAGAGTCCAAATCCGGCAAATCGTTTTGAGAAAACAGATTTTGAAAGAAGTGCCAAACATGGACTACTTCGCCAGATACAGAGTCGCCACCTAAATATTTTATTTTGGGGAAATTTAGGAAACCCTAACTCGTTGCCTAAGGCCACGTGTCAGTCATCACCAAAGTTGCCTCGGCTCGGGAACTTGGGTACGATTGGGGAAGGTCACTTCGTGAGCACCCCCGCTCGCCCGATCAAAGATCGGCCTCTACTAACCATGATATCAAGTTTTGAAAACATTGTGTGTTCTTATTCCGGTTATTAGCCTAGATTTACTATGTGATGCGCACAGCATACAAGTATAGACTGAATCGCCTGAATTGGAACAAAACATTTCATGTTTGCTTTTGAAAGATGGTTTGCTACTCGCAAGTAGGCTTAAAATGCAGATTTTGCCACCCTCGGATGGGCTTTAGAAAAGATGGTTTTGCCACTATCTAGTGGGCTTAAAACTCACAGTTGATGATTTGTTCCAATCCAAGTAACCCAACCTTCACCGACAGGCATTCAGGCAGATATATCACATAAGCACATAGCCTCATGGTAAGCATGCTATTCATGGCAGTCGCTCACACGCATGCAAGGATGCTAAAGCATAAAACTTACCGAGTACTCCAAGCCAAAACCGAAGCTAATTAGAAATCTATGCATGATCCTAATTATACAGAAATGCCTAATGCAACACATGCAAAAATGCAACTATAGCAGGCTCGGCTATTCTAAACATGGCATATGAAATGCTACAGCTAACATGTATTCAACTTGAAATTGAAAATACGATGCAGTTAGTATGATGCGCCGAGCCCGGTGCATGCAAAACAGATGAATGAATGCAAACATGCTATCATACTATATGCTAATTGAAACATGCCCTAATCTAACCATCATAAGCGGGTAAATAAAAAGGAGAAAGACGTGGGGTTGGAAGACATACATCACACACACGCACACTTATTACAACATTGCCCTCGCGCAGAGGGTCCGAATAAAATAATACAGTCCCGAATAAATATTACAGTCCAAATAATACAGTCCAAATATATACAAAAATCCTAATTAATTAACCAATTAAACTAGGAAAACAATTGTAGACACCCCATTTTTGACCGACCTTAAGACTCAGACGTCACTGATTGAGCGCTTGGTGATGTTGCATAATGTGCTCGTTCAGAAGTTTCAGAGTTGCGGCCGTGAGCCCTGCCTCCGGACTTCCGAACCCTCTTTTGTGCTTTGCCTCGATTTGCGAACCAGGCTCGGTTTTCTTTGTTTCTTTTCCTGAGGGGAGGGAGAGGTCCCGTAGACCATCTCTCAGTGGCCGTAGGCTACATTTTGTGGCCGCAGGCCATTTTGCCCATTCCGGAGTCCGGTTCCCGGTTTTCGGAGCCGTCAGGCCGTGTGCCTCGGTTCGGGACCGCCTAACCTTCTCCGTTTGTTCTGATTTTTGGCATACTTCCTTTCTACTCCCTTTTGAGGGACACTGGGGTCTGAGAAACCCACTTCGTGGCCGAATGCCACTTTCAGTGCTTAACAGCCCATTTTCGGGACTTCGAACTGCGCGTTTTGGCCCCCGAACATTCGTTTTGCAACGGTTTTTGTTTATTTTTGGCAGGTACCTCTGTTTTATCACTGGGAAGGTCACTGAAGAGTGGGAGGCCAGTAATTGTTGCAGCAACCAGTTATATATCCTTCGACGCCCTCCGACGCCCGTTTTTCACACTTCCGGGCTAATGTTGAACACCTTGGGCCCACTTTCTTGAACTTTGAACCACATACTTGTGATGTACACACATGGAAGGACCCTAAAAGTTGGTGGCCGGCCACTAATGTTACTTGACCCTTTTGAACCCCTCCTTCCGGGCTAATGTTGAACACCTTGGGCCCACTTTCTTGAACTTTGAACCACATACTTGTGATGTACACACATGGGAGGACCCTAAAAGTTGGTGGCCGGCCACTAATGTTGCTTGACCCTTTTGAACCCCTCCTTCCGAGCCAATGTTGAACACCCTTGAGCCACTTTCTTGGACTTTTAACCACAGGGTTGTGTTGAGGGCACATGGGAGGACACCATTATGTGGTGGCCGGCCACTAAACCAACTTGACCCTTTTGACCCCTAGCCGGTCGGCTAGGGGGTGTGGCCGGCTGGCCACCTGCAACAAAAATACCTGGCTGGCCATGATCCTCACACTGTTCACTTTACAGCTGTATAGCTTTATCCCCCAGAAAATATCTATATCCAGGGGATATTTTGTGGGAGAAGGCTTGCCTCCTTTTTCCCCCACCTTTTGCCCCTCTTTTTGGTCCATATAACCAAGGGCCAACACTTGTATTAGGGGTTAGAGAAATTTCCTTCAAGCATATACATTCAAACCTCCCTCTATCTCTCTCATTTTCCTCAAAAAACATCCAAGTTCTATACTTCATTCCTTCATCACCACCAAGCACCACCACCACCACTCCATTTCCAGCAACAAGGAGGGCTTCTCAAAGGCTAAAGGTGCTGCAACTTGGTCCAAGAAGCAACCAAAGATTGGTCTACAAGGGTGAGTTGCTATTTCACCCTTTTTGGGCTTATTTTTGCAACTTTTCTTAATCATATATGCTTTTTTCTTTGAGCTCCGGCCATAACTGAAAGTGGCCTTGTTTTGAGCTCATTTTCACTTTTTCTTAAGGGCTCAACCCTGTTTGAGCCCCCCATATTGCACTTGCTTCAATACCCTTCTTAAATACCGTTTTCTTGCATGATTTTTTTAGCTTGTGTGTGATCTGTTTCGGAGCATGATGTAAACTGTAAATAGGCTTATTTTGAGCCTCTCTTCAACATTGAAGAAGGGATCAACACTTTTTGGGACTTCCATGCTATACTTGCCTTTATACTCCCTTTTTGGTCCCATTTTTGCATGCTTTGGCAGCCTATTGTGCTTTGGTTTTTGTCCATTTTACAGCACTGAAAATAGTCTCATTTTGATCCATTCTTCATGTTTCATTTAGGGCCTTTCATGGTTTGGGACCTCCATATGCCACTTCATGTTATATCTCTCTTTTGGTCCCCATTCTTGCATGTTTTGTTAGCCTATCATGCTTTTGTTTTTGGCCATTTTACAGTTCTGAAAATAGTCTTATTTTGGCCCATTCTTCATGTTTCATTAAGGGTCTTTGGCTGTTTGTGGAATATTTTGCATACCTCATGTTATAGCCTCTTTTGAGCCTTATTTTGCATTGCATTTCTAGCATATTTGTATATTGTTTTGGAGTTTTTACAGTTCTGTAAATAGTCATATTTTTGGTCTCTCTTCAATGTTGTAGAAGGGAATTTTTCAGTTTGGGCTTTGCATATACCACTTGCCTCTTTGGCCACCTTTTGGCCATTTTTCTTGCATGGGAGTGCAGCCATACCTGTGTTTGTTTTTGGGGTTTTTACAGTTCTGGAAAACATCATATTTTGGGCCCCTCTTCAACTTTGTTGAAAGGTCCTAACCTGTTTGAGGACAGCAGCTGTGAGTTACTTCATAATCTCATGTTTAGGGCCATTTTTGCATGCCATTGTTGCCCTATCCTTGCTTGCTGTTTGGCCATGTTTTGAACTGGAAAAATGCTTATCTTGGGATTTCCTTGCTTCTGTATTTTCATTGCATGTCCATATTGTGCATGTTTGGTATAGCTATAGGCCATTTCGGATGCCAAAATTCATATTTCGGGAGAGATTCCATGCATCGGGTGTGTTTTCGCCTCATTTTGGGGCTGTTTTCCCCCACATTTCATTGCTGAAAATCCATTAACATATTTATGTCATTTCCATGACATAACATTGCATATACCATTGCCTCGATTTGCGTGCCCGTGTGCACGCATTTCGAGGCACTTCATTTTCATCCATCGGCCTCTTATGTGAGTGTGGCTGAGGCTCTCTCATGTTAGTGTAAGTCCATGTTGCATTCTATATGCCATTTTTGCCATATTGCATTGCGTATGCCATTGCCTCGGTTTGCGTGCCCGTGTGCACGTATTTCGAGGCACTTCATTTTCATCCACCGGCCTCTTATGTGAGTGTGGCCGAGGCTCTCTCATGTTGGTATAAGCCCATATCATAGTTTCGTGTCATTTGCATTGCGTATGCCATTGCCTCGGTTTGCGTGCCCGTGTGCACGCATTTCGAGGCATCTCATTTTTACAGCATAGTGCATACTAGGTTGTATCTTAGATCGCATTCTGTCATTTTCTCGATTTGCGTGCCCGTGTGCACGCATTTCGAGGCATCTCATTTTTACAACATAGTGCATACTAGGTTGTATCTTAGATCGCATTCTGTTATTTTCTCGGTTTGCGTGCCCGTGTGCACGCATTCCAAGGCATCTCATTTTCATAGCATTGTGTATGTTAGGATTGTATCTTAGTTGCATTTCATGCATGTCATGCATATTGCATCGTGTTCGGAATAGGAGTTAGCCCGGGCACGGGAAACGAGGTGCATTTCGTACTCCGAGTGACGGAATGTATCTCAATTCCCTAGTCACCGACACTCCGGATCATCCATGATGGAGTTAGGTTCTTGTTGTGTTTACACGTGCATTCATTCTATATTAAGTTGCACATTTCGACTCCTCTGCCATCATGCATCGATATGCGTGATTGGTGGCACGAGGATCGAGGCATGCATATATTTGTGAAAATACATTGCTATGCCCTTTTCCTGCTCTCTGTTGCAGCAAAATGAAGAATCAACAACTTTTCGGAGCTCGGCACGCTTTCCAAGAATAACTGCTAAACAGAGGCTAATTGGGGCATCCCGGTGGATTTCCGCACAAGACAACCCGGACATGCATCATCCATCAGAAGCAAGGCAGTCCCTGGCTTGCATGCCAGTTTTATTAAGCTTTCTTAGTTAATTTGTTAATTAATTAGGAATTTGTATATCATTTGGACTGTACTATTCTTTTTTTCGGGACTGTAATTATTTACCCGGGACTGTATATTTATTCGGACCCTCTGCGCGAGGGCATAATTGTAATAAGTGTGCGTGTGTGTGTTGTATGTCTTCCAACCCCACGTCTTTCTCCCTTTTATTTATCCGCTTATGATGGTTAGATTAGGGCATATTTCAATTAACATACAGTATGATAGCATGTTTGCATTCATTCATCTGTATTGCATGCACCAGGCTTGGCGCATCATACTAACTGCATCGTACTTTCAATTCCAAATTGAATACATGTTAGTTGTAGCATTTCATATGCCATGTTTAGAATAGCCGAGCCTGCCATAGTTGCATTTTTGCATGTGTTGCATTAGGCATTTCTGTATACTTAGGATCATGCATGATTTCTAATGAGTTTCTGTTTTGGCTTGGAGTACCCGGTGAGTTTTATGCTTTAGCAACCTTGCATGCGTGTGAGTGACTGCCATGATAGCATGCTTACCATGAGGCTATTTGCTTATGTGATATAACTGCCTGAATGCCTGTGGGTGAAGGTTGGGTTACTTAAATTGGAATAAATCATCAAATGTTTCAAGCCTACCTGCGGGTAGCAAACCATTTTCAAAAAGCGAACATGAAATGTTTTGTTCCAATTCAGGCGATCCAGTCTATACTTGTATGCTGTGCGCATCACATAGTAACCTAGGCTAATAACCAGAATAAGGACACACAAAGTTTTCAAAAATAGATATCACGGTTAGTAGAGGCCGATCTTTGATCGGGCGAGCGGGGGTGCTCACGAAGTGACCTTCCCCAATCGTACCCAAGTTCCCGAGCCGAGGCAACTTTGGTGATGACGGACACGTGGCCTTAGGCAACGAGTCAGGGTTTCCTAAATTTCCCAAAATAAAATATTTAGGTGGCGACTCTGTATCTGGCAAAGCAGTCCATGCTTGGCACTTCTTTCAAAAATTAGTTTTCTCAAAACAATTTGCCGGATTTGGACTCTTTGGTTCAGATTTAGAACCGTGACTACAAATTGAGTCCGAGCTGTAGCGAGGTCCCCCGCGGGCTTGTTACAACAATAAACTGGCATGCAAGCCAAGGACTGCCTTGACTCCGCCCCGGATGATGAATGATGCATGCTCGGGTTGCCTTGCGCGGAAATCCACGGCAATGCCCCGATTAGCCTCTGTTTGCAATTTATTCTTGGAAAGCGCGCCATGCCCCGGAAGACTGCTGATTCTTGATTTGCTGTAACAGAGAGCAGGAAAAGGGCATGGCAATGTATTTTCACAAATGTATGCATGCCTCGATCCTCGTGCCACCAATCACGCATCTCGATGCATGATGGCCGAGGAGTCGAATTGTGCAACTCAATATAGAATGAATGCACATATAAACACAACAAGACCTAACTCCATCATGGATAATCCGGAGTGTCGGTGACTTGGAATTGAGACACGTTCTGTCACTCGAAGTACGAAACGTACCTCGTTTCCCGTGCTCGGGCTAACTCCTATCCCAAGCACGATGCAATATGCATGACATGCATGAATGCAACTAATATACAACCTAACATACACAATGCTATGAAATGGCATACACGATGCACGAGATAACATGGCATACACAATGCGCTAACATACAACCTAGCATACGCAATGCTATGAAATGAAATGGCATACACAATGCATAATGGACTTACACCAACATGAGTGGACCTTAGCCACGCTCACATAAGAGGCCATAAGATGAAAATGAGACAACTCGGGATGCGTGCACACATGCACGCAAACCGAGGACCGATCCTAAGGCACAAATGCCACTCTAACAAAGCATGGCAAGGCATGGAATATGGCATACTAGCATGCAAATTTTAGTGCTAAAATATGACCCAAAACAGCCCCGAATCATGGAAACATGGCACTCGATGCACGGAATGAACCCGAAACACAAAACTAGGCATATGCATTGGCCTATAGCTATACAAAACATGCATTATTTGAACATGAAATGTGAATAAAGATTCAAGGCAGCCCCAAAAAAAGCATATTTACAGTTTTAATCAAGGCCAAACAATGAACACAAATGGGGCTAGGCTAGCATGCAAAAATGGCCCTAACTGTGAGATAAAGAAGCAAGTCACAGCTGCTGGCCCCAAAAAAGAGAGGGCCCTTCAACAATGTTGAAGAGGGACCCAAAACATGGCATTTTACAGTTTATTATCAAACCCAAAACAGTGCATAAGCAAGCCTAAAATATTATGCAAAATAAGGCCTAAAAAGAGGCTTAAACACAAAGTGTAAAAGGTAAGCCTCAAACAGAAAAAGTCCCTTGATAAAACATGAAGAGGGGGTCAAAATAAGGCCATTTACAGTTTGGACCAAATCCTAAAAAAATAAGCACAAGGGGCTAACAAATCATGCAAAAATATGGCTAAAAGAGGGATATAAAGGCAAGTGGAAAATGGAAGTCTCAAACAGTGATGAGCCCTTCAACAATGTTGAAGAAGGGCTCCAAATAATCCACTTTACAGTTTATGACAGAGCTCAAAACAGTTTACACGTAGGCCAAAAATACTACACAAGAAATAGGCACACAAGAGGGGTAATGAAGCAAGTGGTAGAAGGAAGCCTCAAAGAGTAAGAGGCCCTTAAACAAACATGAAAAAGAGCTAAAAAAAATGCTATTTTCAGTTAGGGTCGGATCCCAAATATGCAAGCATGTATGGCTTAGAAAGGATACAAAAATAAGCTCAAAAGAGAGGAAATGTTGCTCACCCTTGAAGACCAAACTTTAGCAGCCTTTTGGCTTGAGAAAAGGTGCCTCCAAAGCTCTGAGAAGGAGCTCCAAGTTGTTGGAATGGATGGTGGTGGGGTGTATACCAAAAACCGGGGCAAACGGAGGTGGTTAAGCGGTCCCGAACCGAAGCACACGGCTGTCAGCTCCGAAAAACCGAAAACCGGGCTCCAAACCGGAAAAATGGCCTACGACCACGAAACGTAGCCTACGGCCACTGAGAGATGATCTACGAGACCTCTCCCTCCCTTCAGGAAGAGAAAACAGAGAAAACGGAGCCTGGTTCGCAAACCGAGGCAAGACACGAAAGAGCCCGGAAGTCCGGAGGCAAGGCTCGCGGCCGAGACTCTGAAACTTCTGAACGAATACAATATGCACCATCGCCGAGCGCTCAATCGGTGACGTCTGAGTCTTAAGGTTGGTCAAAAATGGGGTGTCTACAGTTACCCCTCTTTGACAGAACTCGAAAGTCACACGTGACGGGAGTGAATGTCAAAGCCCAGAGACGACCCATTTTTGACAAGGCCGAAGACTTAGACAAACAGGCAAGATAACAAAGATGTGCCCGCAGGCATGCCCGCAGGCAGGGGGCAAGATGCAAAATGATATGCAGGAAGATTTTGATAATTGGACTTATACGCTACGCGAAGCCGGTTTGAAAATTGGACTTATACGCTACGCGAAGCCGGTTTGATAATTGGACTTATACGCTACGCGAAGCCAGTTTGAAAATTGGACTTACACGCTACGCGAACCGGTTTGATAATTGGACTTATACGCTACACGAAGCCGGTTTGATAATTGGACTTATACGCTACGCAAAGCCGGTTCGAAGATTGAGGATTCATGCAATGCACTGTAATGTAGTGGCTAAAATGCAATGTAATAGCAAAGAGGTAAAGGTACCTTACAGGGGCAATTGGCAATGACTTACCT
This sequence comes from Camellia sinensis, assembly GCF_055761805.1. Classification (NCBI taxonomy): domain Eukaryota; kingdom Viridiplantae; phylum Streptophyta; class Magnoliopsida; order Ericales; family Theaceae; genus Camellia; species Camellia sinensis. The sequence goes on along the minus strand of NC_138969.1, from coordinate 186,600,364 downwards.
CATGCTGCTGGGGATCTTTCGCTTCTTCTTGGTTGAACTGCAGGTACTACTTTTCTCCCTGACTATGGTCGCAGCTTTCCCTATTCTCCAACAGGGTGACAGACTAGGTTGGATCAGTATCCAGAATTGAGGTGCATGCAGATGTTATCTCAATCTATGGGGCTGCCATACAGATTTCAAGCCGAGGATACACCCCTGGGTATTTAAACCAGACTTTAGTCTCAGAAATCCCGAACCTTTGCGTTCTAGGCATAAGCCATTCGAACTCTAGTTTCCACCATCTCAGTTGGTCTCCTAGGAACTCACCGCAAACACAGGCAGGTGGCTATACCAAACCACCAGAAGTCATTCGGGCACAACAAACACCAAAGGAATTGCACCTTTAGAGGATTTAAGGTCTCCTAGATCGGGGAGTGCACAAGACAGTGCGAATAAAGATGCAGGATTTAAGGTCTCCTTAGACCAGAGGATTTAAGGTCTTCTAGACCAGACAGTAAAACAGATACGATGTAATAGATGTGATGTAATAGATGCAAATGGTGAACACACGCCAACCACGCTGGACTCGCGAGTGGAGGAAGAACAAAGAAAAACAATCAAGAGCGCGCTCCATGCAACCTAAGATAAATTCCAAACACGCTAAAATCGTGTGAGGAAGGGAAGGCTCCAATCACGCTGAAATCGTGAGAGGAGGTCCAAAAATAACCCGCCCAGCGCGTCTACAACGCAACCTGGGATAAAATCCAAACACGCTGAAATCGTGTAAGGAAAAGAACACTCTAACCACACTGAAATCGTGAGAAGAGGTCCGAAAACAACCGTCTAGGTGCACGCACAATGTAACCTGAGATAAAATCCAAACACGCTGAAATCGTGTGAGGAAAAAAAAAAAAAAAAAAACACTCTAACCACGCTGAAATCGTGAGAAGAGGTCCGAAAAAGCAACCGCCCAGGTGCGCGCACAACGCAACCTGAGATAGATTCCAAACACGCTGAAATCGTGTAAGGAAAGGGACACTCAAACCACGCTGAAATCGTGAGAGGAGGTCCAAACAACAACCGCCCAGGTGCGCGCACAACGCAACCTGAGATAAAATCCAAACACGCTGAAATCGTGTAAGGAACGGGACACTCAAACCACGCTGAAATCGTGAGAGGAGTCCAAACAACAACCGCCCAGGTGCGCGCACAACGCAACTTGAGATAAAATCCAAACACGCTGAAATCATGTAAGGAACGGGACACTCAAACCACGCTGAAATCGTGAGAGGAGTCCAAACAACAACCGCCCAGGTGTGCACACAACGCAACCTGAGATAAATTCCAAACACGCTGAAATCATGTGAGGAAAGGAACACTCAAACCACGCTGAAATCGTGAAAGGAGGTCCAAACAACAACCGCCCAGGTGCGCACACAACGCAACCTGAGATAAATTCCAAACACGCTGAAATCGCGTAAGGAACGGGACACTCTAACCACGCCGAAATTGTGAGAAGAGGTCTGAAAACAACCGCTCAAGTGCGCGCACAACGCAACCTAAGACAAATTCCAAACACGCTGAAATCGCGTAAGGAACGGGACACTCAAACCACGCTGAAATTGTGAGAAGAGGTCTGAAAACAACCGCCCAGGTGCGTGCACAACGCAACCTGAGATAAATTCCAAACACGCTGAAATCGTGTGAGGAAAAGAACACTCTAACCACGCCGAAATCGTGAGAAGAGGTCTGAAAACAACCGCTCAAGTGCGCGCACAACGCAACCTGAGACAAATTCCAAACACGCTGAAATCGCGTAAGGAACGGGACACTCAAACCACGCTGAAATCGTGAGAAGAGGTCTGAAAACAACCGCCCAGGTGCGTACACAACGCAACCTGAGATAAATTCCAAACATGCTGAAATCGTGTGAGAAAAAGAACACTCTAACCACGCCGAAATCGTGAGAAGAGGTCTGAAAACAACCGCTCAAGTGCGCGCACAACGCAACCTGAGACAAATTCCAAACACGCTGAAATCGCGTAAGGAACGGGACACTCAAACCACGCTGAAATCGTGAGAATAGGTCTGAAAACAACCGCCCAAGTGCGTACACAACGCAACCTGAGATAAATTCCAAACACGCTGAAATCGTGTGAGGAAAAGAACACTCTAACCACGCCGAAATCGTGAGAAGAGGTCTGAAAACAACCGCTCAAGTGCGCGCACAACGCAACCTGAGACAAATTCCAAACACGCTGAAATCGCATAAGGAACGGGACACTCAAACCACGCTGAAATCGTGAGAAGAGGTCTGAAAACAACCACTCAAGTGCGCGCACAACGCAACCTGAGATAAATTCCAAACACGCTGAAATCGCGTAAGGAACGGGACACTCAAACCATGCTAAAATCGTGAGAAGAGGTCTGAAAACAACTGCTCAAGTGCGCGCACAACGCAACCCGAGAAAGTCCCGGAGGACAACGATCCCAAACGCTGCTCAGCGTAAAAGGATAAAAGGTAGAAGATAACACAAGATGCAAATAAATGGAAGTATGGTGTGTATGACAATACAAGTGGAAAAGTGCATAACAATGCAGGTGGAAGGGTGCATAACTTTGAAGTAGGCTTGATCTTGCGCTTGAGGTAGAGGCACACTCATACTTCGGAGCATTGACAAGGATTGAAGAGGTACACACGGAATGTAGTCCTGGAACTTACTGAAGTTGAAACAAACTCAGATACCTAACATTTTCCTCTTTTTCTTTTGCTTTGCAGTCCGGAACCATATATAGCTTCAGATAGGTCCTGGTTCTACTGTTCTCACATGACCTGGGTTAAATCCTGCGATTTTATGAAAGAACAAATTCTGTTTTGTACAAATGTGGAGAATGGCACGGCACTCGGAGCACAAAATGATTTTATTTTTGAAATTGAGAGATGAGTTTTCGACCAAGTATTGAGCCTACGATTGAACACAGCAAAACGACTCAACAAGGAAATAAAAGGCACGCAATCTAGACACATCGAGTAACACTCGAAACGACTCAAAACAAGAATCGAGATAAAACAAAAAGACACGACACTCAGACGTGCACAGGGAGCCTGTTTCACCGGGTAATGTTTCCCACCCTTTCTCATTTGTGGTTCTCACATCACTCGGCCCTCAAGCTCTGTTTTTCTGAAAATGCCCTCTTCTCACTTTTCCTCTCATCGCACATCTCTCTATTCTTCAATCTCTCATTTTTCATCCCTCCCCTGGGTGGTTGATGGATAAACAGCAAATTGTGGGCTCGTGCCCCTAGCATTCTGCTAGATTCTCTTTCTTCACTCACAGCTAGTGAATTCCTCCCACGGAAAAGTTGCGCTACAACTGGGTGTGTAGCAAATCTGCAGCTAACAGCAGTTGATGATGCTTTGCTGGGGAGTTTGGACGTGATAAGATCTGTCCAGATGATGGAGTGGAATATCTTGCCCCATTCTAGTTCGTGCTTCGCACTTTGCTTGATATCTCGTTGCTTGGAGGATGTGAGAGCTTTCTGCCCTTTGTTGTGCCCTTTTCGAGTGAATACGGTGCCCTTTCCGACAAGTAGAGTGCCCTTTCTGGCAAGTATTTTGACAAAGGGGAAAAGATAGAACACCTGACTCAACTGTGCCCCTAGTTCATTATTTTGACCATTTTTTTGTTTTTGCTTTCTACTAAAACAGTTTTGACCAACATGAGAGTTAGATTAACGCGCTTGTTCGATTTCCTGATTTAAAATCATGCAAGTGAGGCTATGAGCATTGAGAGTTTTCCTTTTTTGGGTCCAAGAAATGGTCCAGTTTTGAAAAATGGAGTACTTTTCGAGAAGATTAGTCAACCTCAGTAAAAATTCTCAAAAACTATTTTTGCAAACGACCACTGCTCAACGAGTACGGAACCTACTCTTGAGATGCACAACCTCGGATCCATAGCAATGGAAAATTGTCCCTTGTCTGAAGGACACTGCATGGCAACGGAAAGTTGCCCCTTGTTTGAAATGACACTGCGACGTTTTGAATAGCAACGGAAAGTTGCCCCTTGTTTGGATAGCACCGTAGCGCATTGTAGTCAGTCCTTAGAGCGACGAACACAACCAGACTCTCAGATACAAAGAAGACAAAGATAACCAGAACCATTGCATGGACACAGTCGATTTGGAAGTGTTTATGGCTGGACTTCAGAATGAAGTTGCCTACGTATCCCAAACATGGGAATCAAGCCTTACGTAGTTCGAGGTTAAGGTACACTCGAGTATTAACCTCTCCTTTTTGCGCTCTAACTTTTGCCAAGGCCGCCCTTTGCGGGTTTTCAACCTTGCGAGCTATGTTTTTCTTCTTTTCAATTTTTGTGTTCTTTTCTTTTCTTTTCATTTCTTTTGATTTTCTTTTTTTTGTTCTTTTCTTTGCATCTTTCTTTTTTTTTTCTTGCTCTAACTTTTGCCTGGGCCGCCCTTCCGGGTTTTCGGCCCAACGAGCCTCTCAAAGGGTAAAAGTGTAGCTTTGTCCATGTCCAATGGTTTTGAGATCCTGAAGTCGTCTGAATCCAGGAGAATGGTTGTTATTTGCTGACGAAGTAGAAGTCTATCCAATGGGGGCTGAATTTGCTCCTAATGTTGTGGATAGGAACTCAGTTATTCTTCAGCAGTGTCTTCTTCCTTCCTTCCTTCTGGGATTTGGCATTCTTGCCGTTCTTCATCTTTGACTCTTCGAGCACATTTGAAATTCCTTTGCCCCTAGTTCGAGGAGTGCTTTTGATTGAGCTTTGCAAGCTTCCTTTGATCGCATCTGATCTTCTTGATTTGACTTTCTTGCCCCTTGTTCGAGGGCTGCTTTGAATCTGGCCACACAGGCCCCACATTGTGGTTGACCATTGAACATTCTGAATGCAAGTTCAAGGTTTGAAAGCAAAGGGCTGAGTCCTGAGGCTGAGAGCGATCCTAGGCTGCACAATCTCAGGAGCGATTCCACACAGGTCTTCGCAAGACCGCGCAAAACATTTTTTGAAATCTTTTAAGAAAGTGACCAGTCCCTCGCGCTGAAGACAGTGTAGAACCAATCTGGATCAAGCCAGGATCTTTCCCAGTACTCACATTAACAAGCATGATTTCAATCATTAAGGGCTTAGCACGGCTCTCTTTTTCTCAATTGATCAAATTTTACAAAACCCGAGAAATTCCTTCCTCTTCGTTTTTATCACAACATTTCGAAAAATGTTTTGGAAAACTTAGGTCGATGCAACGAATTCAAGGCACAGAAAAGACACAACTTCTAGTCAAATACTGCCATCTCATTTGGAATTTCTGGTACAACTGGCACACGGCAGAAGCAAGCACAAAAGCATGAAAAACCACTGCTGTTTCATTTAAATCTTCTGGTGTTACTGGCTCCCCGGCAGAAACAGACTCAAAAGGAAGCGAAAAGACAAACATAAAACAAAATAGTGATATCCGAGGTAACGCCCCCGGGATCACCCGACTCCTATACAACAGGACTGACTCGATACAACAAGACAAACCTAAAACAAAAGAGACTGACTCAAAACAAAAGACAGACTCAAAAACAAAACAACAAGACTGACCCAATACCTAAGTCAGAATGTACAAAAACCAGCATTCACAAATGCTCAAAACAGTGCGTGCCATACACCATATCTGAAATAAACTGAACGCCGCCCGCAGGTGGTTCATCCCTCGATCACATCACATTATCCCCTACACGTTCACTGATCAAGTGCCGATAGACTTTGTAGGACCTGGTGCGGGGATGACCCCGTTGTCAAACAGATCTTGTACATCATGGCGAAGACGAAAGCAGTCGTCGGTAGTATGGCCGGTTTGCTGATGGTACGCGCAGTACTGGGTAGCATCATGTGTAGCCGGAAGAGGGTTCGGGAGAGGCCGAGGCTCAAGGGGTTTGAGATGGCCTTGTCCAATAAGGATTTGGAGAGCTTTGGACAAAGTCATATAGAGGGCATGGAAGACCCTCCGACTTCGGGGTTAGTACTTCAAGGTTTGTGGATTTTTGCTGGACGCACCAACAGAGGGATTAGCAGGTGTTGGCTTGGTTTGCTGATCTCTTCCGAGTGCAGGATTATAGCTGAAAGGAACGTTTCTGATGCAACGACCCTTCTCCCGGCTTGCCCCTTGATTCAAACTGCCCCCAACTGGAGTGGCGAAAATGTCGTCCACAGTTTTTGCAACAACTGCGAGCACTTGCTCTTTGTTCAGTCCCTCGGCTATCAAAGCCTCAACAGCCAACAGAAGATGTTCATAGGGATCCATGCCCGCCCCCATCTTGTTCCTTCCAAAGGGATTGGCATTCCTCATATACAGCCCGTTCCAAGATTGGGGAGCCTTTTGACATGAACTTCCTAGTATGTGATGTGGTTGATGACGGAGCCGATGTCCCAGAGGCTAGATCTGTCACAGTTCTTTGAAGGTCTTCGATCATTCTCTGTAGCTCAGAAGTAGTGGGTTCACGGGTTTGGGATGATTGGGGTTCAGATGCACCCATCATGCATAAGTCCATGCTTTCCGGGATAAACACCTCAGGCTTGGGTAGATGGGCCAGGGTGATGTATATGCTGGGATAATAGGTGGATGGCAGTATATGGATGAGGTTGAGATGGGGAGGTGACGAGTCAGTACTAACCTGAGGTCCTTTGGGTGGAGCTAGGGTCTCTTCGTCAATAAGATCCTGAATCTTATGACGGAGGCAGATGCAACGGTTTGTATCATGACCGTGTTGTTGATGATAGGCACAGTATTTAGCTGGGTCGTATCTTGGTGGAAGAGGATTTGGAAGGGGTTGGGGTTCTAGGAGTTCTAGGTGTCCTTCTTCTTACAGCTTTTTCAAAGCTTGGGAAAGACTCATGTAAAGAGGGTTGAACTTTCGGGCTTGGGGCCGAGTTGAGGTGGTTGGTTTTTGGCCATTGGGGGAAGTGGTGATAGTGTCTACTTCTGAGCATTTCGCAGCTGTGCTACCATTAGTAGTAGCATTGGAACCGCGAGCAACATTCCTCTTCGAAAGCTCATCATCTTCTGCAAAGACCCCCTGTTTGATGGCGTCCTCGATTTGAACCCCCATTTCATGAAGGGCTGGAAAGGTAAACAGAGGTAGAACGACCATCTTTTGTTGCAACTTGCCATGCAGATTCCGAATAATCATCCTGATCTAATCTTTGTCGGAAGGCCTTGTAGTCATCATTGAGGCCTTCGCTCTCCATCTCGTCACGAACTCTGAGAAACCCTCCTTTGGCTCTTGGCGGGTGGCTTCAAGATCACGAGTTGTGACCTCGATCTGTGTGTTGTAGGAGTATTGAGCAATAAAGGCCTCAGCTAGCTCTTCCCAGTTCCATTTCACAGAGTTCTCCAATTTTGCATACCAGATTGCGGCTATCCCAAACAGGGTTCGGCCGAATAGTGACAATTTCTGGGCTGTGGTCAAACCCATTGGCCTCAAGATATCAGAAAACAGCTAGAGGTGCACCATTGGGTCTTCAGAGCCATCGAATCGATCGATATGTGGCATCTTGAACCGATCCGGTAATGTCACCACTGAGTCGGTATAACCATCCTCTATATCGGGAATAGAGTGGGCCCCTGAGACTTTTTGAACAATTTTTCAAGCTTGCTCACTTTCAATGCCATGGGATCCGTCTCGAACTCAAAGGGGGAATCCGGTGGGTTGATTGGTGCTTTAGACAGCTGGGGTAGAACCGTGGGCGGAGCTGGCCCGCCTGGAATGTCCGTATCATCCTGGACATAGGTTGCCTCCCCGAGTATGGGAACTCTTGGTGGGGGAGGAGCCTGGTGTGAAGTAGATACTCCGGTTTGCTACTCTAACCTGGTAATTGTCTCTGCCTATTGGGCTATGACCACAGCCTGTTGTTTGGCAAATTCCGCTTGGCGGACAGTATCTTGCTGCATGAGTTTCATACTTTCTTGCATCTGGCGCATCATTGTCTCCATCCCTGATGTGTTCTGCTGATCCATCTAACTGACTAGTATCTATCCCTGCAGTAGAAACTGAGACCTCAGCCTGACTGTTCACTGGTGGAGTGGATAAGGGCTACTGATCTGGTAACTGCTGAACTGGTGATTTGTGCCTGACTGGCCCTTTTACCCTGCCTCTGGCAAAGGAACACTGATTGCCCTTGAACTGAATCTCTGACCTGACAAAGTCTATCAGCACAAGTTCGATGACCCTCGGGGGATATCGGAGCCTTCTGAAGCTATGGTTCCCAGACTACCCTAGCAAAAAAGAAAACATGCAGCATCTCAGCCTAACTTCACCAAAACAGATACGAGCATAGTAGGATAACTGTACCCTCTACTGAATTCTGCCCCAAAATTCTGCCTGTAAACTGATACCCTCAGGTGAACTGAATCCCAAAGTACTGAATTGGTGCCCGCAGGCCTGATGCCCAAACTCGTAGACTGATATATGCATTCATATAGAGACGCACTCTAAAAGCACATAACAAGCAAGTGAGAGCCAAAACACCCCTATGTTGGGGTAAGGTTTCCCTGTCCTATTTTGTTAAGAGCTCGGGTTTCACTACGCACACAGCGGTTTCAAACAACCTATATCGGGTAAGCAACCTGTCCTAGTTTGGAATGGTCACTATGGATTCCGAATATGTGTAACAAGTCCGCGGGGGACCTCGCTACAGTTCGGACTCGATTCGTGTTACGGTTCTAAGTCTGAACCAAAGAGTCCAAATCCGGCAAATCGTTTTGAGAAAACAGATTTTTGAAAGAAGTGCCAAACATGGACTGCTTTGCCAGATACAGAGTCGCCACCTAAATATTTTGTTTTGGGAAATTTAGGAAACCCTGACTCGGTGCCAAAGGCCACGTGTCCGTCATCACCAAAGTTGCCTCGGCTCGGGAACTTGGGTACGATTGGGGAAGGTCACTTTGTGAGCACCCCCGCTCGCCCGATCAAAGATCGGCCTCTACTAACCATGATATCTATTTTTGAAAACTTTGTGTGTCCTTATTCCGGTTATTAGCCGAGGTTACTATGTGATGCACACAGCATACAAGTATGGACCAGGTCGCCTGGATTGGAACAAAACATCTCATGTTTGTTTATTTGAAAGGTGGTTTGCTACTCGCAAGTAGGCTTAAAATGCAGATTTTGCCACCCTCGGGTGGGCTTAGAAAAGATGGTTTTGCCACTATCTAGTGGGCTTAAAACAAATAGTTGATGATTTATTCCAATCCAAATAACCCAACCTTCACCCACATGCATTCATACAGTTATATCACATAAGCAAATAGCCTCATGGTAAGCATGCTATCATAGCAGTTACTCACATGCATGCAAGGATGCTAAAGCATAAAACTCACCGGGTACTCCAAGCTAAAACAGAATTTACATTAGAAATCATGCATGATCCTAAGTATACAGAAATGCCTAATGCAACACATGCAAAATGCAACTATAGTAGGATCGGCTATTCTAAGATGGCATATGAAATGCTACAACTAACATGTATTCAATTTGGAATTGAAAGTACAATGCAGTTAGTATGGTGCGCCGAGCCCGGTGCATGCAAAACAGATGAATGATGCAAACATGCTATCATACTGTATGCTAATTGAAATATGCCCTAATCTAACCATCATAAGCAGGTAAATAAAAGGAAGAAAGACGTGGGGTTGGAAGGCATACAACACACACACGCACACTTATTACAGTTGTGCCCTCGCACAGAGGGTCCGAATAAATATACAGTCCCGAATAAAAGAATAGTACAGTCCAAATATTACAGTCCAAATAATGTACAAATTCCTAATTAATTAACAAATTAACTAAGAAAGCTGTAAAACTGGCGTGCAAGCCAGGGACTGCCTTGCTCCTGATGAATGCTGTATGTTTGGGCTGCCTTGCGCGGAAATCCACTGGGATGCCCCAATTAGCCTCTGTTTTGTGATTTTTCTTGGAAAGCGCGCCAAACTCCGGAAGTTTACTGATTCTTCATTTGCTGCAACAGAGAGCAGGAAAGGGGCATAGCAATGTATTTTCACAGATATATGCATGCCTCGATCCTCGTGCCACCAATCACGCATATCGATGCATGATGGCAGAGGGGTCGAAATGTGCAACTCAATATAGAATGAATGTACGTATAAACACAACAAGAACCTAACTCCATCATGGGTGATCCGGAGTGTCGGTGACTTGGAATTGAGACACGTTCCGTCACTCGGAGTACGAAACGCACCTCGTTTCCCATGCCCGGGCTAACTCCTATCCCGAACACGATGCAATATGCATGGTATGCATGAATGCAACTAAGATACAGCCTAGTATGCACAATGCTATGAAAATGAGATGTCTCGAAATGCATGCACACGGGCACGTAAACCGAAAAAATGACTGAATGCGATCTAAGATACAACCTAGTATGCACTATGCTGTAAAAAAGAGGTGCCTCGAAATGCGTGCGCACGGGCACGCAAACCGAGAAAATGACATACGCAATGTAAATGACATGGAAATCTGATATGGGCTTACACTAACATGAGAGAGCCTCAGCCACACTCACATAAGAGGTCGATGGATGTAAATAAAGTGCCTCGAAATGCGTGCACACGGGCACGCAAACCGAAGCAATGGCATATGCAATGCAATGGCATGGAAATGGCATATAGAATGCAACATGGACTTATACTAACATGAGAGAGCCTCAGCCACACTCATATAAGAGGCCGATGTATGAAAATAAAGTGTCTCGAAATGCGTGCACACGGGCACGCAAACCGAGGCAATGGCATATGCAATGCAATGGCATGGAAATGGCATATAGAATGCAACATGGACTTATACTAATATGAGAGAGCCTCAGCCGTACTCACATAAGAGGCCGATGTATGAAAATAAAGTGTCTCGAAATGCGTGCACACGGGCACGCAAACCGAGGCAATGGCATATGCAATGCACTGGCATGGAAATGGTATGCAAACATGCTAATGGAATTTCAGCACTGAAATGTGGGGGAAAACAGCCCCGAAATGAGGCGAAAACACACCCGATGCATGGAATTTCTCCCGAAATACAAATTTGGCGCATAGAATGAACTACAGCTGTACAAAGCATGCATAATTGGTACATGGAATGAAAATACAGAAGCAAGACAGCCCAAAAATAAGCATTTTTCCAGTACAAATCATGGCTAAACAGCAAGCAAAGATAGGGCAACAATGGCATGCAAAAATGGCCCTAAACATGAGATTATGAAGCAACTCACAGCTGCTGACTCCAAACAGGTTAGGACCCTTCAACAACATTGAAGAGGGGCCAAAAATAAGCTACTTTACAGAACTGTAAAAACCTCAAAAACAAACATAGATATGGCTAAGCTCTTATGCAAGAAAATGGGCCACAAGGTGGCCAAAGAAGCAAGTGGTATATACAAAGCCCAAACTGAAAAATTCCCTTCTACAACATTGAAGAGGGACCAAAAATATGCATATTTACAGAACTGTAAAATGACCAAAACAGTATACAAACATGCTAGAAATGCAATGCAAAATGAGGCTCAAAAGTGGCTATAACACAAAGTATACAAAATATTCATCAAACAGCCAAAGGCCCTTAATGAAACATGAAGAATGGGCCAAAATAAGACTATTTTTAGTTCTGTAAAATGACCAAAAACCGAAGCATAATAGGCTGCCAAAGCATGCAAGAAAATAGCATTCAAGGAAGATATTAAAGCAAGTGCAAGATGGGGGGCTCAAACAGGGTTGAGCCCTTAAGAAAAAGTGAAAAAGAGCTCAAAATAATGCCACTTTCAGTTAGGGCCGGAGCTCAAAACAATAAGCATGTATGGTTAAGAAATATTGCAAAATTAAGCTCAAAAGAGGGGAAATAGGACTTACCTTTGAAGACAAGTCTTGGATGCTTCTTGGCTTGAGTTTGCAGCACCCTTAGGCCTTGGAGAACACCTCCTTGCTGCTGGAAATGGAGTGGTGGTGGTGGAGCTTGAAGATGATGAAGAAAATGGAGTGGAACTTAGGAGTTTTTGAGAAAAATGAGAGGGATAGAGGGAGATTTGGATGCCTATGCTTGAAACAATTTTTTCTAACCCTCAATACCAATGTTTGCAGCTGATTATAAGGACCAAAAGGAGGGGGACCATGGAAGGAAAGGGTGGGGGAAAAAGGACCAAGGCTTTTCCCCCAACAATATCCCCCGGATACAGATATTTTCTGGGGGAAACAGCTATACAGCTGTAAAGTCCACAGTGCAAGGAACATGGCCGGCCACCTTTTGGTGTTGCAGGTGGCCGGCCGGCCACCCCCCCTAGCCGGCCGGCTAGGGGTCAAAAAGGCCAAGTTCATTTAGTGGTCGGCCACCACAAAAGGGTGGCCTCCCAGGTCCCCTCATTACAACCCTGTGGTTCGAATTTGGAAATTGTAAAACAGGAGAGAGAACAAGCCATTTTTAAGAGGGGTTCAAAAGGGTCAAATGGAATTTTTGGCCGGCCATAAACTTTTAGGGTCCTCCCATGTGTGTACAACACAAATATGTGGTTTGGGGTTGAAAAAAGTGGCTCCAAGGTGTTCAACATTGGCTCGGAAGTGAGAAAAACGGGTGTCGGAGGGCGAAAATGGAATATAACTGGTTGCTAAGATAATTGCTGGCCTCCCACCCTCCAGTGGCCTTCCTGGTGATGAAACAGAGGCACCTGCCAAAAATGAACGAAAACCGATGCAAAACGAATGTTCGGGGGCCAAAACACGCAGTTTGGGGTCCCGAAAATTGCCTGTTAAGCACCGAAAGTGGCGTTCGGCCACGAAGTGGGTTCTCAGACCCCAGTGTCCCTTGAAAGGGAGTAAATAAGATGTATGCCAAAAATCAGAACAAACGGAGATGGTTAGGCGGTCCCGAACCGAGGCACACGGCCAACGGTCCCGAAAACCGGAAATCGGGCTCCGAAATGGACAAAATGGCCTACAGCCACAAAATGTAGCCCACGGCCACTGAGAGATGGTCTACGAGACCTCTCCCTCCCCTCAGGAAAAGAAACAGAGAAAACCGAGTCTGGTTCGCAAACCAAGGCAAGGCAAAGAAGAGGGTTCGGAAGTCCGGAGGCAGGGCTCACGGCCGCGACTCTGAGACTTCTGAATGAGCACGATATGCAACGTCACCGAGCGCTCAATCGGTGACGTCTGAGTCTTAAGGTCGGTCAAAAATGGGGTGTCTACAATATGCACTAGGTCGAATGGTCAAAAGGGGTGCCCCGGTAAAACCGGGGTTTGTGTTCCCATACTGGCAGAGCCCACAACCGGTCAGCCTTATGGTCATGCCTTGACAAGACAAGCCTCCGGCAAACCGTTCAGGAATAGCAGATGGCAAACACGATGTCCTAGGCGCACCAATGCAAATGCAATGCAAAGAAACACACAAGTGTAGTCAAAAATAGATATCATGAGTTCGAGTCAAGTTCTCTAAGTCCCTAGCAGAGTCGCCAGAAACTGTAGACGTCCCTGAACACCCCGGGGAGAGGAACGAGGTCCCCCGTTCCGTTCGATATTGGGCTCACTACAGCTCAGGACTCTCAAATTGTCACGGTTCGTAATCTGAACCAAAGAGTCCAAATCCGACAAATCGTTTTGAGAAAACAGATTTTGAAAGAAGTGCCAAACATGGACTGCTTCGCCAGATACAGAGTCGCCACCTAAATATTTTATTTTGGGGAAATTTAGGAAACCCTGACTCGTTGCCTAAGGCCACGTGTCCGTCATCACCAAAGTTGCCTCGGCTCGGGAACTTGGGTACGATTGGGGAAGGTCACTTCGTGAGCACCCCCGCTTGCCCGATCAAAGATCGGTCTCTACTAACCATGATATCAAGTTTTGAAAACATTGTGTGTTCTTATTCCGGTTATTAGCCTAGATTTACTATGTGATGCGCACAGCATACAAGTATAGACTGGATCGCCTGAATTGGAACAAAACATTTCATGTTTGCTTTTGAAAGATGGTTTGCTACTCACAAGTAGGCTTAAAATGCAGATTTTGCCACCCTCGGGTGGGCTTTAGAAAAGATGGTTTTGCCACTATCTAGTGGGCTTAAAACTCACAGTTGATGATTTGTTCCAATCCAAGTAACCCAACCTTCACCCACAGGCATTCAGGCAGATATATCACATAAGCACATAGCCTCATGGTAAGCATGCTATTCATGGCAGTCGCTCACACGCATGCAAGGATACTAAAGCATAAAACTTACCGAGTACTCCAAGCCAAAACAGAAGCTAATTAGAAATCCATGCATGATCCTAATTATACAGAAATGCCTAATGCAACACATGCAAAAATGCAACTATAGCAGACTCGACTATTCTAAACATGGCATATGAAATGCTACAGCTAACATGTATTCAACTTGAAATTGAAAATACGATGCAGTTAGTATGATGCGTCGAGCCCGGTGCATGCAAAACAGATGAATGAATGCAAACATGCTATCATACTGTATGCTAATTGAAACATGCCCTAATCTAACCATCATAAGCGGGTAAATAAAAGGGAGAAAGACGTGGGGTTGGAAGACATACATCACACACACGCACACTTATTACAACATTGCCCTCGCACAGAGGGTCCGAATAAAATAATACAGTCCCGAATAAATATTACAGTCCAAATAATACAGTCCGAATAAATAATACAGTCCAAATATGTACAAAAATCCTAATTAATTAACCAATTAAACTAGGAAAACAATAAACTGGCATGCAAGCCAGGGACTGCCTTGACTCCGCCCCGGATGATGAATGATGCATGCTCGGGTTGCCTTGCGCGGAAATCCACAGCGATGCCCCGATTAGGCTCTGTTTGTAATTTATTCTTGGAAAGCGCGCCAAGCCCCGGAAGACTGCTGATTCTTGATTTGCTGCAACAGAGAGCAGGAAAAGGGCATGTCAATGTATTTTCACAAATGCATGCATGCCTCGATCCTTGTGCCACCAATCACGCATCTCGATGCATGATGGCCGAGGAGTCGAATTGTGCAACTCAATATAGAATGAATGCACATATAAACACAACAAGACCTAACTCCATCATGGATAATCCGGAGTGTCGGTGACTTGGAATTAAGACACGTTCCGTCACTCGGAGTACGAAACGTACCTCGTTTCCCGTGCTCGGGCTAACTCCTATCCCAAGCATGATACAATATGCATGACATGCATGAATGCAACTAATATACAACCTAACATACACAATGCTATGAAATGGCATACACGATGCACGAGATAACATGGCATACACAATGCGCTAACATACAACCTAGCATACGCAATGCTATGAAATGAAATGGCATACACAATGCATAATGGACTTACACAAACATGAGTGGACCTCAGCCACGCTCACATAAGAGGCCATAAGATGAAAATGAGACAACTCGGGATGCGTGCACACATGCACGCAAACCGAGGACCGATCCTAAGGCACAAATGCCACTCTAACAAAGCATGGCAAGGCATGGAATATGGCATACTAGTATGCAAATTTCAGTGCTAAAATATGACCCAAAACAGCCCCGAATCATGGAAACATGGCACCCGATGCACGGAATGAACCCGAAACACAAAACTAGGCATATGCATTGGCCTATAGCTATACAAAACATGCATTATTTGAACATGAAATGTGAAGAAAGATTCAAGGAAGCCCCAAAACAAGCATGTTTACAGTTTTAATCAAGGCCAAACAATGAACACAAATGGAGCTAGGCTAGCATGCAAAAATGGCCCTAAATGTGAGATAAAGAAGCAAGTCACAGCTGCTGACCCCAAACAAGAGAGGGCCCTTCAACAATGTTGAAGAGGGACCCAAAACATGGCATTTTACAGTTTATTATCAAACCCAAAACAGTGCATAAGCAAGCCTAAAATATTATGCAAAATAAGGCCTAAAAAGAGGCTTAAACACAAAGTGCAAAAGGGAAGCCTCAAACAGAAAAATTCCCTTGATAAAACATGAAGAGGGGGTCAAAATAAGGCTATTTACAGTTCGGACCAAAGCCTAAAAAAATAAGCACAAGGGGCTAACAAATCATGCAAAAATATGGCCAAAAGAGGGATATAAAGGAAAGTGGAAAATGGAAGCCTCAAACAGTGATGATCCCTTCAAAAATGTTGAAGAAGGGCTCAAAATAAGCCACTTTACAGTTTATGACAGAGCTCAAAACAGTTTACACATAGGCCAAAAATACTACACAAGAAATAGGCACACAAGAGCGTTAATGAAGCAAGTGGTAGAAGGAAGCCTCAAACAGTGAGAGGCCCTTAAACAAACATGAAAAAAAGCTCAAAAAATTCTATTTTCAGTTAGGGTCGGATCCCAAATATGCAAGAATGTATTGCTTAGAAAGGATACAAAAATAAGCTCAAAAGAGAGGAAATGTTGCTCACCCTTGAAGACCAAACTTTAGCAGCCTTTTGGCTTGAGAAAAGGTGCCTCCAAAGCTCTGAGAAGGAGCTCCAAGTTGTTTTAATGGATGGTGGTGGGGTGTATACCAAAAATTGGGGCAAACGGAGGTGGTTAAGCGGTTCCGAACCGAAGCACACTGCCGTCGGCTCCGAAAAACTAGAAACCGGGCTCCAAACGGGAAAAATGACCTACGACCACGAAACGTAGCCTACGGCCACTGAGAGATGATCTACGAGACCTCTCCCTCCCTTCGGGAAGAGAAAATAGAGAAAACGGAGCCTAGTTCGCAAACCAAGGCAAGACACGAAAGAGCCCGGAAGTCCGGAGGCAAGGCTCGCGGCCGAGACTCTGAAACTTCTGAACGAGTACAATATGCACCATCGCCGAGCGCTCAATCGGTGACGTCTGAGTCTTAAGGTCGGTCAAAAATGGGGTGTCTACAGGGGACTGGCAATAACACCTTCAAGAGAAACTTCCGGAATCTCATCCGAAACCACAAACCTGATATGATAATTCTCATGGATACCAAAGTCACACTTAGTTCTATGGGCACGTTTTTCGACAACTTGGGCTTCACTACCTCATCTATTGTTGATCCGAATGGTAGAGCTGGATGAATTTGGCTCTTATGGGAGCCCTCATAAGTCAGTGTTAATGTATTCGAAGCCAACAACCAAGTAATACATGCCACAATCAACAGAGTGGATTACGAGGAATGGGTTCTTTCAGCCGTGTATGCTAGTCCTAATCCCAGAAATAGAGATGCTCTATGGGAAGGCATTAAAGCTATCTCTGAAGACATTCAAAACCCATAGCTAGTGGCAGGTGACTTTAATGACTTTGTTAATCAAGAGGAAAGAAGAAGTTTCACCCCCAACACTAATACGAGTAGGAATTCGAAATTTCTTGAAAGACTCAGCAACTGCAACCTCATGGACATGGGCTGTTCTGGTCCAAAACTCACTTGAACCAATAATCGTCAAGGATTAGCCAATACCAAAGAAAGACTTGATCATTCTCTTTGCAACACTCAATGGATGAACGCATTCCCTGAAAGCTGTGTCCAGAATCTTCCCCGAACATACTCTGACCATGCTCCGTTGGTGGTCTACATTGAAGGTATGCACTTTACCCCTACTCCAGTAACTAGACCTTTTAGATTTGAAGCTGCTTGGATTACCCATCCTAATTTTAAAGAAGTTATTCAAAATGCTTGGAATGATTGTAACTCTTCCTTGATTGATAAAACCAACTTCATGATGTTTAAAGTTAAAATCTGGAACAAAGACATTTTTTGCAACATTTTTCATAAGAAAAAGAGACTGTTATCTCGCATTGAAGGCATTCAAAAAGCCCAAGACTCTAAGTTTACTCACAACATGTTTCTCCTTGAAAAAGACCTCATAAAAAAATTCAATCTTGCTCTTCGCCAAGAGGAAATCCTTTGGTATAAAAAATCTAGAGTTAAGTGGCTCACCCAATGGGAAAGAAATACCAAGTATTTTCACAAGGCTACCATCACTAGAAGAAGAAAACTTAGAATCTGCATGCTTTGTGATGATAATGGTATCTGGATTTACAACCCCAATGACTTGAAATCCCTTGTTATTAATTATTTTCGCAATCTCTTTAGTCATGAAGATGTCCTAACTCTTGAGCATTACAATAACATTGCCAAAGTTAAAATTAGCGAAGAAGAGAATCGTCATCTTAAGCAACCTGTTAGTAATAAAGAGATCTGGGACACTGTTAAGAACATTGGGGCCTTTAAAGCCCCTGGCCCTGATGGTGTTCAAGGTATTTTTTATCATAAATTTTGGGACATTGTTGGTCCATCTGTTTGTATGTTTGTTAAAAATTGTTTTGCCAATAAAGAAATTCCTATTGAGGCTAATGAAACCTTGATCACTTTGATCCCCAAAATTGATAACCCTGAGAATATCAAGCAATTTAGGCCTGTCAGCCTCTGCAATGTGAGCTACAAAATAATCACTAAAATTATTGTTAACAGAATTAGGCCTCTCATTAATCAGATTATCAGCCCCAATCAAAGTAGCTTTATTTTTGGTAGATCAACCACTGATAACATCATCATTACCCAAGAAATTCTGCACACTTTGAGACATAAAAAAGGCAAACTTGGCGGTATGATTCTTAAAATTGATCTTGAAAAAGCTTTTGATAGGATCTCTTGGGACTTTATTTTTAATACCCTTGTTGAATTTAATTTTAATAAAGACTTGATTGATCTTATTATGAGTTGTATCTCTTCTGTGAACATTGCTATTTTATGGAATGGTGAAGCCTTGCCAGCTTTTCACACTGGTAGAGGCATCAGACAAGGCGATCCCCTTTCTACCTATATTTTTGTCCTTTGCATGGAAAGGCTCTCTAACATGATCAATCTTAAGGTTGATTCTGGTGATTGGAAAGGGATAAAAGCCTCTAATAACTGCCCTCCTCTAACTCACCTTTTCTTTGCTGATGACCTCATTCTTTTTGCCCAAGCGAATATGGTTCATTGTGATGTGGTGATGGAAGTTTTGAATGATTTTTGTGATATTTCTGGCCAAAAAATCAATTTTCATAAGTCCAAGCTTTTTATCTCTGCTAATGTCTCTAGGAATAAGGCTCGAAATCTTAGCCACCATTGTGGTATTCCTCTCACTCAAGATCTTGGTAAATACCTTGGCACTCCTCTTCTTCACAACCGTGTCAATAGAGCTCAATTCCAATTCATCATTGAAAAAATGCACAAAAAGCTCTCTTGTTGGAAAATTAATACACTCTCCTTAGCTGGCAGAGCAACCCTCATCCAATCTGTTACCTCAGCCATGCCCTCCTATGCTATGCAAACCATTGAGCTCCCCAAAAACCTTTGCAATAACATTGACAAATTAAATAGAAATTTTCTTTGGGGCGACTCTACTTTCAAGAAAAAAATTCACCTCATTAATTGGGACCAAGTTTGCTTACCTAAAAATAAAGGGGGGCTTGGCATTAGAAAAGCTAGCCACCATAATCATGCCCTCATTGCTAAACTAGGTTGGAAGATCCCTAATGATGATCATAGCCTGTGGACTGTTATCTTGAAAAAAAGTACCTCCATAAACACTCTCTTTTTGACTGACCTTTGGGTAAGAGAGGCTCTCCCTTGTGGAAAAGCATTGTCAAAACTAGAGATGCTCTTAGACTAGGTACCAAATGGACTATTGGGGATGGTAATAAAGCTTCTCTTTGGAATGATTGGTGGTGCGGAACCTAACCTTTAGCTAATACTTCTCCTGGCCCTCACACTAACACTCATAACACTGTCAACACTATCATCAATGAGGAGGGGGACTGGAATTTGAACCCGATTGCTAGTCACCTTTCACCTACTGATATTGCTAACATCCATAAAGTCAAACTTCCCCAATTTGTGACTTTTCCTGATAAACCCCACTGGACAGGTTCTCCCCAAGGTAGATTCTCTTCCAAATCTGCTTATGACCTCATTATTAATGTTGAAGATCATAACTTTTGTTGGAATTGGATTTGGAAATTAAAAATTCCTCAAAAACTCAAAGGCTTCTTATGGCTTGTTATGCATGGCCGACTCCTCACAAACCAACTCAGAGTTAGTAGAGGTTTTGACAGCAATGATCTTTGTCCTAGATGCCATTCTAATGGGGAAAGCATGAGCCACCTGTAGACGTCCCCGAACGCCCCGGGAGGAACGAGTCCCCCGTTCTGTTCATTTGGGGTTCACTACAGTTCGGACTCTCAAATTGTCACGGTTCTAAATCTGAACCAAAGAGTCCAAATCCGGCAAATCGTTTTGAGAAAACAGATTTTGAAAGAAGTGCCAAACATGGACTGCTTTGCTAGATACAGAGTCGCCACCTAAATATTTTATTTTGGGGGAAATTTAGGAAACCCTAACTCGTTGCCTAAGGCCACGTGTCCATCATCACCAAAGTTTCCTCGGCTCGGGAACTTGGGTACGATTGGGGAAGGTCACTTCGTGAGCACCCCCGCTCGCCCGATCAAAGATCGGCCTCTACTAACCATGATATCTATTTTTGAAAACATTATGTGTTTTTATTTCGGTTATTAGCCTAGATTTACTATGTGATGCGCACAACATACAAGTATAGACTGGATCGCCTGAATTGGAACAAAACATTTCATGTTTGTTTGTTTGAAAATGGTTTGATGGTGCTACTCGCAAGTAGGCTAAGACGTGGATTTGCCACCCTCGGGTGGGCTTAGAAAAACATGATTTTGCCACTATCTAGTGGGCTTAAAACACACATTTGATGAATTGTTCCAATTCAAATAACCCAACCTTCACCCACAGGCATTCAGGCAGTTATATCACATAAGCATATAGCCTCATGGTAAGCATGCTATTCATGGCAGTCACTCACAGGCATGCAAGGATACTAAAGCATAAAACTTACCGAGTACTCCAAGCCAAAACAGAAGCTAATTAGAAATCCATGCATGATCCTAATTATACAGAAATGCCTAATGCAACACATGCAAAAATGCAACTATAGAAGGCTCGGCTATTCTAAACATGGCATATGAAATGCTACAGCTAACATGTATTCAACTTGGAATTGAAAATACAATGCAGTTAGTATGATGAGCCGAGCCCGGTATATGCAAAACAGATGAATGAATGCAAACATGCTATCATACTGTATGCTAATTGAAACATGCCCTAATCTAACCATCATAAGCGGGTAAATAAAAGGGAGAAAGACGTGGGGTTGGAAGACATACATCACACACACGCACACTTATTACAGTTGTGCCCTCGCGCAGAGGGTCCGAATAAATAATATACAGTCCCAAATGAATAATTATAGTCCAAATATGTACAAAACCCTAATTAATTAACAAATTAAATTAGGAAAGCAATAAATTGGCATGCAAGCCAGGGACTGCCTCAAATCTGCTCCGGATGATGAATGATGCATGCTCGGGTTGCCTTGTGTGGAGAATCCTTCGCGATGCCCCGGTTTGCCTCTGTTTATAATTGTTCTTGAAATGCGTGCCAAGCTCCGAAAGGCTGTCGATTTCTGATTTGCTGCAATAGAGAGCAACAAAGGGACATGGCAAAGTATTTTCACATATGTATGCATGACTACTCTTCAGGGAGTGTAGTCCTCGGTCCTCGTGCCACCAATCACGCATATCGATGCATAATGGCTGAGGAGTCGAATTGCATGACTCAATATGAAATGAATGCACATATAAACACAATAAAACCTAAACTCCATCATGGATAATCCGGAGTGTCGGTGACTGGGAATTGAGACACGTTCCGTCACTCGAAGTACGAAACATCCCTCGTTTCCCGTGCTCGGACTAACTCCTATCCCAAGCACAATACAATATGCATGACATGCATGAATGCAACTAATATACAACCTAGCATGCACAATGCTATGAGATGGCATACACAATGCACGATGTAACAAGGCATACGCAATGCTTTAACATACAACCTAGCATACGCAATGCTATAAAATGAAATGGCATACTCAATGCACAATGGACTTACACCAACACGAGTGGACCTCAGCCACACTCACATTAGTAGCCATGAGATGAAAAATGAGACACTCGAAATGTGTGCACACATGCACGCGAACCGATGATCGACCCTAAGGCACCAAATGCCACTCTAACAAGACATGGCAAGGCATGGAATATGGCATACTAGCATGCAAATTTCAATAGCAAAATATGATGCAAAACAGCCCCAGAACATGGAAACATGGCACCCGATACATGGAATGAGACCCGAAACATGAAATTAGGTACATGGAATGACCTATGGCTATGCAAAGAATGCATTATTCGAACATGAAGTGTGAAGACAGAATCAAGACAGTCCCCAAACAAGCATATTTACAGTTTTGAAGCAAGGCCAAAAAGTGAACACAAATAGGGTTAAGTTAACATGCAAAAAT
Source organism: Camellia sinensis (assembly GCF_055761805.1). Classification (NCBI taxonomy): domain Eukaryota; kingdom Viridiplantae; phylum Streptophyta; class Magnoliopsida; order Ericales; family Theaceae; genus Camellia; species Camellia sinensis. The sequence continues at coordinate 186,577,928 of NC_138969.1, read as the reverse complement.
GGCCCCAAAAGAGAGATAATGAAGCAAGTAGCATCTTCTGGCTCTAAATGGCCAAGAGCCCTTCAACAAAGTTGAAGAGGGGATCAAAATGAAGCACTTTATGGTTTACAACAAGCCTCAAAAACAAACACAAGTATGGCTAAACTATTGTGCAAGAAATGGGCCAAAAGGGAGACAAAGAAGCAAGTGATGGTTTCTGGCCTCAAATAGAGGAGGGCCCTTCAACAAAGTTGAATAGGAGCCTAAAATATGGTATTTTACAGTTAGTGACCAAACCCAAAACAGTGCACATGCAAGTTTAAAATACTATCCAAAATAAGGCCTAAAAAGAGGTTTAAACACAAAGAGCAAAAAGAAAGCTTCAAAAAGAAAAAGTCTCTTCATAAAACATGAAGAGGGGGTCAAAATAAGACTATTTACAGTTCGGACAAGATCCCAAAAATACAAGCACAAGGGGATAACAAAACATGCAAAAATAAGGCCAAAGAGGGATAAAGAGGAAAGTGAAAAAAGGAAGCCTCAAACAGTGAATAACCCTTCAAAAATGTTGAAGAAGGGCTCAAAATAAGCCACTTTACAGTTTATAACCAAGCTCAAAACAGTTTACAAATAGGCCTAAAATACTATGCAAGAAAGAGGCATACAAGAGAGGTAAAGAAGCAAGTGTAAAAAGGAAGCCTCAAACAGGGAGAGGCCCTTAAACAAACATGAAAAGGAGCTCAAAATAATGTTATTTTCAGTTAGGGTCGGAGCCCAAATATGCAAGCAAGAGAAGCTAATATATTGAGCAAAAAAAGGGCCAAAGAGAGGGATAGAAGACTTACCCTTGAAGACCAATGCTTCAACAACTCTTGGACCAAGTTTGGGAGCCCTTGACCTCTGAAAATGGCCTTGAAGCTACTGGAATGGAGTGTGGATTGGTTGTGTAACGCCCTCAAAATTAACCCATTATATATCATTGACATGCATTATTTAAAGAAGACAATTTATTAATTCATTCATCAGAGTATTACTAAATAAAGCATTACATGTAACATCGAATAAAATGCCCTACAGGCTTACATCTTTCCAAGCCAACACTTGGATTCAAAAATATGAGTTCTAATCTCAATACAAGAAAAAGCCCTAGGCTTGAATGTTTACATGTACTAATAAATAACAACTATTAACTAAAAGTAGTCTTCTTCAATCCAGATGCCAAACCCTCTCAAGCTAAGTCCTTGGAGGTAGTTTATCGCCTGAACCTGAAAATGATGTTCCCATAAAGGGTGAGCCACAGCCCAGTAGAAATATACTAAACCACCTATAAGCAATGAATAAAGCAATAGCATTCAACAGATGGTCAACCAAAATAATCAATTACTTCATTTTACAGTCTCATGACACTATTGCCAAAGATACGTTTTACTTTCCAATTTTATCAACATGGCTCAGAACCTGGCCAAACTTACAACAGCGAATCACATATATCATATTCACATCCTTCCAATAACAACAACAAATGAGACTCAAGCTCAAATCAACACTTCATACTTCCAGATTGATACACATTTTAGTGCTGTATCAATAAAACACTTCTATATAAATAAGCACACATAAAAGTGATGCTAATGGAGTCCATCCCCTATCTCCTCCCAAACAAAAATCTGGTTTAGAGGTCCATCCCCTATCTTCCCCTAAACCGTGGAGTACATCCCCTATCTCCTCCCACACAAACAATGTATGCAAATGCAATGCTCAATCAATACATGTATTTTCTGTATCAATGCAATAGCCAAAATTAATGACTTAACCAATGTGATTAGTTTCAGTTATTCCTAATCCACATGCAATGTCTACAACAATCACGACTATCCTCCACCGATAGCCCAAAACAGTTATTTCTAAACTGAAAATAACTATGTCGACAATTCAATAGACAAATAATTCAAATTATCCAACTACGCCACTTAATCAATGAATTCCCCAATTCCATGAATTTAACCATCTTTTCCCAATTCCTTGAATTAATTATACAAATTAATTTAATAATACAACTAGGTTTTTCCCAAAATTTACCAAAGTATCCCCAACATATCAAAATACCAAAGCTTAGAACAAAACCTATAAAATGGAGTAGGAAATCCCTACCTCGAAGACAACAACTCAAAAGGTGAAGACAGAGATGAGTGCCCAAATACCAATGTGCTCCAACTCGCCAAATGTTCAGATTAAATGAAAGCCCTCAACTCACTCTATCTTTTAATGAAGGATCTAGGGTAGAAACACACCCTAAGTGGATCAAATCTAAGAGAGAAGGTGAATAGGGAGAGAGAGAAGTCGGACCTAGGGTTTGGAATCAAAAAGAATATGAAAAAGACTGATCAAAACCCGCTGTTGCGTATATAAACTGGACAGGCTCGCTCGAGCGAAGACTTGGTCGCTCGAGCGACCAGACACAGAGAAACTACGCTCGAGCCAAGGAAGCCTTGCTCGAGCCAACAAGCCAAAAGCTCGCTCGAGCGAAAGAAAGCTCGATCGAGCGAAGAACTCAAACCCTCAGGTCTGTAACCAGACACACGCTCGAGCGAAGGAACAATTGCTCGAGCGAAGAACGAACTAACTCGCTCGAGCGAAGAAAAGCTCGCTCGAGCCAAGAATGCAAAGCTACAGGTCCAAACCAGACACAAACTCTCGCTCGAGCTACCAAACCCCGGCTCGAGCGAAGAACCAAAAACAATAGCTCGCTCGAGCGACAAACTCCTCGCTCGAGCGAAGATCCAAAATACTGGACAGCAACACTTGATTTCTAAACCCAACCAACCTGAAACAAACCTGCCCAACACATCCTATAATTCCAAATGAGAAATAAGGGACAACAACAACCATTATTCAATGACAGAATCTACAGAACCTAAGTCCGGATACAATAATCAAATGGGAGAAGGCCGGGGTCGCTATAGGTTGGCTTGGAGATGGAGTAGAATGGATGTAGGATTTGAGAGGTTTTGAGGGTTGGAGTGTAGAGAGAGAGAGATACAATGTAGGAGGCTTAAACCAAAACTTTCTAACCCCCCAAAAGGGAGCTGGAGGGCCTGGATATATAGGCAAAAGAGGGGGGAATGGAATTCAAGTTTCCCCCCAAAAGTTGGCCCCCCCGGATACAAAATCTGAGGGGAAACAGAGGGCATTTTTGTAAAGTACCTGGAGAGAGGATCATGGCCGGCCGGTTTCCTAGGGTTTAGGTGGCCGGTCGGCCTTCCCCATGGCCGGTCGGCCAAGGGTCAATGAAGGTTAATGGCCGGCCATGCCAAAAAGAGGGCCTCTCATGTGTGCACAACACAACCATGTGGTCAAAAACTGGAGAGAATGAACCAAGAGAGAGAAAAGGCCACTTTTAGGAGGGGTTCAAAAGGGTCACACACAATTACTGGCCGGCCATATGATATTGGTGGCCTCCCAGGTGCGTACAACACAAATATGAGGTTTAGGGCTGGAAAAAGTGGCCTTAGGGTGGTCAACATTAGCTTTCAAGTGAGAAAAACGGGCGACGGAGTGCGATGGAGGAATAAAACTGGTTGTCAGAACAATTACTGGCCTCCCACCCTTCTACGACCTCCTTAGCAGTGAAAATAAGGTCTCCACCAAAAATGAGCCTAAACCGATGCAAAATGAAGGTTCGGGGCTGAAACGCGCAACTCGAGGCCCCGAAAACTGACTGTTAGGCACCGGAAGTGGTGTTCGACCACGAAGTTGGTTTTCGGACCACAGTGTCCTTCAAAATGGAGCAAATAAGATGCATGCCAAAAACCGGAGCAAACAGAGGTGGTTAAGCAGTCCTGAACTGAGGCACACGGCCAACGGCTCCGAAAAATCGAAAACCAGACTCCAAACGGGCAAAATGGCCTACGACCACGAAACGTAGCCTACGGCCACTGAGAGATGATCTACGAGACCTCTCCCTCCCTTCGGGAAGAGAAAACAGAGAAAACAGAGCCTGGTTCGCAGACCGAGGCAAAGCATGAAAGAGTCCGAAAGTCCGGAGGCGAGGCTCGCAGCCGAAACTCTAAAACCTCAGAACGAGGCAATATGCAACATCACCAAGCGCTCAATCGGTGACGTCTGAGTCTTAAGGTCGGTCAAAAATGGGGTGTCTACACCACCTCCTCAGAGATTGCTATTACTCAAGGAAGTTGTGGAAAAATTTGAAAAATGATCAATGGATTAAGGATGGCATTGATAAGCCTCTGGATGTTTGGCTTTCTTTCAATCTTTGTGATAAAACAAAACTTGCAAGTATCAACTGGAACATATGGTTCACTGTCACCCTTTGGTTCATCTGGAAAGGTAGGAATAAAACTGTTTTTGATAATTGTGATGTTCACATTAGTGACAGCTTACGCCTAGTGTTCCAGTATACTCAAGAGATCCATGAGGCTTTCCAATGCCCCCTTAGCTCTGATCATCAAAGAATTAAACTAATCAATTGGTTGCCTCCTTCTACAGGTAATATCAAGCTAAATACTGATGGATGTGTCAAGGATAGTTTGGGAAAAGCTGGTTTTGGAGGACTCTTTAGAGATGCAAAAAGTTCTTGGATTCTAGGATACTCTGGAAAGTTGGATGTAGCAACAAGCCTCGAAGCAGAAATATGGGCTATTTATCGCAGAACAACCATCATTCATGAAAAAGGTTGGAGAAATGTGATAATTGAAACAGACTGTCAAGATGTTGTCAACTTCATCAATGATAGAGCTCATCCAAATTGCCCTTACCATGCTCTTGTGGAAGACATTAAATTCCTTACTTCTTGTATGGACTGCACTATCAAACACATTTTTCGAGAAGCCAATAAGTGCGCAGATGCCCTTGCTCATATGGGAGAAAACCAAGTGGAAGATTTGAAGATCTATGAAGGCCCTCCTATTTTGTTAAGGCCCATTCTTATGGCTGATATGGTTGGAATTGTGTATGAGAGGGATAAACCCTCTCTTTTCTTTTCTTTTTTCTGTTGTTTAACTTTCCTTATTACCTAAAATAAAATTGTTGGTGGTTGCAAAGGTAGGAGAAAAAGACATAAATGAAAATAAAATAAAATAAAATAAAATAAATTTTGAAACTATTTATGTTTACTACTTTTTAAAAAATAAAAATAAAACCAACGAGTTTTTATTTATAATTTTTAGAAAATGATAAATTATAAATATATTTTATGAGATTTGCTTAAAATATAAATTGTCCTATATAATACATCCCATTCCTTCAACTTTAGCGCATAAACAATGACTCATTTTATTAATAAATTATCAAGTTAATTAACAGTTTTTAATGGCATTATAAATATATTTCAATTAACTATTCAAGTAAATTTATTATTGTATAGGAGAGTCGTTGTGAATTTTATTTTTTATGTTAATTCTATTAAAAAAAATTGACAAATATTTATAATTTTAAAAATTATTAAAAATAATTCATATTATAAGCAAATCTCAAAAAAAGGTGTTTGCAATTTACCCAATAGAAAACCATAAATATAAATGCTATCAAGCAAGCTCTTTCATATCTCAATAGACAAATGAAACAAACAGTACATTAAATAATTAACATTTAGTGAAATCATCATATCAAGTGGATCCGTGGCGCAATGGTAGCGCGTCTGACTCCAGATCAGAAGGTTGCGTGTTCGATTCACGTCGGGTTCAATACCCTTTATATGAAGTTGAGTCTTAAATATTTTTTTGTATTTATTTTCCAAAATTAAAATTTCTCAGCTAAGTGATTATTAAAATTTCTTACATTTTGGAAACTATTTTTAAACGAATTTTCAATTGCTTTTATTGAATGTTTTTTCATATTTTAATTAATTTTTTTCTTAAAAAAGTTAGGAACTCATAATTGACCAATAATGAATATGTATGGTGGAAATTAATAGGGGTGGGATTGGACCGGATTGGGGGTAAAATCAGGACCAATTCGTTATTTACTGTTCTTGAAAAATTAGAACTAATCCAATCCGTTTAAATCATGAAACCAATCCGAATCAATCGATTTAAACACGGATTGGATCGGTTTAGGACCACGGATTCACATAATTAAATAACAAATATATATATATATATATATATAACTCTTTAATTTCATAAAAATATAAACATAGCGCTATATTAGTTCCATAATAGCAACATGTCTTTCTATAATAGCGACATATTGTTCTAGAATTTAAACAATCATAAGAAAATTGGTTTCATCATAAATATTTAGACCATTACAAATTAAAACTAAAAACTAACAAACAAAAGGAATAAAAGAAGATATTATGAGGGTTTAGGTTTGAATTTAGGTTTTATATGGAAGAAGAGAAGATACTATGGGAGAGGATGTATAATAAAAATATAGACTATTTGTATACGGTTCGGATCGGTTCCAATCCGGAACCGTGGGGTTCAATCCGGAACCAATCCGTGGACTATGAATTTTTAATTGTTTAATCCAGAACCGAACCACGGATTCAAAAAACTAATCCAAACCTATCGGATTGGATTGGACTGGACTGGATCGGATTACGGATTTCACGGATTCCTTGCTCAGCCCTAGAAATTAAATTGATAAAGTTTAAAATTCTTGAATGAAATGAATTTGCACATTGATTCTTATTTCTTAATAGGGTAAATTACAAACACACCCTCTCAGGTTTACTTAAACTACAAATTACCTTCTGTGATTTAAGAAATTACATTATACCCCTGAAGGTTTCTAATTTAATAACAAATAGGTCATTTTATTAATAAATCATCAAGCTAATTAATAATTTTTAATAATATTAAAATTTTATTCAATTAATAATTCAAATAATTTTATTATTGTATGGGTGAACAGTTAGAAATTTCACTTTTCAATTAATTCTGTTAAATAAAAAATTATGATAGGGAGGTATTTGTAATTTTCCAAACTACATGGGACAATTTGTATTTTAAGTAAATTTCAAAGGGTGTATTTGTAATTTACCCTTCTTAATAAATTATGGATAAATAATTAGGGTAAATTACAAATACACTCTCTGAAATTTGATTAAAATACGAATCGCTCCCTATGATTTTGAAAATTACATTTCCCTGAGGTTTCTAATTTCATAACAAATCGCCATTTTTATTAATAAATCATTAAGTCAATTAACAGTTTTTAATGATATTAAAAATTTGTTTCAATTAATAATTTAGGTAATTTTGTTATTGTATAGGAGAACAATTATGATTTTCATTTTTTTAGTTAATTCTGTTAAATAAAAAATTCTAATAAGAGGGTATTTGTAATTTTTCAAATCACATGAGGCAATCTTTATTTTAAGCAAACTTCAAGAGATGTATTTGTAATTTACTTAAATAATTATCTAAAAATTAAAAAAAAATTATTTAAAATATTTAAAAAATTCACTAAAAACAAACAAAATCAGAACAAAAATGCACACCGATTTTTGTTTGAATTTTAATTTATTTTTAGTATTTTTTAAAAATATTAATTAAAATATTAAAAATTAACAAAAACTCATATAAAATAATTTTTGAAAAATCAAATCAAACAGACACCGTTGGCCAAAAAATTCTTCAAATTATAAAATCATTCTCTATTTTATTTTATTTATTATTTTTTTTTTGGCACATGTGGTTAGAAAGAGTTAAAAAATTAATTCTCAACCACCGTTGAACATATAGGGTGTGTTTGGTAATGTTTACGTTTTCAGTTTATATTTACAAAAATTTTATAAACTGGTTTTTGTTTATTTTTAGAAAAACATAAACTACAAACGCGTTTGGTAATTAACAAAATGTTTAAAAAAAATTTAAAATATAAAAAAGAGCGAGAAATGGCGAGTAGTGGCAAGTGGCGGCGGAAGACGGTGGTGGAAAATGGTGACGGTGGGTGGGTGATGGTGACGGGTGGTAGCGAGTGGGTAGTGGTGGTGGTGGCGGGTGGTGGGTGGTGGTGGCAGGTGGGTGGTGGTGGCGGGTAGGTGGCGGGTGGTGGTGGTGAGTGGATGGGTGACGGTGGCAGGTGGTGGGTGGTAGCGAGTGGGTGGTGGTGGGTGGCGGATAGCGGGTGGTAGCGGGTGGTGGTAGGTGGTGGCGGGTGGTGATGGTGGGCGGGTGACGGTGGTGGGTGGTAACGAGTGGGTGGTGGTGGTGGTGGTGATGGTGGCGGATGATGGTGGCAGGTGGGTGGCGGATGGTGGCGGGTGGTGATGGTGGGTGGGTGGGCGACGGTAGCGGGTGGTGGTGGTAGGTGAGTGGCGGATGGCGGGTGGTAGTGGTGGGTGGTGGCGGGTAGGTATCGGATGGTGGTGGTGGTGGTGGTGGCGGGGTGGGTGGGTGACGGTGGCGGGTGGTAGGTGGTAACTAGTGGGTGGTGGTGGCAGGTGGGTGGCGAGTGGGTGGTGGGTGATGGTGGTGGTGGCGTGTGAGTGGCAAGTGGCTGGTGGTGGTGGTGGTGGTGGGTGGGTGGCTGGTGGTGGCAGGTGGTGGTGGAGGGCGGTGGATGGTAGTGGCGAGTGGTGGGTGGTGGCGAGTGGATGGCAGGTGGGTGGTGGGTGGTGGGTAGTGGTAGTGGTGGTGGTGGTGGTGGTGGTGGCGGTGGGTGGTGGTGGCGGCGGAAGACGGTGGTGGAAAATGGTGGCGGGTGGTGGCTAGTCTTAGGTGGTAAAAAAAAAAAAACTGAAAACTCAAAATGGAAACACATTTTTTGTGTTTTCATTTTTTGGCCAAATTTATAAACTAAGACCACTGATTTATAAATCAAAAATTTTACCAAACAAGTTTTTATTTGAATTTTTAAAATTTTTGTAAATATAAACAGAAAACTGAAAACGTAAGTGTTACCAAACGGCACCATAGTATTGGCAGAAGCAAAAATTACTCTGACAATAAAAACTCACCAGTGTCACTTCTCATGCCTCTGAGAGCATCTTTATCAGACTACTTAAATTTTATTTAAAAATATTATTTTTTATTTTAAAAATTATTTTTTCATCAATTTCTCTCAACAAATTCTCTATTCTTTCTCTATTATATTAAACTAATATTTTTAATTACTTTTAAATTAAATATTTTTTTAATAATAAAATAATAAAAACACGTGCAACACCATGGCAGGAAGTAGAGAAAAACAAATAGGGGTGAACGATCTGGCACTCGATTGGTCAAGTTAATTTTAAACATTTTCTTTTTTTAGCTCCAAGGCACTCACGGAACATTCGGGGATGTCCATGGGACGTTTGGGAGGACATCCTTCAACGAAATAAAATAAGAATTTATCAAATATGAGGGAGGTACAGTGACTCCTTACAAATAAAGAGTCACTCTAGCAACACTTATATTTAGAGAGTTGGATAAGAAAATTACTTAGAGGTGTATTTTGACAAAAAAAACTCCTTATTTTAGCTAGGAAAGTAATATAAGGGAAAAGATGAAGATGCTCTAAGCTCTCTCTTTTTCATAAAATAAAATAAAATAAAAAACAGCGCTAGACTACATGGTTATTTTGCAAACTAATTATTAGTTAGTTTTTTTGAATTTTTTTAACAAAAAAGCATATGAAAAGATAGATAGAAGAATTGGCTTTTGGTAGCAATTTTTTTTATTTGTTATTTTAGGTGGTTTCCAAACTTAGGAAAATCAAATTTTGAGTTATTAATTCTTATTTATTTATTTTTAGTGAATTTTTTTAATATTTCAATTAATTTTTTAAACTTTTTATTTATATCTAATCTAAATATACTTAAAAGCTAAAATATTTGTGAAGAAATTTTTAAAAAATTCAATAAATACAAAAAAAAAAACTAAAATGTTTTTTTTGGTTTTTATTTTGTATTTTATAGTCTTTATTGAATTTTTTAAAGATTTATTAACAAATATTTATATATAAATTAGATATATCTAAAAAATTATAAATTAGATATATCTAAAAAATAAAAAATAATAATTGGAAAATTTAAAAATTCCTCTAAAAATAAAAAATAATAAAAATGAAAATCTTAAAATTTGATTTTGAGAAGTGGGTGAGCAAAGAGATTCTACAAGAGTTCAATCTCTCTCTAAAACCCTTATTTTTTGCAGAACCATTTCTATTCACATATTCTCTCTTTAGCTCTCTGAATCATGGCTTTTCTCTCAAAGCTTCGTCTAACCTCAATCCAACGACGAAACTTTTCATCAATCCTAAACCCTAACTCCAACACTCCTCTCTCAAGCAAAGACAAGTCTCGAGCCGCTCTCTCTCTCCTCAAATCCGAGAAAAACCCAGAACGTATCCTCGACATCTGCCGCGCCGCTTCTCTCACTCCCGACTCTCACCTCGATCGAATCGCCTTCTCAGTCGCCATTTCCAAGCTCTCCGACTCCAATTACTTCGAGGGTATTCGCTCTTTTCTCGAAGAACTCAAGTCTCGTCCCGATCTCCGAACCGAGAAATTCATCTCCCATTCCATCGTTCTATATGGTCAGGCTGGTATGCTCGATAATGCACGCCAAACGTTCGAGAAAATGCACGACTTGGGCATCGATCGGACCGCGAAATCTCTCAATGCCCTTCTTTTTTCTTGCATTGTTGCGAAGAATTATGGTGAGGTAAACCGTATTTTTCTTGAATTTCCTAAAAAGTATGGAATTGAGCCGAATCTTGATACTTTCAATGCTGTTATTAAGGCTTTTTGTGAGTCGGGTTCGTCGAGTTCTGTGTTTTCGATATTAGCTGAGATGGATAGGAAGCATTGTAAGCCTAATTCGACGTCTTTCGGGACTTTGATTGCTGGGTTTTATAAGGAAGAGAAGTATGATGATGTTGGGAAGGTTTTGGATTTGATGAAGAAGAAGTATGATTTGAGTCCAGGGATTAGTATATATAATATTAGGATTCAGAGTTTGTGTAAACTTAAGAAATCTGTGGAAGCTAAGGCTTTGCTTGATGGGATGTTGTCGAGGGGGATGAAGCCGAATTCGGTTACGTATTGTCATTTGATTCATGGGTTTTGTAAGGAAGGGAATTTGGATGAAGCAATGAAGTTGTTTAAGAAAATGGTTAATAATAGTGGGTGTAAACCGGACAGTGATTGTTACTTCACTCTGGTTTACTTCCTATGCCAAGGTGGGGATTTTGAAAATGCTTTGCAGATTTGTAAGGAGAGTATGGCGAAGGGTTGGATTCCTAATTTTGGAACCATGAAGTCGCTTGTGAATGGGCTTGCAAGCATTTCAAAGGTTGACGAGGCACGGGAACTCGTTGGGCAGATGAAGGAGAAATTCTCGAAACAAGCTGACATGTGGGCTCAAGTAGAAGAGGGTTTGCCTAAGTAGGGAAGACAAACCTTGAAACATGGTATGCCGCAGTTTCTGTTACGGAGGACCATGGGAATAAAATTGAAAATTAGGTGGATATTTTCTAGAAAGTGGCATCTATAGAGAGATTCCCATCTTTCATTTCATTTGTTGAACTATCTGAAATTGTGTTGTTGCTAAAATTTTCAAAATGAAGATGCTGTTTTAGTTGGATTCTGTTATTTTTGAAGTATTTCCTCATTCATTTATTGTTTTGGCCTGATTTGTTGTACTAAAAGTAATTTCTGGTCAAAAAATCACATTCTTCCTTAATTTCTTATGTTTTTGCCTACCCTTTACACATTTGCGTGTGTATAAATTACCGGCTAGTGTTTATCTTGTTACATAAAGAAAAGCATGTGTCTATATATTTGTTGCCGATTGAAATCAATGTTTTTCTTTTGATAATTGAAATCAATGTTGAAAGAACGGCTATTAGACCAGCGATGTTGTATAGGACGGAGTGTTGGGCAACCAAGAAATAACATGTAGATAAGATGAATGTTGTTGAGATGAATATGCTAAGGTGGATGTGTGACAAGGCTAGATAAGACAAATTTAGAAATGAGTGAATTCGGAAATGGGTAGGAGTAGCACCGATAGAAGATAAGTTGAGAGAGAATGATTGAGATGGTTTGGTCATATTCAACGGAGACCAACAGAGGCAGTAGTGAAGAGATGCGGTGCAGTGACGGTAGATGAAAGTGTTAGGAGACTAGAAAGGCTTAGATTAACGTTGGTTAACGTTGTAAATAGAGATATGAATCTACTTAATTTAACTAACGAAATAGCCTTTGATAGAGCCGTGTAGAGAAAAATGATTCATGTAGCCGACCCCGTTTGATGGGACTTAAGGCTTAGTTTAGTTTGGTTTGGTAATTGAAATCAATGTTTATTATGATGACTTCAGTTTTACAAGTGTCTTCTTGCATTCGAGTTCTCAATCTTTTGTCTAAAGCTGGAAACACAAGGACATAATTTCATTGTCTGCTTTCCCAAACTTCCTTAATCTTGTGGCAAAATCAAGAGTATGTGCTGCATAATATGTTTGACAATGGCTCATCTTGAATATCTATTTAATAAATAAGCTGTTCAACTTAAAAGTAATTTAGGCATCGTCCCTCCTATTGTTGGACATACTTCTTTTATGCTTGGGCGTTGGAGACTCATGTTGTATCTGGTACACTGTTACTTTGAATCATCTGACATAGGTCTTGCAATGAATTTATCTAAGAATTGTGTGTCTCAACTGTCACACATATTTTATAAACTAGGATGATCCGGTACGTGACAATTAAAGGTCCATAGAGGAGCTTAAAAACTGCGTTGTTAGTAGGTAATTGTGGTTTCCTTGGTTGACTCTTTTTTTGTTTGTTGATTGGCTTCCTTGGTTGACTTGTTTAAGAAAACTAGTTGGATTTTGGTAAAGCTTGAATGACCTCTTGTGTGAAAAAGGGTGTATGCTTGTTTTAGGATTTCTTTTTGTTTTCAACTTTTTTTACTGATAATTTGAATAGATGTTTGTTAATGACTGGAGTAACATCATGCATTTTTATTTGATGTGCTGTTTTTGCTAACAGAATGTACACAAGTTGATACAAGTGAAGTATCCTAAAGAACTTTTTCTTGGGTAGAATAGATCTCTCTTTGTGCTATTTTAGCACAGCAAAAATACACTTTATACAGATTTGTTATAAGTTGTTTCAATAGTGTCTAATTTTATTTATTTATTTTTGCATTATAATATTTTAATATTACTACACTGATGGAGATGTTAACCCATTCATTGTTCTCTAACTCAAATTGCTGGAGCATGATTGAATCTCTTTTTTCTGGTGATTAAATATCGCTTTTCTTGCTTGAATTCCATTTTCAATTATCCCATTTTTCAAATAATTTCCATCTCTACACTCTGTCATGAAAATAAAGAAAAAGAAAAAAAACTACCACTTGAAAATGAGTAAAATAAGATAACTAAAATTCTTTGAAGCATCAACTGTAAAAGAATATAACAAAAAATAAAAGAAAAGAAGACTTTCATTTCACAAGTAGAAAGACACTTTTATTGTATTCATCATATATCTTCTATTTATTTGCATTGTTGATGGCATTGAGCTACAAGATAGGGTTCAAGTTCCTAATCACAAACCCTCTCAACACCAATAGAATCTCTCTCATATTTGTTCTGATTTCTGAATGATCTTTACAACCTTGGATTTGTTCGGCGAGATTGCCCATCTTAGCATTTCCACAAGTTTTTTCATGGCTTCGGAAAGTGCTAGAGAGAATTCTCTTTTGCATTGAAGGATTTAAAAGTTTAAAAAAAATTGAAAAATCTAATTTTTTTTTTTATTATTTATCAAAGACATTTATTTTCATGAGTGTAGAACCTAAAAGTTGTACATCCAATTAATAATAATGGACTAAATGAATATATAGCTCTAACATAGTTGACAGTTGAGATTAAATAAATTTAATGATTATGAGAAGTTGTTCCACAATCAATTTCTCTAGTAATTGGACATAATATAATGCCAAAACATTACTTTTTAGTAATATTGGTGAGTTACTATAAAGGCTACTGTTGTCAAATTATACCAGCTTTACTAAAAAAAATTTCCCTAGCGACCTGTCAAAAAAAATAAAAATAAAAAACATTATTGAGTCAACTCAACTCACCCGAGAGGGTATTTGGATTGTATGGTTTGAATGTGAAATATCTTGAACAAAAAAATGCTTCCAATATGCCAAATGACAATTGTAAACAATATTGTCAGAATATGACACTATGACAATTAGTAGAGTTACTCTAATGGTGCAAATGTCATTTTGACACATCTAAACTATTATTTACCTTTATCAATTGCAAGTCTTATATCTAGACCATTGGATCAAAATCCTTTTTAAGGTAAACTTGGTATGGATGATATTGCCCATGAGTTAAGCCCAATGACCCAAAATTTGGTCCTACTCTTGGACTTTTTTATTTTTCTTTATATTTTTTTGTTATTTTCTATTAGGCTCGTGGAGTAGACTAGTGTCAGACCGAGTTTCAACACTAGGCCCATGTCCAACTCAAGCCTTATTCAGGCTAGGCCAATCTAACAGAGGTACGCGCTTAGATTGGCCAAGCTTGAGCCGTGCAGTGAGCCTTCGGGCCAACAGTGATGACTCTTAAAAAAATGTCTATATTTAAGTACCCCATTCATCAACTCCATATACTTGGCTCAATATTTCTACCTAGAGAGAGGGATATGTATACACAAAAGAGGGTGGGGAGTTTACTATCTTGTGCCTTGTGTAGCAACTGGCAAGGTCTAAATGAGGATGCTATTCCTGGCCAACCACTGCATTGTACCACTGGCTAAATTGTTTTATTATTATTATTATTATTATTATTGTTTTTAATTGTGTAGCAAAAAGCTAGTTATCGTCATTATTATTTTAAGCCAAATTTGAAAATTTAACAGAGAGTAGGTTTCTATTTATTGAATGAGATTTATGATGAACAATGATGATATACTCATTTGCCAGCTCATGAGTTTGTTGAAATTGTTGTCACTACATTTTCTGTTACTTGAGAACCTGACATTTAGGTCTTCTGTCTCTCTTTGTCTGTTCCCCCCAAGAAAATTAGCCTAGAAGCAGCTCAACATAGCCAAGAAAATTAATGTCAAAACAAATACAAACACCCCACATTTTACCAGAAAACATTCATTGCTTTGTGTACCCATTTTTCAATTTCCTACTTGGATATGTTTATGTGATACACATATTCGTCTAATACTTTCATTCCAGTTACGAGACTTTTACTAAAGCGGGGTTTAGGAACATTGATTTTAAATTTGTGCCCTAATCATTTGGGCAAGTCTTTAAAGAGTTTGGGAATATATGTTTTCAAAGAAAGGAAAACAAAGGAAGGGAAAGGAGAGGAAGAAGATGAGTCTTTTCTTGTGTTGCAAGGTGGACAGGAGCGGCTCGATCACGTCTTTGAGGGAGAAGAAGAAGAAGGCTCGAAGAGGTGATGATCGAGAGGTACTTGGTACCTTTTTTAAAAACATTTCAATGCATTCAGGTTGGTTGAGAAACAAATTTTTTTTTTTCAAAATTCTGATGTAATTCCTAGTTTTATGCAAACGATGATTGTATTCATGCTAATCCGACTAATTTTCTCTTGAATTTTTATGATAATCTGACAAATAATGCTTTCTTGGATAGATTGTTAATTTGTTTGCTGAAGTTTCAATATCAACTTCTCATCTGCAAGTTTTGGCATGCTTTTGGTGAAAATTATGAACGATAGTCGTTTTCTTTTTTAATCGGATAAAGATAATTTACAAATATCATTAGACTTGCATTAGACTAGATATTCAACTATGTAAAAAAGTCTGACAACGCATCACCAACATACCACAAACTACAATCACACAAGAAAAAATCCGAAACAAATACAAGGGGGAAAGATCACAGGTGGGAAGAGTCGAACTCCTAATCTTCCAGAGATGCCCAGACTTTTAGCCTACGGGCTAGCTTCTGTTAGTATCATTGATTCATACAATTAGTCATCGTGCTTGGTTAAAAAATTGAAGCAAAGTATGCGCGCCCCGCCCATTTGTCGACCCGCAGTACAGGCCAATCGGCCACAAAGGCATGTGTCATTGGTGCAGCCTGCATGAGCCACGTTAAAGGTAGATAGAATCCCTTTTGAAGACGACTTAAATACACGACAAATTTTAGAAACCTCATATATTCTTTTTTTAATTTAGAAAACCCATATGTTTTCCTCCAACATAATGGTTTTGTTGAACTTTGCATATAGTTCTTTGCATAAATATATGACTAAAACTTTGTTTCATACAAATTCTGAGAAATCACGTAGTTGTACAAATGCAGATGAAATTTTCTTTTCTTTTCTTTTCTCTCTTTCATTTTTTTGGTGGGTCAAATATATTTTATTATAAACATTTGTTTTGCTGTCCAACTCGACTTCTGATGATCAATGTGTAGGCACCATCAACCAGAGGAAGCTAGCCAAAGAGATACTCAAACTCGAAAATGCAAAAGTGTCTGCTGAAATTTTCACATTCCGGCAATTGGCAACCGCCACCAACAACTTCAACCCGGAATTGCTTTTGGGTGAAGGAGGTTTTGGGAGGGTGTACAAAGGCAAAATTAGGAACACAAATCAAGTCTGTTTTCCTCTCTATACCCGTAAACAAAATTTCATTTCTTTTCCATCAAAAAGGGCTAAAATATTTCCGTTTCTTAGGAAACCGAAACGAAAAGTTAATGAAATATCGAAACCACAATCTCTACACCGGAACATACCATCAAAACACAATGAAATTCCTCTACAAAAGGTACTGAAACAATGAGTTGTTTCAACACCTATTAAAATATATATAACAATGCTCATTTTTATTTGTCATTTTCATTTTTTTGGTCAAAAATAAAAAATTAAAAAAAAAATTGAAGAGAAAGCGGAGAGATAGAGAGGAGAAGATAAAGACAAGTACGATTAAGCCTATTACTACTAGAATTTTACATTTTTTAAAACTATTTTTTTTTATACTGACAAAAAAATTTCTTGACTAAGTTTTTAATCCTTTTTTAAAATTTTAATGAGCTTCCAATATTCTAATACATCGATAATATGTTCAGTTGTTTAATTACTAACAATATAATTGTTAGAATGAATTGATCAACGAAAACGATTCAGTTCTATTTGCATAATACATGAAACGACATATTTTTTGCCAAAAAAAAAAAAATCTTAATCATATTTAATACTACTATTCCTGATTTAATTCATGATTTGACAATAACGATTAAGAAAATATACATTTACATAGGTTTTAATTTACATTTTCAAACCTTTTTTTAAAATTCTTTTTCTTCATCCCCCTTAGCTTTTGAAACATTTTCAAAACGTTTCGGTTTCCAAATTAACAGAAATAACATATTGAAACGAAATTTTGATCCTTGCTCGGTAGTTGTAATTGTATTGCTTTGATATTACTTTTTCAAAATATTTTTGAAACGTTTCCAAAATGTTTTTGTTTCCAAGTTAATCAAAACAACATATCAAAACGAAATTTTGATTCGTGCTTGGTCTTATTCTTTATTTCATTTCAACTCAGACTGTGGCTGTGAAGCAACTAGACAGGAATGGAGTTCAAGGAAATCGAGAATTCCTCGCAGAGGTTCTGATGTTGAGCTTGGTTAACCACCGGAACCTTGTCAATCTGATCGGTTATTGCACCGATGGCCACCAAAGAATTTTGGTTTATGAATACATGTCCAATGGATCTTTGGAAGATCACCTTCTTGGTAATGTCCCCAAAAAATATTTATGATTTTTTTAACATCATATTTTAATTTGCTTATGCCCCTTATTTTGCATCCATTCTAGTTTGTTTATCCTTTGAAAATGAGTAAATTGTCTGCATTTAACATTAATAAGTTCATAAAATATGATATTACTTATTGATATGAATTATCTTTTCATTTACATGATTTTTTTTTTCATTTTTCAACTAATTATATGAACTTACATTTTCAATTATGAAATTTGTCAAAAATAAACTTTGTAGTAGGATAAAATATGATTTTCTAACAAATTACGCACACATATTTATTGAGAAAAACATTGTTTATCATAAAATGTTTTCAAATACTTAGCTTCACTAATTAAAAACATGTAATAATATTATATAACAGACAAAAATATTTTCTTATCTAATGCGTTTTTGTCCTCCAAAGTTGCAATCTTGGATTAGTCCTGACACTGACTACATCTTTTGCTCTTCAGAGTTGACCCCAGACAAGAAATCACTCAATTGGATTACTCGAATGAAGATAGCCATAGGGGCAGCTCAAGGACTCGAATACTTACACGATACAGCCAAACCTCCAATCATTTATCGCGATTTTAAAGCATCCAATATATTACTGGATGAGGAATTCAATCCAAAGTTGTCTGATTTCGGACTTGCCAAGTTAGGTCCAACAGGTGACAAACAACATGTGTCTACAAGGGTCATGGGGACTTATGGTTACTGCGCACCAGAGTACGTGAGGACGGGTCAGTTGACAAAAAAGTCTGATGTGTACAGCTTTGGGGTCGTGTTTTTGGAGATAATAACGGGAAGGAGAACTATTGATAACGCGAGACCAATAGGGGAGCAAAACTTGGTTGCTTGGGTATGCTCGACTTTAATCTTCCAACAACCATTATGAATGTCTCTTCTCTTGGAGCCACATACTTGGCACTTTGTTAGTATCACATGAAACTCTGTCATGTGGCCAATATTCTCAAAGCTATACATTTACATTTTTAACAAGCTATATAGGCTAAATATACACAGTACTATATTATTGTCCCTTAACATATCCAAACTTTTCAATTACAGTT
This sequence comes from Camellia sinensis, assembly GCF_055761805.1. Taxonomy (NCBI): domain Eukaryota; kingdom Viridiplantae; phylum Streptophyta; class Magnoliopsida; order Ericales; family Theaceae; genus Camellia; species Camellia sinensis. The sequence continues at coordinate 186,559,172 of NC_138969.1, read as the reverse complement.
ATTTTTGCATTTCCCACAATCTTTACATAGTACTATTCTTGTGTCCCTCTTGCAGGCAGAACCACTTTTTAAAGACCTAAACAAGTTCACATTAATGGCTGACCCAAAACTTGAAGGGAAGTATCCTATGAAAGGACTCTACCAAGCTATTGCTATTGCATCCATGTGTCTCCAAGAGGAAGCTAAGACCCGACCGTTGATCAGCGACGTTGTAACTGCCCTCCAATACTTAGCCACGTCATCAACAGATGAAATCGGAATTTCAACAGAAACATAAATTTTTATTTATTTTTTAATTTTTTAATTTTTTTTTTTTTACATATATCATCGGAGTGGTGTGTGTAGTTATGGATATGTATGTAACTTCATATAAACAGACAAGAGTTCAGTATAGTTGGAGCTGAAATTCTTGCTTTTTGATATAATGAGAACCACAATTAGAGGAAATTGTTGTATGCATCAAGAAGAGCTTGGTTTGTTTGCCCAAACAAAGCTTTATGTTCGTTTTGCTAGTTCAAAGTTTCACCTTATAATTCTAAACTGTTTAATCGCGCCTTTAGATTGTTGTATTTCGAAATTCTCATCACATTATACACTTGGGAGTACATTGGAATCAGGGAAAAGGGGATTTTGTGTACAGAGAGGCAGACATGTTTCTTTGGCGGAAGTAGCGGTGGCATTGGTAAAATTTTAGATTGAAAAAAATATTTTCTATCCAAATAAGTTTTATTTCGATTGACCACAAAAAATGTTTGTCTTCATACTGAACGGAAAAAACCGTTTTCTAAACATGGAGACTCTTTAAAGTATTGTTTTGAAAAACCAACTTGAGTTCGGGAAATAAGTTGACAACTACATGCATTTGGGAAATATATATTTTTGAAAGAACTCTTGGCAAAGTATAACCTATTAGCTTAAAGGTTTTCTAAACCAATAAAAAACGTAGAAATTCAGAAAAAATTACCCAGAAACTTACTCAAAAAAAGTGATGTGTGGTTCACATTCAACTCTTATATAATAAGACCTACACTTCAAATAAATCTCAATCACAACTTTTTTTTTTCTAAGTATCTTACAAGATAAATTTTCTGGGTCCGTAACATTGTTGTTTTAGGAAAGCTTTACAAGAGCATTTATCTAGGGCTCATATTTCTTCACTTCAGCTTTAAGGTTCCTATAATGGAACCCTGGAATTCCATTGAACTCATGACTATCTTCAACTTCCACCACGGAGCACATCCTTGGACGAAGCCCATTGCCTCTTCTCTTCTTCCTTCTCCATGTCATGACCAAGAAACCGAAACTAGGCCGCGTACTAGTACCTTTGCTGGAACCCACATCCATTTTGTGTTGTTCTTGAGGCTTTCTTGAGCTTCCATGGCGATCTAATTCAAGCCTGCTGAAATACTCAATTTCCTTCATGACAAGTGATGCCACAGTGCCTCGTGTGCCTACCTCAACCAGGGTGGTTGAACCCATTTTTTCAGGGAATGTTGTGGTTGTGGAGGTGGGTTTATATTGTGTTTTACACTATAGTGGAAGAAATGTTGGAGGCCTTTGGATGAAAAAAAGAGGGGGTTTTAGGTCTTTGGTGGGAGAATTGCTTTCAAGTTTAAAGCATAAATGTGTTCTTTTGGCTAAATAATGTGTTTTTAGACATGCTTTATTCAAAGTGGAAAGGGTGAAATTTTACATAATTGAGCTTTGTGATCATACTTTTATATGCCATAGTCACTCTGACTTCTTGTCCTAAACTTTCTTATGTGCCTCAATCTCTGTGTCCCCCTACTCTAAGCTAAGCTCTTTCTCACATCACAAGTTCGGTGCTAGAGAGATTGATCGTGTGATAAAAAAAATGTTTGAGACAAAAGGATAGATAAGATGAGAACAAGTCTCTTCTTTTATATTAATAGTGGAAATCCTATTTGACTTATTGGATTGATTAAATTGTTCAACCATCTTTCTCATGCATTATAATCAAGACACTTGGCCAATGTTTGATTCACAAAAACATATTAATAATCCCATCAAAATTAGTGTGGTATTCACTATCTAATTGTATTAGTAGGATAAATTATCCCTTTATCCATTGTTTGATTTGCATTAGATTAGTAGGTAAAAGAGTCTTTTTATTTTATTTTCCAGCTCAGGATATATTCACCCTTATCCCATTACTAATAATCCTACAAATTTGTTAGATTAATTATCTATTGGATTAAAATCCTGAAACAGAATTTTAAAACAAACACAAGATTATAGGACTTACAAATTAATAATTTCAATCTCATACCCTAATTCTGACAATTATACGTGCCCCTGATGTCTAATAATCATGATTATTGAAGTGTTGCTACCCCCACCAATTCATTTAGTTAAAAACCATTGATTATCTATGCCCCTAGATGCCAATTCTGTCCTAATCAGATGGTAACATTAGGGCTTTTTAGGTGTGGTGGGCCAGGGCGTTCTTGCTTTTATTTACTACTATTCTCTTTTGCTTTAAATTATTGTTATTATTACTACTTGTTTTTAAAAATGGGGTGATGGAATAATAGCTTTAGTTCAATTAATCTACTTTTATACACACTCTGGTTTCTGGCTTGCAACTGATGACATGCATCATTTTATTCCTCTTCTTTTCTTTACTAAAATGAGGTTTGTTTTTTTTTTAAAGTTCAATCAGTTTTCTTGCTTGAACTGTTCTAGTTTTTAAATATGTCATGCACATATGAAATATCGACAATGCTACGTAACTCAAATTTTGTAGCTCAAAAGTGACTCAAATGACCAAAACGACGTCGTTTTAAGTACAGAACAACATAAAAATGGCCAAAACGACGTCGTTTTGGCCATTTGAGCCACTTTTGAGCCACAAAATTTGAGATCGTTTTGGCCATTTGAGCCACTTTTGAGCCACAAAATTTGAGATACGAGACATTTTCCTATGAAATATATTGATGGAGTTAGCTGGCCTGCCCAATTAGTTGGGGTCATAATACATTGATTTCTCTATGCAGGTAGTATTATTTTTTATTACATTTTATTTTTTTGACAATTGGACTTATTTTCATGTTTAGTGATTTTCTTTCCAAAATCTTTTAAAGAACTAAAAAAAAAATTCACTCAGTTATTTAAGACAAATAAGGCAACTTTAAGCTTATGCAAAAGGGAGTGGAAAGCATACAACATAAATGTGCTTAGTTAATAAGAAGATCAAATTCAATAATTGGCAAATTCACTTTACAACCAATTCCGCTTTACACCTCGACTTTTTAGTTGTTCCAATCAACTCCTTAAACTTTGAATCAAGTTACAATGCTGTTTTGAAAATTTATGAATGGATTAAGATAGTGACTAAAGTGAGATGTCGATAAATGTTCAAGAATACTAAGAGCCAGAGTAGATGGACTAAAGTAAGATTTTGATGAATGTTAAGACTACTAGGTGTAATTAATACTATTAGATTTTGATGAATTTGTAAGACTACCAAGTATAATTAACATTATCACATGATTGTTCTCTGGTAATTTTGGAAACAACATTATACAAATGAATGGACCCAATTGCAACTTGACTTGAAATTTGAGGGGTTAGATGGGACAATTAAAAAGCCAGAGGCAAAGTGAGATTAGATGTAAAATGTAAGAGTGCAAAGTGAAATTTAATATTCATCAATTAAATTTGAGTAGAAAAAGGCATTTCAATTCAAAGAATATCAGAACATTGCAACAGGAAACAAACCAAATCCCCAAACCCATCACAAATTGTACGATTGCTAAATTTGAAAGTGCTGATACATAAAAAAAACACTACCTTGGCTGGAAAAAAAGTGTGGTTTAAATAGAAAGTTGAACAAAACAAAGTCCAACCTTGGTTCCAATACTTTCACAGAATGGCACTATAATCAGCAAATATGATAGGGAGTGAATGCTCACATGAATAACACAAGGTTTAAGAAGTTCACCCTAGACTAGGGCTTACATCTACTACTCCTGCTGTTTTCACTATGATCAGAAAGGTTACAAGAGATTACAAGATATAACCGATTCCCCTGAACTATAAATACATATAAAATTAGAGCAACATGACAAAAGTGTAGAAAAATCAGAAACACCCTAACTCCAAAATTCAGTTGGCTAGTGTCTAGTACTTATCAAAATCCACACCCCAACACAGGGGCGGAGGAGCAGGGCCTTTAAAAGTGTTTAAGGTTCCAGAGCATGAAGTGAGGCCTCCATAGGAGTTTTCCTGCTACTAAGCTAAGCATATTGGCGTTTCAGTTAGCCAGAAAAATGAAGATTGATGGATAGCTTAGCAGATATGAGACTTCCAGGAAAACTTCAAATGAATGTCTCATCAGTATGGATTCCGAAATATAAACAATTATAACGCACAAAGAAACACATTTCTGAATTCATAAACATTTTATTAATAACAAACAGATTAAATTGTAAGCCTCAAAATTGCATCCCTCTTGTTAACTCAATTATTTCACTCATACATCTATGTGCTCATCTCTATTTTTCTTTTTCTTTATGTTTTTGTTTTTTCATTCCTTCTTTGTTTTCAGTTTTTTTTTTTTTTTTTTTTTAATTGGTTCCAATTTTTTCAGTCTCATGTAAATGCTATTTAATAATCTATGGTATACTAGGAAGATGGCATGAATACCTCAGCTTCCGATGCGAGGCAAGAGCATGTTGGAGGGCAACGTCTAGTCTCGCACCTTCACGAAACAAAGAATCATACAATTGACAGACAAACTGAGACAATTCCTCTTCATCGTCATCCCAAAAGGCCATTGAGCGGTCCCCACTTTTCTCAGGCTCGCTATCATCTTCCCAATCGCTCACTGGACTGACAGGCTCTGCCTCTTCATCTTCTAATTCTTCCTCTCCAATCTCAAACTTCCCATTCTCCAAATCATTGAAGTCGCCTGATCCATGGAACGTTGTTAACTGCATTTCTTGGGGTTCAACCGATGGGCATATAACAGCTTTTGCGCCAGAGTCCATGAAAGCCTTAATTAAAGTTGGGGTAGGCCCATAGGTAGAAGTGCATATTATTATCCTTTCCCTCCAAGCTCCAACCTGAGTTTCATCAACATAGAAAGCATCAGCCACAGTAACTGTGAGAAAGAGAGAGAGAGAGAGAGAGAGGCCAAAATTTGCAAACTGATAGTAAAGACAATGATAGGTTCAAGAAACCTCCTGCATACAGAGCTCTAGTACTGGGGAGTATAATTCTTGGTGGAGTTAACAAACAAAATAGGCTGGTGCGTGCAATGTCGAATATCATAAAAGACATAAGTGAATTCCTCCATAACAGCAAGTTGTTTAAGGTGAGATGGTGAAACTAGGTCCAAGACGTGGAATTAGAGCAAGGTTGTCATGCGTTCGAGTTGTGGGAGCATCATCATGAAGGAAGGATTATTGGTGTACAAAAAACCACTCCCTACGACCACTCCAAAAAATGAAATTCTTGGTGTGCAAAATGCCACTCCATGCAATCGCTGTAAAACTAGGAATGTGGTTTTAGGTGACATTGAATGCCATAAAATACATAAGTGAAGTCCTCTCTAACACCAATTGGTTTTAGGCGATATCCAAGAAGCGCTGACACTTCTAAGAAGGTGCGTGCTCAACATGTGTCCAACACTGACGCTCATTGGACATTTTCCGACATGCGTCAAACACACATCTATTATTTTTTAAATTGTTTTAGACCCAGAGACGATTCGAACACTTTGAGCATATCTATCGCTTAGACACACATGAAACACATCATAAGTATAAACAAAATAACTTAGAAGATACAATGGCAAAAGAAAAACAAATCCCTCCTTTAAACGTTGGAAATTAGTGTCATATTGCAGAGCTTTATTATGTGGAAACATGACTCATGGGTTTCAGAACTTTATTATGTCATTTTAAATTTGGATTGGAAGTGGATGTCCAGAGTACATCAAATGGCCAACTATGCTAGTTTATTTCACTTAAACCGCACAATATGTCGATTCTAAATAGAACATATCAGAGAAAAACTCCAGGTAAACAACTGAGAAATTAGTTTTTGGATAAGTAAAATAATAGTGTTTCAGAAAGTAATATATTGACACAACGGATTATATGAGTCATACAGGGAGGAGAAAAAAAAAAAAAAAAAACTCAAATTGAGGATCCAAAGACTCACCATCCAACGAATGTCATCAGAGGTTAAGTGCATAGAAGGGACTGTTCTACGAAACATGTATGCCCCAATTTCTTGGTCATCTTCCATAACCTTCAACCAAAAAAAAAAAAAAAATCAGAATGAGTGAAAGTACTTTTGAACTTCTTAGTTTCCAAAAACAAGAAGAGACCAATAAAAATGGTGAAGGCATAAGAAAACAAAGCATACTTGTGTTTGGCGTCCAATAAATCGGTGGGCAATGCATCCAATTTGGAAGTACGGCCTACATGCAACCAATTCAGCAACAGTTGAGATGTTGGTAATCGCTGTTGCATACTTCCTGTTCCGGCCCCGCATCATTGACAGCAAGCTATATTTAACACTCTGCAGAAACTTATCTGCAAGTTCTCCAGGTTCAGCAACCACAAACACATCATTCTGCCAACTACAGTATAAAAAAACCCAGCAATTTAGGATTGAGTCAAACCACATTTTACATATGAAAACAACATAGAAGAGGAACAAGAGAGGGAAATTCTGACCTTAATATTGATCCACATGTGTCGTTTTGCAAAGCTAAATGTACAACTCCGACTTGTGGTGAATTCTGTAATTTCTCATGCAATGATCGAACAGGAAGCGAGAGCATCCTGGGTCCTGGTGGAGACTTGGGCGGTGAAGCAACTGTTTTTCCAGATTGAAATCCATCCAAGTTTAAAGGTGGAACCAAATCTAATCTGCCAATCCTATGAGGGCCAATATCGGGACTGTATATATGTGGGCTTGATGGAAAGCTCCCAGTGAACAGAGGGGATGCGAATGGTGTTGGGAATGTTGTTCCAGGTACAGCTTTGAAGGTTCCTGATATCCCATTCATAAGAGACAATCTTATTCCACTTTGACTACAGAATGTCTCGAGTGACCGAGCATGGTGAAAAATTCTTCCTGAATCAAGACTGTGAGAAGCTTCCACAAGTAAAACATTACGTCTCCAACCCAAAGAGGGGCTATTCTCATTTAGGACTGCCAAAGAACAAAAGTATTGAAGGAGTCAAACTAAAAGAATGTCTGCAAAGACAAAACAATAGCAAGCAGCTACAGAGTAATTCGGTAGCTATACCAGCTTTCGAAGCCTTTGCATTCGGTAAATGTTGAGACTTCAAATATTCTGACAACTTCTCACCATGCTGATTCTGCAGAAGTCTTTCACAGACACTCTTGAATGCATGTGAGTTGTTTTGGATGTACTCCTCTGTTGCAGCCTCTAACTTCAGCCAGACTGTAGGATCAGTCTCATCCAGCTCCATATCACAACGTTCATCCACTGAATTGCAAATGAATATAGAATGCTAATAAGAAGGCACTAATCTAACCACTTGCAGTATCTAGATTATTTGCTCAATATAAATGATGAAATGAGAAATAAGAAAGGAAGATAAGGGGACTCTTTTTTGAGGTTGAGGTTCAAACAAATGGTGGAACTTGTTGAATCGCATTGCTGTGTAAAGTATCAATGAGTGTAAAGAAGAAAAAATAAATAAAAAGATGAAGAAGAAGAAGAAGAAGAAGAAGAAGAAAAGCACACTTCACCTGGATTGAAACGAAAATAATGTATTTCAGGAAGCATTGGAAGCAATGCACTTAAAGCTTCCTCCACCCGGTCCACTGAGCATGAACTCTCTATCAACACTTGCCCAGTATCCAAATAACGCCATCCACCCTTCCGGACCTAAAATACTAGGCAAATAAATATGTTGACAATGAAACAAATAACAACTCTACAAAGTTCAACCACAAAAATAAATCAATAAATATTTTAAGTAGTTGTTCGGCAATTATTACAAGAATAACCTTGTTTATACTGCAAATGTCTGCTTTCTAAAATTATGTTGCAAGGAATGTACATGATATGAATAAGTCACACACACTAATGAACATATTTGAAGCTGAAAATAATGTTGCTTTGCTAGCCATAGTAACACACACATTTGATCCACATATGACCTGATGAACAGAGGGATAATTTACGGTTTCACCACAAAGTAACCAAGATCAATTGTAACAAAAACAAAAAAATCCAGCGCTGAATAAATATTCAGCAAAGAATTTCCAAATTTCAGTTAATGACAGTTTTTGCAACATATTAAACTTTTTTAAATCCTAGAAAATATTCTGACAACTTGAAAAAGATCAAATTAAAAAATAAAACATCTCTTCAGGAAACAAAGTTTGGATAATTCTGGTTACCTTGATTGGAACCGAACCACATCCAATGGAAACTAAACAGTCAATTTTTGTATCTGGCCATAAAAGTTGTGCTTCGTGTATGGCAAATATGGTAGGATTATTTGCTACAATAGCACCATCTTGCCAACGATACACATCTGCAGATATTTGGAAGGCAAAAAAATAAAAAATTAAGACAGAAGGCACACTATAAAGAAATCAATATAAAATAAATAGTAAAAAAGCCAACTGATGAGTCCAAAAAAACACAGGAAGAGAATACCATGAGAAAAATCATCAAGATAATATGGAGCAGCTGATGATGCTCTTATAGCTTGCCATACGTGATGCTTACTACTTCCAATAAAAGCATTGCGTTTATACCCAACTTGAGGACTGGCATTAGCATTTCCTTGGCCACTGGATGGTGAACCTTCCGAAATAGCAAAAGGTATCTCTGGTGTGCCAGCAGGGTACTATACTTTGAATCAGGCAAAATTTTATCAAAGAAACATTGACAATAATAATGTTAATTGAAACTACAGTTTCTACAGATCATAAACTAATATAAATTTTACTAAAAGGGTGACAATATGTCCATGTCAAACAAAAACAGTAGATCTTTGTATCGAACCTGGTAATTGCGGAAGATAAAAGGTTGAGCTGGTACCGCGCTGACCAGAGTTGATACTACAAAAACTTTGGGAATGTTTTTCACTGCCGACTCTATTAAGAGGTCTCCATCCTCATCAGCACACATCTCCTTCAGCAACCTCTCAAACTGATCTGCACTGTGCTGCAAAGCAATAAATAACGTTGTCTCATTTCACGGTATAATGAGCGATCTTACTTAAGACGACTAAGAAATAACAAAAATTAGAGAGAGAGAGAATAACACAATAAATTATGTGAAATATATTAAATTTTTCCAGAAAATTTTAAGTTTTATTTTATGAAATGAATAACAAAAATACCATAAAGTTTCCAAGAAATAACATTTAGAGAAAACAAAGGGGGAGAAGAAAAAAGGGTTTCATACTTTAGATCCATGTACAACCACCCTAAAACTTTGCGAGGAGCTTTTGTACAGCTGATCCAACTTTTCTCTCCAAGTTGCTGCTTCATTATCCTTTGGCACAGGTTCAGCAAAGACAAGTCTTCCTGAGGAGTTACAGCAGAAGAAAAGAAGTGAGAATTGCTGAAGAAATCATAGAGAAGTTAACTGTTCATTCCTACTGCACCATACCCACCAAGTTTTTTGTATATTTCTTCACATTTTTCCAAGGACATTAGTTTGATTGCAAGGGCAACAGCAAGCATACCACCCGTTGATGTGCCACATATAAGGTCAAACAACTCATGTATCCGTTTTCCAGTTCCTTTCTCGATTTCTTTTAAAATCTGTACAGTTGCCAGACCTTTCATGCCACCCCCATCCATTGAAAGAATGCGTAATCCTTGCTTTGCAACTGGTCTCCCTCTAATGGCACGACGCAAATTCTCATTCTCCCCTGTAGGGGCATAAAATAGGCCTTACCAGGTTGAAGTGAAATCAATGTCTTAAAAACACAGACTATTAAATACAAAAACAAACCAAGAATTGCCAAAACACGAGCAGCAGCTTTATTGACACGTGGTTCAGATGCAACTGTCAGCCGTAAAAGAAGTTCCCGCAAACTTTCAGAAGTGACAAGGGTACGGCGGTTCTCCAAGCAAAAGGCTAGATTTCCAACTGCTAATAAAGCTAACCTTTGTACCTAATTAAAGATAAACCTCTAGATTAGATGACGAGTCAACATGTGGTAGCAATAGAAACATGCATATCATACTTAGAACACCGTGGGCTTACCTCGGGGTGTTTATGGCTGCATAATGATTTCAATGATTTCAGTAAATCCCTTGTCAACATCTTTTGAGCCACCATATCAGAGGCAAAAGCCAAGTTGACCACAACTTGCAACACAGAAATTAGTTCTTCAGGGCCAACAGACTTCAATACTCTTTCAATGGATTGCATGATGTCAGATTTCATCAACTGCATTACCACAGAAACATCGGATGCAAGCGATGAAAGAGCAGAGCTTGCTTGTTCAACCTGACAAAAAACAGAAGCAGTTAGCAAAAATGCTATACAGAAAGAATGTGTGTGTGTGTGTGTGAGAGAGAGAGAGAGAGAGTGATCTAATTGATAAAAGCTAGAATTTGCTGACATACCACATGACGATTATCACTACTTATCATACTTATAAGCTGACGTACAGCATTCTCATCTTTGCCAATAAATACACGGTTTTCATGGTCTTGGATTATCTTTGCAAGGGCAGATGCTAGCAACGGGTGATGACAAGAAGAAAAACGGAATATAAGCGAGAAGAAAGCACTCAATTTGTGTCGAGATGCACCAAAGTAAGAACTGCTCTCCATCTGCCACAACCTCATATGTCAAGAAAGCAAATTTAACTTGTAATTGATCAGCAAAACACTACAAGCATTTATGTATTCTTCATTACCTCTATCTGCACACCAACTGATCTTAGATTTTCATCAGCTACAATTCTGATGTTTGCAAGAGACAAATGACGAAGATTGTGTAATGGCAAAATTTCAGGTAGGAATTCAAGGGGATTACCAAATAGTCTAAGAATACGTAACTCAGCCATAGCTCTGCAATTAAACTGAAGAGAAACATTAGTCCTAGGGAGAAAATACCAGATACTAAAAAACTTCATTAAAATTCAACGTAGGGTGAGAGTAAGCAAATGAAATGACCTGAAATCAAGAAGAGGCCGGACCAGTTTGTTGTGCTCCAATGACAATTCCACCAGTCCAACACACTCTCTCAATTCAACTGGTTGCAGTTTCCACCAAAGACAAGCCAAGGTATAAGTTGCATGACATACATATTTCTCAGACCTCCAAAATTGTCTTTTGTCGTTTATTTTAGTTCAGTTCAAACAACTTTATATGGTTGTAAACTGTAGTTTAAAAGTATAATTCTATTTTTGGATAAAAAAAAAAATACAATTTCAAGCTTACCAGGCACTGAAACCAGCATATTGCAGTCAACTCTGAGAACTTTTAAGTTTTTTATGTCACCAAGCTCAGGTGGCAAAACTGAAAGCTTGTTGTTGTCAAGGTATAACTTCTCAAGAAGTGGAAGTTGAGTTAACTCCACTGGCAATACCTGTCAGCAAGTGCATGAAAGAACAAAAGGGTTATTCCAATTAACAGCAACCCCACTTCAAAGGCAACACTTTTTTTCAGTCCCAAGATTCAAGGAGCTTAGTGACCTTAGCTATATTAGACTGGTAGCATATTTTCATTACACCATTAATATTCCATTGACTAGTGTCAATCTATTAACGACTATGCCATGGTACAGAATCCAATACTTTAATTCTTCCCTTGCAGAAGAAGCAGACTAAATCGCTTCCACTTAATCAACTCAACATGAATGAACAATAACAGTTCAAAGACACCTTCGTTTGTTAGTTAGCTAAAACAGCTGGCTTATTAGCTAAAAATAAACCAACAAAAAGGCTAGTTCGCTTGGCATTTTTTGCTTTTTTTAATGGCTTTTTAGAGTGGCTAAAGTTGGCTTTTTGGCCGGAAACGAGTATGCCCAAATGACCTAAAGCTTTTTTTTTAATTTATTTTATTTTATTGCAAAATGGGCTTTTTCAGCCAACAAGCTGGCCTTTTTCTTTTTTTATTTTTATTTTTTGTGATAAATAGCTAGCTTTTCAGAGGTTGCCAAAGGATCAAGTACATAAATAATTTAATAGACATTCAACATAATTGAGTGTAATATAACCTATATCCGACTTAGATCTGCATTCATGTTAAAACATGAAAGCAGAATATAAAAAAAGCATCTTTTTTAGACTTCACATTTCTTTCATGTACAAGATCAAACAAATGTAAACTTTAACATTAAATCAAGAAATTCCACATCAATCATCTATCCAAGCTACTCTTCCAGAACTATTATTCTACAATAATAAAAATCTCCAGCACACTATCACCCAGAAATTACCAATTGAACAAAATCAATAATTTTTAACTAATTCAAATTTTCAAATGTCAAATCCAAAATGACATGATGTACAAAAATAGCGTTAGCATTTGTTTTCATATAATATAAAACTATTTAGCGAGATTAAATAATATAAAATGGCAAATTAGATTTTCTTTGTTAAGCTTCCAGCCTTGAACTATATGTATAATCAGTTTAGTTTTATGTGTTGATCGAGTGTTCGTGTACTATTCATATCCATCACATTAGGTAACAGCTAATGAAGTATCCCAGATATTCGGTATCAGTATCCCCTAAAGGCCATTCCAAATTTCTCACACCATCAATCAAGGGTGCTAGGATGGATGGACTGCATCAAGACCAATCCTCTAGAAATACTTGGCACAACACAAAATGGGTTCCCTCAAAGCTGGTCTCTCAAGCTTATACCATTATCCAGTTATTCTCTCATTCTCAAAAAAATGACCACTAACCAAGGCAAATCCAGCATTTTCAGCTGATTTTTCATTTCAGCAATTGAAAACATCAAACAGCATATCATTCAAAATCTTCTTTTTCTTTAGTTTTCACAACAACCAAACAGGAATAATAAAACTGTATATTATCCAATTGTTCTCTCATTCTCAAAATTACCACTAACCCAGGGCAAATCCAACATTTTTTTGCTGATTTTTCATTTCAGCAAATGAATACATCAAACAGCATATCGTCCAAAATCTTCTCTTTCTTTTGTTTTCTCAATGACCAAACAGGAGTAATAAAACTGTATATTATCCAGTTGTTCTCTCATTCTCAAAATTTCCACTAGCCCGGGGCAAATCCACCATTTTTTGCTGAATTTTCATTAACATCAAACAGTAGTATAATTTAAAATCTTAACAGCCAAACATGAGTAAAACCAATACAAAAAAAAAAAAAAATACATGAGTTAGATGATAAAGCACTCACCCACAAGCCACAACCACAGAGGCTAAGCACAGTAACACTCATCCAATGATCAGCACAACCCATCACCCCCCCATCTCCAACCGCCCCCACCGATGTCCCCGGCGCCACGATATTCGCTCTCAAAAGCCTCGTAAGCACCCCAATTCCATCGCTCTGCTGCCCCGAGCCCCCCATTTTCGACATCCTCACCACCCGAAGCGGCTCTCTCCGCTTCTCCACCTTCATATCCACATTCACCACCACATTCTCCTCCTCCGCCGCCGCCTTCTTCAATTCCACCACCACCATGTCCTGAGGCAGAGGCAGAGCCACCATCAGCTGCGACTGAAGCCTCAAAGCCACCTGATCTTCATCATCACTAGCCGTCCAATCGAGATCGATTCTGAACCCTAGCTCTTGATCTTGAGACCCTGATGCCGATGAAGAACTCGATGATGACGATGCTGACGCTGATGATGATGAAGGGGTCTGATCATCGAAGGTTTCTTCGGTTCCGTAGTTTAAGGTCAAATGGAAGATCTCTGATGGTCTCTTCCAACCTAGTCCCCATGACATTGTTAGGGTTAGGGTTTTGTAACAATCTGATTGATCAAACAACGAATTGAATTGTGAAAATGTATTGATCCAACATTTTTTTTTGTATTTGCATTTGAATTTGAGATGATTTAGGGTTTTAGGGATAGAGTTCGTGAATTGGGTTAGAGAGAGAAAGAGAGATTTTGAGAGAGAGACAGAGAGAGACTTGTTTAGTCGGAATTTACAGATTCAGAAAGAAAGTGGAAACTGAAACGTAACAGTAAACACACTATTACGTTGTTTGAACGAACAAGACAATACATACGGCGTCGTACTCGAACAAGATCGATGCAACAACAACAAAACGATGTCGTACAGGGGGTGTCCGGGAAGAATCTCTACTTAAGATAAAATAAATTAAAATAGCAAAGAAAATAAAATGTCACATCTAATACATAATTATTTTACTTTTTTTTTCACAATTATCAAATCAAACTTTCCAAACACAACTATTTTAGTCATGCTAAAACAGTTTAAAAAAATCAAATAGTTAACCAATTTCCCAAATACAGTCCTAAATCTCCAAATTAATATAATTGGACAACAACACGACAAGTTCATAATTATTTACTTAGAAATGAGAATCAATTGCTCAAATTTATTTCGCTCATAAACCTTTCACTTCATCAATTTAATCTCTATAGCACATATCCATTCTTAATCGATTATGAGTTCTCATATTCTCGGGTCGTACCTTTTTTGATATTTGAAAAGGTTCATTACATTTTTCATTCCTATAATTTGATTTAAATTCTAATTTAATTCATATAATTTTAATTTGAACAATTTCGTCTTCACACTATAAGCCTAGTTTCAATTTGGTGAATCCGTGTAAGTTGGAAGTCAAAATTAATAATTTTGGAATACTTGTTAATTTTCTAAGGTTACCATTGGTTCTTCAACCTAAACTGAAGATCAAAATTAATAATTTTAGAATAATTGTCAATTTTGAAAGGTGTATATGTATACAAAATTAACAAAAATTAAAAAGAATAATCAAATTGAAACTAGACTTAAAGGCCACGTTTGTTTGGCGGATTAAGTTGGATGAGATTATTAGTGAGAGGATTGTTAGTGAAGATATTATTAATGTGTGAATTATTAGTGAGGGGATTAAATAAAAGTGTGTTTGTTTTGATAATAGTGTGAGAAATGATTAGTGATGTGATTGTTAAATTATTTTTATATAAAATAAATAAATAAATTATTTCTATATTAAAAAAAACTAAAACAAATAGGTGCACTTGGTAAAAAAAAAAATTAATTTTTTTTAAAAATATAAAATAGACTCAATCTTCTCACTATTTTCCTAATCTTACCTAAAATTCACCCAAGCTAATCCAACTAGAGAGGGAGATTACTAAACCCCCTACATTACTAATCCTGTGACATTTTGTTGCATCCAAACAAGAGTTTGGAAGATCCCACGGATTAGTAATCCAAGCCACCCTCTCCCCAAGCTCCCAATCAAACATAACCAAAGTATAAAGACAAAGGCCTCGTTCAAAAAGTCACTAAAAAAACCAAAAAGCCAACAACCCATATCAAAAAGTCAAAGATTCTCTTTTCTCTCTATTTTTTGCACATCTTTTTGTAAAAAGTCAAAAAGTCATCCCAAACATATTAGTTTTTTTTAGCTCATATTTTAGCTAAATAGTAAAAAAGCTATTAAATTAGCATGTTCACAAACGAGGTCTAAATAGTTCAAATTGAAACTATATAGACTAAAATGAAATTTGGGTCAAATTATAGGGGTAAAAAGTATAATTATCCCTATTTGAAAATTGATTTTTTTAATAATTTCTTGACTTTTTATAAATAAATGTGCAAAGAAAATATAAAGATAATGAATTGACTTTTAATAGTAGCTTTTTGACTATATTCTTTCTTTCCAAATGACCCCTTAAAAGAGTTGGTAAAAGTAGCTCTTCCAATCATTCATATTTTGTTTTATCAAATTTAAATTCGATGAAAAAGTGTTTAAAAATTATATACAATATTTTATCAAATATTCATCAAATCAAGAGATGATCATTTTTTTTTTATCAAATTGAGAACTATTAGACCATCTCCGACGGTTACTCAAACTTATCATCAATTTTGAATTTGATGAAAAATGGTGCATTTTTTTAGCTCTAACGATTTCATCAAATCGGTATCAAATCGAGAATAAAAAAATGTTTTACCAAATAGAGGATGTCTGGGAGCTTTCATCATTTCACTGTTTGGAGCCATTGTTTTGTGGAACCGGACGACCGGCCGGACGTTCGGCAGGATGTCCCCTAGTCATTCATTTAGTTGAAAAATTCTCACAACAAAGCATACTCTCGAACCAAAAATAATTTTTGGAATTGATGGATTACATTTGCCGATCGACTGGTATGTTGATGATAGCCAAAAATGCTCCATTGGAGTACTGCATATCAGATGGAGTTTTTATTCAAATTTGGTGAAATAAATGATACACCGTTGGAGATACTTTTAAGTTCTTCATCAAATTTGAATTTATGAAAGGACATAGGTCATGTTTGGTGTAGCTGTTAGAACAGATTATAGATTATAGCTTAACAGATTATAGATTATGACTTTAATCAGAAGCTATTCATCTGTTTGGTGTAGCTGTTGGATTATAGATTTAAGTTGCTGAGTAGTGTTTGTTAAATAAGCTGTGAAATAACTTTTCAATTAAATTTTTTTTATATTTATTATTTACTATTTGTCTACATTTCTCATAAATAATAATAATAATATTCTATAGTTCATTTGGGTTTTTTTTTTTTATTTTTAAAAAAATAAAAAATAAAAAATCTAAGAGTATAACCGTGAATTAACATGTCCACAGTAGAAGCTGATAATCAGAAGTAAGAGGTAAGCAGCTTCTCAGAATCAATTTTTTTAACTTAAAATAAGTTGTTAGAATCAGAAGCTGTTTGAAATAAGTTTAACTAAACAGTCCGAAATAACTTTTTAAAAGCTAGAAGCCATAAGTTGGCTCAAAAAAGCCCCACCAAACACCCCCAATAATTTTCTCCACAAGGAAAGCGAGATAAGTTAAAGACACCAAATCATCAGTGGTCACTCTTGACCAAATTTGGTCGAGAGAACCCTCCGATGGTTAAGTCAGAATACTGTTTAGACATATTATATTGAAAAGAAAGACTATTTGTATTGTTTTTTACTTGTCTCTCCTTATTATTCCTGGTCCTTCCTTTTATAGTGTCAATGCCTCGCATTTGAGTCATTGGATGATTGTCTTGATCCAACGGTACTTTATGCCCCCAGACCTTGGTAGGGTAAGTAATCAAGTTATCTCGATTCTTCACCGTCAGATTTGTTTCATTCTGGATGGTTGGGATTAGTTCGGATGTTTATTTTCTCTCATCTTTGACCGTTAGATCTTGCTCATCAGATGATCATGTTGTCAGAATATATTGATCCTACATCCATATCTATATCAATTCTGATCTCCATCGTAGGTTACAAATGGATCCAAGGGCTCTCTTTTGTACAATGGATTTCCTTTCAGAAGGCGATCTTATTCAGATCTTTGGTCATGTGATTTTGTCTCTTATTTGGATAGACCTAATAAGAGTTTGAGCCTAGCCTTTACTTTGGAGCTGCTTTGGCTGGATCAAATGCTCTGGGCCACGCATCAATTTCCTTGGGCTCTAGGTCAATTTTTTTACCCTCCACAATTATAAAACAAACATTTGAGATAAAAAATAATAATTAAATTTGATGAAAAGAAAATTTTGAGATAAGAAGGGAAATTTTAAAAAGATTTTTTAATAAAAATTAGATGAAAGAATCAGAATAGTTCTTAATAAATTAAGCTTTTACTCAAATTTAGAATTATATTTGATGAAAAAATTGATGAAGGGCTGGAAATACTCTAAGTGCATCTCCACCTGAATTTTTTTAAAATTTGTATGGCAATTTATTTTAAAGGTTTATGTGTCAAATTGACATATATGAATTTGACATCTCTAAATAAAAAAAATTCCACCCAATATGTAAAATTTATTATTCTATTAGTTTTATTTTAAATTCTATTTAGGGCAAATTACATATACACCCCTCGAGGTTTGGCTAAATTACAGATACCCCCCTGAGGTTTCGGAAATTACATCCCGCCCCCTGAGGTTTGTATTTTCATAACAATTTGCCCCCTGAGGTTTATATTTCATAACAAATAACCCCCTAATTTCTTATGCAAATATAGTATTCAGGGGGGAATTCGTAATTTCTCAAACCTCAGGGGGGCATCTGTAATTTGGCCAAACCTCGAGGGGTGTATATGTAATTTGCCCTTTTCTTTTTGCTATGTCAAAATTGATATTGTTCTCTTTTTTTTTTTGGTTACAACGGAAATGGCAAGGAAAAACAAGGGCTAAGCTCGTTCCCCAGACAAGCCTATCATATCAGAAATAAGAAGACTTCTAATTTCCGCTGGTGGCTCATTGACTGCCAACATGTCTTCGGGTTGTTGCACTCCAAACTTTGCCAGGGCATCCGCACAAAGATTGCCTTCCTTCCAAACGTGTTGGACAATGCATTGACAACCTCGGAGCAAGATCTTGGAGTCCTCCACCAGATTCTTGAAAGGGCACAAAATTGATACTGTTCAATACATGCCAAATGCCATCTCACTTTTGAAGGTTTGGATGGAGCACAAGTGCATACCAAATGCATTTGCGAAAAGTGTCACCTAAGAATTGGCAACTTGGGGCTTCTTAAAGAGAAATAAGGTAAAATTTAAATTAGAATTGTTAAAATGTGTTGAAATCTATTTTGTTTTCAGGGTTCAATTGTCTTGATGTCAAAAAATTTTACTTATTTTTCATTGGTCTAAATGGGAAGAAAGTAAATTTTTAAAATAATTTGCATGAATCTCAAATGACTTTTGTTTCAAAATTTCACAAGTATTTTTGAGTTACACTTGATACATTTTCATGAGCTCCATAATAACAATAATAATAATAATTAATAAAAATAATTTTAAGCCACTTTGAGGGCATGCTTGATAATAATGACCTCTTTCCATTAATCTGTTTAAAAAATTTATAGTGAGCTTCAATTGAGTTTTATTGTTGCCAATAAAAAAAGATGTGAAAATAATAATCGACAATGCTACGTAGCTCAAATTTTGTGGCTCAAAAGTGGCTCAAATGGCCAAAACGACGTCGTTTTGAGTACAAAACAACATAAAAATGGCCAAAACGACGTCGTTTTGGCCATTTGAGCCACTTTTGAGCCACAAAATTTGAGCTACGAGACATTTTCCTTTGAGAAAACTCACATCAATTATTATTCGACAATGCTACGTAGCTCAAATTTTGTGTGCCTATCCCATTTTATTAGTGAAAGCTATGAATCCCTCAAATAATGAAAGCTATTAAGTGAAGAAGGCCTTCTCACCATTATAAAAGCTGTGTGACTAGCTATTAATTTCAATAATGGTAAGATGCTAACGTAAAAAAATCCTTTCATTTTCTACATCTAAGATCATTTTTTCATTTATTGACCGACTTTGTCTCCATTTTCTCTTTTATTACAGACCATCATCATGTATAGTTGAGTTATGCCTAAATTTACGCTAACTAATCATCCTTGGTTAAGTCGAGTCTGATTTATTCTTGTGTGCTGGAAATTGCAGCATCTAAAAAGAAGATAGTGACAATAAGAGCTTATAAAAGGTTATGGCTTCGTTTGGGAAGAATGGTTGGGTTTGGGATTATGTTAGTCACAAAAAAAATAAAATAATTTTTTTAGCCCAATAAGAAAAAACATCACATTCAACCTATAATTATTGCATTATTTATTTCACAAAAAATTCAAAAAACTAAACAAATCCTTTCTAAACGAGACATTTTAACTCTAGATTAAAATAGTAAAAAAAATCAAAAAAATTAAATATCAATCCACTTTCTAAACACAATGACTTATGATTGTTGTATTTGTTGTCTATATTTTTGTGCGTATTATTCACCTTGCTTGGTTTCCAATTTTCCAAAACACTTTTCAGAAAATTCTACTCTCTTATTTTTCGTATTTTTTTGTTTTTACTAAATTTTTTTAATATTTTAAGTAATTTTTTTACTTTTTAGACACACCTAACATAAATACGCCTAAAAAGTAAAAAATATTATAAAAAAATCTTTTAAAAATTTATTAAATACCAAAAATACAAAAAAAAATACAAGAATTCAGTACATTTTTTGTATTTTTATGTATTTATTAATTTTTTAAAATATTTTTTTACAAATTTTTTACTTTTTAGATACATCTAAGTAAGGTGCATCTAAAAAAATAAAAAAAAATGTTTAAAATTTAAAAAATATTCACTAAAAATAAAAAATAAAAACTAAAACTAAAAAAGTTAATTTTCAAAAAATTTAATTCATAAAATTCAAACCAAACACAGAGACTCGTTTTATCTATGTGTTTCTTTCCTGCACGTGAAGTTTTATTTTTCCTTTCTTGGGTAGACACTTTCATCTCCTTTATATGAGGGTTTTTTTTTTTTTTTTTATAGAATTTTATTGTGCTCCAATATAACCCTCTGGTTCATTTATTAAAAATAAAATGATGGTGACCACATTTTGTTTCTATCCGGAATAATGTTTCAGAGCTTGAAAATTTGCCCCCCCTAATCCCCCTAATGCTCAAAATGACGTCGTTTTGGGCATTAGGCTTTTTTCTTTTTTTTTTTTCTTTTTTTTCTTCCATTTTCGACATTTTCGAGCTCAAACACACAGGGGGAAGAGGAAGAGGGAGAGGGAGAGGGAGAGAGAGAGAGGGAGAGCGGAGAGGAGAGAGGGAAAGAGAGGGAGACACACACACACACATGGGGCCCTGCATTCCGGCCGATCGGCCGATCGTCGTAGCTCCGCCATCGTCGCAGATCGCCGATCATCGCAGCTCGTCCGCTATGCCGCCGTCGTCTGCCTCTGCTTCTTCTTCCCTTCTTCTTCTCTTCTTTCTTTCTTCCCTTCTTCTTTCTTCATTTCTGCCTCTGCTTCATCTCTGATTAAACGAAAAAAAAAAAAAAATCCAAAAACGACGAAACGACGTCGTTTTTGGTTCGAGGGATTCGGGGGGCGTGAATTCGAGCGACGTAGAACTGCCGTTCTATCCAACCATAATAATAAAGAACCGATGTACGTTTCGTTTGTCCACCTTAAAAGGCAATTTTACCCTTTCTTTTTTGTTTGGCCACGATAGTGTGATATTTTGTCATTTTGTAGTTTTATTTTTGGGAAATTTACCCCACAGTGCTACTTGCAAAAAGTTATTTACAATTTTAGATTGTTTTGAAAGTTAGTTAAAAATTAATTTTTTAATTTTTTTTTTAAAAAAAATATGTAAAAAAATAAGAGGTGATACGATTTAAAATAAATTAAAAGTCAAAAAGTGGCTCTTAATCCTCTACCCAAAAGAGACATTTATGATAAAAATTATAATTTTAATAATTAATATTTATAAAAATTTTCATTTATCTGTAATTATTTTTTTTTTTAAATTTAACCTGAACTAAAATTTTCCTTTAGTAGTTTGATGCGATGTTTTTGGCCGTGATATGTTATGCAATTGGAAATGTCTAGAAACCCATCTTTCTAGGTAAGTGATTGTGCGGTGGAAATTAATTTGTGTAATATAAAATTTATGTAGAATTTATGTGTAGAATGAATCTGAACTGCAAGGTAAAGATTTTAGATAATTTCTCGGTTGATAAGGGGAGGTACGTAGTATTACTGCATGTAATTTATGGTATTATTACATATTTTGTAATAAGAATATTCTTGGATAAAAAATGTGTAAAATTACTTAAAAAATACATAACACTATCATAAAATACGTAACTTCATTTTTAAATAGGGCAAATTACATATACACCCCTCCAGGTTTGGTTAAATTACAGATACCCTCCTGAGGTTTCGGAAATTACATCCCGCCCCCTGAGGTTTGTATTTTCATAACAATTTACCCCCTGAGGTTTATATTTCATAACAAATTACCCCCTAATTTCTTATGCAAATATAGCATTCAGGGGGGAATTCGTAATTTCTCAAACCTCAGGGGGTATCTGTAATTTTGTCAAACCTGGAGGGGTGTATATGTAATTTGCCCTTGTATTTATAGGATAATGCTGTGCTCGAGAGTATGCTCTTTTTTTCATTTAAACCCTGTCTTTGGATAATTTTAGTATTGATATGGAGAAATAAATAGACAAAATTAAGAGTAAATAATACCATAGGTAGTATCCATATTATTAATTTTTTCATCCAGCACTCAAAAATAATTAATATATTTTTATTTCATCCTAAGCAAATATATCTCACTCATTTTATCCAATTATTTATCCCACCTATAATCATATATTTCACAATCCTATATATGATCTTATCATATATTCAATCCAATTTTTATGTCATCTAATCTCATAATATAACTTTATCCGTTTCAATCCTATCAATAATCTCATCATATTTTATCTCATAAATTTTTATTCCATCTAATAACTTTATACCTTACAATCTTATCAATAATCTCATCGTATATAATCTCATAATATAATTTTATCTCTCACAATCTTATTAATAATCTCATCATATCTAATCTCATAATATAACTTTATCCCTTACAATCTTATCAATAATCACATTGTATCTTATCTCATAAATATAAAAATAATACTATATATATATATATATTGATTGATATTTATGATATTTAAATTGAGAAAAAATAACATACACAATATTGAATCAATTTTAATAAATTTTCCCACCATATGTGACAGAGGATGTGGTCCCTACGTTTGATTTATCAATCAAGATAGAGTAATGCTATGATACACACCCTTTAAAAAGTATATATCATATGCACATTATTAAATATTTTTATGATAAATGCTGGTGTGTTTGGTAACGTTTACGTTTTCAGTTTATATTTATAAAAAATTTATAAACTGGTTTTTGTTTATTTTTAGAAAAACATAAACTACAAATGTGTTTGATAATTAACAAAATGTTTAAAAAAAAATTAAAAATATAAAAAAGAGTGAGAAATGGCAAGTGGTGGCAAGTGGCGGCGGAAGACGGTGGTGAAAAGTGGTGACGGTGGGTGGTGGGTAGCTGGTGGTAGTGGGTGGTAGCGGTTGGGTGGTGGTGGTGGTGGTGGTGGTGGTGGTGGTGGTTGGTGGGTGGGTGACTGTGGCAGGCGGTGGGTGGTAGCGAATGGGTGGTGATGGTGGTGGTGGTGGTGGCAGGTGGGTGGAGGATGGCGGGTGGTGGTGGATAGTGGCAGATGGGTGGTGGTGGGTGGTAGCGAGTGGGTGGTGGTGGCATGTGGGTGGCGGATGGCGGGTGGTGGTGGCATGTGGGTGGCGGATGGCGGGTGGTGGTGGGTGGTGGCGGGTGGTGGTGGTGGTGGCGGGTGGGTGGGTGACGGTGGCGGGTGGTAGGTGATAGCGAGTGGGTGGTGGTGGTAGTGGTGGTGGGTGATGCGTAGTGGTGGCAGGTGGGTGGCGGGTGGGTGGTGGTGACGAGTGGGTGGCAGATGGCTGGTGGTAGTGGGTGGCTAGTGGTGGCAGGTGGGTGGTGAGTGGTGGTGGCAAGTAGGTGGCGGGTGGTGGTGGCGGGCGGTGGATGGTAGTGGTGGGTGGCGGGTGGATGGCAGGTAGGTGGTGGGTGGTGGTGGTAGTGGTGGTAGTGGCGGCGGCGGCGGCGACGATGAAGAGTGGGTGGTGGTGGCGAGTGGGTGGTGGTTGGTGGGTAGCTGGTGGTGGCAGGTGGGTGGTGAGTGGTGGTGGCAAGTGGGTGGTGAGTGGTGGTGGCAGGTGGTGGTGGGTGGTGGGTGGTGGCAGCGAAAGACGGTGGTGGAAAATGGTTGCAGGTGGTGGCTAGTGTTGGGTGATAAAAAAAAAAAAAAAAAACTAAAAACTCAAAATTCAAAACGGAAACACATTTTTGTGTTTTTATTTTTTGGTCAAATTTATAAACTGAGACCATTGATTTATAAATCAAAAATTTTACCAAACAAGTTTTTATTTGAGTTTTTAAAATTTTTGTAAATATAAATAGAAAACTGAAAACGTAAGTGTTACCAAACGGTACCTGTGTTTTTGAGGTAAATATTACATATTTTTTTTAATAAGAATTAAGACAATTTGTTATTTAAAAGGGCAAATTACATATACACCCCTCCAGGTTTGACAAAATTACAGATACCCCCCTGAAGTTTGAGAAATTACGAATTCCCCCCTGAATGCTATATTTGCATAAGAAATTAGGGGGTAATTAAGGAAAAAATAAAAATTTTAAAGACAACCCAATGAGCTATTGTTAAGATTGAAAATGGTATGCATGATACAATAAAAGATATGTTTAAAATAAGATATATATAATTATATGAACATATATTAAGGGGTTGTTTGGGGTGTTCTAAATAAGTGTACTTTTTATCTTTTTGGACTAAAAAATTGAGAAAAAAAATATGGATGTTTGGGTTAATTTTTTGACTTTTTATGAAAAAATATGTATTAAAAAATTGTATAAATTACTGTGTAGGAGAAAATTAGGATTGAGAGTTGTGCAGCCGTAATTTTTAACTTTTGGTGAATAATGATAATTTTTTAACTTTTTGAATAATTTTTTAATTTCTTGACAATTTACCAAACTTGACCTTAGTTACTCATTTAACTAGTATGTTTGAAGAATTTTTCCTAAACTTGGCAAACTATTGAAATGGGTTTCTATCATGTTCGGTGGGCTAATGGAAACTAACTATTAAACTATATTTAGATAATGAATTTAAATAAGGATTTAATATGAAACAGGAATTCGCGAAAGAAATAAAGAAAAAAAATTAATTTATATTTTATTTATATTTTCTTTTTTCTTTCTAAACTAAGGGGTTGTTTGGAGTGTCATAAATAATTGCATTTTTTTGTCTTTTTAAACTAAAAAATTGAGAAAAAAAAAAAGGATGTTTGGGTTAACTTTTTATGAAAAAATGTATATTAAAAATTTGTATAAATTAGTGTGTGGGGAAAAATTAAGATTGAGAATTGTGCAGTCGTAATTTTTGACTTTTGGTGAATAGTGATAACTTTTTAACTTTTTGAGTAACTTTTTGGGTTTTTGAATTTTTTTTAACTTGCCAAACTTGACCTAAATATGTATTGAAATTGTAAATTTTTCTAGTATTATTTGAAGATTAACCAACACTTATTGAGCAGTTGATCCTGTAATCAAAATATAAATTATATATATATATATATATATATATTTTATCAAATCAACAATATTAATATTAGATATATTGTATAAACTAATTATATTTAAACAATGAATTCTATTTAGAATATTTTATTTGTAAAAATTAAAATAAATTATAAAACAAAATAAATATAAAAATTAAAATTAATTGTATTGGGCATATGTGGCGTGCGTAGTATGTCGCTTTCTCACTAGTATTAACTTAGATCATCTCCAACGGTGAATCAAAATTGACATCAGATTCAAATTTTGATGAAAAAGACACTTTTTTATGCTCCAACCGTTGCACCAAATGAATATCAAAATGAGAACTCAGCAAAAAAAGTATCAAACTGAGAACAAGATAGGGATTTTACCAAATCACTGTTACTGACCGTTGAAAGAGGTACACCGGTCAACCAGCCGGTTGCCCGGCCGGTTGACCAACCGGTCAACCGGTTCATCAGATTATGTGACGGGTTTGAACTGTGACGGGTTTGAACTGGTTGAACTGATGGGTTTGAACTGGTCCGTGGCCTAAGCGTTGTTGATGAACCGGTCAACCAGCCGGTTGACCGGCTGGTTGACCATCCGGTCGCCCGGTTTAAGCATGGGAATGGTAGGTTTCAATTGCTTTCAACAGGTTTGGTTTGAACAGGTAGAATTTCAGATAGGTTTATTTTTAGATAGCTTATTTTGTGGACTTGGAATAATTTGGAATAATTTGAAGGGTGATATAAATTTTAATTTCATTGAAAATATAATTCAAGTTGTTATCTTTTATATAAATATTTTAAAATTAGTCGTTTCAGTAAATTTACCGTTGGATTGACAGAGTCTTTTGATAATTTGCCGTTGTTATCTCATATACATATTTTAAAAGTAGCCGTTCTAATAAATTTACCGTTGCATGAACAGAGTATTTTTAAAATTTACCGTTGATAATGTGTTCTATAAAATATATCAGTTTTGTATATCAAGATGACAGAGTATTTTATTTTGAGAAGAGCATTACATTGTATGTTGTGAATTTTGTTTCTTCTGTGATTTTTCTCCTTTGAAACTTTAATTTATATTATCTGACTAAATTATCTGATTCTAAGGTTCAGTATTGATTGTATATCATTCTAATATTTTTTACTATTTTACATATTGTATGTACTGTATTTTTTTGATATTATGGAAGATTTTCAAATGTTTGAAGAATCATAAATGTTTCAGCACAACACTGATATTAATTTTATGTCGGAAACTTCGCGAGAATAGAACACGCAGAGCAGTGATAATCATTTCATCTCAGAAACTTCTCGTGTTTCTCGTGGTAAAGTATTTACAATTATAGAAGATGAAACTTTATGTAGATCTTGGTTAGCAGTCTCTCAAGATCCCATTACTGGTAATAGTCAGACTATGGTTATATTTTGGGAACGAGTACTTGTTAATTTTAATTCATAATTGAGTGGTGAATCAAATCGAAACCGTATTTCTTTGTCTTACCGTTGGTCTGCCATGCAAAAGGCAATTAATAAATTATGTGATTTTCTTGAACAAAATCAACTGAGGCAACAAAGTAGAACACTGAGGTAGACATGGTAACATTTATTTGTGTTATTAAATATCAAATTTCTTCTCTAAATGTATATTTGTTATTAAAATTGTTGTAATTTTTTTTGTAAGTCGCTGAAGCAAAGCGGATGTATCATGCAATACAGAAAAAACACTTCACATTTGATACATGTTGGGATATTTTGCGCCGAAGTTGTAAGTGGGATGAATTTCGAACACAATCCAAAAAGAGTACGCAACATGCTTATCCATGTTCTAATCCACCAACTGGAGAATCTGATGCATTTCAATCTAACCAGAATAATGTTTTGCACGAAGAACCATTTAATCCATCAACACGACCAATTGGTACTAAAGCAGCGAAAGAGAAGTTGAAGAATCAAACAACCCACGATAGTAGATTTGATGAAATGGCTGCCAACCAATCCAAAATTGTTGAAGTGTTATCAACTATTTCCGCTAGAACTATTGAGCGAGATGAACAAAAGGCGATCGACCGTGACCAGAAAGCTGCAGACTGTCGAAGAAGGGCCGAAGATAGGGAGGAACAACTAAAACTCCTATCTATGATGAATGAAAGAAAACAACGAAATGAAGATCATAAAATAATGTCAATGGACATGACAAATTTAAATCCAATGCAAAGGGCGTACTACGAAGATCTTCAATGACAGATTTTATTTCGAACAACTAATAGATTGCCTTGAAAGGTTCTGTATTTACTGGTTTCATCTATTGGTGTCATCTATTGGAAAAGGAAACGGAAAAACTGTGTACAATTATATGAAATGTCTCACTTGCCTTTTCCATTTATGTAAAATTAGAAATTAATTAATTTGTTCTCAGTTTTTGTTTCTTAAGATGGTTGCGTTCTATTCTCTACTGCTTCTTTGGATACCATATTGATTGGTAAAAACAAAACACACCAATTGCTAAGTGGTTATCATGAATGAAATTCTTCTTCATGGATATGTCAGATAAGGGGCTCATATTTTTATTTTTCTTCTACAATTTTCTACAACTATCTAAATGGGTGTTGTTCTTCTGTTACACAATTAAGTCCAAGGGCTACATCTTCATATTGTTATAGATGATTATAATTCCAAGGTTTTATAATTTCACCCTTCATTCAATCTGCATCTTATCTTCATCTCAATGAATCTCCTCTGTCTGATTTCTCAAATAAGAATATGTTGTACATGTACATACAGTATTACAGATAACTACTTACATATAAATACATCCTTTATTCTTTTCTTTGGTTATCATTACACCTTTCAAAAACTTTCATACAAATTTAAGTAATCAGAAACATTAATAACATATTACAGATTATGGTATGAGTGAAGCTCGAAAAGATGGTGCTAAAGTATTACCAAGGCAAGATCATTTTATATCACATAATATTACAAAATCAGTACATTCATAAAAGAAATTTACCTAACAAAAGGTTGTGAAAATAATACAAGACAAAACAATGGAAACACATAATGGCACACCGATCAACAGTCATTATCTGGTTGTAGTGGAGGAGGGAAGTAGTGATGGTATATGTCATTTACGCGATGCTCAATTCTATCAATGCGATTGTTTGCCACGTCATGACGTCTTCCAATGTCCAAACGAAACACACCAAATTGTTCAATTAATGAGTTTTGTGCAGTGGCAAATGTCTCAAACTGAGTACCCAACGAATTGACCTGATTAGCCATTTGATGTTCCCATTCAACGCGTTGATTATAACGTTGTTCTTCTATGGCCAAAAAATCAGTCCAATATTGAGGTGGTTCAGTTGATGGCATCACATTGACAGGAGGATCTTGTGGACCATCATCTAGTGGGACTTCATCCTCTGAATCTTCTGCAGCATTATCATTTCCCATTAAATTGGCGGTGCACCAGCACGATTCACAGTATATTGCGTAATGGGTGAACGGATTTTGATCTCTATTTCATTTGCAAAATGAACCTTAAAATATTTGAAAATTTTTGTCAAGAGTGTCCCAAACAGTTATGACCGGCCCATTTCTTGATTTGCCAGCACCATTTCTTTCATAATTATGTAAGACAAATCTAACTTCTGCCCAACCTCAAAACAGTATAACAAATAGGCATTAATATATGGGACCGCATCATGATGTCCTTTTTCCGGAGTGACATTTTCTACAATCTACCGGTGGAGGATCCGAAGATAAGATTTTAAATGTCTTGCTTGTAGACTAGTTCCAGTAAATCTGTTCTGACATATAGTAGTATATACATCAGTACCATTACCGACAATATTAACTAACTCAGCCTCAGTCTGAAAATGGGTATTTTCATCACCTACCTCAACTCCAATAATACGTGCCAAAATATGAACATCAAACTGTACCCTTTTCCTTTCACATATGACAAAAGAGTAAAATTTCCATCTTCTTTATGAGTAACTCTTAGGTGAACATAAAAAAGGGATACTAGCCGTGGATATACCTTTTAGGGTAAATTAATTAAATTTAGCTATCCCATTGATTCAAGTTTACTAACTAGTAGTGCATCATATTGAGGTGGCAGATTGACCCTCCTCCCTGTTACAATAGGTCGGCTTGAGAAATTTTGAAAGGCTAGTTCATGACTTTCACTAAGAAATTCATCTGTAGGATATGACTGATTTTGAGGTTGCTGTTGTTCGCGTCGTCGAGGGTTAGAACTTTCACCAACTTCTGTTCTCACTCTTTTAGTTCTAGGCATGATGTGAATATCTGTTGAATTTTAATAAAAATGTGCTATAATGAAGTAATTAACATAAACACTGTCTTTTAAAATGCTTACTGAAAACATGAACTTAGAATTAAAATGTAGACATGTATTTTTAATGAAGCATGGCCACTGAAAATTTAAGTAGACATGTATTTTTAATGAAGCATGGCCACTGAAAATTTAAGAACATAGTAATGTAGTATAAAGCATGCAGACTCTCTATTCAGTACATATCAAATGAATGTAGCTCATGTTTTAATAAAACATGCACACTGAAAATTCAGTATTGTAGTTGAGGTTTTAGTAAACTACATTCATTTTATAGAACTACAAAGTAACATCAAGTAAAAATCAAAATCTTGTTCTGTAGTTCAGGTTTTAATAAACTATATTCATTTTAAAAACATTAAAGTAACATGAAGTAAAAATCAAAATCTTGTTCTGTAGTTGAGGTTTTAATAAACAAATATCATTTAAAAAACATTAAAGTAAACTCTTGTTCTGTGGTTGAGGTTTAAATAAACTACATTCATTTTCAAAACATGAAAGTAAATAAACTCATGTTCTGTAGTTAAGGTTTTAATAAATTACATGCATTTTCAAAACAAGAAAGTAACATCAAGTGAAACTTAAAATTCAGTTATGTGGTGCAGGTTTTAATAAACTACATTAATTTAGAAAACATGAAAGTAACATATAGTGAAATTATGTTCCTGTCTTCTGTAAACAAGTTGAACAATTGAGTGGCATGCACACTGGAAGGGGGAAAAAAAAATTTGAAAGGGCCGGTTGCCCAACCAGTTGCCCCGTGAATCACCTTGCTCTTTTAATGCTGCCTTCTTGTTCTGTTTTGATGATCCTGCCTTGTTCCTCTGTTCCTACTAATGCTGCCTTGGTGATGATGTGGATTCACACTTGAAAATGTAGAGTGTGTGGTTAGAGGGCTTCAGTGAAAACATGTGAAATGTGAATGTGGTGATGGCAATGTTGAGCTGATATGGAGGATGGTAGGTGGTTGAATCGATAGGTGGTTCATATAATGAATTGTAGGTGGTGTGATCTTCTGAATGGTAGGTGGTTCAATAGATGATTTGCCACATATAGTACAATGACTGTAGGTTAAATGTTCAATGTGGCAGAAAAGTAGGTTGAATGTTCAATGCATCAACATCAATAATTTACGAAATGGCACAAATAATTGATGCCACAAATAATGCACAAATAATGTATGGCATAAATACATTGAATAATGCACACATAATGTATGCACAAATAATGAAAATGCATTGAATTTAAAACAAATATACATACAAATACATTGAATATACATACTGAAATGCATGCAATCAGTCCAATTATGAATATTGAAGATAAATCCTTACAAAAGCAATTATTCGAATGCACAAATAATGGCATGCATGATGAATCCCACGAGCCAGACCCTTAATTAATTGAATGCTTCATTTGATGAAAAAATTGAATGCTCCAATCCTCACTTCTTAAAAATGCCAAACCCTTAATCATCAAATCTTTTTAAAAATTCCAAACCTATTCCCAAAAGTTTGTTTCAACAAATTTGGTAAAAAGCTTTTTTTTTTGCCTTGATTTGATGAAAGAAATGTAAAAGTTTGATTTAATACAAGTTTGATGTAGATTGGAGGTGATTTTTACCAAATTTGTCATCAAATTTTAATTTGATAAAAGATTGAAGATTCTTAGGAAATGTGTGATTCACTGTTTAAGGATGGAAGAGAATCAATGAGTAATGGTAGGAATATAAATACAAAACACGAGACACATATGTCTCATATGAAATGTGATGTACATGATATGAGATCCACATATAAGACTCATTTCATGTAAAACATATATGTCATATTCTATATTTGATATTTGTGTTCCTAGACTTATTGGGGAATCAATAGTAAAGCAAACTTGCAACTCCAAAATAGAATTATAGAACTCCAAAACAGAATTGTCATACTGAAATAAATTATTTTGATGATTGTCATAAATTGAACAGAGAACAATTATGAATATTGAAGATTGGATCACCACAATATCATATCTAATCACATAACTTCTGCGTTACTTGGTTAATATAGTGCATCATAATGAAGATTACAAACAAGACAACCTTTTATTTCTTTGCTAAACAAAATTACAAAATATATTTGTGGTGAATCTAGTTTTCACCGCGAAAATGCCATATATGTTTTATTAAATCATTACAGAGGGCATGATATGCATTTTTATCCCTAATACCTAAATGACGAGACAAAAATGATTCAAAGTCATTGGTAGGAGTAGAGGAAAGTTGCACTGGTGTGTTGGTAGATGAAATTTCATAATCAAAATCAAGGTGCTCCTCCCTCTCATCTTCAACAATCATATTGTGTAATATAATGCAAGTCTTCATTATGTTGGCAAGCATTTTTGGATCCCAAAAACGTACAACACCACCTATAATTGTGAATCGAGATTGGAGGACTCCGAATGCCCGCTCTACATCTTTCCTGGCAGACTCTTGCATCATTGCAAAATGTTGTCTCTTAGCTCCTTGGGGAGAAGAAATTGTTTGAACCAGTGTTGCCCATTGCGGGTATATACCATCAGCAAGGTAATAACCCATATCGTAACTATGTCCATTAACAGTGTAGTGGACAATGGGAGCCTTACCTTGGGCAAGATCAGAAAACAAAGGTGACCGGTCTAATACATTCAAGTCATTGTGTGACCCAGACATTCCAAAAAATGCATGCCAAATGCATAAGTCATAAGAAGCTACTGCTTCAAGAATAATAGTTGGCTTTTTTTGATGGCCTACGTATTGACCTTGCCATGCTTTTGGACAATTTTTTCACTCCCAATGCATGCAATCTAAACTTCCCAACATACCCGGAAACCCCCGAACCTCGCCAATAGCAAGTAACCTAGCAATGTCAGTTGGTGTCGGAGATCTCAGATATTCTACTCCAAAGATTTCAATCACTGAATAACAAAATTGTTGCAAACTTTGAATCGCAGTGCTTTCCCCAATATGTATGTAATCATTAACTGCATCTGCTGCAACACCGTATGATAATATTCTCATCGCTGAAGTCATATTTTGTAGGGCAGATAATCCAACTACATGAGCTGCATCTTGTTTTTGAATAAAATATGAATTGTGTGCTTCGATTGCATTCAAAATTCGCAAATACAAAGGACGACGCATTCGAAAACGTCTCCGAAATATTGTAGCTGAATACACTGGATTTGCAGCAAAATAATCTGCAAACAATCTGTCATGACCTTGCCTTCTATCTCTGCGTATATACTTGTGACCTACAACAGAACCCCCTATTTTCTTTGAGCTATCACTTAGACTTAAGAATCTAAAGCATACTACTGGTATTCTGCTCATAAGCTGCTAAAAGTGTGATAATATATTCATCATCAGACTCCTCATCAGAGGAGGAGGAAGAAGAAGAGGATGAAAATGAAGTAAATATCATGGATTTCAAAGTATCCATTATCCTCTGTTTTGTTTAAGATATAATCCTTGTGTTTAAGCTATGATCCTTGTGGAGTTGTCTGGCATATAAATAATAATGTGTTTATATGAGATTTTAGAAGAAAATAATTATTACGGGTAAACTAATGGAGGGAAAAACAAATAGGAAAAGAATTAGGAACAGAAATGGAGGAAAATCAAAAAAAAAAAAAAGATTACCGGTCGACCGGCCGGTCAACCAACTGGTCGCCCCCTACCAGTTCACATCGGTCAGTTCACGTTGGTTGGTTCAAACAGTTCAGTGGTTGGTTCAAACAGTTCAGAAAGGTTTAAAAAAAAAAAATTTCCTCTAACCGGTCGACCGGTCCGGTCGACCATTCGGTTGTCCTGAATGAGATTTGATGAAGGTGAACCGTTGGAGCGTGAAGTATCAAATTAAGGAAATGGCCATTTTTTAACTCAGATTTGGTGAAACATTAGGTGAACCGTTAGAGATGCTCTTACGTGGCAACACTATATTGGCAATAGATGTAAATTGTGGGACTTATATATTATTAAATATAATCAAAAAAAAATATGATTACCTTAATATTATTTAAATATCAAATTATTCAAGTCTCTTATGGCCTCTTTTTATTCTAGAATCTCATTTATAGATCTTTATGAGTGGTTTATTTTTAACCATTAATGAAGGTGACAAAATAATTTTAATAAAAAAAAAAGTTTAAATGAGAAAACTAAATACGAAGAAACATATTTTAAGTAGCATATAACAAATTAATTGAGTATTTTAGGTAGCATTAATTTTCAAATCGCAATTTGACAGCAAAAAACTCTTTTCAAAACTTATAGGGTAAAACAACATTAAATCCCAAATCAAGAAATGTTAAACTATTTAGTCCTGTTTGTTTGTTTGTTTGTTTTTTTATTTTTATTTTTTATTTTTATGGACCAAATAGTCCCATTTTGATGTTAAAGACCTTTGAGCCTATGATTTTAGAGCATGTTTGATTTGGTGGATTAGAGTATGGGATTGAGATTATTAATCCGTTGGCCCAATTATCCTATGTTTGTTTTAATATTTTAGTTTAGGATTATTAATCCAATGGATAATTAATCCAACAAATTTGTAGGATTATTAGTAATGGGGTAGGGATGGGATTATTAATCCAATAGATATTAATCCAATTGGATAATACTTTACTATTAGTCTTGTGAATCAAACATGACCTTAGTGTGAGTAGAAAATTGTGAGGGTAAATATGGGTTTTACGTGATGTTAAATTTACCAAAATGGCCAAAAGCGTATTGTAGTGTTTTTTTGCTTTCCCTGCGTGATCAAAACGGAAACGATAAAGATGGAAAGTTCTCAATTTTGATTATAATGTTATAACGATGATAGACATTCAATTTCTTTGAATATTGTTTAATTCGGTAATGTTAATGTGCATTTCCAAATTAACATTCCATTCCCCCCTCCCTCCCCTCCCAAAACTCTAGATTGCCGAAAACCCCCTTCTAGCAATACATTACGACCATCGTGACATTGGGTCATTTCGCCATTTTTGTCTAGTGGTTGACAGTGAAGACCACAACTAAATATTGTCGGTGTCGGTGTTTATTGCTAGCACCCACTGTGACAAGTACGCATTTTGTTATTATTTTTTTTTTTGGGTTACAAAATGGTGAAAATGTATGTGTAACGTTATATTTTGAAGCCTGTTTCTATGCGATTATACATTGTTATAATGTTAGATTGTACATTGCATGTTACTTTGTAATGTTATATTATACGTTGTTGTAATGGCAGGGTGGAAATCCAGTTATATTGAGGGTAGGGTCAAGTAGTGGCCCTTATTATATGGTATTAATTGTGATAATGTATTTGTGCAGCTGGGCATTCTTCATAGATTTACTCATGTATTTTCTTTGATTTTTCATCTTACCTTTGATGGTGTAAGTTGATTTTGGATGGATTCCTATCCTTGTAGGTGTTGTTGAGCTATTTTAATGCATATTACTATTCTGATCAAAAAAAAAAAAAAAATTGGGAACCATTTGCACTTGAGATAGTTGCAACATGGTATTTGTTATGATTGGGTTGTTTGTGTTGGTCTTGTTGTTTGTGTGTTAAAGTGGGTGAGGGACCCTTGCCTGTGAGGGTGTGTTTTTGGGTGTTAGGAGTTGATGGTTTTAACACTTAAAGTGATGTTTTTTTTTTTTGGTAACATTTTTTGACGAACATGTTTGTAAGGTGTATGAAGTAATTTTGAACGTCGTTTATTTGCATGATGATTGAGTTGGTTGTGTTTAAAGAAGCCACACAGCACATGAATCGCATATACCCAGATTCAAGCAGCACCACCCAAACACCCATGTACAATCCTAAAGCAATGCACACTGAATCCACGTTAAAAAATAAAACATCAACTGGAAAATATCAAAAATTCCAAAAACAGTCCACGCAATCCCCTTCTAAAAAAAATTAGTAATGTTATAACATTACCATACCCCCACACACTAGGGAAAAATCAAAATGAAATTACAAATAAAGGCAAACAAATAAATTCCAAACTCAATAAATCAAACAAATACAATATGTCAAAAATAAAAAGGACTAATTGATTAATAAAAAACACCTGCACTACGCCAAAACAGGGCATTAACGGCCGTTTTTTTAACGGCGGTAACGAAAACCGTCGTTAAAGGTACTATTAATGGCGGTAACGAAAACCGTCGTTAAAGGTATCATTAACGGCAATTTTGTTACCGCCGTTAATGCCCACTTTTAACGGCGGTAACAAAACCGCCGCTAATGCCCAATCATTGCTGCCGTTAATGACGGTGGTCTTTGCCGGCGAAACTCCGGCGTGCTCCGGCGAAACCATCTACAATAAAGTAAAAGTAATGTTTAAATATTTATTTAGGGAATATATTTCATGAAGAGTGGCTATGGTAGAGTGGTTAGTGTGGGTGGATGAGAGGTTGAGGGTTCAAGACTTGGGGAGTGCAAAAAGAAAGAATTATTTTTAACGACGGTAATTTACCTTTTTACGATGGTTGTACTTTTTCCGACACGCGCATAAATGGCGGTAACAAAACCGCCGTTAATACCGCCGTTTAACGGCGGTAAAAAACCGCCGCTAAAGCCCAATTTTGGCATAGTGCTAGGACCAAATGGGGCAATATTTCCCCATATGGGATTTATGAGTAATGTTTCCAAACTCAAAACCAAACAAAGTTTTCAAAACTCTGTTTAAAAACTTATCTAAAAAAACTTATTACCAAATCAGAACTCTATTTTTTTTTTAAATAAAAAATTTCAAAAAAAATATTTTTTTATTCTGTTCTTTAAAATTAGCTTTTATTTTTTTATCTTTTGGAAAAAATATATATTTTTATTTTCTCAAGTATTGGTCAAATAATTTGTTATGATTTAGATATATATGAGTGATCCAAATTTTTTTGAAATTTAAAAAAAAATTCAATATTTTAAGAAAATAAAGTAAAATATTTAAAATAAAAAATATATATTTAAAATAAAAATAATAAAATTTTTAAATATTTTCAAAATTTTCAATTTTTTTAAAATACCTTTTGTCTAAATTTTTTTAAAATAATTTTAAAAAAATAAAAATTATTTTGCTCAAAACATAAAAATAAATAAATAAATATTTGTTTACAAAAATAAAAAATTAAAACAATTAATTAAATAAAAAAATTAGTTTCAAAACTCATAATTAAACAAGTTTTCAAAATATACAACTCAAAAACTAGTTTCAAAACTCATAACCAAACAAGTTTTTTTTTTTCAAAGTCTTATTTTTCAAAATATAACTTAAAACTCAAAATTCATTTCAAAAACTAAACCAAACGGATTCTCAAATAATTTCTCCATTCAAGTAAAGATTAATTTTAATTTTAAGTGAAAGAAATGACAAATTATTTGAATTGTTTATTATTCTCAAATGATTTCTTAATCTTTCATTCCTTATTAACTAATTTTAATTTATTGTGAGGCGATTAGATTTTTTTTTTCACTTCTATGTTTATTTTTATTTTTTTTAATCATGTAAGAATAACATGCATTTCTTTTTTTAAAATATGAATCGATTAGAAATTTAATGTCTCAAAGATAAAAATTAAAATTTCAACCTTCTAAAAAAAATTAAAATTTGATAATAATAACTTAATAATTTAGGGACAAATAATTTTTCTTACATATGAATAAATAAGTAGAACAAATTGCTAGAAAAAAACAATCAATTTGTTTCAACTTAAAAGCAAGAAAGAAAAAAGAAATTTAAATAATAAATGTATTAATTAAAATTAATAATTTTTCGTTTTTTATATAGTATGAAATAAGTCCTTATAGGTATTGCAGTAATTATTAGGGTCTTATATTAAACTATTAGAGTGTTATATTAAAATATGCATGGGTCTTTAACAATATATATGCAAAACCACAGGGGAGGTGAATGAGAATTTTCATTTAAATAGCTTATTAGTTGATTTAGTAATTTTCATCTCTTCTCGCTCAATTCAAAGGGGTAATATGGTCATTTTGGCCAAGTAGCATCGTTTGTGCTAAATTAACGGATTGGGAAAATTTTAATATTGTCAGCAAAAGTATGGGAGGTTTCTATAATTATTGAAACTACAAGGAGGGTCCCTGTATTTGTCAGAAATCTTAAGAGAGATAAGTATAATTTATCCAAAAATATATAAATTGGTAATCACAATACGAAATTTCACCGCCATAGTGAAATTTCCTTGAGATAAATTTCTCTAAGGAAAATCTCACTAAGATAAATTTCTCTGATGAAAATTCCACTTGTCTGAAGCTTATATGGTATAAAACATTGAGTGAAATTTTACTGACGAAGCTTATCTAGTTAAATTTCACCGAAATACTCAATGAAATTCCTTATTACAAAGTGAAATTTTATTTTTTGTATCCAATGAAATTTCACTATGTTCAAAGTTAGAAAAAGTTTGTGCCAATTAAAGTTAGAGAAGATTCAAAGAAATTTCTCTAACTCACTGATTGAAGACAACCAACTTAGCGAAATGTTGACCATTTTTTTCCTTCAAATTTTCATATTTATCATGGATCTTGTTTGATAGATTTCGACAACATGATTCAAAAAATGTAAATCTTACCAAAAAATGGATACCTAGATAAAAAAATAATCAAAATTTTAAGTTTTGAAAACCATTCTAGTTTTGAAAACAACATGATTGCTATATTTGTTATGTTCTTTCAATTGTTGAGATTCAATAAGGGCGTTTTCGTCCAAACAAAATACAACGTACTCTTGGAGGACTTATACTAATAAGTAATATTTTTGTATCCTTATACTAGTAAAGACTTATAATGGAAGAGCTAAAAACAAATTCCCTTTTTATTTTTAGGGTTCAATTGTCTTGATGTTAAAAAATTTGACTTATTCTTCATTGGACTAAATAAAAAGCAAGTAAAATATTGTTTTTAAAATAATTTGCTTGAGTCTCAAACAACTTGTGTTTCAAAATTTCACAAGTCATTTCTTAGTTGCTCTTGACACTTTCATAAGCTCCATAAAAATAAATAAATAAATAAATAAATAAAACACTTTGAGGTCATACTTGATATTAATGACCTCTTTTTATCAATTTATTAAAAAGATCTAGAGTGAGTTTCTGTATGAGCACGAAATAATCCTTTGAGGGTTATGGGCCCAGTCGTCTTTCCTCCTTCGCGTCCTTTTTTCCAGAACAGTTCGCAGATCCACCGAGCTGGACAGCTCGGTGTGTCGAGAGGTGGCATGGTGAGTATGTGAGGGTCGATACCTGATTCCCTCCATGTAAGACCTTTTAGTCCTCGTTCTCTCAAATCTGGATTAGCGAGTCTTGGAAGTTCTTGATTGAATGTCTCATGTTCTGAGGCTTCTGCTTTTACAATGTGAAGGCGTGGCTCACCTGTTACGATTTCTTGAGTAGTGAGAACACATTCTTCCTTCGTGGATTTTCATCCCTACCATTTTGCCTTTTATCTGGCGTTTCATGGCCTTCATGTCAAATGCCATTCTCCTTATCAATTCATTTTGTTCTCTGGCGCGATCCTCCAGTACCTGGGTATCCATCCTCTACCTCTGTCCATCTGGGCTTTGAGAGCGATGAAGGCTTAAACCTCGTTTTTCTCGTGCACCCCTATGAGGACTCCATCGCTGAGGGTCTAAATCTACTATGGACGGAACAAAAGGCAAATCATTATGCCTCTTATCCTCTTCTGGAGTTTGTCCATCGATAGCAAACTGAGGCAAGTCTTTGTTATGCGCCATTGAAATTAGTTAAAGAAAAACTCGATCAAAAGGTTTGTTCTCTGTTATATTTTTCACAGATGGTGCCAATTGTACGTGCACGAAATAATCTTCTCGTATAATCTTGTTGACCAAGTTTGCACTCCTCCCAACATCGTTGCTTTGCTACCTAAAAACACACGTAAGCTAGCCGACGGGTGTGTACTAGAAACCCTTCCGATGCCTAAATTAGCAAATAGACAATAGACAATAGACAATAAATTCTATGTATTTTTGAGTAAGAATTGCAATACCTGTCCATAGGTTCTATCATGAGCTTTTATAGATTCTGCCAGACACATTCATAGTAGGACTCCAACTCTCCTTAGCAGAGTCCTCCTAGGAATCACTTTGCCATATGATAATGCCTATCCTGATAATACCCTATTCACTGTCAACAAAGTGAGATGGTTAATCACCCTGCTTGGCCCACTATCCCTAGCAGAGCTACCTGGTGCAACTACTCCGACCGGGTCGTACAATCACTGACCATTATAAGTCACCTTACTGAGATAACCCTAGCTCGGCCTTCTGCAGCACATCATTTTGGTCCGTCTACCAATGGTACACATAATCATCTTAAAGCCCATTGACCTTTTGTAATGCGACTGGGCTATCCAAGCTCTTACCTCGGCCCATAGCTCGGCCCAATGTCTAAGAATGATAGACTTAGCTCGACCCAAT
The DNA here is from genome assembly GCF_055761805.1 of Camellia sinensis. Classification (NCBI taxonomy): domain Eukaryota; kingdom Viridiplantae; phylum Streptophyta; class Magnoliopsida; order Ericales; family Theaceae; genus Camellia; species Camellia sinensis. The sequence continues at coordinate 186,519,131 of NC_138969.1, read as the reverse complement.
TTATTCACATAAATTACCCTCTCAATTGCCCATTAATTCTATCTGCGAAGCATGATTGGGATTATTTTCCTTCAGACGAGCTAAGAATGCTCAACTCTGCTAAGCTAGAAAAGTTGTTCAGTTTCACAACCCGTTCGGCCCCAACAATTCTTGTCAGTTGCTCAGCACGTCCTTCTACTCCTCTGGCATGTCTGATAGGATGTCATTCTTAGGACACGTGATGTGCCCCTATTAGCCCCGTTCTCCTGTTACAGTTGCCATGCACCTCCCAAAAATTTGAATAACCCTATCTTTTTACCTTCAACGTATAAATCCTTCGAGTTCGCAATCGTACGACAAGTCGTTCTTTCTGTGTCTCACCAAGCAAACAAACTCAGTTTACACTAACCCTGCTAACCTGCTTTGGCTGAGATAACTGTTATCCCGGTCAAAGAGTTCAAAAAAGTGTTGGTCAAACCTGTCAACCTGCGTTGGCAGAGATAACCATCTCGGTCAAATAGTTTGTAAAAGTTGGGCAAACTTGCCAACCTTCTTTGATCGAGATAATTGTCATCTAGGGCAAAGAGTTCAAAAAATTGTTAGTCAAACCTGCCAACCTTCTTTGGCCGAGGTAAGCATCTAGATCAAAGAGTGTAAAAATTTGTTGGCCAAACCTACCAACCTACTTTGGCCAAAATAATTGTTATCCCAGTCAAAGAGTGCAAAAATTTATTGGTCAAACCTGTCAATCTTCTTTGGTTGAGATAACTGTCATCTCGGTCAAAGAGTGCAAAAATTTATTGGTCAAACCTGCCAACCTGCTTTGGTCGAGATAACTGTTATCGCGGTCAAAGAGTGCAAAAATTTGTTGGTCAAACCTGTCAATCTTCTTTTCCCAAGTCATGCAAATGATTGTTAGAAAGAGTTAGTCATACTTACTAACCCTCATTGCCTCCCGTTAGGCAAAGATTTGTTAGAAAGAGTTGGTTAAACCTGCCAACCCAATTTGCCTCCAGTTGGGCAAAGATTTTTTCGCGGTCGGTCTTTCTCGTCGACTATGTTAACTTTCGCCGAAGGCTTTTTGTCCGGCATCGCTGTTATGCCAGACTTTGCCTTAGCGTCCGCCCCATCTTTCTCTACTCGGATATGTTGGTGCACGCTTTTCATCAGGGCTTCCATAGTAAAGAGCGGCGTCATTGTAACAACCCTCATACTGTTTACTGATTAATGACTGACCGATTACTGTTAAACGAAACTGATAATGACTGATAACTGACTGATAATCGAACTGAATGAAATACTGAACTGACTGACTGAAATTGAAACTGAATTGACTGAGTATATGTTAGTTAATTGCATTCTATCTGTTTGATTGTCTGATTATCTGTTCATGCTTATATGTTTAAACTGCTAATTGAAGGCCTTATCGGCGACCGAATTAGAAACCGATTGATGTTCCGTGATCCTCATAATTTATGTGATTTTATTGTACAATTATCTGAAAATTGATTAGGTATGATTAAATTAGATTAAATAAGCTAATTGAAGAGTTGGACTTATTTACCGTTATGCCCTTGAGTGGGCCACTATCTCAAATACACACACTTGAGCCTTATACTTGAATCAAAACACATTTGCTCAGCCATTTCTTCTTGTTCTAGCTGAATTTAGAGAGAGAGAGTGAGAGTTTGTGTGGTTCTTGAGATTTGGTTTAAGCAACTTAGAGAATTGAAGGTTGATTGTTGCTTTGTGGTCCTACACTTGTAATTGAGGCTCTAGGTAAGAGAACTCAACCTTTATTGATGTGTTTGAGCTAGTTCTTGCATGATTCATGTTAATTTGAAGAGCTAAGTCATGATGTGGTTCATTAATGATGGATTGAAGATCATTTCTTGCATGCATGTTGGTATTGTTGCATTTTGAGGTTGATTACATGGACATTAGTGCATGCATGCTCATATTATTGTTATAGACCATGTTTCCAACTGGTTTGAAAAGAAATGAGCTCATTTGATCAAGCTTTGGAGCTTTAATTTGGTTTAAAACTCATGCATGTCATGTTTGAAGATTGTTCTTGGAAAATGATTTGAAATTGGGTTTGAATTAAACACCCTTGGGCTTTGATTTCTCAAATTGAGCTTTGAAACATGATATTCTATGTGTTTATAAATGTTTTCCAGAAAATGGGCCCAAGAGGATTGGTTTTGATGCTTTTGAGCTTGGTTTTGAACCTGGAGCTCGAATCTGAGATTTCCAGATTTCAGTAGTCCGCTCGAGCGGGGGAAGTGCCGCTCGAGCGGGAAAATCGAGCTTCCAGCATCTTGCACTGTTTTACAGTCCGCTCGAGCGGAGTATTGGGCGCTCGAGCGGAGTCATGTCCCAAGCTCGAGCGGGCGTCGAGCGGGGATTTCACCCATCCAGTACTTTTACAGTACGCTCGAGCGGGAAAGTTTACGCTCGAGCGTGTACCTTTGTTTGCCTGTACGCTCGAGCGGGGAAACCTGAGCTCGAGCGGGACTCTGTTTCTCTGAAAATCCTGAAAATGTTTTCTAAGTGTATTTTTGCATCCTCATCCCATCCTAGGCATTCTTAGGCCTAGTTTAAGACATTTAGATGAGGATATCGTTGTAGAACACACCAAGGCAAATTAGGGATTAAGTTATGATATTTCCCAACTGTGTAGCTTAGTGTGTGTTCAACCTGTGAACTGTGTAGGGTTGGCAACTGGGGAGACACGCTCTAGCATACTGTAGCCCAGAACTCTGTGAGTAACAATTGTGTAAAGATATGTTCAACTGATATCTTTTGAATACTGAACTGAACTGTTTACTGAACTGGTATTATTTACTGAATGAATGTATGTCCTTTATTTCTGAACTGTACTGTGGCATCCTTAGTACTTACTGTTTACTGTTACTGTTACTGCGACAGAATTCTCTGTCGGTTCCCTCGTGGAACCACTACTGTTTACTGACTGATGGCCATCATTACTGTTCGGTCTTTTAAGACCTATTGTTACAGTTATGCTAATGGATGTACCACATATGACTGTTTACTGTACTGAATAACTGAAATACTGATTGAATTGAACTGTTTTCATTACTGTAAGGACATTCATTCTAAACCCCTTTACGCATTATGTTATTCACTGGGCTTTAGCTCACTGCTCATATATATATGTAGGTGTACAGGCACCAGACCGCAGCTAGAGGCGTCAGGGTTACTCCAGTTTTGTCAAGCCAGCCTATGTGCCTCACTGCGAGGTTCCGAGTTGCCATGTTATGGCTTGGGGGTGTTTGTTTGTTTTTCCCCCGCCTGTCTTCATACTGTCTAACTGTTCTGTATAGACTGACTGTTCACTGTACCGTTATCTAGGGTAGAGTCCCTAGTTTGAATGAATGTAAATACTGTGCACACTGTTATGTGCTGTTTATATATATATGTATGAATGCATGAAAAATCTTTTTGGCATACAGACTATCACAGCTCATTGGAAATTGTTTAATTACTGTATTGGCTTCCGCCAGGCCCTGTACTCTGTTTTACTGTATTACTGTTCTGCAGGCCTTCGGTAATCTCGGATTACTGGCCGGTTACGGTGCTAAACCCATAGGGCCGGGTTTGGGTCGTGACAGAGTGGTATCAGAGCGATACTTACCACGAGTTATACCGCACACACGTGTCCAAATGAGCTATAGGGTGTCCTAGAAAAGTTATTAGGGCATCTCATGAACTTGAAAAGTGTGTGGTTATGTTATGACTGAATATCTGCTAATGTGTTAAACTGTTAAACAAATGACTGCTTATGTTTAAAACTGTTATAACTGCTTATAGTGAAATGGACAATGCAAATGAACCTGAGTCCTCATCTACTGAGGCAAGAATGGAAAGAATGGAAAGAATGATCGAACTGATAACTGCTAGACTTGAACAACAACAGAACCAACCGCCCCCACCACCTCCTCCTCTGGTTCAGCCGGAACCTAATGTGAATGTGAATGATGGGGATATTATTGCTCTGACCCAGAAGTTCAGTAAAATGAAACCGCCATCCTTTCAGGGAGGCCTTGAACCGTTAAAAGCTGAAGCTTGGGTTCTGGAAACAGAAAAATTATTCGAAGTGTTTCCGTGCTCAGAAGCGAACAAAGTATTGTTAGCTACCTTCACCCTGCAAGAAGAGGCTAGAAGGTGGTGGATGTTAATCCGTGATACAAATACCGTTATGACTTGGGCTCAGTTCAAGGAGTCCTTCTTTGAAAAGTATTTCCCTCAATGTGTCAGGGATAGAAAAGTGACTGAATTTGAACAGCTGAAGCAGGGCACAATGTCCGTTGCAGAATATGAAACCAAATTTACTGAACTTGCCCGATATGCACCGCATATGGTGGATACTGAGTATAAGAAGGCCAGAAAATTTGAAGGTGGCCTTAATGTGGCAATACTTGACCGGATAAATGTTTTGAAATTACCGACTTTTGTGGGTGTTCTCGACCGAGCATTGATGGCCGAGTCGAACATTGCAGCGGTAAAGCAATCTGAAACACCAACAACTGAATGGCATGGTAAAAGGCAGGGTTTCAAATTCAAGAAAGGCAAGCACAACCCAGCCAACAAGAAACAGAATACGGGGTTGACAACTAGCCCCAGTCAGGGGAGTGGATTTATACCACCCTGTCCTGAGTGTGGCAAGAAGCACAAGGGGGTCTGCTACAGAATATCTGGAGCTTGTTACCGGTGTGGCAAGGTGGGCCACATGGTTAAAGACTGCCCCTCTGCTCCACAAGCCAGTGGTAAAGCTGCACCAAGCGCAGCAGTATCAAATGCTCCACCAAAGCCTAACCCTAAAGCTACCGGGAAAGAGCCTGTGAGGCAAGGCCGAGTGTTCGCACTAGTACCGGGAGATGTGCAGAATACCGAGACCGTTGTGTCAGGTATTCTCTCTATCTGTACTCAAAATGCATATGTACTGATGGATTCGGGGTCTACGCATTCATACGTGTCGCATGCTTTTTCACGGAAATTGAATAGACCCTTAGAACCTATGAACTATCTGCTAGCTGTATCATCACCCGTAGGGGGATCCATGACATGTGCTTATATGTACCCTGCATGTGAAATCATTGTTGGGGATATGCATCTGTTTATTGATTTACTGCCATTGAACATTGATCATTTTGACGTAATATTGGGGATGGATTGGTTACAAAAATATCATGCCACTATTGACTGTGTGACCAAGCAAGTTGTTTTTCGTCCACCCGGTTTGCCTGAATTTGTGTTTAATGGGAGTGGAGTAGTACCTCCTCCGTATCTGATTTCGTCTGTGAAAGCTGTTAAACTGATTAGAAAGGGAGGTAAAGGATATATGTGTTCTGTATTAACTGTATCTACTGATGTTAATGTTAATATAAGCTGTATTCCTATAGTCAGAGAATTCCCAGACGTTTTTCCAGAGAATTTGCCAGGGGATTTGATTGACAGGGAGATTGAATTCACCGTGGATGTGATTCCCGGAACACATCCAGTTTCGAAAGCTCCTTACCGAATGACTCCAACTGAACTGAAGGAGTTGAAAGTGCAACTGCAAGAACTGTTAGACAAAAAGTTCATCAGACCCAGCACTTCGCCATGGGGTGCTCCTGTTTTGTTTGTCAAAAAGAAAGATGGCTCACTGAGACTGTGCATTGACTACCGTGAACTGAATAAGGTAACTGTAAAGAATAAATACCCATTACCGCGTATTGATGACTTATTTGATCAGTTACAGGGTGCACAAGTGTTTTCTAAGATTGATCTCAGATCGGGGTATCATCAACTGAAGGTTAAACCGGAAGACATTGATAAAACTGCTTTTAGAACGAGGTATGGACATTATGAATTTTTAGTTATGCCTTTTGGAGTCACGAATGCACCAGCTGCTTTTATGGACCTCATGAACAGAATTTTTAAACCATACCTTGATGACTTTATTGTTGTATTTATCGATGACATATTGATTTACTCCGAAAGTGTAGAACAACATGAACATCATCTGAGACTTGCCCTGCAAACCTTAAGAGAACAGAAACTGTATGCTAAACTGTCTAAATGTGAATTCTGGCTTGACCATGTTATGTTTTTGGGGCATGTTGTTAGCAAAGACGGGATTTCTGTTTATCCGCAGAAAATTGAAGCTGTGGTGAACTGGCCTAGACCAACAAATGTGACTGAAGTCCGAAGCTTTTTGGGATTGGCTGGATATTACAGAAGATTTGTCAAAGATTTCTCCAAAATTGCCCTACCACTGACACAGTTAACACAAAAGGGGACATCATTTGACTGGACTGACCAAAGAGAATCTGCTTTTCAGGAGTTGAAAACTCGATTAGTGACTGCACCAGTTCTTACCTTACCTTCAGGTACGGATGGTTATACTGTATTTAGTGATGCTTCTCATAAGGGTTTGGGATGTGTTTTAATGCAGAATGGGAAGAGAGCAAACCAAAGAGAGAGTGAGAGATGTGAGGCAGAGAGGCCGTCTCTCTCGGTGTGAGCGAGGGAGATGGGTGAATGGGTGAGTGAGAATAGTGTGAGCTTCTCCTCTATTGTAATCTTTCTGTAATCTCTCCATTGTTATAGTGATAAAAGGTTACTCTCCCGTGGACGTAGGCATTATTGTCGAATCACGTTAAATATGGTGTCTACTTTGGTGTGGGTGTGTTTTTCTGCTTTGTATAATTTCTGGGAGGTCTTGGGCGAGATTCCCGATCCCCTACAAGTGGTATCAGAGCCTCGTCGGTCATTTTCGAAATTAAAACAGATTGTTTTTCGAAACTGCCCAAAAATCACATTGCTCGAAATTAGGTTTTGAGCATACCAGAAGCAAGGTCTCGACGAGAGGAGTCCAGAAATGCAAAGCAGAGATCCAGAGGAGGCTGCACGTGCTCTCACGTGCAGTTGATTCAGACGGCGCGTCATCCCAGTCTCGCGTATGCGCCAGACGCGCGGTAGAGGAAGAAGACGAGACACGTGGTGACCAATCAGCGCCACGTCAGCGCCCAGTCATTACCACGTCAGCCAAGGACTGTCACGTGTCTGCCACGTCGTCAGTCCAGTCGGCGCCACGTGGCAGACTAGTCATCGCCACGTCATCACAATGAGAAGTGATCCAGTACAACGCGGCTAAGGTGCAGCCGTAAGAGGTGGGATCCAGTGCTACGTGGCGAAGGTACAGGCGCAGGAGGAGTGATCCAGTGCTACGCGGCTGAGGTGCATCCACAGATCTGAAGCGTCCAAACTGTTTTGTCCTGATGTGAGCCATTCAGAGTCCATTTTTGACGATCCAATAGTGCTTTCCAACTATTTGGAATATTGCGGACACATCCGTACGGTCATATTTATGAATCGGAGTTTTCTGTAAAAAGAAGATCAAAGTGGCAGACGGCATCAGGTACAGTGGATGGAATATTCTGTTGGAACAGAATATTTTCTGAACTTCTGAAAATTGCAAGTTGGCCCAGAAGTTTTCAGAAAATTGTGATGTGGCCCAACTTTCGGGATGTTTTTTCAGTGAGGTCCTCGAAAGTGTAGCGAAGGTTGGTCCTAGCTAAATGGATCGTTTCGGATGCAACCGCGAGGTCAGAATAGTGAAATTCTGAACGATTTTTAAAGATTGTCAAAAACATGGAAGTTTGTCATCTTCAATAGTTAAAGGAAGGTTGCTGGATATTGTGGAACATTGCGGATTCACTGAAGAGGTTAGAATTGGCAGATTCTGACCAGATTGGACAACCATATACAAATCGAGATAGATCATTGGAGACTAAAAGAGATCAGGCTTGATCAAATGGCAAATCGAGAGAGATCAAGATTGGTCAAGGGCGATCAGGAGAATTGCACATGACTATCTCAAGATTAACAATGTCTAGGAAAGTTTTGTCAAAAAGACACTGTTTAAAGAGACTGGTTCTTGAGTGGGACCGGTTGTGACCCCACTAGTCTTTCTTGGGAACTTTCTTAGTTATTGAGTTTAGGCAATCGAGAGATCTAGTTCAATCGGAAGAAGACCATTTCATCGGGAGACAGATGATTGGCAACTAGTGCAGGCTCAGGGGAATGTTGTGGCAGTTGGAGCTACTGTCAAACATAACACGAGAAGTACTGGTAGTATGTGAATGTTAAACAGCAACAGTTGCAGTAGTGCACACATAAGGTATAGGAGCACGTAGCCACAATAGCACAGATGAGTACGCAGGAATGTCATACAAGGTGCAGGCGTACAATAGTGCAAGAGTACGCAGCAGAGTCATACAAAGGTGCAGTGTATCGGATTTTGGCCTGGCTGCAACAACTAGTTCACAAAAGAAAGCTCCAGACATAGAAATTGAAAGGGATAAGACGCTGCATTGCACGCCCAGTGAGAGGCAGATCTTTTTCTTTGTCCTGAATCTGGTTTGTGGCAGTGAAGTTGCGACAAGCACCTAGAGAGTTTGGGTGAAGTCACCTCAACAAGGAAATTATAAGCATTCTTGATGATAAAGGTGTGAGCCATGCAGGATGATGTGTGGCGGTTGAAGACATTCCAAGTAGGAGGTGCAGATTCACTCTAGATGCTCGGTGGAATGGAGGCATATTTGTACAACGGTGTTTTATCATCCATGTGGGTGATGGGGGTGAAAAATTTTGTTTACCTGGTTGAAGCTAATTGGAAGCCAATTGAAGACCCTTTAGAGTCAGTTACAGAAGTTATCAGTTCATTTGGAGACTCTTGGGTTAGTTACAGAACTTCAGAGTTCATTGGGTTTTTCTCTAGGGGATAGAGAGAACCAGCATTGGCAGAGTGTACTACGGAGATTTGGCATGTGTAATAAGTCCAAATAGTAGTACTTTATTAGCATTGGCCTCTGTGGAGGCGTTGGAGATCCTTCATGGATCGTTGCTGAAAGACTCGCATTTGGTGAAGCCTTTATGTTAGCTTTTGATAAAGCTCTCTTTAGAATGAACTATATTTTGTATTGAATTTTTATCACTTATTGATTCATCTATAGGGAAATTTGAGGGAAGCCATAGAGATATTGGAACAAGAGATGAAGATGATGGAGGAGGATCCAGATATGCAACTTGAGGATGGAACAAAGAGGCTCAGGCAAGCTTGTTTCAAGGCTAACTACAAGAAGAGGAAGCTCATGGGGACGATGAATTTGATCGAGATGGACTCTTTTTCTTCTTCTTCTTCCAGCACCAACCATCCAAGTACAGAAGTCATGACCACCACTGATTATGGGACTAGGGATAATGAGGAACAAGAAGTAGAAAAAGAGTCCATCTCGATCAAATTCATCGTCCCCATGAGCTTCCTCTTCTTGTAGTTAGCCTTGAAACAAGCTTGCCTGAGCCTTTTCGTTCCATCCTGGTAGTTTCCGCATTTGTCGATTTGAAGGAGAAGGTGTGACAATCTACTTCAGATCTTGGTGGAGCTTTGGTGTTTTTGTTCAATGTCTATTGGAGGCATTGTTGTTGGCGGTCTTTCACGGATTACTGGCGATTTTCAGAGTCATGGTTTATTGAGATTCATTATCACAGTTGGGATCTATGAGCATGTCTGATTAGATCCAGGGGTGTCTCTGGTTTGTGAGACTTGATTGTTTCTTCTTCTTGTGAATTTTCATTTTCGCAATCTGTTCCATATTTGAAGACATCAGCTATTGATAGTCTGGGTGATGATTTAGACTCCGGGTGTTTGCTTCTGTGGAAGCGGTTTGACCGTTGGTGTTCATTGAAGATTGGAAGAGATTGTTGCGGAGAAACATGAAGATAGTGATTTTGTGAATCTCATGTGTTGGGCTCCATCCCTTAATCTGTCGTTGGATTTGGAGGGGATAGATCATTTGTAGACTCGGTGGAGTCAGCAGGGACTGTTGGAGTTGTGAATTTACGATGCACGTGCACGTGCCTTTTTTGGCAGTTTTTTGGCAGCTGTGAAGATGGTGCATCATCTTGTGTTTGCCGGTTGGAATGACAGTTGAAGGAATCTGGAGTTTGCTCAACACTTTAGAATTTTTTTGGCTCTTGGTATTTTGTTAGTTCATTTGAAGTTTGTTTCGATACTTCTGAATTGGTTAGAGCCTGACTACATCCACAGTCCAATGTTGTTTGGTGGAGAACTTGCCTCAGTTCTCGGAGAATTTGTTTGGCTCTCTTGATTAATTCGAGCTTGACGAGAGTAGTATTGTGTTTGATGGTTGATCGGACATGATGTTTTTGGTACCGTTTTCGAAGTTGCTTTGACGGAGAATTTGAAGCCTTTCTTGTTTAGTCTCCTCAGCATTGGTTCAAGCAGGTTGCTCACCATGTTTTGTTTGGAGTTGTCAAGGACAACTTGTTTGGTGCCTATAGAAATCGGAAATTGGCACTATGGTGGAGCTTGAGTTGCAGAAAATCGAAGAGCTAGCTTGATTGGTTTTGCATGTTCTTTACATTGGCTCAATGTAATTTTGAGCAATAGAATCTGCTGTGTTTTTTGGAAAAGCGCTTGTGTTTTGTCCAGCAGATGGCATTCAATTTTGATTGAATGGTTGGATACCTGGGTTATGGTATCGGTTTTTAATTCCGTGGCGGCAAACACACCTCTTGATGAAACAGAGTAGTTGCGGATCTCTCAGGCGAGCTCAAGCACAGGAGGAGAGATAGAGCCACAATGAGCACTCAAGGAGTGTGGGTGTGGGTACTATGCTAGGTGTTGCATAGTTGATTGCTTGTACAAATCTGTTGAAGTTGCTTTGGCAAAGAAAGCTACTGTCAACCATCAATCTGATAGTACAAGTGAAAGATGCGCAGGTAACGCATATCGCTGAAATGGAGATCAGGGATTGCAAAAAGCATGAACAACAAGTGTGTGGAAACGCTGGGAAGTTGTTCAAGAGTGCAAAGGGCAAATGCTGATAAGTTCAGGATAGTTTAGAGGAAACTCCAAGCAAAGAAACTTCACAAGCATATCCTAGTTATCTTTATGTTTCCTACGCAATTTTTTTCTGGTAAGCGTATGATTGCTATTTCTTTTTTGTTTTATTTTTGTTAAGTATAAATCCAAGAAACTTCACATGCATATCCTAGTTATCTTTATGTTTCCTATGCAATTTGATATTTCAAGTCATTAGATGTCTGTTATGATGGAAAGTTCTCATAGTGTCTTAATTGTTCTTCTGTAAATATTTGATAGAAAACAATAAATGTTATATTAAGTAATAAGAATTGGGGAGAGGTCCTAAATGCTTGTTTCTTCAGAAAAAGTGCCAAACGAGTGAAACAAATCCTATAACCTGTAAAACCTTGAAAAGAATACAAAGACGGCCTCTTGATTTTGATATATATGTAAGACAATACTGTAGCACCAGTTAGTTTCTTGGTTTGACATGGAGAGGACAACACACCACAATAAGAAAATAAAGTCGTTAAATTTTATAGTTAGCCACACAGCATCAACCTTACTATGATCGAATTGAACATAGAAGAGAAGACTCTAATTATGGGATTATACAAAATTGAAATCAGTTGAAACCTTGAATCAATAACGTCAATGGTATTTCACAATATATCAAAATCAAGATCAAGAGGAGGAAAATTGAAAATTAGTGATGTTTTTGATATTAGTGACGTTTTTCTGTGATGAATTTTTCAAATTGTTGCTGAAAATTGAAAATTAGTGACTTTTTTTATGACCTTTTTTTTAAAACTATTATTAAAATTTATAATTAGTGACATTTTTTGTGACAATCTTCAATATGTTACTGAAAATTAACAATTAGTGACGTTTTTTAATAGTGTTTGATGAAAAATACTATTAATTTTTATAGGACCTATTAGACAATAAGTCTATCTATTAGGACTTACATGTAAGTCCCCCCGAAAGAAAAAAGAAATTGCATGAAGATTGATTAGAGAGTGATGGACTGTATACTAATAACATCTTCTCGAAGTCGCAATAAAATTACAAAAAACAATATATGTGGCTTGAAATTTTCTTCTGCTTCCTTGAGTTTGTTAAGTGTGATGACTAGAATGCTGTTTGGGAGTATTGATATACACCATGAACATTTTTTGAGCTGAACATAGGCCAATACATCTGAACAAAGCCATATATGAGTTAAATATCCAAACAACACCATAGGTAGATCCTAACACGAATTATGTACACAATGAGGATCACAATCATTGATAAGTTTGGATACCAAGCTATCTTATCAATATGTTTACAAAAAAAGACTTGAATGTATTGATGAAATTGTGATACGTAATTGATGAAATTGTGATACATAATCAATCCTATTTGTTCTGTTCATTACTACAATGAATCGAATCGCGTCAAAGGTCCCATATTGAAAGAGGTTTTCCCTGACTTTATCCATGCAGACAAATAATTCGAAATACCTCAACTTTCTTAGAACAGGTTCGAGTCAAATAGCAATGATTCGAAGCACTTCTTTTTACACTACTTTGGAGACCCAATGACTGAATCATATGGGTATGTAAAATACAGGATTTCCAATACTAGCTTATTTCTGAGGACAAAATCTTGTAAAAGTTCAAGAAAGAACTATCTGCATTTTTTCATAAGCTTCTTTTAGATTAGATTTTCCTGCTTTATTATTCTGATTAAGATTGCTTGGTTTGATTATCATGTTCAGTTTTTCAAGTACTTGAGAAAGAAGTGGTGGCCATACTAGGCACCCAGGCCTCTTCAGTGGCTCATATGATCTCTGTCATTGCCAACAGTCTCCAAGTGCCTCTTTTATCATTTGCAGCCACAGACCCAACCCTTTCCTCCTTTCAGTTTCCCTTCTTTCTTCGAACCATACAAACTGATTCATACCAGATGGCTGCCATGGCTGAATTGATCGGTTATTATGGGTGGCGAAATGTCATTGCCATCTTTGTCGACAATGAGTATGGAAGAAACGGAATATCTGCTTTAGAAGATGAGTTGGGGAAGAAAATGGCAAAGATCTCTTATAAACTCACTTTGCAAAGTCAGATCAATATTACCCACATTACTGATGGGCTCAAAGAATCCAAATTGATAGGGCCACGTGTTTATGTTGTTCATGGCAATCCTGACTCGGGTCTGGCAATATTCTCCATTGCCAAACAGCTTCAAATGATGACCAGCAATTATGTGTGGTTGGCAACAGATTGGCTTTCTGCAAATTTAGATTCCCCCCCACAATTAAATGGAACTTTGGTCCAAATTCTGCAAGGGGTGGTTGGCATTTGTCAGCATATTCCTGAATCCAGTCGTAAGATTCTTTTTTTATCGCGGTGGAAAGAATTCCAACGAAAAGGATTTGTGAAGTCTGATTTGAACACATACGGGCTTAGTGCTTATGATACAGTGTGGGCAGTTGCGCGATCTTTGGATGAGTTTTTAAATGACTATGGGAGTGGGAATCTCACTTTCTCGCAAATGCATTCACCGATTCTGCCACAGGAGTTCAAAATATTTAATGGTGGAACTATGCTACTCGGAAAATTGTTGAAGTCAAATTTCACTGGTTTAACCGGAAACATACGATTTGATGTGAATAGAAATCTGGTTGGTGGCGGTTTTGACATCATTAACATCAAAGGTAGAGGAATGCAAAAAATTGGCTACTGGTCTAACTACTCGGGTTTTTCTGTTGTTCCACCAGAAATCCTAAACTGGGAACAGAAGAGCTTTTCACTCATGAATCCGAAACTAAATAATGTCACTTGGCTCGGTGGAAAGACGGATAAACCACGTGGGTGGATTGCTGCAGAAAGAGAAAGGCCACTGATAATTGGTGTGCCAAAAAGGGTTGGTTTTGTTGAATTTGTTACAGAAAACAACAGCAGCAAACAAATCCAAGGATACTGTATTGATGTGTTTGATGCTGCAAGAGAGTTACTCCCTTATGAAGTTCATTACACCATCAAGGCTTTTGGAGATGGCCGATCCAATCCTTCTTATGATGAGCTTGTAGAAATGGTTACTAAGGATGTAAGTATACTATCATTTAATTTGAAGAACAAACAAGTATGCCATCTCTGCTTCTTTTGTAATACTACTAGCCTACTAGCAAGGTACAAAATTTTATTTTCCATCGAAACGGCCAAAACATTTTTATTTCTTAGACCAAAATGAAACATTAATAGAATTCCGAAATTCCAATATTTCCTTGAAGTGCACTGAAAATCTTGGAAATATACCAAAACAATGAGTTGTTTTGACACTTAATAAGAATATTTAACAATGCTCATTTCTATTTGCCTCTTTTTTGTCAAAAGAAAAACTTGAGAATAAACCAAAATATTAAATTTATTATAGAATCTAAGAAATTAGATAGGACAAGGGGAGAGATAGAGCTGAGAAGATACAAAAAGCATGATTAAGTCACTTTTTTTTCATCCCTACTACTACTAGAGTTTTGTATTATTCATTTTTTTATTGTTTTTCATTGACAGCTACAAACTTCTTCCCCAACTAAGCTTTTAAACCATTTGTTTACGAGCTTCTAATAATCATAGACCTAAACATGTTCAATTATTTAATTAACATTTATATAGGTTTTAGTTTTTGTTTCCAAATATTTTCAAATTTTATCTCATTTCCTTTATGCTTCCAAAAACATTTCTGTTTCCAAGCTAACTGAAACAGCATATCGAAATGAAATTTTGATACTTGATTACTAGGAGAAGATTAAGGTCATGTGGAAACTTTTATCCAAAGATGAGTGGTTTACATCCAAAACCAAATCAATCCAGTGTGACTAACAATTCTTGAAAGTAATTTGGTCCTGAAACTGTCAAAAAGTTTCCATTTTTTGACATGTTACATGTCAGACACATATGTTTGAATATTTGTGATTCTTCCTTGATTATTTGTTGTGTTAGGTGTTTGATGCAGTCATTGGAGACATTTCCATAGTAACAAACCGGTCAAGACATGTTGAGTTTACCCAGCCTTTTGTTGATTCTGGGCTTGTCATTGTGGCTCCCATAAAAAACATGAAACCAGGTGCTTGGGTCTTTCTCCAGCCATTCACAGTGGAGATGTGGTCCATGACAGGAGCTTTTTTTGTCATAATTGGTCTTGTTATTTGGTTTCTTGAGCATAGGCTGAACAACAATTTTTGAGGCTGTCCAAGGAAGCAGATCATTACAATCTGTGTGTAAGCCTGGCTGATGCTTTAATGAATGCTATTTACTTTCTTTAACTACCATTAAGAGGTTGGTTACATCGGCTTATTGGTTGACAACTATGTTCCATGGACTCAAATATGAGTATCCGGTGTGGGCGCGTGTCCAAGCGTCAAACCTTCATAAACCCAATTTTTGGGATATTATTAGAAATTGCGGAACCCCTAACTAGGATCTTGATGAGACATGAAAAACAGAAAATAGACAAATAAACAAGAATTGTAAATGACACACAAGAACTTAAGATTTACATGGTTCACCCCCAAAACTAGGGCTATGTCCACCTTTAGAAAGAGTTATGAGCAAAATACAAAAATACCCTGTAAGAATTTATGTATTTATTGATTGATGAGTTTATGATTGATGTATTACAAGATTGATATATTGTATTACAAATCAGAGTGGCATTATATAGGAGAGGGTTTGGGTAGTAGGTGAGGAGTAGTGGAGTGTAGTAGGTGAGTGTGAGTAGTGGAGTGTAGTAGGTGAGTGTGAATGGTAAATTCTAACAGCCCCCCGCAAACTCAAGGAGGATAGAAACTAACCAACTTGAGTTTGGAGAGAGGAACAAAACAAGAAAATACATAAAAATAAAAAAGGATAGGAGACACTGTATGGTCGTGTCAGACCGTTGGTGAAGACACTGTATGGGGTGTCATAACGTTGTAGAGGACACTGTATGGTGGTGTCAGACCGATGTAGAAGACAGTTTATGGGGTCATGTCGGACCGTTGTAGAAGACAGTTTATGGGGTCATGTCGGACCGTTGTAGAAGACAGTTTATGGGGTCATGTCGGACCGTTTGTAGAAGACAGTTTATGGGGTCATGTCGGACCGTTGTAGAAGACAGTTTATGGGGTCATGTCGGACCGTTGTAGAAGACAATGTTGTGACAGTTTACGGAGTCTTGCTGGACCCTTGTAGAAACTAACCGGAATCAATGTCGGGACAGTTTACAGAGTCTTGTCGGACCCTTATAGAAACTAACCGGTATCAAATGTCGGGACAGTTTATAGAGTCTTGTCGGACCCTTGTAGAAACTAACCGGTATCAAATGTCGGGACAGTTTATAGAGTCTTGTCGGACCCATAAAAAATCGCATCCTCAAAAGGTGCGCCCAATTTTTTAAAAGGCGTGCCATCAAAAGGCGTGCCCAATCCATAAAAAGGCGTGCCATCAAAAGGCGTGCCCAAGTCATCAAAAGGTGTGCCGGACATGATGGCGAGGCACGTGGGCGCCTTGGCTTGCGTGCCCGTTTGTCGGCTGTCGGCAAGTGGCGCGCGATGCGCGGATCGGCCCTGGCTATTTAACCAAGGTTGAGGCAGAGGCAGAGGCAGAGGCTGTGCAAACCAGTTTGAAACCTCTGAATTTTGGCAGTCTGAAACACTCTGTAAAACCTTGCTCTGAAACACTTAGCAACCCAAAACATGGCCTCTTCTTCCCGTCCAGCTACCCAGAACCTGCTCACGCTCTTTCCAGAACTGAACGAGCCCACAGGAGAAATAACTGGTGCGGTGGCCAGTGAACCTCAACCAAACACCTCTGGTTTTGCTCCATTGAACTTTCCGATGCGGTCGGTGGAGCAAAAAATGGCGGTGCAAACTGATATTGAGGCTAATCAGTATACTCTGAAGTCATGCGTGGAAACCATGACGGCGGTCACAAATTTGTCGAACCGGCTGCAGAGTAGGACAAATGAGGTGCAGCAGTTAAACTCCCAGCTGGCTCTGCTCCAACGCATGTATAAGGATGCGCGAGCAGAGATAAGCGTGCTAAGGGCAGAAAACAAGGAGCTGAAGCGGAAGGCCACCGTGATGTTCCGATTTGGAGGGCCGCCATATGCGGCAGTGGAGGAGTATGGGGGAGTGATCATGCCCAGTGGAGTGGGAAACACGGAGGCAACACCGGCAAGGACTGCCCAGGACGGAGGCAAAAAGAAGAGACCTGCAGTAGAGTAGAGAAGGGATGTCGGGGTGTGGCCGTCTGCAGGAAAGAAAACAAAGCCGTTGTGGTTTGTTGTTGGTGGTGTTGTTGTGGTTGTTGTTGTTTTTTTTTTTTTTTTTTTTTTTTTGTTTTTTTTTTTTTTTTTTTTTGTGTAAAATTATGATCGGGGTTGATCCTCGGCATGAAAGAAATGACAAGTTTGTGGAATGTTTTTTTTTTTTTTTTTTTTTTTGTGTTTAATAATAATAATAAGAATAAAAAAATAGATAAAGAAAAGAGAGAATATTTGTGAGTGGAGGATGTTGGGGCGATGGTGTATTATTAGAGTTTAGAATAACAGTGGAAGCTTTGTTGTGGTTTTAAAAAATGAGATGATGATGTTTGGTAATAGAATATTTTTGTTTTTTTTTTTTTTGTTTTTTTTTTTTTTTTTTTGAGACAATAAAATAAAGAAAGAAAAAAAAAATAAGAATAATTAAATTTGAAAGCAAACGTAGGAGAGAGAGGGACAAACTTAGGTGGATGGCATGATAAAAACAAAACAAAAGAAATAAAAAAAAAAAGGGAAAAATGCAAAGTGGAGACAAATTGAGTGGATGCTTTGGCTAGTGGTAGGGCCCACCAGCACTATTCATTTCAAAAATGGGGAATGGTGGAATGGTGAGCATGTGTATGCATGTGCTCTCTGTCGGTGGTGTTCATGGGCAGGGGTGAAAAATAGATTTCAAAAGGGAGAGCTTTGGAGGTATAGAGAGCAAGTTGAGAAAGGCCAAAGAGGCCACCAGCAGTAAGGCTTCGGCGAAGGCTTCGGAGCTGTGGGACACGGAGCTCATAGCAGAATAGGGATAGGACTTTCTCTTGAGCATTGAAGGCTGCAACGGTTCGAATGTTGCTCACTCCCTCCCCTGCAATCATGCTTGTCTTGGCATGAGCCTTGGCTGTGTCACCAGCAAACCCTTTGAGAGAGAGTTGCTGAGCAAAGTTGGCTAGGACAAGAAGAGGGAAGGTGGCCAAGATGAGAAGGGAGACCCTCCATTCCACCACAAAAGCAACTATAAATGAAGTGAGGAGGGATGTCATATTTTGCAATATCACAGAGATCCTCTCAGCAATGGCCGATTTCACATCCGCAGCATCTGTAGCTAACCGAGCTGCTACCAGGCTAGAGTTGTGGTCCTCCTCATCGAACCATCCAACTTCATTCCTCAGAATTACTGCAAGCATAATTTTGTGAAGTCTAAGACACCAACTCAAGTGGCAAGCCATGCTCAGATGTGGAGAGGTCCGGCGGACGGCCAAAGCGAGACTGCCGCCCGCCGGTGAAGCAGAATGGTTAAGTTGTTAACCTTGCTCTGATACCATGTAAGAATTTATGTATTTATTGATTGATGAGTTTATGATTGATGTATTACAAGATTGATATATTGTATTACAAATCAGAGTGGCATTATATAGGAGAGGGTTTGGGTAGTAGGTGAGGAGTAGTGGAGTGTAGTAGGTGAGTGTGAGTAGTGGAGTGTAGTAGGTGAGTGTGAATGGTAAATTCTAACAATTACTCCGTGGTCAGGTGGTTAGTGTCTAGTATTGATCAGGATCCACACTACCCAATAATTAGAATATATATATCCAAAAGTTGGATATGAGTATGGAGACTCATCATGGACATTTATATATATTGTGTATTGCATAATATTCTTAGTTCAGATTTTGTAAATTATATAGAAATATACTTGAGATTAAATAGTTTAAAAAAAAAAAAATGAAATTTCTGTCTCTCACCCATGTGATGGGCTAGAAATGTTTCTTTAGTAGCAAATCTAAGAATCTAAATGGGTATGGAATGTGGGATATCCCACATTCTTACACTTGTTATATTTGATGGACACAGATACTTTGGGAAAAAG
Organism: Camellia sinensis; assembly: GCF_055761805.1. Lineage (NCBI taxonomy): Eukaryota > Viridiplantae > Streptophyta > Magnoliopsida > Ericales > Theaceae > Camellia > Camellia sinensis. The sequence continues at coordinate 186,500,112 of NC_138969.1, read as the reverse complement.
TAGAAGAGTGCATGTAACATAGGTTGACAATGCTACAATATGCAATTCATGAGTTTGTGCCTTGTGGGATTTTATTACTTGACTTCACATTGAGCAATTTTGTCTCACAGGTTTGGCTTCTCAACACTGTTCAGGGTAAACAGTAAGAACTTTTGTTCCCTTCATACTCGCATATGAATGCCTAATCTTCAATAGCATTTCTTTACTCTAAATTCTTTCTTGTTCGTCTTTTAATTTACAGAACAAGATATAGTGATTGCATTGGGACGCATGGTGGTTATAGTGTGGCTATTTGTCTTGATGGTGATTAAAGCAGGCTACATTGCGAGCTTGACTTCAATTCTGACAGTTCAAGAACTATGATCTCCTACCATTACTGGAATTGAGGACTTGATTTCAAGCACTTGGCCTATTGGGTACCAAGTAGGGTCATTTGCTGCCAGTTTTCTGACTGAGAATTTTGACATACATCGGTCAAGACTAGTTTCGCTTGGTTCTCCAGAAGAATATGAAAGAGCTTTGCGAAAAGGGCCAAGAAATGGAGGTGTGGCTGCTATAGTTGATGAGCTTCCTTATATTGAGTTGTTTCTGTCGAAGCAGAGTGATTATGGGATTGTTGGACACTCCGTAACCCAAACTGGATGGGGATTTGTAAGTAAATTTGTTAGACATGTAAATTCTGCATCAATAACTATGTTCTTAAATATCTATTATTGATTTCTGAAAAAATTAATGCATAATATGAAGCATGGATACCTCTCCAATGGTCACATATAATGTATTAGTGTCCGACACAGACAAGCGTCGTGCTCGTGCATGCTGGAGGAACCGTCCTGCTTTTTCTTTTTTCCAGTCAGACACATTGGGGACATGCAGTTTCCCATTTAAACAAATAAACTAATAAAATTCATCAGAATGGTATGCCGAAGGTTGACGTATTTCATGAGAATAAATATATAATATTCAAATATATGACATATAAAAATATATATGCTGCGCATGTTCCTCCCGTGTTTTGTCCTATATTTTTTTGAAAATTTGCATGTCTGGTTCATATTCTGTGTCATGTCATCCGTGTCCGTTCTTCTTAGATTATCACTTGATACATAGGTTGATGTAGCAAGGGTCTTGCGATATATATGTTGTTGCGCCCTTTATGCTAATTAATTTTGAGCTGCAAAAGGGTATTATTGTGGCCTTGATGCCCATCACAAGCAGCCATTTGCTATCTTCTCTTCTTTCATTATAGTAGAACTGGTGTGTCATACCGAACCACCAAAATCTGTGTGTCGTGCTTTCTTGTTATTGATTGATTCTTCTTGCTATTGTATGTGTGGTTTATTTCGCAACATATTTTTCATCAATTTGTCATGAATTTGTTTCTCCCCATATATGTCAGGCTTTCCAGAAGACTTCTCCCCTTGCCATTGACATGTCTACTGCAATTCTGAAACTTTCCGATAATGGAAAACTCGAGTAGATCCACAACAAATGCTTCTGTAAGACAGGTTGCTTTGCAAAGAAGGCACACCAATCCGAGCCTAACGAACTCCCTCTCAGCAGCTTCTGGGGCCTCTTCATTTTGTGTGGCATTTTCGCTCTCCTTGCTGGTCTAATATATTTAGTGCAAACATTTTTTCAGTTTGTGCAACACAAGCGCAAACACGTGAATCCGTCTTCAGCTTCTTCTTCATTATCATCTGAATCGTTCAGTGCACGTTGTTCTCACTTTGTGTCTGGCTATTTTGATTTCCTCAACAAGAAAAAAGATACTGTAAAGAAAATTTCCGAGCATAGCAATAATCATCAATCCCAAGCAAGTTGCTCATCAGCATAAAATTGTTCAGTGGTTGCAGTCAGATGGTACAGTACAACTATAGAAAGCGTTCATATCACATAGTACACGTGTAATGCTCGTATAATGTTCTTACAGGCTTGTTACTATCTTTGTGCAATGATGCATTGTACATATTTGATATTTCTACCCTCTTGTCTATAACAGTAGCAAGGGAGATAGAGAGGTGTGGTTTAATAGAAACCACGGCCATAGATAGAGTGAAACAGTGAAGAAGATTGATGCAATGTGGTGATGTACACCAAATAGTAGGAGGCTTTGTTGAGTTGTAATGTAGGGTCCCTGGGAAACATGCCAATATCACAGTAGAGATACAAGATGGAATGTGTTCATGTATAGAATGACTTTATGTAGCTTAGCTAATCAATTTACTGTTGACTGTATTTTCATTTTATTCTGAAAAATGATTCTCCTGATTAAAGGTTCCAAATGCTCAATGTTTTTTTTTACTAGTATATTTTATAACTAGGTGTCTGGATCAGTTTACGTGCACTTTGACTAATCTTAAGACCCTGAAGTTAACGATTAGACAAACCTCTAGCGGTCCCTTGGAATGACTTGAACTCAAGAACTTGAATTTTATCTTCAAATCTTTACCGCTTAACCATCCCCTTAATTTCCATAAAGGAAAATGTGATGCACCCAAAAAAAAAGTATTTCGAAAAGTGTGACGTGTGCCATACTCAGAATGAATCTTGTTGACACAATTGTTAATTGGATGATTCTGAACTTGTTTATTCAATTGGATGCTGGTTCTCAATCGTGTTCGGATACTCTGTTTTCTGGAAGCAGGGGATCACTTATATATTTGTTTATTTATTTTATTCCGATATTCTTGGACTTCATTTTGAATGAGGCTTAAATTATTTATAATATAGAAGTCACATTTATTGACTTTTTGTGGATATATTAGTCATTCATTACTGTCATGTACACACACAAATACTCTTAGTAGAAATTAACTGAACTTTTTAAGGTATCTTTTCTTTTCGATATTGGTGGTTTTTTAGGTCTATAAAACTGTGATACTTCTTCCTCTTTGATTGTGTTTTTGTTTTATGTTTTCTGTTTACATTTCTCAGAAAACACATAACCAATTTGTGTTTGAAAAAAATTTGTTTGGCAAACCGTGTTCGGAAAAAAATTCTACAAAACACTCGCTTTTGTAGGAAATATACCTGTCGCAACTCTCTCAAATGGGTGTAGACCATGTGAGAAGATTGTATCCGATTTCGTGATTGATTTTTGTATATATAAAAAAAACTAACAGTACATATAATATATAAACACAATTGTTATAGCAATAATCACATCTCTATCTCATATATTCATTAATCATTAGCTAATCATATTTATTATGTACACGTCACTGAATCTAAAAAGTGAATTATATGAATAACAATATATACCATGGAGACTTGTTGAACAATGGCAAGATTGAAACATTTGGTTTCAATCAGTATTTGCCAACTTGCAATCACAATATAAACAAACAAAAGAGCACTATTTTAGCACTATATGGATGCATGGTGCTCAATGAGCCTCTCAATCTATAATGTCCCATTTATGTCAAGAACCAAAGTTAGGTATGGGCTTTCAAAACCTTCTCTAAGCTTTCAGTCTTTTCACTCCCCTAATATTTTGTTAACATAGTGATCTCTCACTAACTAATAATATTCATAATCACCCAACTGTAGCTTTCTTCAAATACTCAAATTTATATCTTGTGGGCTGATTTACAAGTAAAGTTTAAAATGAATGGTACAAGTATTTTGGAGTCATACACAAATCCAAAAATTATGTATCCCAAAATAAAATGTAAGGTTTAGATTCAAATATATAGTATGGTATCATTCATAATAAATTTGATTTTTATACATTTGATTTTCAAGATAATTATCGAGTTGTTTTTCATGATCAATAGAAAATAAGTTTAATTGGATATAACATATTTTTTACTTTTTCTTTATTTATCGGGATGCACACATAAACAATGTCACATGATACTCTCAAACTACTTAAATATATATATATATATTGAAAAATTCTAAGGCAACAAAAATCATATGAAATAATTGTGTCTAATTCTATAATCCTATACAGTGTAAGTAGAAAAACTATTTTCTCTTTCTCTTAACCAATTACTTGGGTTGGTGTATATAAGCTCTAATATATTACCTGGTGAGTGGCACAGACTCTTCTTCAATACAAAAAATCCTTGAAAAGGTTCCAACTTCTACTTTTTCTCTGAAAATTCTACCCCATTTTCTCCCCCATCAAGAAAGCCATGGTGTCTTGGGTCCCCGATGAGACCGGCCTCGAGCCATGGCAGCAAGAGGTGGCCGGAGGAGAGTATTTCAATTACTCGGGGGCTGTGGCTGCGGGCGGTGGTCCTCGGTGGCAATGAAGGGATAGTAGCAGCTGCATTCTTGGTCATGGGAGTAGGAACTTTCGTGCATGATATGAAGTCTCTCATCATTGCCGGACTCGTCGGAATAGTTGCCGGAGCTTTAAGCACGGCAGTGGCAGAGTTTGCTTCAGTCTGTACTCAGGTTTTTATCTATCTATTCTAGTACTATATAATGTGGGCATCCAATTGGTGTATGAAAACTAAAATTTTACATGAACCCATGATTCAAACAATAATGCTAGACATTATGAAATGTCCTTATGAAAATTCTTCACTCTTAGATTAGTTTATAATATTTTATTACATGTTATGCAATTATCTTGGAATTAGTTTTATGAAACCTTTCATAGCATTAATTCAAAAATTGTTTTAGTTTTTAAATTAAAAAAAACTCTTTTAGTTTTCACTTTTGAATTCAATTGATCTCTTCAAAATCTTATTCATGAGAAGAAAATGATCTTTGCATACTCCTTGTATTGTGTGTGCCATCACTTTTAATACTTGTAATATTTAATAAAGAAAAATAAAAAGGAAAACTTTCTATAGTATATAAGTAATATTCATTTAGCATGGAGACGAGAGATTTTGGTTCAACATGTTGAAGTGTTATCCGCTAAGGACCATTGATGATTTGAATTATTAATTTTGTAATGACTTTTGAAAAAATAATCCATATAAAAACTCATGTTGATTAGATAATCGTAACTCTACGATGATATATCACATTTTTCTTACAAAAATTGACCGTTCATATATACAGAATGAGAGGAGCATACACTCATTCGAAAGACAGATTGCATAAAATCGCCTTTGTTAATGTACACTAAGCCTAACCCACTAACCTAACCCACTACATCCACCCCACTAAACCTAACACACTTACCATCTCCACTACCACCCACCACCTCCACTACCATCCACTACCACCACTCACTTACCTCACACCTCTCCTATATAATAGCTTGTAACATACAAATCAATACACAACAATCTTGTAAACAATCAATCAATAATATACATCAATTATTTTTACATGGTATCAGAGCTATAGGTTAAAGATCTTGGTGTTCTTCGCCTTCCGGCGGGCGGCAACCTTACCTTGACCGCCCGCCGGACCTCAACCTAGTCAGCTCGAATTTTCTATACACTACCTCCTCACTTCCTCCCCTTCTTCGACGCCACCTTCTTCCCTGGCGACTTCACCGTCGCTGTCTTCGCAGCTTTCTTCGGCTTCGACACGGCCTTTGGCTTCGGCGCAACCTTCTTTGTCTTCACCGGCGTAACACCCTTCGCCTTCGCACCGCCTACAACCTTCGCACCGCCTACAGCCTTCGCCTTCGCCTTCACAACAACCGTCTTCTTCACGGGAACTTTCACTGTCGCCGCCGCAGCAGGAGCCTTCTTGACAGCGGCTGATACAGGCTTCGCCGCCGAAGACAGCTTGAACGAGTTCTTAACCTTAACAAGCTTCTCAGATGCGACGAGCTTCTTCAACTGAACGAGCAAAAGCTTCTTGAAATTCGGCGGCAGATGAGCCTTTTGCTTCTCTTCGATGAACTTCGCAATCGCGTACTGGCTCGAACCAGTCCTCTCCTTCATCGCCACAATCACATCCGTAATCATCTCAACGTAAGGAGGATGTGCTCGAGGCACCTTTGGAGCAGACGCTTTCTTCCCTTTCGTCACTTTCGTAGAGTTCGCTTTCGCCGTCACAGAAGCCATGAATGCAAAGCAAACTTAGAGAGAGTAACTAATGCAAAGCAGACTCTGCCTCGTCTCTGTATCTCTTATACATCATCTCCTTCTCCTTAATCTTTTTATCAAATTCTGATCTATCCCCAGCGCGCTTTCCCCATTAATATATTCTTTACAACCCATTTTTCAACCACTCTCTTTAAAAAAAAAAAAAAAAAAAAAAAAAAAAAAAAAAAAAACTTTACAACCACTCTCTTTACACCACCCACGTGATCCCACTCTCTTTATCACTTTGTTTATTTCTTTATTTATTATTATTTGTTTTTATCTCTTCCTCCTTTTTATTTTTAAAACCCATTTTTCCTGACACTCCACCGCCCACTTCCTATCTCATCTCTCTCTCTCACCTTTCTCTCTATACAGCCAAAGCTTTGTTTAATCTACACACCACCATTCCCTATATAATTCACATACATACACTCATGTTTTTCAGTCCACTTTTGAACCCATCCTCACCCCACTTTCTTTTTTCTTTTTTTTTTTTATTTTATTTTTCGTACTCATTCTCAGTCCACTTTCGTTTCTCATCATCACATTACACTCTTCTTTTATCCCCCATTTCTTTTAATACTTATATTCTTTCTATTTCTTTTTTTTTATTTCTCTTTCATTTTATTTTTCATCTTTTTTTTTCATTATTATTTCTTTACACAAAAAAAAAAAAAAAAAAAACAAACAAAACAAAACCAAACCACAAAAAAAAAAAAAAAAAAAAAAGCGAGGAAGAAGACGAACTGCATACCATCTTATTTTATTCATGTCGGGGCTCACCCCGATCACCATTTTACACCACACACACAAAAAAAAAAAAAACAAAAAAAAAAAACAAACATAACAAAAAAAAAAAAAAAAAAAAAAAAAAAAAACACAACACCCCAAGATTTGTTTTCTTTTCTGCAGCCGGCCACCCGCTGACCTCACTTCTTCGCCTATTCCGCCGGCCTTTTCTTCTTGCCTCCGTCTTGGGCGGCCCTTGACGGTGTTGTCTCCGTGCTTCCTAATCCACCGAGCACATTCACACCCCCCTGCTCCTCCACTACAGCATATGGCGGCCCTCCAAATCGGAACATCACGGTGGCCTTCCGCTTCAGCTCCTTGTTTTCTGCCCTTAGCACGCTTATCTCTGCTCGCGCATCCTTATACATGCGTTGGAGCAGAGCCAGCTGGGAGTTTAAATGCTGCACCTCATTTGTCCTACTCTGCAGCCGGTTCGACAAATTTGTGACCGCCGTCATGCTTTCCACACATGCCTTCAAAGTATACTGATTGGCCTCCACATCCGACTGCACTGCCATTCTTTGTTCCACCGACCGCATCGGAAAGTTCAACGGAGCGAACACAGAGGTGTTTGGTTGAGGTTCACTGGTCTCCGCACTAGTTCTCTCTCTTGTTGACTCGTTCAGTTCGGGAAAGAGAGTAAGCAGACCACGGGAAGAAGAGGAAGAGGAGGCCATTGTCTGGGCAACAGAGTTTTTCAGACTCTCTCTCTCAGCACAACAAAGTTTTTTTTTCAGAGGTTTTTTCGCAACTTTTCTCTACCTCAGCCTCACCTCCGTCTTGGTTAAATAGACGAGGCAGCCACGCGCATCGCGCGCCTCTTGACGCCGACAACCTGGCACGCCTTTTCATGGCACGCCTTTTGATGACTCGGGCACGCCTTTTCATGGCACGCCTTTTGATGACTCGGGCACGCCTTTTGATGACACACCTTTTTTAGGGCACGACTTTTGAGGGCTCGATATCTACATCCATGTATATTTTTTGGGCAGCCTATATACACACTCATACAGTGTCTTCTACACCAGTCAGCTTTATCAATCCCTTTGTTTCAACCTCAAATAGGTTTCTATCTTCACACCTATTTGAGTTTGAGGGGGGGTTATACACAGTATCATGTATAAGTCGCCCATGGCGCACTCCTTAAGTCACCCCCTTGGTGCACCACCACAATCTTCTACAACGGTCTGACACGACCACACAGTGTCTGCTACATCGGTCCGGCATGACCTCGTAAACTGTCCTGCTACAACGGTCCGACATGACCCCATAAACTGTCTTCTACATCGGTCCGACATGACCCCATAAACTGTCCCGACATTGATTCCGGTCAGCTGCTACATCGGTCCGACATGACCTCGTAAACTGTCTGCTACAACGGTCCGACATGACCCCGTAAACTGTCATGCTACAACGGTCCGACATGACCCCGTAAACTGTCCTGCTACAACGGTCCGACATGACCCCGTAAACTGTCTTCTACATCGGTCCGACATGACCCCGTAAACTGTCTTCTACATCGGTCCGACATGACCCCATAAACTGTCTTCTACAACGGTCTGACACGACCACACAGTGTCTGCTTCAACGGTCCGACATGACCCCGTAAACTGTCTGCTACAACGGTCTGACACGACCATACCGTGTCTCCTATCCTGTTTTATTTTATTTATCAGTTTATTTTTTTCTGTTTTGTAACTCTCTCCAAACTCAAGTTGGTTTGTGTCTAACCTCCTTGAGTTTGAGGGGGGCTGTTAATGTACACTAAGCCTAACCCACTAACCTAACCCACTACATCCACCCCACTAAACCTAACACACTTACCATCTCCACTACCACCCACCACCTCCACTACCATCCACTACCACCACTCACTTACCTCACACCTCTCCTATATAATAGCTTGTAACATACAAATCAATACACAACAATCTTGTAAACAATCAATCAATAATATACATCAATTATTTTTACAGCCTTAATGACAACATTCGCGCCTCAAAGTCGTAATATTTTCAAATTTTTGTTTCCTTTCATTCAATATCAATTTCTCATGCAGGTTGATACAGTGAAGGCACAAGAAGATAGAGATACAAGAATGGGGAGAGAAGGTTTAGCCGAAAGAGTGGTGGTCCCAAGTCCGACTCAGGTGGCTGTGGCGGCTTCACTGGCATACATGATCAAGAATTTCTTGCTAAAGTTTAATGTACTTGATGAACTAAAAATAAAGTAAGAAAAATATTATACATAAATAATTTATGTATTTGAGTTTTTCTACTATTAGACACCGAGGTATATAGTCTACCTAAATTATTAACGTAAATTCTTCTGTCTTTGTGTCTAGTATTAAGAAATGTAATTATTTATTTTAATGTATAACATATTACCCGTTTAGTAATTGTAAAAATGTTAATAAGAGCCAATATTTGGTGGACGAGATCCTTTGTCAAAATGTCTCAATAGTATTTATAATTGTTAGTTTATGTTAATTATTCTTGTTGTTGGCTTGGATTTGAGTAAGTATCCTGCTGTGGTGGAAGTCCTAGTTTGGACCAAGTCACAATCGACCATGGCTTTATTAATAACAGTAGCTTTTGGTATAATAAAAAAGTATTTATCCAACACTTGATTTTGATATTTTTATATGATTCATTTTAGCACAAATGACTTTTTCTTAATTACTTAAGACTACAGTTGAAATTGACTTAAGCAATATTTATAAGGGCACTGTTTCCTATTTTTATACTTATGTTCTTATTTGTAGACATGAGACAATTAAGAGGTTTTAATCTAATTGACTAGTTCTCTGATCACCAAATTTCTCTTAAAGAAGACGTCTTGGGTTTTACTTTTAATAGTGAAATGGGCGGATAAGATTTTCTTGCAAGGTGTGTGAGTGTGAGTTTCAACTCCCTGAAATGCTAATTTAACAATTAATTACTAACCTTCGCCGATAAAAAAAAAAAATTGTACATAAGACCTACTCACTTGCTTAAAAATAAAAAATATAATTATAAATAACATTTTTTTGGGGATTAATTATCTAAAAATCCTGTGTAGAGGAGGCGTAGTGGTTCAAGTCCTACCCTAAGATGTTTACTCCACAAAGTCCTGAATTCTATTTGTTTTGCGGGACAATTTTATCCCTTGCAGTCACAGATGCTAAGGGCTTATGCATGTTATGCATGTTGTTGTTCCACTTTGATGTGATATATTATTTATTTATTTATATTTTAAATTTTAAAATCTCTTAATTTTTATTTTATACATCTATTTTTTTATTATAAAATATATACTTTTTAGGATTAATTATTCAAAAGTCTTATTTATAAAGTTCGTATTTTATAATATCCCAACACAAAATTGTGGGTACCATTCTCTCCACCAATCACAAATCTACTAATAATCACCTAACCATGCCCAAAAATACTAAATAATTTCTTATCGTTTAAGTGAACACTCCAAATATGACATTTACTTTTGATTTGTTGTTTCAAAACTTAAAAATTTCATAACTTTTTTCAGACACATTTATTTTTAATAAAAAATAAATTTTCAGAGTCTACACAATAAGATCTATCAAATAAGACTACTATTGAATATAAAATTTTATAAAAATAAAATATGTTTTTAGATAAAATTTTATAAAAATAAAATATTTTTTTAGCTATACAAAATTAACAAATTTTCAATTTGTGAAATTATTTAGTAAAATTAAAAATTTTCTCAGTTTTTTTTTCAATATTAACTGAGAATATTATCAGTTTTTAAGGAATTTCTCAATTTTTTTCTAGTGTTAAAACTAATTATGCTATCAAAATTTTTAGTTTTAAACTGATAATATTCTCATTTTTAAAACTGAAAAAAAAATGAGAAATTTTAGAGTTTTAAAAATTACTTTGCCTTTAAAAATGTAATATCATGTGAATATGATGAGTATTTTTTTTTTTTTTTTTTTTGTGTGTGGTTGTTTTCACTAAATTAGTTTTTAATTTTTCAAAAAATTATGGAAAATTAAACCACCCAATAAATTTTAATTTAAAAAATGCATATAATAAAAGTTAAAATATTTTTAAATTTTACACTAACAAACAAAAGTAATGATATGATTCAAGTCATTGGCAAAAACTATAAGGGTAATTTTGGAAAGAAATTGTGCTTATAGGATTTATTATTGGAGTAAAAATTTGGTCACAGACTTAAGAGGACATAAGTTGTTGAAATAGGACCTCACAAATCACTTTTTTTCCCCCTAATATTATATATATTTAAAATTGTGCTCTTGACATTCTTAAGTCATTTGATTTTGACTTTTTTTATTTCACTTTTTGGTTTTTTAATTTTTTTTAATTCGAGACTTTTTTAGTTGTTACTTTTTAACTTTAGAATAATAAAATTACTCTTAGTATAAAACGATATTTTTTTAACTTTTTATTTGTATATGAGATATTTTAATACTTTTATAATTTTTTTGTCTTCATATATATATATATATATATTTTTGTGATTGTATAACCTGGGAGCAACACCAAACCAAGGCTAAAGTTCAGCTGTCTTTTATGATTTGTCAAATTCTCACTAGACCCTCAAACATCCTTTTTCTTTATGGATATGTCTCATCTCTCTCTCACTCCTAAAACTTTTTCTTTCCTAGTGAAATGTCGATCCCAAATAACACTTTGTGATCTTATCATCTTTACTATTGTGTCCCTCTCACGGATAAGGGGGCTGATGTGCCTTAAGGTAATTACTGTCTTCTTGTGAGAGATTTTTTCGAGTGTTTTTTGTTGATCTGAACTGTTTATATTGTACAGTTTATCCAGAGTATTATTTTTGTAAAAAATCAAACTCACCGAATATTCATAACCCGTGATTAGGTCCTAATTATTTTTAAACATTTATAAAAGTTATGTTAACTATTAATTTTTGTAGAAACAAATGTGCTTGGGTTATAGGGTTACAGATATCCAATCAAATTGATTTTTTGTGTGAATGATCTCCTCGACAAATTTTACAATATGAACGATTCAGATTGTCAAAAAAACATGCGGAAAGAACTCCCACAAAGGGACAGCAGTATCCCCTTCTCCCCCTCTCTCACCCACTCTAATACTCTTTCACTCAAATCTCTTCTCTCTCATGATCAATGGAAGGAGCACACTAATGTTGGTGGTTTTGATTGATGGATGGCAGTGGCAATAAGCAATCGTGAGAATGGCTATGAACGGTGACGGCGATGTATTAAAGATTAATAGGGTGGAAGTATTGTAGAGCTCTAATTAGAGCTGTTACAGTGTAGTTTTAGTGAGCTGTCTATTTATAAATAAAAAAAAAAAACACAGTGAAGTAAAAGTCAAAAAATGAAAAGAAAGAAGACAAATTAATGCTCCATTAAAATTCTTTTTTTAGAAATTTAAATCATTTTTGTTAATGGGGGATGATTCTTGTCTCTCTTTCATAGAAATTTGCGTAGGTATACTTTTATTAATTCTATCACAAATCTACCGTCCATGTCTAAATTCTAGTGACTTTATCTACCTCTCTTCTACATTAAATCATTTGGTTGAAATCAAAACCAATGAAACCGATCGGCAAAATTAAACAAACAATCAAGTTTTGATCAAAAATAGATGAATATATGTTTGTAAACATAAATTTCGGAACATAAACCTTACACTTTGGATCATTTACCATGTGTATTATCAAGAAATCAAGACAAAATGACATACCTGAATCCATTGATGAACGGTTAAACGGAAGCGTGATTATCAATGAACTCTTTGTTATTGATTATATTATTGCCTTCTAATCCTTTCTTCTTTGGTGCCTTATGTTTCTCCTTGAGAGGATTTAGGAAAAAAATAGCAGTGTTCTTATTTCCACCTGGGAAGGAATAGGGACCATAACCTTTTAAAGGTTGCAATGGGTTTTCAAAACTGAAAGGTTGTGGAAGTTCAAAAAGAATGAAAACCAACTTTAACCATTATTGGTTTTAATTTCTATTTATTGGTTTTCAAAACTGAAAGGTTGTGGAAGTTCAAAAGGAATAAAAACCAACTTTAACCAATATGTTTTAATTTCTATTTCTGCCCCTCATAGAAATAGAAATTATACAACTAGTATCTACACATTAGGTCCATAACGCATATACCCTTAAGCCTATTAACTAAATTGAATTACTTAAATTGTAGGCTTCTTATAAATGATAACACCATATTTAATTATGTGGTCCCATTGAGACATTATCTAACAATCTCCAACTGGACCACATATGTATCCTGAAAAATGTGCTTAACTTTAGTGAGCTCAGAAATTTGTTATCATAACTTAAGGGTATCCAAACAATCTTGTCCATTAACTATATTAATATAGGATCAAAGCGGTCTTCGTTACATCAATCGTAACTCGACCCACCAATGGTCACGTATACTAATACAGCTAAATGACATAGATCAATCATGGATGCGTAGCATGGAAATTACATGTGATGTGATCCATACATGCCTATTTCCAACTGGTCCTACTTAACTTTATTGAGATCAATACTTCACAATACGTAACAGAGCGTAATAAACTGAATATTTCATTTCTGCAGAAATTAATCTAATTACATAGATAAAACTCAAGGCTGACATAAAGCAGTAATATAAATACAAACTCCCACTAAACCAGAATGTTCTCAAATAGAACAACACCCATCTGAGCAGTGTGCTCATGAAAGACCTTGGGTGGTAGTCCCTTCGTAAGTGGATCCGCTATCATGGAGTTTGTCCCAATGCGCTCTATGGAAATCTGTCCACTCTGCACTCTTTCTTTTACAACTAGGAACTTGATATCAATATGCTTTGATTTTGTCGAACTCCTGTTGTTATTGGAATATAAAACTGCAGACTTATTGTCACAATATAACTTAAGTGGTCTTGCAGTGCCTTCCAAAATACGCAACCCAGTGACAAAATTCCGCAGCCATATCCCTTGGTTTGATTTAATGACAACATCTCAAGATACCTAGCACAACATTAATACCAAGCCTTTGGGTAGTGATATTAACTGTAAGTGGTATTCTTGTTGTAATGATCAAACATTGACAATAAGTTATGTCAAATAACAAATCTATCTTTTGATGGATTTATTATTCACATTAGGTTTTCTTGACAATTGGCACATGTTTATCACCACAAAATGTGTGTGTAATTCTGCCAAGTCTTAATCATGTCTTTGGACCGATAAATACCCGCATGAGATACACAGACATGAACTTCAAAACATTCCATATAAAACAATCTAGACAAGAGAGATCACTTTTGTGGCATCTTGTTTGAATTGACTTATATTGAGAGTGTTAGAAAATTAAATTTCTGTAGATGTTGTATGAAATTACATTAAATTTAAAGATTTCTAAATTTGTGACCCCGTATATGTTATATAATCTACGGCAATTCCAATTATATATATACATATATAAATAGAATTGACGGGTCCAAAAAACAAATAGTTTTTTTTGTTTTTTTTATGATGTTCAAAATTAAACCGATCAAATCGCAAGATATATCTATATATATATATAAATACATGATGTTCATCCATTTGAGAGGAAAAAAAAAACTTCCCACCGAATCATTTTACAATTCCAGAAAACAGATTGCCATTTTCACAGAACAAAACAGGGAAAAACAGAATTTACATCCATAAGAAAATTCAGAATCTGATTCCAAGAAACTAAATAGAATGAATAAAGCATATCAATTCTGATAAGACACATGATATGATGCTCTGATACCAATTGTAAACATAAATTTCAGAACATAAACCTTACACTTTGGATCATTTACCATGTGTATTATCAAGAAATCAAGACAAAATGACATACCTGAATCCATTGATGAACGGTTAAACGGAAGCGTGATTATCAATGAACTATTTGTTATTGATTATGTTATTGCCTTCTAATCCTTTCCCCTTTGGTGCCCTATGTTTCTCCTTGAGAGGATTTAGGAAAAAAATGGCAGTGTTCTTATTTCCACCTGGGAAGGAATAGGGACCATAATCTTTTAAAGGTTGTAATTGGTTTTCAAAACTGAAAGGTTGTGGAAGTTCAAAAGGAAAGAAAACCAACTTTAACCATTATTGGTTTTAATTTCTATTTATTGGTTTTCAAAACTTAAAGGTTGTGGAAGTTCAAAAGGAATGAAAACCAACTTTAACCAATATGTTTTAATTTCTATTTCTGCCCCTCATAGAAATAGAAATTATACAACTAGTATCTACACATTAGGTCCATAACACATATACCCTTAAGCCTATTAACTAAATTGAATCACTTAAATTGTAGGCTTCTTATAAATGATAACACCACATTTAATTATGTGGTCCCATTGAGACATTATCTAACAATGTTCAAATGTGATTGGTTCGGGTGATGACCTAATGGTTAATTCGATTTAACTTGACCCATGAACACTCCCAATTAGGGGTAAACATTCGTCGGGTTGGGCGGGCACTACATAATAAGAGATCTTGTGGTTGTCCAAGCCCGTCATGATCCTAACATCGGGTTTCTACATTTATCCAAGTTTAGTTTAAAAAATAATTATAAATCTCAAGCCCATCTATCGGGTTATATATTAAAAAAATTTAAATTATTTCATAAATAAATTCAATTACACGTTATATTTCTTAAATAAATATACCGACATCATTATAAATTGAAAAAATTTGTATATAAATTGAAAGATTTCTTAAATAAAATTCAATCAAATATCACCACAAATATAAATTTCAATAAAATCAACAAACATAAAGTCTAAATCCCAAAACCAAGTATATACTCTAATATATTATAATTAATTAATTAATTTAATAACGGGTTGGGCCAAGCCGAATTAAAAGTATAAATTCCAAACTAAACCATTAATATATCAGACTAAAAATAGTAGCCCAACCCGATCTTATAAACTAAAACAACCTTTCTAAATCCTAAAAAAATAAAATCGGACTAGGTGGACCAATGGGCAGATGCCCACACCTACCCCCAACTTCTGTATAAATCATACAGAAAATTTTATTTTCACTCCTATATTTTGCCTCGATTTTCAATTGCACCCCCAAATTTTGAATAATTTTAATTTTACCTCCAAATTTTTTAATTCGTATCAATTTAGCTCCTAGCATCAAATTTGAAACGAAAAAAGTTAAAATAAATTACATTTTAGTCACAAATTTCAAAAGAAAGATACAAACTCACCCTCCCTTACCCAAACTCATCCTTTCTAGCATACTTTTTGGCAACACACACCACCACGACCACCACGACCACCGCGACCCCCACTCTTCAGGATCACTCTCTAACCCCCATAACACCATTGTCGCAAACCCACTCACCTTCCTCTTTGTATTCACACGTAAACACAAAAACATTATGCCTATCAAAATTATGACCCAAGTATAGAAAATTGTATGATTACCAATCATGGCCAAGAACAAAGAGAGCCCAAAACATGGTTCCTTGAGTTACCCAATAAAGAGGCCAAACAATCTAGTTGTTAAAATATGCAGTTACTGCAACCAAGCCAAAAACAACACAAACATTTCTGAAAACATAGTTCATAGACGGCCATGGATTTTTAACCCAATAATGCTTCAGAATGTCGGCTTGAATTTTGGCTAATTTGAATGGCGACGATGCACTTTAGTCGAATTCAATCTCATCTTCTTCCGCAGATGCAACTTTTAATGAAGCACTCACATTGAGAATCCAATTTCTCTCTCTATAAAACCCAGTTGGATAAGAGATTGAAAGACACTTGAGAACCCACTTTCTCTCTTTATAAAACGTAGCTGAGGAAGAGATTAAAGGACATGTTAGATCTATTAATTTCTTATTTACATGTAAGCAACCAATCTTTGATTGGTTAGGGTTGATGAATCCAGTTATGGGTCTTGCAAAGAGTTGAGGGAGGTCTAATGTCGCATTCTGATAAGACCCAACTCGCCATTGAAGACCCAAATGGAGTTTACACTAGTGTTTGAAGAGAGAGAGAGAGAGAGAGAGAGAGAGAGAGAGAGAGAGAGAGAGAACACAGAGCCTCAACCAAAATATCAAAGTAAAGTATTGAAATTTGTGAGGAGAGAAAGAAGACAACACTAGGTCCTTAATTCTTCCTTGGAACAATGACTTCACGTTTCTCTTTCTTTCTTTCTTTCTCTTTCTCTTGCAGTCCTCTATGTGTGTGTGTGACTCTCTCTCTCTCTCCCTCCTTCTCTTTGTGAGACTTGGTCATTCTCTTTCTATATATACTTCGAATAACAGAGATTAATTATGTTTAACTAATGAAATACTTTCATAGGACGATCGGTTGTTTGGTTCACGGAAAAATTCTTTTTTCACTAAGAGGAATTGTAGTTTGAACTATCCATGGAAAGTTGATTTAAGGGGTATGAAGATTATTTGGAAAAAGGAGGAGGGTGAGTGGGTTTGAGACAATGGTGTTGTGAGGGTCAAAAAGTGGCGTTGAAGAGTGGGGGTTGCGGTGGTCGTGGTGGTGTGAGTTACCGGAGAGAGTGAGTTTACATTTTTCTTTTGAAATTTGAGACAAAAATATAAAATTTTAAACTTTTTCCATTTTTGTAATAACCTGACTTGTGATTTGTTTTAATCTTTGATTAACAATGCTTAATAAGTAATTAAAAGGAAATTATGAATTAATTGCATGTGAATTGTGTTATTTGTGTTTGTATCTGTCTGTTGTAGAAATATTTGCCTGAGTTAATTGAAGGCCTTATTGATATTTGATCACGAAATTGACTTAATTTATG